>NC_057823.1:105468014-106073014 GCF_910594005.1 Cervus elaphus | reverse complement strand
TCCCCTGTGATTTGAGTCTTTCACTCAAAATTATTTTTTCAGATTCATCCATTTTGGATGGAGATGGAGTTTACTGTTTAGGATTTGATTGAGCCTGACATAATTTATCTATTTTATTCTGTAGTATATTTGCATTGTTTCCAGTTTGGGGCTATTACCATGCTGCTGCAATGCTGCTCAAATAAATGAATATTCTTATACATGTCTCCTAAGCACATGTGCAAAAGTTTCTTGAGAGTATATACCTAGGAGTGTGACAGGTGAATTATATGTAGGATTGTGTATGTTCCACTTCCCAGTGGAATATAAAACTGTTTTCAAAAGTGTTGAAATAAATTTGTACTCAAAACAGAAGTGAATCAGAGTTCCTTTGTTCCATATTCTCACAAATGCCTGTGAGACCAGCTTCTTAATTATTGCTCACTCAGATGGTAAAGAATATGCCTGCAGTGCAGGAGACCCAGGTTTGATCCCTGGGTAGGGAAGATCCCTTGGAGAAGGGCATGGCTATCCACTCCAGTGTTCTTGCCTGGAAAATTCCATGGACAGAGAAGTGTGGTGGGCTACAGTCCCATGGAGTCGCAAAAGGTCAGACACAGTTGAGAGACCACTAGTGAGATTTAAAAAGAAATATCATTGTAGTTTTAATTTGCAATTTCTGGATTAGGTAGCATGGTTTTCCATTTATTTAGGCCTTTTAAGGCCTTACAGTAAGATTTTATAATTTTCTTCATCAAGAACTACTACACATTTTATCATTCTTAGATATGGTATTGCTGTTGTAAAATTTTTAAAAAATTTTCTGACTCTTGCTAGTATATAGAAATAAAATGAACTTTTAATGTTGATTTTGTATCCAATAACTTTGTTATCTTCTCTTATTAATTGGTTTGTAAATTCTTTGGGGTTTTCTACATAGACAGTCACAACATTTGTCAGTGATGACCCTTTTTTTTCTTATCTGTTGCTGCTTAACTATTTGCTTTAGGCTCTGTTACTAGGTTCTTACAGGTTTAGGATGTCTATATTTTTCTGTTGAGAATGTTTTATTACTCTGTCATGACCCTCTTTTTCTCTGTTAATATTTTTGATTTCAGGTATTTTTTGTCTGATACTAATATCAGACATTGACTTTCTTTTACTGTAAATAGTTTAATTGTAGCTGCAGAGCTTTAGTCAGTCAGTTCAGTCACTCAGTGGCATCCAGCTCTCTGCGACCCCGTGAGCCGCAGCACGCCAGGCCTCCCTGTCGGTCACCAACTCCCGGAGTCTACTCAAACTCATGTCCATTGAGTCGGTGATGCCATCCAACCATCTCATCCTTTGACGTCCCCTTCTCTTCCCGCCTTCAGTGTTTCCCAGCATCAGGATCTTTTCAAATGAGTCAGTTTTTCGCATCAGGTCGTCACAAAGTATTGGAATTTCAGCTTCAGCATCAGTCCTTCCAATGAATATTCATGATTGATTTCCTTTAGGATTGACTGGTTTGATCTCCCTGCAGTCTAAGGGACTCTCAAGAAACTTCTCCAACACCACAGTTCAAAAGTATCAATTCTTTGGCACTCAGCTTTCTTTATAGTCTAACTCTCACATCCATACATGACTACTGGACATGTATACATGTCCATACATGACATCTGTGTGATTTCTAATATATTTGATTTTTGGACCAAGTTATATTTTTTTATCTATTTCACTCTCCTAACATTTCTCCCCATATTCATTTTTACCTTCTTTTGAATTCACTGATTCATTTTTTTCTTTTTTAATCTCTTTAGAACTTGTATGCTCTATGTTTATTTTTTCAGTGGTTACTCTATTTTAAGAAGAATACTTAACAAAATATTAAAGTTAATGAATATGTACTCTTTGGTCAAACTTAATTTTCCCTTTTCACATCAGAAATTATTGTTTTATACAATTGATGTTTATTTAGATTTACCCGTATGTTTACCAGTACTTTTTCTTATCATTTCATTTTACATTTCACTCCTCCATCTGGCATCATTTTTCTTCCTCTTCCAAGGTATTTAGAATTTTCTTTAATCAGAGGTTCTTCCAGGTTTTTCTTTTTGAATATGTCTTTATTTTGTCTTTGTTCTTTTGAAAGATAGTTTTGTTGAGTATGAAATTCTGATTTACAAGTTGTTTTCTCCCAACTCAGTGAAGATCTATTTTACCATCTTTTGGCATCCTTTGTGGTTGTTAGAAAGTGATTCTTTGTCTAATTACTGTTCCTTTGTGGATAGCAGTCTTTACTTTCTGGTGGATTTTGACATCTCTTCGTTGTCTTTAGTATTGTGTGGTTTCATGATGATTTATCAAGCTGTGGATTTCTTTTTAATATTATGCTTATAATTTATTAGCCTTTTTAGATCTGAAGATTGGGGCTTTCATTAGTTCAAAAATGTTTTCCGTTTTCTGATTGAAAAATTCCCCTCTGACCTGCTGTGTAGACTCTGGAGCTCTGATTACGCTTAGTGCTGTTTCCTCTGCTGCACCTCCTACTCAGCGTTGCCTAACCTCGCCTTCATATTTTGCTTCTCTTTTCTGGCTGTGCTAGATTCTGAATCATTTCCTCAGATCTGTCTGGAATTTCTTGGTCTCAATATAAATTTTCTTTAAATTGTAAAGAATATAGTTAAGTGAGAGTTGATAGTGTAAGAACTTGGGCTTTTCCGGTGGCTCGGTGGTAAGGAATCCATCTGCAATGCAGGAGACGTGGGTTCAGTCCCTGAGTAAGTAAGATCCCCTGGAGGAGGGCATGGCAACCCACTCCAGTGTTCTTGCCTGGAGAATCCCATGGGCAGAGGAGCCTGGAGGGATGTGGTCCACTGGGTCACAAAGAGTCGGAAATGAACAACTGTAGTGACTGAGCGCTCATGCAACTGTAAGAATTTGAGGCATGAAAGTGAATTAATTTGCTGTTCTCTCAGAGGCTTGCTCCAGTAGAATACTCACACAGTCATATAGAAAAATGAAAACTGGTATTTCTTACATAAATAATCATGTGAAAAGAAACCTCTTGCTTTTAAAAGTGTTCCTCCAATTGGAGGTGAACTTGGCTGTATGTCAAATAATTTCTAAGTAGTAGTAGTCATTTAAATTAAAAATATTACAATTAATATATCCATTGATTTGCTGTCATTGCACCAATGAAACCATTATAAAATTGAAAGCATGTTTATTTGAATTTGAGTTGCTGAATAATTGAATATTTCCTTTTAAAATTCAATTAAATTTCAAGAAAGCACATAATGAACAAAACAGAAAGGCACTTGAAAGCAAAATGAAGACTGGGATCATATATTTTAAGGAAAATTATTTTATAAAGAAGAAAAAGCTAACAGCACCATAATTGCAGATTGATAAAATTAGTTATACTATGAAAAAAATAGAAATAAGCCTTTAAAAGATGTAAATAGTTTGATAATGCCAAAAAGGAATATCAGTAAGAAAATAGCTTCAGGAAGCATAAATGAAAAATATTTGATAAATTATGAATGTTTTTATTTTATTTTATTTTATGTAATTTATTTTTGGAAAGTAAGAATGTAAGTGTTTTTTCCTCATTTTTTTGTGAAGAGTGGTTATCAGAATTACATTTTTGTCAGTTTTCTCTAAAAACAGTACTTTCAATTGATGGAGGAGAGATGGTGTAGAAAGTGAGAAGGAAGAAGGATGTTGCCTTGCTGTTGTTGCCCAGTCTCTCGGTTGTGTCTGACTCTTTGCGAACCCATGGCCCACAGCATGCCAGCCTCCCTGTCCTTCGTCATCTGGAACTTGCTCAGACTCATATCCCCTGAGTTGGTGATGCCATCCAGCCATCTCATTCTCTTCTCCTCCCGCCTTCAATCTTTCCCATATTAGGGTCTTTTCCAATGAGTCAGCTCTTCGCATCAGGTGGCCAAAGTATTGGAGTTTCAGCTTCAACATCAGTCCTTCCAATGAATATTCAGGACTGAATTCTTCTTTAGGATGGACTGTTTTGATCTCCTTGCAGTCCAAGGGACCCTCAAGAGTCTTCTCCAACACCACAGTTCAAAAGCATCAGTTCTTCAGTGCTCAGCCTTCTTTATGGTCCAGTTCTCACATCCATGCATGACTACCAGAAAAACCATAGCTTTTACTTTATGGACCTTTGTTGGCAAAGCAGTGTCTCTGCTTTTTAATACACCATCTAGATTTTTCATAGGTTTTCTTCCAGGTTCTTAAAATTTCAGTTTTAAGGTTGTTGCCTTAGGAGATGTTTTTTCTACTCCTATTTCATGCTTCATCTTATTGTGGGGAAATGCTAGTCTTGGAGGTAGGAGAAATGACTGACTCTTCAGTAGCTTTCTAGATATTTGATTGACATCGTGAACCATTTAACTTCAACCTTTATGCCCTTTGAAGCTTAAAAACCACATTATTACAACTCAAAAGCCTGGGTTTGTGAAACTTAAAGAAGGGTTTGATTTTTGTTTTCCTGAGATTTCCTTGTCTAAGGCAGTGAGCTGCATCGTCCTAGCCACTTGGACTGGAGGATGAGGCATGGCCTACCAGGAGCTCTGCTGGAAGCGGGGACTCCTGTTACTAAGTCCTACTACAGTGATAAAGAAGCAGAAAGTAACTCCAGAGTTACCTTCAGTTCAGTCTCTCAGTCATGTTCGACTCTTTGGGACCCCATGGACCGCAGCGCACCAGGCTTCCCTGTCCATCACCAGTTCCGGGAGCTTGCTGAAACTAATGTCATTCAAGTTGGTGATGCCATCCAACCATCTCATCCTCTGTTGTCCCCTTCTCCTCCTGCCTTCAATCTTTCCCAGCATCAGGGTATTTTCTAAGAAGTCAGTTCTTTGCATCAGGTGGCCGAAGTATTGGAGTTTCAGCTTCAGCCTCAGTCCTTCCAATGAATATTCAGGACTGATTTCCTTTGGGATGGATTGTTTTGATCTCCTTGCAGTCGAAGTGACTCTCAAGAGTCTTCTCCAACACCATAGTTCAAAAGCATCGATTCTTTGGCGCTCAGCTTTCTTTATAGTCCAACTCTCATATCCATACGTGACTACTAGAAAAAAATTATCTTAAAGGGTGTAAATTAAAGCAATCCTCATTTAAGTGGAATTTGTAAGTCCCTCTTTTTGTGCCAAAGAGGTGACAATTTAATTCAGATTCTAAGATTCTGGTTGATTTGGTGATAAGAGGCTTACTAGCTTATTCTTACTACTGCTATCTTTGTGCATTTCTCTCTCAATGTTGATAGTAATTGTCTTCAAATTGTAAGAAAAAATTTTAAGGCAACAGAGATACAGTGTTATATTCTATAAGAGTTTTTTCTCTGTCCTTTAAAAATGGTCTTTTGAAACCAACAGACACTGGAAGTTCTTCATTAAATAACTTTAAAACTGACTTCTCTGTTTTTTAAAGTAATTCTTTTTATCTGATTGTCACTTTACATAGAACCTCTTTCATATCCTTGACTTCCTCACAGTAATAAGCTTTGTAAGATACTTCTTAGCTTTTGTGTTAGTAAATAAAGGAAGTGGGAGAGTGAGGAAAACTGATGGGCTTCATGGAGTTATTGTTCAGTCGCTCAGTTGTGTCCAACTCTTTGTGTCTCCATGAACTGCCCCGCGCCAGACTCCCCTGTCCTCCACCATCTCCCCGAGTTTTCTCAGACTCATGTCCATTGAGTTGGTGATGCTATCCAGCCATCTCATCCTCTGTTGTCCCCTTCTCCTCTTGTCCTCAATCTTTCCCAGCATTAGGGTCTTTTCCAATGAATCAGCTCTGTGGGTGGCCAGAATACTGGAGCGTCATTTTCAGCATCATCCAGTGGGTGTTTATTTAGGGAAATTTTTAAGTAAGCTGGTTTGGTGAGGAATTAAAATGAAACTTGTTTTGACCTGCCTGAAGTTGGCTTATGTAGAATTTCAAAGTTCTGTCTCCCTCTGACAGTTCTGAGACAGGGGATCTGAGATGCCAGTGTCCTTAAAAAAATAGAAGTCTGTTGCCCGGTGATCCCTACTCATTTGCTTTTGTTGAGTTGATTGTTTTGTTCTTGATGTATTTATTGTACAAATACATCTTAATACACAATAACAGGGCTTTCCTGGTGGCTCGGCTGGTATAGAATCTACCTGCAATGTGGGAGACCTGCTTTTGATCCTGGGTCAGGAAGATCCCCTGGAGAAGGGATAGGCTACCCACTCCAGTATTCTTGGGCTTCCCTGGTGGCTCAGCTGGTAAAGAATCTGCCTGCAATGTGGGAGACCTGGGTTTGATCCCTGGGTTGGGAAGATCCCCTGGAGAAGGGAAAGGCTACCCACTCCAGTATTTGACCTGGAGAATTCCATGGACTGTATAGTCCATGGCGTCACAGAGAGTTGGACACAACTGAGTGACTTTCACATCACACAATAACAGTATTAGAAAATGATTTGTCAAGTAAACTTCATGCATATTTTAAAATCATAAATCATGTTTCTCAATTTATCTGGCAAGTGCTATAAATTAGAATTTATCAAAGTATAGAAATAATTGGGTCCAGTTTTTCTATTAAAAAAAACTTCCATGAAGCTGATAATTTAAGGCACTGTTTTGTTCATATAATGCCATTAATTTCTTGGTTCTGGTAGGTTTAGAGTAAAAGTGTATAATTCTAAAACAATGGGTTTAAAATGTTACTGTGGTTTTCTATCACATTTGCATTTTTAAATATGGAAACTACTTAAAATTATTGTCTGAGAGTTTAACTAAATTACTTAAATATTAGCATGTTTATTTTCAATATATATGGAGATTCAGAGCCATGAATTCCATTTTACCAGTTTTTCCAGGTAAAACAGGCCAACTGAAAGATTTTGTCAGTTTCATTCCTATTATGATTTAATTTAGTTTGAGAATTTCAGTAGATTATATATGTTTAAAAAGTTTCTGATAAGAAAAAGTATGCAAAATCTATTAGACATACTGTATGAGCAATGTTTATGAAATAGTTTAAAATGTATTGGCAGTAGAGAATTGCTCGGTACAGTTTTTTGCCTACAGCAATTGACTATCAAATGATTAGAAATGTTGGAATGCTTGGTACATCTTTAAAAGAGAAATCTGCAAAAGTCCATATCTATCCTTGGCAAGTGGCTAAATTCAGGTATTATTGCATTTTAATATAATTTTATTCTTATATCAGATTTTAAAATAGTTTTAGCTGTGGGAAATTGCTTTCTCCAGTTAACAAATGATTAAGTAAAGGCCTTTTTATGTTAGAAATAATTCTAATATATATATGTGTGTGTGAATATATATATATGCATGAGAGAACATAAATTTGAGCCAAAATGATTTCATATTAATTGTATCATTTTGAGTTCATATAGGATTAGCTTATTAAACACCTTTAAAGAATCACTCTCTGTAATAACACATGCATTACCTTTTGAGGGCATTAGAGTGTAATCAGGTATGCTAGATTACATTAATCTAATGAGGTAGAGTTTCCTCCTTTGTTTGAGAAATGGTTCAAATTAAAAAAAGCTTTAATTTTTGATGCCTTTCAATTTTATCTGAGTGTGTCAGTTATATCAAAGAATTATAGAACCTGAGAGGTTTCTGGGGCTATCACACATCATTGGTTCTGCTCATCTTAAAGACTCTCATTGCTAATATATTTTCTGAAAGCAACAGATGAAGAGGTGTTATAACATCTGTCTATAATTTTTCAGTCTTAAGTTTTTGTCCACTAGCTCAAGATTTTTAAGAAAAATCAAGGTCTCTTTACCCGCTTCCTGGAACAGAAATGAGAGAATTTAAGAATGTGAGCTGTACTTTTCCTGCCAAAATGGAGTTTTCTCCCACATTCACATGGAGATAAATTTCAGAAGCACCCACAGGTGGGAGTGTCCATCTAAGAAAGGAACCTTACTTTTTTTTTTTCATAAAAATATGCAAGGGTACAGGTATGACGCACAGTTCACTTCAGTTAAGAAGCCCAACAGAGGCTTATTGGATGTGACCTTGTTAGAGCTGTCTGGGCTTCAAAATATAATCAGATCTTCACATACATAAACAAGGATGGAGGTATTTTAGATGCAGATGTTGGTAGAAGCAGAGGCAGGAGAGAGCACGATATAGTCAGAAAGCTGAGTGTTCATTGTGAGGGAATATCTGTTGTAAGCAGTCTAGGCATGAAGTGATGCCTGGGGTGGCACTTCAGATTCTTTATAAGATGCTGCAGCGATGAATGAATACATGCATAGCGTGTTCGCTTCCCTAGTGGCTCAGACCGTAAAGACTGCCTGAAATATTGGAGACCTGGGTTCGATCCCTGGGTTGGGAAGATCCTTTGGAGAGGGGCATGGCAACCCACTCCAGTATTCTTGCCTGGGAAGTCCCGTGGACAGAGGAGCCTCACAGGCTAGGGTCCATGGAGTCGCAAAGTATCAGACACGACTGAGCAACTAACACTTTATCATACATACTTTTTCAATTATATGTGAATCCTGTTCTTCTGGTAAAACACATTAGTAATCTATGTTCATTTTATTTTATTGAAGAATGTTTTTAATAGTTGAATAATTCTACATGTATCTGTAACGTCATACATTTCTTCCTTAAGCATTGAAATCCATCATGTGAGGACTTTTTACAGTTTAAAAAAATCCTGTCCAATTGCTCATCAACATTTTCTTCCTTATTGTGTTCTTTGTTTCCAGCTAGTTTCTAGATGCAGTGATTAGTATTATTTATTAATATTACTTATGTAGGCTTCAGGAAAAAAAAATCCGTTAACAAACTGATATATATTTATAAACAGACAGTATTTTTGGACAGAGGTGCTCTTGTGAATGCCAGTGTGCTGTTGCTTTGAGTTGATTTAAGGAAAATAATAAGGAAAGTATGGAAATTCAAGCCCAACTGATTCACCATTTACTGTTATCATTTTGGGTCTGTGCAGATTTAGCTCATTAAACACCTTTTAAGAATCTCCTTTTGCTGGAAGGAGTGGGAAAAAATTCCCAAAATAGTCTTTGAAAAATTACTGTTTGCAAAAAAGATTACAGGGGAAGCAAAACATTGAATTCAAAATAATTATAATTAGAGTGTAGCTTCCTATAGTTTCTAAAGTGCCAGTGCAAAAGTGATATGAATAGAGGGAGAGAGTATTTTAAGTGTAGACAAATTAATGCCAACCAAAGCAAGCTAGAATGTTTGTGTTTTTGTATTTGTACATGCTTGGATCGTCTTTTTACTTATCCTGCTAGCACTTGAAACGTAGGCTTTTATGTGTCAGGAGATTTGAAAGTAAATGTAACTGTTCCTTCTCTGAAGTAGCTGCCATTCTCATAGGATGAAGCAAACTTTGAAACAAATAATTAGTGTGAGGTAAATGGAAAATATAAAGCTATGCTAAAGATGGCAAGTGAATCCACTCAGCCTGGGATGAATGGTAAGGTCAGAAATATTTTGTGGAGTTGTGAGGCCTACACACAGGCTTTTTTTCATACAGGCATAATGACTTGCAGGATGAGGGGAATTTTCCCATACAGCCCCTGGAGGAGTGTATTACCTATGTGTACAGGCCAGGACGTGTAAAAATGAGAAATAGTCTGATACTGCGGGGAGGTCTGATTTGAGGGTGATTTGGCAAAGTAAGGAAGGTTGAAGCAGGTCATGTAGTGCATTGGATGCCATCTTGAGGTGTTTGGAAATTCCCTCAGAGGTTTCTCATTGCTTTAGATTAATTAGAGGTGTAACCTGTACAGGTCTGTTTTTAGAAATAGATCTCATCTAGTTGTGTAGAAGGAGAAGAGTGCCTGGAAAGAGGAATAGACCAGCCCGCCCCCCCCCCCCCCCCCCCCCCTTTTCACTGAGAAAACATTGATTGGCTTCTACAGTGGCTGGAGTGTGACCTGAGACTCCGGAGTGACAAAGCTAAGGAAACCTGGCGGGCTTTGTTCACAGAATAACTGACAAGCAGGCATTCGACAAGTCAGAAGGTGGTGTGGAAAGAACTACAGTCATAGTGGTCATTATGCCAAAAGGAAGAGCAATGTGAGAACATGCCAGGACTCTGTGTGTCAGGGGAGCGGGTGGGGGAGACGTAACCTGAGGATTGTGTAAGCTCAGAAGGGACCTGTCACCTGGACGCTGAGTGGAACCTCGTCGAGTGCTTTAGCATTCTGCCAGATAAATAAGCTACTCTGAGGAGACCAAAGTAGAGCATGGGAGGTAACACCACGTCTAGAGGAACAGAGGTAGTTCGTTGTTATGAGAGCATGAAATCTGGCAGAAGAAACGAGAGAGGTAGACAGGGCCCGTCCTGAAGAAAGCTGACTTGAAAAGTGGCATTATCACATTTCCACGTTAGGGCAAATAGGAAAAGTTCAAGGTCAGGGTTCAGGAAATTTGGTGAAAGGGAGACTGTCTGTCTGTCCAGGTAGGAGAAGATGGTGACTAGACTGAAGGCAGGCATGGGGAGAAAGTATTATGGGAGATAAGTTTACAGAATAGGAGATGTCATCAATGAGTTTGACGTGGGCAGTGGAAAAAGGGATGGCTCAGGTTTCTTGTGGATTTAATTGGACAGTGCCTTTCACTGAATAAGGTAAGTGATCTCGAATTTTGTGGGGTATCTTTGAGTTTATATATACTTTGCCATTGAATCTAGAGGGGAGAACTTGGGCGAGAAATCTGAGCCAGGTTTTGGAAGATGTCCGTACTGTTTGGCAGCGGTTACAGCTGTGGGTGGAGTGCGCTCTCCTAGGATTGCTGTGGTGTAAGGTCACCTCAGCAAACACCATGGATAAAGCATGGGCAGAGAGACATGAAACTCCAGAGAAAAGGAAAGAAAGGAGTCAAAAAAAACCAGGTGAAGTTGTTGTTTCTTGAAGCCAGAGGAAGGGAAAATTTCTAGAAGGAGGGGTCAGGTGCCTTAGAGATAGTTGTGAAGTTGAGGACAGAGGAGAGACCTGTGGATTTAGCATCTGTGAGGATCATGCTGGCTTTAGGGAAAGCTGTTCTAGCAAAGCGGTTTGGGGGGGGGAACCCAGAGTACAGTAGATTGAGGAGTTGTGTCTTTTTTTTTTTTTTTTTTTAAGGTGAGTGAGATTTGAACTTGTTGAGACTCTGAGTCAAAGGAGATGAGAGAGAGAGGTGAGAGGAGGGGGAAGTTCCTGGAGGGAGGTCTGAGGGGAATTCAGGGGACATGGTTAGGCATGAGGGAGTGTCAGGAGGAATTAACCTTGAGAAGGGGGGAGAGATCCTCCAGCTCTGAGTAGAGGGGGGTGCTGATTAAACCTTCTCAGGGTTTGTGAAGTGTTAGCAGCTGAATGAATGCCTGCTTCATGGCCCCTAATTGTTCTTTGAAGCTAACTAGTTCTGAGATGAAAGCCCAAGGCAGTGAGGGAATTGGGCAAGATTCTGGGGGTGGAGCTAAACTTTGGAAAGCTGCTGTGGGAAGGGGCAGAAGGAGCTGACCAGCAGAATGCAGAATTGCCGAGTGGTTTTGAGAGCTTGGAAACCATAAATTTGTAGTGGCACCAGTCCACATGGTTGTTGTACTTCTTCCAGCGGAACTCAGCAGCCAGTGATGAAAACTCAAAAAGTATTGATTAAAACTGAATCTGAAGGTGCTGTGAACCTAGGATGGTATCAGACAGGTGTCAGATTCCATACATTCAAATTTGTAGATGACAGTAGAGAGTCAGTCTTTTTATGAATTCTAGATTTAGCAAGTGTTATATCTCAGGTGCTAAATGGACATAATTTGTTTCTTATCTAGTGTTTTCTGCTTAGGAATATCCTCAGTTACTTAAACACTAAACATTCACTCTACATTCCGCGCCCCCCCCCCCCCCCACTTTCTCCACCACACACACACACACACACACACACACACACACACACAGACTCTCTAAGTATGATGTGATTTTAATTCTTCTAGTGCCTGTTTTATGCCTGGAAGCGTCTGTATTTCAGTCAGATCACTTATTCTACGTATTAAAGATTTTTAAATTGGTCATTTAAGAATAGAAGCTTTCCCTTTGGTTAACGATGTCCCTTGAAAAGAGAGAAATGCTCATTGCCAGAGGATTAGTAAATCTGAGGCACTTCTCACCTCAGAGTCTAGCTCATACAGGGCACTCTCCGTAAAATTTGCCCTGAGGGTCTTGTCCCCGTTCTAGCTGGACAGCTGGGCCCCTTGCCTGCCGGCTCCAGCAACCTTCCCCGTGCCTTACCCGTAACGCGGCTGTCACGGTCTTGTGGCTTTCCCACACACTTTGAGTTCCGTGAGTGCAGGGACTGAGTCTTCATGTTCCCAGTGTCCCGGCACAGATGAGACAGTAAATGAGCAGCAAGTAAATAATAGAGGCATGAATAAAATAATAAACGCAGGCAGGATTCACTGTTTCCTCAGGGTGCAGGCTGTGAGTGACAGAGACGAAGGCTTAAACTTTATTTGTGACGAGCTAGCGTTTCTCTTTGCCCCCTCACCCTATGCAGTTTACCTTTGCAATTCAAGAAGAGGTGTTTTACTTTCTGTTTGATGTCAAGCCCAGTCATTCTAAGCAATGAAATGGGCGGAAAGCATAAAATTGCATACGGTCCAAAAGCCCACACAAATCTTTTACCAAAATTACTGCAAGACCAAAAAATTGAGAGTTTAAAGTTTTCTCTTTTACTGTGTGCTTAAGTTCTATGGATAATACATATTTAGAGTAAAGCCAATGAAAAATTTGCCAGACATGCCAGCAGACAGAGACAATGGGAAAGAAGTAAAGGTTTTCTATAAATGTCAGTAATCTTGATGTTTGCAGTCTGAACCATGATGTCTTTTGCAGACATGTTCTCACTGTTGCTCATAAGACGCTTTCCCCCAATTTACTAGAGTCTTATTATTTATTTTTTTTAAATGACTCTGGACAGGTTCCTTAACAATGCATTATCTTGCCAGCAGTCTTGTTGCCCTTTTTTTTTTTTAATTTTTTTTTAATTTTTATTTTTTTTTTGTTGCCCTTTTGATTTTGGATCTTTAATTTTGGATCTTTAAGTTATCTTTGCGTTATAAACACCCTAGTCCTGAGAACTTTTATGGGAAGTGACAAAAAAATAGGCACAAAGGTCCTAGAAAAGTAAGAGAAAGTAACTTAAAATTCAAGTAGTAAGCCATTATGAATAGCTTTAATAGCTGTGAGTTTTTATCCTAGAAGTGTTATGCCCAAATTATCAATAGTTCTAGCCATACACAGTGTTATTTCCTGGCAACTCATCCAGTTTTCATTGAACCTAGTTAACCCAAAAATACTCTTCTCCCATGATTTGAAGTTTCACATTATTCAACAGATACTTTTTGAAGTAAACGTTTAAGTGGTCATGTTAGACTATTTCTTATCAAGAAGATAGGGGCACTCACAAGATACCTGTCCAGAAATTTTGTTTATCAAGCTGATTTCAGGACTTTCACCGCAGACAGTTAGTTCACAAGTATAGTGCGTTTTCTGAAGCAGATAATTGTTGGGCAGTGGTAAGCTCTGGGATAATTAAGTACTCTCGTCAGTGTATAGTTACCATCTAGAGCAGCTTTTTCAGAGGAGGCATGCCACTTTACTCTCATGCATGATTGCCAGCAGGTGATCGTGCCAGTTGTGAAACACACAGAAGTCATGGGTGGTGGTCCTGGTTTTATGAAGGTGGGTGATGAGGGGACGAGGCGCACGTGTCCCAGAGTGGAGACAAAGTGCAGGGAGGAGGCAGCACAGAGTGGCGGCTCTTCCTCAGTCCTGCCGCAAACCCGCCTCGGCTCCAGCACGTGATACACAGGTAGCCGGTGTCTGCAGACAGAGTGGGGGTCAACTGCGCTTATAAGTTACACTGGGTACCACCATCCTTCTTTAAACATGACACTTCAAGATTTTTCCGTACTTCATGATTTAGCGTTACGATTTTCATCATGGATGAGATGTATTTTTTTCACAAGAGGATGGCAACTTTTTACTATACAAATTTCTGATGACTAGTTTTTAATTTTTATTATTTTTTATTTAAAAGAGTGGGTCATGTTATCTGATCAACAAAATTAGTTTCTTGGAATTTAAAGTAAGTGTGACCTTTTCTTTCTTTATATCTGCCTATCTATCTAATTTAAAGTTATAACTTTAAAATAGTAACTTAAAACCTGATTTCAAAATCCTGGATTCATTATATTTTCTTTTTGTGCTATATTAAGAAAAAGTGAAGTGATCAAAATAACTTTTTTCAGACTAATGTAGAAGCGTGAGAAGTTTCAAACTCCCTCTGAGTTTGAACCACATTTCTAATAGCTACTCACAAAAACTTCTAGGATTGCCAAGTCCTCTAAATTTTCACCAGTTGGCCTCTATTAACAGTGCAAATTTAGTATCATAGTAAACAGTTTTTTCTGAGGGGTTATTTTTATATATTAGTGTGTATGTGTGTATATACTTACATATTTGCTGTGAGCAAAGTGCTATTAAATACTACATTGTGTGTGTGTAGCTTGGCTGTTGCAGTTCTTGCAGCTACTTCTTTGACTATAATTCTTCCTTCCATATTGCTTGTCTGGGCAAGAAAAACTAGTTCTTATATCCACAACCCACTTTAGGACCAGAAATACCATTGTTTAAACTTGATTACAGCATACCAAGAAACATGTTACTGAAACTTGCTATCACTGCAACTTACTGGTTTTGGATCTGATATATGAATAAATTTTTTTTTTTTAATTTAGCACGCTTAAAAGCCCACTTACCTTTCTGTGAGAATGAATGAAACTTAGAGGAAATGAGTGATTCAGGAAACGCTGTGCTGTGCTAAGTAGCTCAGTCGTGTCGGGCTCTACAACCGTGTGAACTGGAGCCTGCCAGGCTCCTCTGTCCATGGGATTCTCCAGGCAAGAAACATTAGCCGGCAGTAATCTGAATTAATTCTAGAGTTAAGCTCATTCATAGATAAAGGCGGGTCTTTCCATTTCAAAATCTAAGAGATTTAACTTAGCTTAATAATATTAAGAGTATTTTTCTTTTACTGATACACAGCACACATACATACATTTAGAGATGTGTACATACGTATACAGTGTATACATATATACATTTAGAGATGAAAACAAAATGTTTTCTTCAAAAGTAGTCTTACTTTTTTCTCCCTTGTTTGAAAATAGCAGCTGTCGTTGCGCATTGATGATTGAAATACCCCTCATCTTTGCTGTGCCTACAAAGTACTAACTGTGTTGGAGGTGCTGACAGCTGGATAGTTTGAGAGAAGAGGTGAATATTTTAGAACTTTTTTGCCTCCATCCTTCTGCCTCCTGAAATATTTCTTTTTCTGATAGATCAGAGATGTTCAACTTATTATAGAGATTAGAATGATTGATTAGAGAGGAAATAGCTATCTTATTTTTCCACCCCTGAACCCCCAAATCCAAAATCCAAAATTGAGAAGAAAAGGAAATGCCAAGTGCGAATGTTAACCTTTTGAAATAAAGACCTTCTTACCACTTCCTGTCTCTGACTTTCTCAAAATTTCACATGTAGCCTAAGTTCCTTGGTGTTTAGTGGAAAAGAAGTTTTTAACAGTGTAAAGAATTGTGAAGGAGATCGGAGAGGAGAAACATCTAGATTTGTTCACTGCTGAGGAGTGCTTCAGGCATTAGCGGAGGAGTGAGTCTCTTGTAGACATGGTTTGAATCTCAGGGATGCGTGAAGTTGGCCAAGTCCTTTTTCTCAGTAAGATCCAGATGTTGTGTAATTCTCACCCTCTTGAATGTCAGGGTAAAATTACCAGGCACAGAAATAGCGCACTGTCAGTAAGTATTCTCTGGACTCCCACCTTTGTCTCTGCTCCGCTTTGAAGCCATCCTCCCAAACCTAAGAAGGAGCTGTGTCAAGGAGGGGGTGGTTTGTGGGGGTCTCTGGCCCTTCTCCCAAGAAGGCAATGGCAACCCACTCCAGTACTCTTGCCTGGAAAATCCCATGGGCAGAGGAGCCTGGTGGGCTGCAGTCCATGGGGTCGCGAAGAGTTGGACATGACTGAGCGACTTCACTTTCCCTTTTCACTTTTATGCATTGGAGAAGGAAATGCAACCCACGCCAGTATTCTTGCCTGGAGAATCCCAGGGACGGTGCAGCCTGGTGGGCTGCCGTCTAAGGGGTCACTTGGAGTCGGACACGACTGAAGCGACTTAGCAGCTGGCCCTCCTCAACCTCCCACCAGCTCTCTCCCTCCATGCCTATGCTAAATGAACAGATAGGGTGCAAAAACTGTGGCTTATTTGTTTAAAAACCCCGGTTAGATGATTTCCATAGACACTCCTCCTCCCATCTGAGTGACACTTCCAAACCCCTTTTCTGATGAAATTCTGAAGCTGCCACTAAATATATGGAGTATAGTAGGTGGTTGCCTATCTTTTTAAGTTTGTAAGTTACTGATCACAAAGTGTTATTTTGAACCAGAAGAGAGAGCACCAATGCTTTCTTTCTAAACATATGGTAACAAAAATGATACAATGCTGTGATTATTCAAATGTAAATTCATAAAACACATTTCTAAATTCATGACAGCTGCTTCTGTCAATAAGAAAAAGAAAGAAAAGGAAGTGCAGTGGAGGCTAAGGTATAGCAGGAGTGGAAGGTGAGGAACCTGAGGATTTCTGCGGAAGAAGCTGCCAACCTGTGGGTGAATGCAGGAGCCACGATGCTGTTGGAATTGGGGTTGGGAATCAGTGGACCCATGAGTGCAGTAGGCATTTTACATACAGGGACGCTTTTAAAATCTGCGCCTTCGTGGAGAACTTCCAGTGTTTACTCTTGCCACGGTGTTCATCTCCTGTGGTGCCTCTGTGGATACTATTGTGCTTTTCTTTTCTTCATTGCACTCTGCCAGGCCCTCCTTGGAAAGAGAGCTCTGCTATTATCTTAGAAAGAGTGGCTCTGGTTCAGCTGTGTGGTTTGAGGGAAAAATTAGTTGTGTTTTTTTTATTGGTCATTTTCTGAAATTACATCTATCTGTTAGTTTTAAATTTATGGGTAGACATAGAAGTACTCCCCAGTTTAAGAAAACCTGATGTATTAAATTATAAAATAAAAAAATAAGATAAATTTAAGAGGGAGTTATTTTTACCATAAAATGATTTCTCAAAACAATCAAAAAAGATTCACTCCTTGACTCTGCTGGTATATTTTCTATATTTATTATCACATATTTGTTCATGTATTTGCTTCCAACTCTGATTCTCAGATGAAATACAAGAATTTTTTTCTTTCTTCCGTATAATTTCCCTCAGTGGACTATTATGGTCATGTAACAAATACTAGACTTGCTTGGCATTGGACGTAAGAATTGCTATTTATTGTTTTTTGCCGTTTTTGGGAAAAATGAAGTTAGATCTTTGGGCTTTTCTAAATGATGGTTATATATCTTCAGAGCAGCTAATAAGGGCGGCCAGTGTTCAGCTTTACTTTCCTGGCAGTAATACTACTTTATGGTGTTAGAACATTAACAGTGGTTTAAAAATACGTATTCTTCACTGTATATTGAGGCATTAATAAGACAGCAAGTATGTACTGAGTACCTACTATGTGTTGGACTTCTACTCAACCTCCTACAGATGCCAACTCATTTGAGTCACGTTTTAACTGATGAGGGAAAGCGAACATAAAAATGTAAATGTATTCAGGATTTTCAGTTAGTCAGAAAGAATTCAAGCTGACATGTTTGACTCTAAAATTTAAGCATTTCTTTATTCTTTTCTTATTCACATCCTCTTCCTTTTGTTTCACTTATTTCAATTTGCTATGTATAGACCACCTCCTTTTCGTTCCTGTCCCATAACCCCTCCATTTCTTTCTTTCTTCCTCTCCTCCAGTAAATCTCTACATGCTGTCTGCATTTCTGACACGGTGGTTGACACTGGCAATTCAGTGTTGCAGTCAGGGAACTTAACTTTGCTTCTCCAGAGTGGGCTGTTGGTTTGTCTTCTGAATGAATGTGCGGAAGAGTGAATGAATAGAGAAAATAAGATAGAATCTTTAGATTTCTCTTATAATTTCAAATAGCTTATTATTGCTATTAGTAAATAAGACAAACTCAGCAGATAGAATTTAAAATGAACTATTAGGAAATGTTAAAACATAGTGCAGTAAAATCTAGGACAGGTGTCTACTTCCCCTAGATATAGTGCTGGTTGCTAACCCCTCAAAGAAAGAACCAGATTTAATGTAAAAATTTTTACACATGGACAGACAGAGGATAGTTCAGAGAGGAGATAGTTTAGGGGAGAAGTTTAAAATTTACTTTAAGAATTTCAGAATTTTAAATGTTTGCACCCTAACTCTTTACTGTTGGTAATAGATGCTTTTTAATCACGGTAGTGCTTGCAGTCTGACCAGATTTTGCCTGCATATTCCTCTAGACTCTTCAGAGTGATCGTATTTGTCACTAGCTTGCTGGCAGATGTGCTTCTGAGCGCATGTTTACCACAATTTACTTAATCATTTACATTTCCCTCTTTGAAGGGAAAATTTATGTATTTCTGATTTGTCCCACTGCTAACAATACTGTAGGCAGCCGTTTTTATGCATATATTATTCCTTTCTCTTGGTTCCATGAGTGTGTGCTGACTGGGAGGTAAACTAATCCAGGACACCTAGATGGAGATGTTCTATTCATATTTGAGATTATAGATTATGTGTGTGTGAGGCCCAGCAACGTAAACTTAAATGCTTTTTGGTGATATTTACACAGGCTGGCCTGGAAAATCAGTTTACCTTATGTACTGTAAGAACATCATTGTTAAACATATTGTCAAAAGGAAGGAGTAAAGAAGTTAAAGGTATTTTGTAGATCATCGTTTACTTGGATGAAAGGCTCCTAAAATGTAAGCTTTTAAACTTGCAGATCAACTCAATTAGAAAATGAAGTCCTTTTGAAATAATTTTTAAAGTGAGACCGTCATTTATATAGCCTTTGAATATTTGTTACAAACACAATGTATTATCTGAAGCAAAAAAGTTTATTCACTGGTGTGTTAGCTAATTAGGGTTTCAACTCTTTTCTATTTAACATTAGTAATAGTATGCAGGTTTCCACCTATTGTGGTCATTGTTGACTATATATAAGAGATAATTTTCAAAGCTATGTGTAAAACTGTTTAGACTCTTCCTTTTCTTAAAAGAGATTTCCTTCAGTCAAAGGTGATATAAAATAATTGTACTCTAACTAAAAGGATTCCATGAAAAAATTCTTTAAATTCAGCCTTGATATTTATTGAGATAATTTTAGATATTATAAGAGAAAATTGAAGGTTTAATGAAAACATAATTATGATAGCTATATAATAATTGGCATTCATAATTATAACAAATATTATAATATTTTTTGACTAGCTAGTCAGTGTTCTAAATTCCCTCTGTGGTAACAATTTATATTTTGATGAAAATGTGGTCTCTCACTTCTCTGGGAATCTAAGGGGATTCACACTGGTGATTAGCTTATAAGGAGGATATCTTCTTCCCCACTTTTTTTTTTCCTAATGGAATGTTTTATTAGGATTTTCCTTCAAAGGTACGGATTCTCATCATTAAAACCAATAATGCCCATGTAAGTTGTGGTAAATTGCCTCACTACAATTTTAAATCATTTGTAGTCATCCTATTAATGAGGACTCTGGGGGTCTCTTCATCTGTGATTTTGATACCTGAATTTTTGGGTTGCTTGCAAATCTTTCACAGATCACTCCTAAAGCAAAATATTATTACCAGATAGTCATGGGCTTCTTTATAATAGAATTCAGAACTTCCAGTGGTGAATAGTCAAAGAAACACATTTATTATTTAAGATTCATTAGATACTCAAGGAACCTTTTAATGTAACCAGTAACTAATAATTTAGTGGTGTCAGAAGTAACTTGAACCGAGAAGTTTGTGTCAGAATAGACATAAAACAGGAGTAGATCTAAACCTGTAAAATTGTTCCTTTTCCTGTTTGAAATATGTTATTTATTTCAGTAGCAGAGTCAAAAACTACAAGGAGATATATATGGATAGTATGTCTCTTGAGTTGTGCTGTTTTGCTAAAATTTGAAAGTTTAGAAAGACTTGAAAAATCTGGAGTCATGAAAAATACTGCCTATTCTACCTTCATTTTTTAGAATCAAGTTCTAAATGGGAAATATATTAAAAATGAGGATTGTGACTTTAAAGTTAGTCTTTTGGATTAGGTCAGAGCAATGCGGGGCTATTGGCCGAATGTGTCCGAGCTGCCCTGCCCTCAGCACACCTGCCTACTGTGGCTGTGGCCATCTTTGAGTGCATAAATCTTATTATGTAGTTGGAACACAATTGACAGTCTGTATAAAGTTTAAAAAAATACAGTGGGGTTTTAAAGTGGGTTTTGTTTAGCACTTTAAACCCTAGTGGCTGATAAATGTGCCTCTAGGGTAGCAACAGAAAATAATTGGTTTAAGGAATCTTCAGTGTGCAGAGAAGCAGTCCTCACAAATGAAGCTGTTCTGAGTTTTTACGTCTTACCACCAGAGTAAAAGTCGAACAGATAGCTTTTCTTTTTCCTTCTTTTTTCATTCATGTGAATCGAATCCACATGTAATAACCCTTGAAGTCCCATCCATGGGCCTAATGACATTGAAACAATCATTTCATTGTAGTTTTAAAGGCCTCCTTCAAAATTATATGACTATAGCCAAATATTTATGAGTATCTTTTTTCTTTTCACTCCCACCTACAGTTTCTTGATTACTAAGATATGTGATTTTTCTGCCAGTTTTAAGGTTTGTGATTTGTACGTTAGAATGGCAATTTCCCGTGTATATAAGAGAAAGAAATTGTCCTTCTTCTTATTTCTTTCCCATTCTGAGTCTCAGTTTTGACTTCACAAAACCTTTTTAGTGTTTCTTTTCTTACCTATGATAAAAACTAAATATTAAATGTCAGTTATATTTATTATATGTTCATGGGTATATAATAATGTATGACAAAGGGAACCTAAAAATAGTTTATGTATGAATATCCTTCCTTTAAAACAATTTTTCTATTAAAATATTGCTGTTTAAATTAAAATTTATGAAGTTTAGAATTGTTTACATGGACTTATCAAAACTTTTATTAATTCTTACCTTGCCTGGTCATTTTTATGATATTTATTATGCATATGTGATTAAAGGCTTCCCTGTTGGCTCAAACGGTCAAGAATCTGCTTGCAATGCAGGAGACCTAGGTTCCATCCCTCGTGCGGGAAGATCTCCACTGGAGGAAGGGAATGGCTACCCTCTCCACTATTCTTGCCTGGAAACTCACATGGACAGAGAAACCTGGTGGGCTACAGTCCATGGTCGCAAAGAGTCAGAAATGACTGAGTGACTAACATACAAACACAAACACACAAACACACATGCACACACACACAATTAAAAAGCATCATTCAGTTAAAAGATTATGCAACGGCTTCTCTAAAAACCTATCCAATAAATGGTAATTTAATGTAATTTTAAATTTAAAAGATCTTAGTGTACCTGCCAATAATTATTTTCACTTATTTTGAAAAATCTTTGTTCTAGTTAGGTTTTAGAATAGATTTTAGCAGTCTATCATGATAATGAATTACTGCTTTAAGGACTGCTATTAATATATCCTCAGGAGTTATACAACTACCGTGACATATTTTTATTCAGTAATTTTCATCTCAGTAGAGACATATTTAAATAAGTAATGTTATTCAAAACTGTTCGTGAAGTCTTTTGACTCCTATTCACTGTATAGAAAATATTAAGGTTAAGACTGCAAAGTGATTGAAGCTAAACGGGAGCCTACTTTGATTATAAAGGAAAATGATATTCAATTAGACAGTTTCATACCTGTGAGACTTTTCAACAGATAGTGATAGGTTGTCTATTTTAAGAGCATAAATCAGCCTGCAAATGGATTCCTTAGAAATACGTGTATGCAACTCGGCTTAAAGATGCATCCCCTTTATTTACAATACTGTCATCCTGTGACTGACAACCAGTGAATACATTGCACTGATTTCATAATACCTGACAGCATATACAACCACAGAACAAATTGGTAAAATCCCATTTTGTGAAAAGACACTGCTGAACGACCCTTTCCCTTGGTTTTCTCTTTCTTAACTCCTGTGTTCCGTCAGGATGCAATATAGGTAGATTGATTGCTTACAGTTGCAAGAAAATACTTAAATTTAGATTTTCTGCTAATAATAATCAAGACTGGAGTGCATTTTAAAGTCAATCTGTTTGATGCAATTCTCTGAGAATGCAATTCTCAGTAGCTATTGGTATCACATCTACTTAAAAATCACATCAACCAGAAAATTTCGTCTAAATAGCTGGGTGGGAAATGAATTCCTACAATACCATGAACATAAATGTAATAATTGAGCTTGGTTGAGTTTGTTTTTATAGTGCAAATATTTAAATATCCAGGTGTTTCTGCTGAAATTATATATAATATTGAAAAGTTTATATTCTTTACAGTTGGCATTATCTGCTGAAATATATGTTGGAAGCGGTACTCCCCGGTGTATTCCAGTTACTATCTTTAGCTAGTGTCCCATGATCTATGTCTCATTAAAATTTTAAATTGCTTTGAAAAAAGTTGTGCTATGGATCTTCACATAATTTTTAACTGTGCTTTGTAGACTCTTGTTGATTTTGGTCTTTTAATCAGCTATCATGTCAAGCCATCAGAAGTATTGTGTTGAGGGAAGCTTTCTTGGTTGTTTTTTTTTTTTTTTATCATAGAGCTTCTGTATGCCACAGGGCAAGTTATAATAAAGTGATAAATTATTGTTGGTATATTAACTCTTTTACTACATCTGTTTTGTGGCTTTCTTTCTGATTGTAATCGTATTTTTAGCAGTGAAGCTGACACAGGCTAGTTGACTGAAGAACCCTTAGTAGCACAACTGACTGTTACTGGGGGAAAGAAAACCAGAAATGAAAAGCGTAAAACATTGCCCACCACTCATAATAGATAAAAATCCAATGAAAGCAAAAAATTATGACTGAATGATGATTAGATTTTCTGGTTAATGGAAGGTTATGGAGAAATTCTTAATAATGAATAAGTAGAGAAAGGAGAAAAAATTGTTCATGGAAATTTGCAATGAGATTTAAAAATCTCAGTTGGGCCTGTTATTCAAACATTTTCAATGTTTGGATGATTTTATACATAGCATATTTAAGAATGAGTTTTTAATCCATGCTTGTTTTATTAGATTGATTTCATTAAAAGGGATTGGCATTAGAAAAGTTATTTTAAAAAGCTAAAAGCTGTAATCTTTAGTTCATATTGTACTAAACATAGTTTTCTGAGACAGAGTTTTAAAAATCGACTTAACAAAGTTTGAGTTTTTATTTTTTGAAACAGTGGCTTGCTGCAGAATTTTATCCTTTCTAGTTTCTCATGTTTCTAAGCACCTCTTTTGTCATCATCTTCCTAACGCTAAGCACCTCCCTCTCCCTGAGTTTTCTGTGTGAGTAACCTTCCTTTAAAGTCAAAGTCCTGTTAGTTATGCTGACTCTGCGTTTTACTTAGGTGAGTTGAGTGAGTGTTGATGGCAGTTTTCAAAAGAGAGACAAGATGCGCAACCGCTTTGTGCCTATGCAGCTTTTCTGCGCTGTTTTTCTTTGTATTGTAGTTTGGACAGACAATGGCAGCAGTTTGCTCTTGGTCATCGTTGTGGTCGAGCATCAGAATTTATCACTGTAGCCTCACACAGCCTTAGTGCTGCAGTGATGATGAGAATTTGAAAGCCACTTCTGCAAAGACAAATGTCTGACTCTTCCAAATTTATGATTACTCTCTTAGCCAAAAATAACTTCTTTAATTTTATATTGGTGTCTTTCTTGTAATTCATATTGGCACAAGCCGAAGAGCAACAACAAAACATACTACAGAGACATGAGGTCAGGACCAAAACTGTGTTGATTTGAAGATTTTAGATACCTGAAGGCTTCTGGTGACTCGAAATGGAATCTGTGTGATGTTTGTAATACTCTCTTCAGCGTCTCTCAGAGAACAGACTAAACCTGGTTATCTAAAATATTGCACATTAATGGCTTTAAAGACAGTGAGCATTTTCATCTTACCCTTCTTTTAGAAAAGAGGCTCGCAACTGATCCATGCTATATATTTGTTTTAAGAATTAATGATATAGTCACATATATTTGAAATAAAGCTATGACTGTGGTTAAAAGTATAAACTTGAAGTTTCTCCTATGGTCTCAGCTGTCTAAAATGTTAACAAAATGATTTTTAATCTGAAGTAAAAATAGTCTGATTTGAATTGGATGGAATTTCAGATTTATTTCTTTAGCAGACAGAATTTAAAAAAAATGCTTAGTGGTTTAACAAAAGAAATTGACTCTTAAATGAAGAGAGAGAGAAGTGAATGAACCTAATCTAGTTTTACCTATAAACCTGCAAAATAGTTTCTAAGAAAATATGCCCTTGAGCTGATATCTCATATACCAGGTTCTAGCCTAAGGGCCCAATTTTTTTTCTACCTGATTTTTAAACTGATCAAATTAGAGGCTAAATTATGCTCTCTATTTTAGTTAAGCCATATACTATTAGCAGGGTACTCTAGGACTATCTCTGGTCTACAGCTGACCAGAAGCTACTTCCTCTGCACCTCTCACAGCTGCACATGATTGCTCTAGAGAAAATTCTCAAAAGCCCAATTCCATCAGAGCAATCTAAAATTAAGGAGTTGCGAAATAGGATTTTTATACTTGTGGGCTTTTATAATTTTTGTTGACTATTTTGGGCTCTTTGCACTGTGAGAATATACAGGTGTTTTGTTTCACTTGGTTTCATTTCTCAGGAAGGTGGAAGAACATATATGGACTAAGGAAAGGTTTTCAAGTTGCCTCTGGGAACTCATTTAGCTTGAAAAGGATCCGTTGTCTCCCATGCACAAACTGTAACATAGTTCTGGTAACATGTTGAAAATTATACGTAAATGTCAATCAGAAGATTCTTTGATATAGCCAACCAAAGCTATCATTGTTGATCAAAACTGCTATTTTAGAAAAGGTTTCATAAAATTCCATAACCTACTCTCCCTCCCAAAGACTCTAATAGTTACTCATAGACGTAGATGCAAATTCTGAGTATCTCATTCAGAAAATTCTTATTTCTGTCTAACTTAAATTCTAATTGATATTTAACTCTTTCTCATTTTGTTCAGTCTTGACCTTGACCTATTTTTATTGATTTTTCTGGAATTTCCACAAAACATTCAAGTTCTTTAAGTTTATTTTTATGTACATTAATCTTGTTATCTTCCTGTATAGTACAAGTAGAAAAGGCTTTAATATTTACTATTCTTTATTTATGCTGTGTTACATTTTTTCCTTGTGTGTCACTTAGATATCTATATCTGTGATTTTAAATGCATTCCTTTCAAAAACTATAATGTAGGATTGTATGGCTTCTAGTACATTGATAGCAAGAAAAATATTATTGGCCAGGTCTCCAGCCTAGCATTCCTTTTCCTTGGGTAATTAGATAGATAATTTCAGGGATGGAGTTTTAGACTTAAGATACTGCCCTCATCTCTTTCCTTTCTTGAAAAGGGGATATTTGATTGCAGTTAAATTGTGAAGTTCTAAAGCTATGCTAGCTAAATTTCTTACTATGTCAGCAAGCAGAATATTGTTTGCACTTCTTTGCTTTTTAAATGCTGCTCGGGGAGCTGCGTAAGTTATAATTGATGCACAGAAGAGATTTCGGGTTTTATATGCCTATAAATTGGCACTGCTACATAGACTAGAAAGATGAGATCGGAGAAGTTATTTTCCCGTGAGAATGATACAAATTACTGTCAAACTGTTTATGCTTGCTGTAAAAATATTTTCAATGTGCAGGTATTTGCTCACTAGCTGGGTAGCACTCTTATTAAAGCCGAATCACATTTTTAGCCAAAGCGAATGGTTTTCAGGACCGGTGCATCTTGTTGTGATAGGCCAATTTAGTTATTCCAGTGCTTAAGTATCTGTAATTGTGTTCGTTCTCTAAAATTCAGATAAATTTGCTTAAGTTTGGAGTTTAAAAATTTTGAATAGCCATAGAGTTTATCTGGGGCAGCCTTCTTATTTTACATATGATGAAACTGAGGCCTAGTGGGGTTAAGAAATACACCAAGGTCAGAGACCTAGAAATTAGCATAAATGGGACCAAAACTAAGTTTCCCTGCATCACTTTGGCTCTTTTCTGATATACCTCATATCTAAGGAAATTGTTGTGATTAATATGTATTTATTTCAGGAATATAAATACATCTGTTCTTATCAGCTTAAGCTAACCTCTAGTTGACCTGAAATTGCAGTGTTGAAGGTAAATTTGTAGGACTTATTTGGTGAAGTTGGCCAAAACTTTAAAACCATAGACTAAAGCATAAGCATAAGCAAATCCAGTGTTTATCTTACTTTGTCAAGGCAGTTTAGTAATGTCAACATCAGGCATGTAAAGTGATTCTTTACCACAAATAGACAGTTACTGACTCAAGCTCAGTGGAAGCTTTAATACAATTTCAAAAAGGCTACTAGTTGGTAGGTGCTCTGTTGTTGAAACTCGGGAGAGGAACTCACAGCCCAAGGTACCCAGAAATTTCAGTTTATTTTGTGGTTGGCTCTTGCTAAGAATGATGTGATATGTGTTGTATGTGCCATTTCAAAGTGCAGGTTCTTGGTTTTGCTTCCCCTTTACCAGTTGCAGAGTCTAGGAAACGCCATGTTTTGCAGTGATTTGGTTTTCCTTATTGGTGTATAGAAGGGACACAGGAGTAGGGAGTGTCAGCTAATGAAAGGTGACGGTGAGGTGACAGCTTAGGTCTGCTGAAACAGGCTGAAACTAGGACTTGCTCTCACTCAGACTGCTGTGTTTTCTTCCATTCTAGAAAGTAAGCTCCCAGGAAAAGATTCCATGATAAGTCTTTTACTAAAAATTCAATAATACAAAGACACCAGAAAATAATTTGTTTCATTAAAATTGTCAATAGAAATGTAAACATAGTAGCCGAATACCTTTCAGTGACCACAGTGATATTTATTTTAAGATTTTTCTTTAGGAATTGGCAGTACAGACATGATTGTGGATCTTTAGGTAGCCTCCTTCAATTATTTTAAGAGTGCTTGATGGTACTTTTTGGAGCTTTGCCTGTGTCTGGAGTGGGGGGGAAAATATGAGGTTGAAGGAAGTAAACAGACTAATGCACTTCTCTCTGGAGAAAAGCTATAATAAAATAGAGACATTTGAGTAATTCCTATAGAATCTTGACTCTCCTGTGGAAGGTTTTACCAAAACTGTGGTGGCCATAAAAAAAGAAAAAGGAAAAAACTCAAACAAGCATATATATACACACAGCAAGCAGTGCCACAATGAAAACATCATCTTCCCAAAAGATCTGTTACAGTGAAGTAGGAAGTCTTATATGCAGCAAAAAAATACAGAGTAAGATGAGACTTGAAGATGAGAAATAATAAGGCTTGCATCCCGCAGCCTGGAGTAAGGTCATGTGTTGGCAGTATTAGAGGCAAGCCCTCTAGTGAACTGAACGTTAGACTCATGAATCTGGTAGCCCCACCAATAACCCAGATAGCCGTGGGAGCTTGCTGTTTCTTTGCATGTGCTTTTCTGAAAGGCTGTCAGAAAGAGCAGCTCCTCGAGCATTTTCTGTGAAGACTTCTGCCGACAGATAACGCCCCAGACACCGCTGAGAATCACTGGCATCTTCCTTGATGACTTTGAGTATGTGGTACTCAGAGGTCTCATTTTTATGTGAATACAAATTGGCACATAGTTTTAAATCCTATAGCGTTGATTTTCTAATTTTAGATATTTTCCCCTAGAAGTTATTTCTGTTTCTCTCCTCTTGTACACTTGTATACCTCCCATTTATGGTGATACAAAGGGGTGGCCAAGAGTTGGACATGACTGAGCAGCTAAGTGTGCATGCCCGCAAATTAGGTACATATTTTAAGGGAAATTCATAAGTGGATTTATTAGAAGACACTGCAGGCACTTTTCTTTTCATTTTCTAACAATGCATGTAATTTGTGATGCTTTTACAAAAAATTTAAAATCCATGTTTCTATGAAATATAGAGATTAAGACCATGAACTCAAGAGCCAGGCTGTCTGAATTTGAGTACTAGCTCTGTTACTTATTAGCTGTATGACTTTTTTTTTTTTCCCTTGGCCTAGTCCAGGGACATATGGGATCTTAGTTCTCTCACCAGGGATAGAACCCATGCTCCCTGCAGTGGAAATGCAGAGTCTTAACCATTGAACTGCCAGAGAATGCCCTGAAGGCTTCTTTTTTTTTTTTCCTATGTGACTAATTAGCAAGTTATTTAACTTCTGTGTGTCTCAAGTTTCCTCATTTGGAATGGAAAAGATGGTCTCTACCTCATAGGATTTTTGGTAGGATCAAATATACATGTATTTGTATATGTATGTAAGTATGGGTATGTATATAGATGTGTATGTGTATATATATGTGTGTGTATATATGTGTGTGTATATATATTAGTTGGTATTTTAGAAGTTAAATGAATTATATAAAATTATCTATATATATTATAGCTAGTACCTACTTAGTATATAATAAGTCCTTTATAAGAGTTTGCTATTGCTATTGTTGGTATTTGTATTCTGAGGACCCAATATAATTTCAAAATTCGACATATAATTTTAGAGAATATTTTATTGTTCTTCAAAGGTGTTTCGGTATTTATTAATTTGCTTCCACCCTCTTCTAATGCATGGAATTAAGAGTATTAGTTATCCAAAAAA
Source organism: Cervus elaphus (assembly GCF_910594005.1). Taxonomy (NCBI): domain Eukaryota; kingdom Metazoa; phylum Chordata; class Mammalia; order Artiodactyla; family Cervidae; genus Cervus; species Cervus elaphus. Next base: position 106,044,180 of record NC_057823.1, on the reverse strand, counting down.
TGTAAGATGTTTAGGGTGGAATATAAAAATACAAAGTAACAAAGTGTCACTTTTCATCACTTATTTTCAAAAATAAGATGAAGAAAATGTTTAAATTGAAACCATATTTTTGTGTCTGTTAGATTTATATGGCCTTTGTCTTTTGTATAATGAACAGTTATATTAAAATATGCATAAGATCATTCTGTAAAACTTAGAAATATTTCTTTTCTCATTTTTGTCAATCCTTTGTGTATGTGGGGGAGTGCAGATGTCTGTCAGTGTATCATCATTTTATATATTTCATTGCCAAAATAATTAAGATTTTCTTAATAGTGTTAGTTGGTTTATTTAGAAATTATTTAATGATGATGGACTAAATCTGAAATCTCTTTATTCTTTTGAGCTTTTGCCTTATATAAAACAATAAACACTGTGCAGAGGACAGCCTCATTCACTCTGTTAATCAATCAATTGATCAGTCAATCAATCAATATCTGAGTGCCTAGTATGCTACCCGGTACTGTTCTAGGCACTAAAGGTACATTAGTGAAACTTTTGGGTCAGACAATAAACCAGTAAGTTTTCTTTCCTCTATGATATTGGAACTTAATGGTTGTAATTATTAATGACATACATATACACATTTAGTACAGAGTTCTTCTTTTACCTGTGTCATGGCAGTTAAAATGACTTTTTTCTCCTCCATAAGATCCTTAGCTGTTGAATCTGAAGATTATTTCTTAGCAAGGTGTGATTAAGCATGAGGGAATTGTTCATATAACTTCTGTCTTGATGTAAGCCACCTTTTGCATCAAATTTGGATAATAAATGGTGGTTTGCTGCCTGGTTTAAACTAATTTTACTCAGCCTGTGGATTGACTGCTTTGTTCCCAAAGGCTCAGGAGCCAGAAGAGGGATATTTTCTGTCCTCCCCTTCTCCGCAGGGAGTTTGTATTCCTGTAATGAAGTGAAGCTGGGACTCTCAGGGAGATTTCCCTCCACCTCATGCCTAGGTTTCGGGGTGGGATGAAGCCAAGATGGGTATTAATTATGCAGGCAGTGCTAATAGCGGCAGTGCAGTTGTGTTAACACTGCAGCAGCTGAGTGGTGGATGCACAGCGCGAAGCTCGCCAGATGCCAGGGCCTGATGGAGCAATACCCAGAGCCAGCGCGCACCTCATCAGACACCACTGTTTGTGGGCCACCTTCGGAATTTCAACAGGCCCTGTACCATGCAAATCCAGCCACAGATTAACTTTTTAAAACTGTGTTCTCCAGAATTGTTTGAAAACATAGAGAAACCATCAGGAATTGCTGCTATTGTTATAATGTCGGGAGGCTGAATAAATCCAAAATGAGTAGGCCACACTGACTTGTATTCTCATTACACGGAAACTTGTGCAAGGTGCGTAATTCACGTAAGAGGTTACTAGACAGTCAACGCCTCATTAGAACATTAGAGATACTCATTTAATTTTCTGACAAAAATGTGAATGTGGCAATTTCATGGATTCTAAAGGTCTACATGCCAGAAGTTTCTTCATGGAGTTTCAGAGAGACGGGAGGTGCCTTCTTTCTAAAGTTGAGGCTTCTGATTTTCTTTCTCAGTGTTAACAATGGACCCTATTACGCTGCTTCCAGCTGAGCAGGGCTGGAAGAGCTTCACAGCTGGCTGGGCAGCTGACGCGCCCAAGGCAGCTGCTCTGACCTGCTCACATAGCCCTGGCTCCTCCTGGGGAGAAGAGCAGTTGCCTTCTCTGAAGGGCCTGATTTATTCCAGGCTATGAATAGAACGAGCTTGTTGACTTGGGCCTAGTGGCGTCCCCTCGCACCACCTTGGGACATGATTATCTTCACCAGGGTCAGGTGGGAGCTGGTGGGAGCCTCCCACCTGACCCTGTGCAGTCCTCACTCAGGGCACTTACCAGGAGTGATAAGAGGCTGTTGGAAAGCACATTCTGTCACATTTATTTGTATTTTTAATGAGCCACTAACATCCTTTTTTGCTTTTATCCGAGCCTGACTTTCTAGTAACTTTTGATTACAAAAAGTGTGTTAATTCAGTGAACTGTTAGATGAAAGATGTTAATACATGGATCAGGAAAATGGTACTCTTGGAATATTGCCTCTTAGAAGCCATGTGTTTTTATAGTTTGTAATATATGCAGAGCACTGCACTAGGTTCTATCAGCAACAACAGAAATAAAACAGGAAGCAGTGCTTCTGTTCCCAAGGCAAGGAAAAACCTGGCGCCATGGAGAAGTTGAGAAGCAAGTAGAAGGAAACATTAATCAATACATCCTCCTATACTGTGTTCTAACCAAATGCCTGAAGTTATATTTAAACACAAAGAACAAATCACTTTCTGGGATGAAGAAAGAGTTCTTGCAGATAGAAAATTGTGCTGCAAGTCCTGAAGTGTTTAAGCAGGGTCCAGGTGGATGGAGGACTCGCTGTCATGAGTAGTTTTTGCCAGGTAGGGGAAAACTGGAATCTTCCTAGTGGGACTGCATCACTCCTAACAGGGTGCCTTTTACTTTAGTGGTTGCTCAGAGAATATTTGTTGAATTGAATCAGTTTTCTTCTTAGAGGAGGAGAGACTGAGGTCTCTGATGCTGTCAGTAGGATCAGCCCAAGCCTTTGAGATCCTCCTCATATCCTCCAGGCATATGGATTTGTGACCAAGAGAGGCTTATGTTGGAATTATGGTGTATGAAACTTCTGTATCTTCTGTGCTCTAGTTGTGGAAGACAGAACGGGGCATTTATGGTTTATAGTTGGGGAAAAAAATGAGGGAATAGGGAAGGATGTGAGCTAGGCATTCCTTCTGGAGTTTCTTAGAGGGTTAGAATAAGCGAGGAAGGAAATGGTCAAATTGCAAACTTAGGATTTTAAAAACTTGTAAGAAGTATTGGTTCAATTTAGGTACAGAACTAGAGACTTTAAAAAAAAAAACTAGACAATAATGCATGTACCTCGGTGTTAGTGGGTAAGGCGGCTGTATGATGCAAATAATTGCAGCAATTTGAAATGAGTGCCTTCTGTGTATATGAGTAAAGTTCAGTGAATCAGCATAGAAAAGGAAGAATGCAAAGAACAGGCGAGGCTCCTGAGAGGAGGTGACATTTTCAGTTCAGTTCAGTTCAGTCGCTCAGTCGTGTCCAACTCTCTGCGACTCCATGGACTGCAGCACACCAGGCCTCTCTGTCCATCACCAGCTCCCGGAGTTTACTCAAACTCATGTCCATTGAGTTGGTGATGCCATCCAACCATCTCATCCTCTGTCGTCCCCTTCTCCTGCCTTCAAACTTTCCCAGCATCAGGGTGGTGACATTTTACTTGAATCTTAATGGATGAGTTAGGAGGTTTTTTTGGAAGAGGAGAATAGTAAAGGCATTTCAGATCGAGGAAACCACATGTATAAAGATAGATTTGAAGGGTCACGTCCTGTACTAGGAAGTGCAAGAAGTTGGAAGTGTCTAAAACACAGGTTAATTGTGGAGGTCGCAGCTGAGAGAGGGGTTTAGAGAGATATAGGAGCCAGAACATGCGGGGCCATGGGTGCCTCACTAAGAAGGTGGGAAATTGTCATTACGGGTGATAGGAAGGCACTGAATGGTTTCTACTGAAATCAGAAAAACAGGCACACAGTGGAGCAGAGGGAGATCAGAAGCAGGGCCGCCTGATGGAAGACTGTTGCAGTGGTCCAGGGGAAGAAGCTATGACATCCTGACCATCAGTAAGTAGTGAGAAGCAGAATGGAAAGGAAAGGATAAAATCAGGTCATTCAGGATGTGTAGAAGTCTTCCATTTTAAAGGCTGAGGGAGATGAGAGACTCTTGCGTGTTGCGAGCACATGCTCAGTCGTGTCCAACTCTTTGCAACACCAGGGACTGTAGCTGCCAGGCTGCTCTGTCCATGGAATTTTCCAGGCAAGAATACTAGAGTGGGTTGCCATTTTGTATTCCAGGGGATCTAGAATTTAGTTGTTGGCTTGGGCATCTGGGTAGGTGGGATGCTGTTCCTGTTGTAGCCCCGCATTCTGGGAAACAAACTCACTCAGAAGCACAGTGCAGATGGTGGAGTGCAGTTTATTACACCGGCGGGCCCAAGGCAGAGAGTCTCCTCTTAGCCAAGGACCCCGACCAGTTTTTGTGAAAACCTTATGTACCCTAAGTGTACGTGCTCAAACCCACCTCCCCAAATTCCCTGAAACTAGTCTGAACAAAGGAAAAGAAAGATACAATCAAAGTTAACCCATGATTCGTATGTCTTAAACCTGTGATTCATATGCCTTAAGCCTAAGGAGTTAACAGTGGACAATTATCAATAGGCCTGTGGTCATACCCCTTTAAGCATAATAGAATTTATGATTAGGTTACACAGATATTTAGGGTATTCTTTTAGGTGACAGAGAGTCTAGGTAGGAGCCCCAGGGCTCTTCCATGGTGGGGGGGTCCTGATTTTCCAGTTGGTATGTCGTTTCCATAGATACTGGGCATAGAGCTCAAAGTTCACAGTCTGGCCCAGGGTGGAGTCCTGCTTTCAAGATGGAGCCTATTCTGTCTGTTTCCTCCTTCATTACTAAATTGTAGAAAATTGGAGTGTAAACTGATTTCAGGTGGAAAAGGATGAACTCAGTATCAGACATGTTGAGTTTGAAGTTAAACCATGGTCGCCCAAGCAGAGATATTCCTTAGGTACATAGAAAGATTGGTCTAAATCTAAAGATAGAAATCAGGACTGGAGATAAAGATTTGGGGGCCATCAGGATATAGATCATAGTGAAAATCATGTATATGCATGGGTAATAGAGAAAATAAGAGGCTCAAGTTTCAGTCCAGTTCAGTTCAGTCGCTCAGTTGTGTCCGACTCCTTGCGACCCCATGAACCGCAGCACGCCAGGCCTCCCTGTCCATCACCAACTCCCAGAGTTTACTCAAACTCATGCCCATCGAGTCAGTGATGCCATCCAGCCATCTCATCCTCTGTCGTCCCCTTCTCCTCCTGCCCCCAACCCCTCCCAGCATCAGGGTCTTTTCCAATGAGTCAACTCTTTGCATGAGGCGGCCAAAGTATTGGAGTTTCAGCTTCAGCATCAGTCCTTCCAATGAACACCCAGGACCGATTTCCTTTAGGATGGACTGGTTGGATCTCCTTGAAGTCCAAGGGACTCTCAAGAGTCTTCTCCAACACCACAGTTCAAAAGCATCAATTTTTCGGCGCTCAGCTTTCTTCACTGTCCAACTCTCACATCCATACATGACTACTGGAAAAACCATAGCCTTGACTAGACGGACCTCTGTTGGCAAAGTAATGTCTCTGCTTCTTAATATGCTATCTAGGTTGGTCATAACTTTCCTTCCAAGGAGTAAGCATCTTTTAATTTCATGGCTGCAGTCACCATCTGCAGTGATTTGGGAGTCCAAAAAATAAAGTCTGCCGCTGTTTCCACTGTTTCCTCATCTATTTCCCATGAAGTGATGGGACCAGATGCCATGATCTTAGTTTTCTGAATGTTGACCTTTAAGCCAACTTTTTCACTCTCCTCTTTCACTTTCATCAAGAGGCTTTTGAGTTCCTCTTCACTTTCTGCCATAGGGTGGTGTCATCTGCATGTCTGAGGTTATTGATATTTCTCCTGGCAATCTTGATTCCAGCTTGTGCTTCTTCCAGCCCAGTGTTTCTCATGATGTACTCTGCATATAAGTTAAATAAGCAGGGTGACAACATACAGCCTTGATGTACTCCTTTTCCTATGTGGAACCAGTCTGTTGTTCCATGTCCAGTTCTAACTGTTGCTTCCTGACCTGCATACAGGTTTCTTAAGAGGCAGGTCAGGTGGTCTGGTATTCCCATCTCTTTCAGACTTTTCCACAGGGCTCAAGTTTAATACTCAGCAAAGCATAAACAGTGGTTTTGGACTCTGAGAATATATGAGCACCTCCTGAGACAGAGCTGTCCCGTATCATTAAGGCAGACTACCTGCCCTCTGTTGAGTGATGGTAAGTGTTACTTCCACCACCAAGTAATGGAAACTGATCCTCTATATCTGTTTTTTCATTCCTTTTGCCAGCCTCCTGACAAAGAAGACACCTTGAGAGATTTTTCCACAACTATTTAATGTGGGGTTTCCCAAACTGTATTCTATGAAGCACCTCCTGCAATTCTGCAGATGTTAATAAACATTAAATAAACTCCTATACTAAAAAGAGAGAGAGAGAAAAAAAAAACTCCACAAAAATGGAACATTTCTTTACTGCAGTTCTTCGCAAAACCTTTAATAATGTGCAAACACTTTGAAATTTCCAAGAGGGGTTAGCTCCTTCCTGAGCTTGTCTCTTTTTCAAGTAGAGACCTCTTTTTTTTTTTTTTTTTCCCCTGGAATACCTATTAATATCTCAAGGTATTACAACAAAACCCCTCTTGATTGGACATGTTAATGTCATCTCCATGAATCACTGGGCTTTTAGTCTTTGAGAGAGAGTCTTTTATATTTGAAAGGAATAGTCACATTTCCTTTTATTTTTTATTGATACTCAGTTTTTAAAGGTTTACAATATTAAAGCTGAGTTTTATAAACCTTTAAGCTCAATTTATAAATCTTGCCATTTTTAAAGCTAGTAATTTTAGGTTATAAACACTCTCTGATTTGTTCCTTGACTAATTGTCAATTAGCTCATAGATTTGACAGACTAAATTCTCCTAAACATTTCACACCATTTCAAACTTGATTAATTAAATTCCTTTAGACATTTCAAGTGATAATTCCACCCCCTCCCAATATACTTAATTTTCCCAAGCATTTTAAACCTTTAGCATGATAACCTTGAAAAACCTCCCCGAGCACTTAAACACAACTCACAAACTGGAAACCTAATGTATGTATTAGTCAATCAGTGTTCAAAAACTGTGTGTAAACTTAGTCAGTCAGACTGTCCTAAAATAGTTTAAATTAAAATCTCAAGTTTACTCTTAGTCAACTTCTTATAAATAGTTTAAATAAAAATCACAAACCTAAAATGTCAGATTTCCTAATGTGTCAGATTCTCTTAAATATTTCAAATACTGTTAATATCAAACTAAACATTCCTAATCCTAGCAAAAGTATACAATTTATTGTTTTGATCCACTTCATTATTTTTGTATGTATCCCTTTCCTCTTTGGGATTGCAGAGTCACTTACCTGACAGAGAATCGTCATCCCAGCCTTGCCAAAGTGAAGGACTCAAGGATTCAAGGAATTGGAACCCTGAGTGTTCATTTCTGCAGGGACCTGTCTCAGTTACTTTTCAGAGTGATGACATTTTTGATGCCCATGAGTTTTTCTTGAAAAATGGTCATGCATTTTTCATCCCATTATTCTCTATCTTAAGTTTTATTTTTTTAATTTATTTTTATGTGTCCAATTTGGATTTATGATATTCTTTACCCCTCTGCAGATTACTCCTGATTTCTCATCAGCTGACCTGGTTCTGCACTTACTTCCTCCTTTGCTTCCCTGTCTTTCTCCTAGACTTAACTCGGGAGTCATTTTACTGACATCAGGCCAAGGACATTACTGTATTCTGTATTGTATGTTCCTGCGACTTTAGGACTTCTCTCCTTTCTTTTTACTGTCTTTCTGGTTTACTGCATGCTTGCAAAGGAGATTTTGTTCACTGTCATCTTTATTTCAAAATTTCTGTTACATCTTTTTGTCTCTTTTGAAGCCAGTCATTGCAAAATATCTAAGCCAGTGGCTATTTAGCTTAAAAACAAACATAAAAACAGTTATAAAAGGTGATCAACCTGTGTTTTGTTATTTAATTCCGTTGTGACTGTGAACGATTTCATTGTAATCTCATTGAGGCTTGACTGCCTCAGCCTTTAAACTGGATGAGTGTCTTACCTGTCTGAAGGCAGGGGCCGGAGGAGATGCTGTCTTGGGGCCTTCTAGGTCTCTGATAGCTCTAACCACTCCTTTTCATCTTGCTCAGCTGCTCATTACTGGAATGGTCTATATATGTGTGGCCTGTTTTGTAGAATTACTTGGAGAAATAACTTTTCAACTTTGAATTAGTTGTAAAAATTTAAAAATTGGGAGATTTTCTTTTCTTTTTTTCCCAAAAGTTAGAAGATGTGAAAATACGGGGTGTGTCCCCACTGCTGCCGCAGCGCCTTGAAAGGAGTAACGACTACAGTCTCTGGAGGGACCTGCGCTTTCCAGTTTGCCCCAGGCCCTCCCCGTATGTATGCTGTTTACTTAAAATGGGTCTAGAAAATGAGGCCAGTTCTAGAAGTTACAGACTAATGTTTATATATATGAGAGTTTGTGCATTTTAAACAATTTTTTAGTTTACTATAAATATATTTTTCAGCATACACACACACTAAATTCTCACATTTTAAAATCTAACTTAGTTTTCATAGTCAGTGAGTAAAGCCTATGGCATCTTCTGTTTTTCTGTTTGTTTTTTTTCCACTAGAAAAAACTTATTCTACCATGGGTAACAGGAAAGGACAAATATTTTTGTTTGCATAACTTGAGCACTTACTGTTCTATCAAGTTCTTGCACCTGGACATATATTGTTCAGTTATTCCTCAGTTCTTTTCTAATAAGTCTTGAATTTGCCCAATTGTCCCGTAATTACATTTGCTTAAAAAAATTGCCTGGAGATTGCAGTCTTATGTACACTTAAAAAAGTGCATGCCTGTGTTTTTTGGATTACATTCCTGCATAGGATTAGAAGCACTCTGTTAACATTCCAGGTAAGAAAAGAAATCTGCAACCTGTTTGTCATTTACCTTGGTGTTCTGGACTTGGGACATGAAATTCTATCCAGCAGCTTGAGAGCAATATTTAAAAATGATGTAGCATCACAAGTCAATGATAAATATGTTCACCCTAAGAATTTCAATGTGGTGAGGAGTTGCAGTGGTGTGATCAGCATTCAGTGGCCTGTCTCTAATTCTCTTTTCAGGCACTGAAAAGCCAACCAAGCTTGAAACATTTTGCAATGTGCCAAGCATTTGTGTGCTTCATTCAGTATCTGGGTAAATTTTGCCCATTTGAATGTTTTTCTGATGATATACACAGTTTGAAAAACAAATGGCCACAGATAAGAATATAAAAGTCACTTAGTATCCTACACCATCATAAACAAAGAATGTGGGGCACCTGAACACACAACAACTTTATTTCTTATTATAGGCTATAAAATTATTTTCCTGCCTAATTTGTTTCAGTCAGACATTTAGTGATGTGTACCTAATTGTCTTTCAATAACAATTGCACTCAATTAATATAAATGATGATTTATGCTTGATGTCATGCTGAATTTATAGTAATTTGGAAGCCAGAGACAACAACTTATAGGAAATTGAATGAAATGTGTTCGCTAAGATAATAACAAATCAAAAGTACTTCAGGAGTAAACAAATTGTCACTATGTACAATGAATCCATAAACAATTGTGAAGTTCTAGGAATTGTTGAGTGTGAAACCTGTACATGTTGTGTTCACAGAATGGTGTATAAACTCCTGGAGGATGTTTTCTGTTTATTACAGATACTGGTGACCAAGATTAGCTTTGTGACCTTCATATACAGCCTGCTGTGTAATCCAAATAGACACTGCCACTGGTCTCTTTCTATAACTGGAAAAGATATAGAAAGGATTATTGTTTAAATGACTCATAAAATTAGTAATTAAACATTTCTTCTGTTTGTAAAAGAACCAAAAAATAGAAGAAATCAAAATGTGTGTTCTTTCTTTTGAAAAACCAATTTTCTGAAGAAGGACTTTCACAGCTATATTCCTAGGATGGTTATTTCAGGTGTCGTGTTCAGAGATTATTTCAAGGCAGAAGGATGTGTTGTGTAGAGATTCTGGGAACAGGCTTTTCAGGTCTTCCTTTCCTCCAGGAAAGGAGGATTTTAAAGCAGGCATCCTTCAAATTGGATCTTTTCAATGTGAGGAATGTACTTGTGAGGCGACATTTTTCATATGCTCATCTGTTTTTGATGGTGTCTTGGTGTCTGTTCTGAGAGTCCTTCAGTAGTATTCCCACCTTTGAGAAAGACATCTCAGAAGTACTTTTTTCTTTCCACTTGCCAGTATTTTTCACTTTATTAGGTTGATTCACATATATTATCTCCATTCATAACTCATCCTGTCTTTGATATATTGAAAACAAAATTTAAGAAAATAGTTTTTCTAGCAGATTTTACATAACCTGCAATAGTTATTGACTTTATTCTATGTTCACTTCAGTCATCTTAAAATTGCCATGATTATTAGTAACAAATATTCTTTACTAAACTTCTAACTTTATTAGCAATAAACTAGCACATATGGAGGATCTGGATTAGGGCAGTGCAGTAATATTTTTCTAATTATCAGTATATCAGCATAAATTATTATCTGATACTAATAAACTAGTTTACGACTGCTCTAATGAAAGATAGAGTGTGGTTTCTCTCCCTCATCTTTCCTCATAGAGCTCTTCAGTCACCTGGAGCCATTTAGATTGAGACATGCTGTCAGATCCACTGTTATGTCTTGGTAGCTCAGACATATATCTGACCTATAGCAGATGACTCAATAAATACTTATAAATGAATGAGTAAGTAAATGTCATTGGAGGTGACTGGCAGAGATAATGCAGTAGTTTTTAAACTAGATATCTGGGACCAGTAGGATACACTGTGTGACGAGGAGATTTTCACCCCTGTCCTGGGCTCCTCTTCCAGTGTACACGTACACACCCTCTCCAGGAGTAGCGGAGCATGCCTGTCCTGCTTATTGGGCTTAAAGGGCTCAGTGGCTAAAAGTTTACAGACTGCCCACTGAGAACTTCCCTGGTGGCCCAGTGGTTAAGAGTCCGTGCTTCCACTGCAGCGGGGATGGGTCAGTCTCTGGCTGGGGAACTGAAACCCCACGTGCCTCGTGGCACAGTGAAAAAAGAAAAAAGAAACAACTGTCCATTAAGGTTAAAATGATTTACTCTTTTAAAAGATACTGAGATCCAGCCACATTAGCCACATGCCCTCAGGGCTTTCACACAGAAGCAGAACCAAGGTGGGAGCTGGTATCTCCTAATGTATCTACAACACTATATAGCTAGAGGATAGACATCTCAGTGAAAGTGGACGTATGAGAGAAGTAGAGTGAGTCATTGACAGAATCTAGACAGTCAACTGGATCACTGTACACCGTGTAAGTTTAGAGGAGTAGCTTTCTATCTGTGGGACACTGTATAATTTTAGAGGAGTAGCTTTCTATATGTAAAGGGGGTAGAATGAGGAGTTAAATTAGAGCGTTTAGGACTATGAATGGCAGATTAAGAACCAATGAAGTGTGACTGGAGCCAGGGAGGAGTGATACAATTACCTACCCCTGCTTTACCCCTATTTTAAATATCAGAGGAAGTCAGAGAAAGAAATGAAAGGTTTATGAAAAGGTAATGTTTGTTAAATATAGGATATTTTGACCTGAAAGTGTATCAGCAGACCATTTGATCTCTAGAAGTGTGGTTTGCGTCTTTTTGTATCTTCCAGTTGTCTCTTGTTCATGTTTGTGTTTTCCTTCTTCTTCTTTTTTTTCCCTGGCCCTTATTTTGCATCAGAAAGTGGAAAGAGCTGGGGCTATGACAACTCTGGCTCCTGGGCCAATTAGCCTCCTTGGTGTTCTAGAACTCTAAACTCTGTCTCTTCAACTAAGCGAGACTTTTGTGCTTGAGTTTTTGGGGCCTCCTTTCCCATGCAGTAGTCTGGAAGTACTCTCACCAGCGAGTATTTGATGTGTAGGGCTCATTTGTGTATTTCCCTGCTGTCAGAGATCACTGTCCTGCATTGCTTGTTGTCAATGTCTGAATACCAATTTTTAATATCTTGTCTTGCTTAGTGGTTTTCTGAGGTAGAGTGTAAATCTGGTTCCTGTTCTCATTGTGGCTGGAAGCAGAAGTTTCAGAGTCGATTGAAAATTTATTAATATTAAAAAAATCTTTAACTCTTGATGTACCTAAGATTCTTGGTCATATTAATATAATCAGAGCCTGATTATATATGATTAGGTATGCTACTGGGCCCTAGGCTTATGACACAGAGCTCTAATGTGAGTGACTAGAGGGTTCTCTGTGGCCACTGCCTGAACTTTCATAAGCTTCTCAAGGGCTGAGACTTAAGTAATCAATCCATTTGGCAAATATTCATTGAGAGTTCATTATGTGATAGGATTTTGTTAGTCACTGGGAATATAAAAATGAATAAAGCATGATCCCATATTCTAATGGAAAAAGCTGGCGTGTACAATTTTATACAATGACTGAAAGATTATAAGAATGGAAAGGCTCTTTCTGAGAGACCAGAGGTCTTAGAATACTGTGTTTGCAGGACATAACATATAATTAGATCTTGTACACAGTAGTGTTCAATAAATGTGTGTGGGTGAAGAATACTGCAACTAATTTATAGGCATAGTCTGCTTAGAAATACATTAACATGTTCTTCTCTTAGGTATAGAGATAGCTTAAACATATACACAATAGAGATAAGCTATAGAGATAGCTTAAACATATACACAATAAAAACATGAGGATATATGTTTTAAGAAAAAGTTAACTTGGTTTAGCTTGTACTCTCATGAATATTATATATTGACAATTTCTAAGACTTTAAGTGTAGCATTGATAGCTAAGTTATGTAGATCGGCTTTGTTTTTAATTGTCATATCAAACAGTTGAAAAATACCAATTCAATCAAATCTTCATTTTTAACTATAGCTCCCCCCACCTTTTTTTTTTTTGCTTATGCCTGTTCATATTTTGAAAAGCAGCATCTGCAGATAGTTATTTATATGTATGAATTCACTGGTTCATTCTAGTGCGAAATAGGTCATTCTGGAACAGTGAGAAATGTGATTGCTGAATTTCAAGCAGTTTTTGATGCTCAGCTGGATCTGCAGAAAAAGAAAAGGGGTCAGGCCAACACTTGTTGAAGATTTCTTGTTGCCATTGTCCTCATGAAAGAGACTTGGTGCTGGTAATATGGATTCTTCAGTGTACTGGCAAGAGGGAGAAGGAGGCTTAGACCCCAGGTTTAATGACTATTAGAGTATTTTATTTGACCTGTTAATTAGAATCAAGGAAACACATAAAATGCCATCCTAATTAAAGTGTGTGGGGCTTTTTCTTCATGAAAAAAATTAAGGCATAGCCAATAATAGTGTGATATTTTTCAGGCACAAATCTGCTTTTTTCTTTTTTAAAGCATGCCAATGTACTACAAGGAAAGAAAGCATAGTGTAGCAGGCTTGACAAATGGTGATTGTCAATAAATTCTTAAGTATTAAAATATAGAATACTTTGAAAAAAATTCTACATTACTCAGCATTTGAAAATTGAAAGTGTTTAAAGCCTTTTTCTTTTCCCTCTGTGTGGAAATTAGGGGTCTATGTAGGAAACTGCTCTCAAGCAGTAAACTTTATTTACAAACTTGAGACAGGGCCCATTAATTAAAATCTAATTCCTACAGTCAAGTGGCAGTTCTGTTTATGATACATGTATTAGTTCATTTGTTTCTCTGTCTTTTTTGAATGGCGTAGCTATAATGCACTGTAATTATTTCTATTAATATCCAGTTAAGAAATCTGAGAAATTCTGTACTTGAAAATAACATACTTTAGTCGATTTCAAGTGTTATTATAAACAGTTTGCATTACTGAAGAGTTTGTTTCAAATTAAACTTGAAAAGAGGATTTTTTAAAGAGATTAATCAAGAATTATGCTTCGAGTTCTGCTTGGGTGTTCTTGGACCCAGGGCGTTTTCTCAGTACATTTGAAAGCAAATGAATGAGGCCGAGGACCGCCAGAGCCCCGAGTGCTTTGCCAGGCTGGTCTGAGAGCCTGAGTGAGCTGGAGCACACCCATCCCGTGCAGGACTTGGGTGAGGGGCGAAAACCACGCCATAATGTCTGTGCATTGTGGTGTTAACCACTTTATTGGCTCTCAAGATGGAAGGGAAGACAGTCATTTGACTCTGTTATCTGACAGACATGACAAAGAAGAGAAACTCTCCGATTTTAACAGAGTGGACGTAGTTTACCTCCCACCCCCGCCCCTCCTCCGTCTCCTTTGGACTTAATATAGTTGAAGTGTGAAGAGGGACTCAGACAGAACGCAGTAGCGTAATGGAGCGCGCCTTACTGGGCGCCGTTACCACGCCCCCTGTTACCAGGAGGCATTGCGGTCCTGCTCAGCCATTGGTCGAACCTGGGCCCCGCCCATAAGCTGACCCTGTCAGGGAGCCGCCCCTGGTTAGTGAGGCCTTGTCAGCCATGTCAGCCGGCAGTCAGGGAAGTGGTGGTGAGAAGGAGCGTGCGGTTAGAGGCGGACCCCGACTTTCTCCCCGGGCCTTCGGGCCAGCCTATGAACTGGGGGCCAAGGAAAAGGCTGGGGGCGTGTGCCCAGGGCTCCAGCACCCTCGCCAAGGCCACCCGCTGGCCGGGCCCAGGCCCTGAGGTGGTGACGAACCGCCTCCTGTCCGCACCGCTGCGGTCCGGGATGCAGCTTGGGGGACCTGGGCTCCACTTCGCAGGCCGCTTGAGGAGCCTGCGGCGCCTGGCTCCCTCAGCGATGATCGTGGGGCGGGGCCTGGGGACCTGGCCTCGAGGGAGCCTCCTGCCTCTGCTTAGCCAGCTCCGGGACCTCTGAGGGGCAGGCAGTGCCTCGGGACCTCGCCCTTTTTTGTCAGGGGAAGAACATGTGTTAGAGAGTTACCGGAACCTCGTGACCAGACCATGACCTGACCTCTGGGGCAAAGGATCTGACACCAAAAAGTTTACAGCAACTAATCCCCCCGCAGCTCCCTCACCTTTCCTAGCAAAGGACTTTGCTGAAAGCTTTCGGGGAGTTTGGTGTATTTAAGGCATGAGTCGCTCCTGTCCTTGCGTGGCCCTCAGTAAACCCGTCTCTGCTCCAGACTCCCAACCTTTTGGCATTGTTTGAAGTCACTGTGCCTCAGGCACATGTACCTGCGTTTCAGTAACAGTGTTACAATAAGAAAAAAATCACAAAGCATTTTAATCATGTATTGCTCTTGTATTGCTATATGTTTATATTCAGTCAGTTCAGTTCAGTGGTTCAGACTCTTTTGCGACCCCATGGACTGCAGCGCGCCGGGCCTCTCTGTCCATCACCAACTCCCAGAGTTTACTCAGTTCATGTCCATTGATTTGGTGATGCCATGCAACCATCTCATCCTCTGTCGTCCCCTTCTCCTCCTGCCTTCAATCTTTCCCAGCATCAGGGTCTTTTCAAATGAGTCAACTCTTCGTATCAAGTGGCCAAAATATTAGAGTTTCAGCTTCAACATCAGTCCTTCCATGCATATGTAATAAAAATAATGAAAGCTCATAGGATTTCAGGTTTTGGAATCCTGGGAGGGGAGCATGGCTACTATCCAGTCTCTCCATCACTCCTTGCTTTTCCTTTTGCGAAGCTTAGGTATTTTCCTGCCTACTCTAATTTTTACTTCCCCAGTAGGTGTCTGAGGGTGTGACTCTTTTGGCCCTCTGGGGAGCCTGATCTAACAGGGTGCTTTCTCCCCCAGTTTGTCTTGTTTCAGGTAAAAACACAAATCCAGGATATCTAAGGAGTGTTCTACTTAGTGCTGAAAAAAATGGAGAGGGTTAATAAAAAAAATTTTTTTAGTAGTCTCTCGTATCTTTATTCAAATATATGAATGAATATATTCACTCATATCTTCATTCAAATATATAGGCCTACCCTTTATATAGTCACTCATATCTTCATTCAAATATATAGGCCTCGCCTAACTTGATTATCCTTAAACACAAGTTCATTCATTCATGAATCCATCTATCATACTGCAATCAGTCATTCATGGATTCATCCTTCAAATTTACTAGGTGCTCAGCCCTAAGAGTGCGAAGATGACTGCTATATCTGAAGAGCACATAATATTTCATAGTTTCCTAAGCACTTTTCCTGAGATCCTTGTGATTATTTATTCAACAAATTCTTGCTGAGTTCTCCCTATTCTTGGCACTGGAGTTAACAACAGTGAACAAACAGACCCTGCCTCCATGGATTTTCATTCCAGGAGGAGGGATGAATAATGAACAAATAAAAATATTCTTCATATAGTGGTAAGAAGAGTATCACTGTGGCAGCTTAAGTGGTCTAGGGAGTAGGCTGTGTGCCTGGGGCTTACGGTTTGCAGTTTTCTCCAGCTGGTGAGGGTCTGCCTCCCTGGGGAGCTGGCCCTGGAGCAGAGGCTGGAGTGCAGTCCAGGGGTGAGCCGTGGGGATCCCTGAGGAAAGAGCAATGCAGTGCTTGGATCAGAAGCACACTGGTGTGTGTGAGAAGCAGAAAGAGCAGTATACCCAGAGCCAAGTCCGTGAAGGAAGTGGGGAGAGGGTAGAAGGTTGGGGTGCTCAGCAGCAGGCAGGTTATGTGGGGTCTTGTAGGTCATGTGAAGAGGTCTGGGTTTCCACATGTGCTGAAAAGTTATTGGAAGGTTTTAATTGAGAGTGACCTGATCTCATTTATGGTTTACAGTAATCATGCTGGCTGGTGAGTAGTGAATACACAGTCTCAGGGAAAGGATGGAGAGAAGTTGGTTAGGCAGTGTTCTGCTAGCTTAATTAAGTAAGATATGACTGTGGTGTGGACCCAAATGACAGGAGTGGAGATTAGCATATAGTCTAAGGTTAGAGTCAATTTGGATTATATGTGGGAACTAAAAAGAAGAGGAGAGCCTGTCCTCCCTTGAGGACTGGTCTTGTCCCACATAAAACCCCGTGTTGCTGTACTAAACTGTAGCTAAGGAATGGAGTTTCCAAGGTGTTGAGTGTTTTTGAAAGTTTGTTCTTTTTCTAGTCCATTGCCTTTTCCATTTCCTTCTGTTCAGAAAACTGAGACCTTCCTATATTTAGGCAAGGAGGCAATATTCTGTATATCAGCATTGTGTATGTAATGAACAAATTTTATTATTTTATCACCATAAAGGCTACAGAAATTTTCACTGCATTTTTGTGAAAGGACATACTCAATATTCTAGGTCAGTTTCTTTAAGATTGATTCCTCCTTTCCATTCCAAGTGACCTTTCTTAAGTAGTACAGCAATGAATGATCGTCGTGTGTAATTTTAGAGGAAGAAAGAAACACTTAAAAGGCTCTTATAAATCAGGAACAGGATAGAAAATGGAGGCAACAAGTAGTAAAAAGGAACATTGGGAATTAAAGTAGCTCGTTTATGGAGAGGATTATCTTCAGGGGGTATTGCTGTCTTTCTGAAGTGATGGTCCCAACACTCCTCCTCTCTGATAGGGAGCCACAGGGTGCTTTCTGTGAAGGGGCCGGGACAGGGAAGAGAGGCAGCAGTCCTGCTCATGTGCTGTGCTCTCTGAGCCTAGATGCCCAGCTGGATCGAGGCTGACCCTGGTGTAAGCTGCAGGTAAAGGGAGGGACTGCAGATTGTTCCTGTCTTCATTACTAAGGAATGAGCTGACTCTTAGGCTGTGGTTCTGCCATATTATGTACACAGCACTGATCAAAGTGCTTTATATATATGTGTCTGTTAATTCATTTAATCCTCACACAAGCTTGCAAGGAAGTTATGATTACTTTTCTGCTTAAGTTGAGGAACCTGACCCCAGACAGGTCAAGTGACTCACTTACCTTGGGCTCAAGGAGCTATAGCTAATCAGTTGCAGAGCCAGGATTAGAACTCAGGAAGCCTGGCTCTTCCGTTCTGCACTTCCCTCTACACCACACTGCTCTAGTGGAGTAAGCATGTGTGTTAAGTCAAATGAAACAGGATAATATTGTTTACATTTCATAGGATAGATTCTCAAGTTTTAGAAAAATAGAAGTAAAGACTTAGAAAAAATTTTTATTTTATTCCCTAGGATATAATTAATTCAATTTCAAATAAAAACAGAATCAAAATAAGTGTTTTTTGGCAGACATCGGTTAGGATACATGTCAGAGAAAGATGAGCAGAAAGAAGATGTGGGACAGGCTTACCTGAGTCAGCCCTAAGCAAACGTGTGCCCACCCCTACCTGTCAGCGTCCTTTAGGCTCCCGGGAGGTGCATTTACTTTATGTACATGGCACCTGTCCCTTTAAAAATGTCTTTTGCTTTATCCGTTCCTGAATATTCATTCAACTGAATGAGTGAATGAAATGAATGAATGAAATGAAGCATTTCATAAAGGCAGCTTGAATTCTGTAATTCACCTTTTTATTTCTCTGTCTTTAAGACTTGTGGAGTGAAGAGAATGTTTTAAAGAAGCTTAGTGAAATGACATTTTCAAGCTACAGAGGGAATTGAATTGTTTTATATAATACTTAATCACAGTTTAAAAACTTTGATTTTTTTAATCTCAGTGAACAAAAGATATCAAATAATACACTTTTACAGCTGTGTTTAAAATTCAGAGGTTGTTAGGGAAAAATTCTATATAATTTATTTTTGTAAAAATTCCTATTTTAAAAATTTTTTCTGCTTTTAATTCTTTCAGCCCTTAAAAATGGCACATTTATTGGATGTATATCACATATCATGAAATTCACCATCTTAAGGTGTATTTATTATATTACAACCGTCACCACAAGCTAATTGTAGGATATTTCATCAGCCCTGTAACTAATAGCAGTCACTCCCAATTATCCCTTTTCCGCAGCCCCTGGCAACTATTTATCTCCTTTCTGTCTCTACAGACTTCCTTGTGCTGGATAGGTCATATCAGTGGACTAATAGTATGTGCCCTTTTGTGGCTGGCTTCTTTCACTTAACGCAGTGTTTTCAGTGCTCTTCCATGTTGTAGCACTTATTTGTACTTCATTTTTTATTGTCAGATAATATTCCATTGAATGGATATATACCCCACATTTTGTCCACTCATTGAGTTGTTTCTATTTTGTGGCTATCTGGAATAATGCTGTTATGAACATTTGTGTGTAAGTTTTTATGTGGGCAGATATTTTCATTTCCCTTGGAGATTTTTTTATATATTTATTGTTCAGTTGTCCAGTCATATCCAACTCTTTACAACCCCATGAACTGTAGCACTCCAGTCCTCATCTGGCCCTCACCATCTCCCAGAGTTTGCCCAAGTTCGTGTCCATAGCACTGATATTTTGGTCCTCTGATGCCAACAGCTGACTCATTGGAAAAGTCCCTGATGCTGGGAAAGACTGAGGGCAGAAGTAAGAGAGGGCATCAGAGGGTGAGATGGCTGGACGGCATCTCCGATGCAATGGAGATAGATATATATAACATTTTACAGTTGTGCTTAAAATTGTGTTTATAATGTATAAAATATACATATTATATATATCCTCTTTGTTTCTATCCTTCTATCTATTTATCTGTCTGTCTGGAAGTGGAATGACTGGGTCATGTGGTAACTTCAGGTATAATACTTTGAGGAACTCTAGACCCTTTTCCATAGGGGGTGTACCATTTGATAGTCCCACCAGCAGTGTGTGAAGCCTCCACTCTCTCCACATTTTTGCCAGCACTTGTTATTGTCTGTCTTTTAAGTTGTATTTTATTTTCACATTTAGGAGCAGTGGAATCGTCTCCTGCCTTGGTTATCCTACACTCTCAGTTTGCCCCTACCACATATTGTGGTGGAGGCTTCCCTGGTGTCTCACTGGTAAAGAATCCATGTGCCAGCGCAGGAGATGGTAGTTTGATCCCTGGGAAAAGGAAATGGCAACCCACTACCGTATTCTTGCCTGGGAAATCCCATGGACCGAGGAGCCTCGGGGGCTACAGTCCATGGGGTTGCACGAGTCTGACACAACTTAGTGATTAAACAGCAACATCCTGTCGTGGAATTGGTAGCAGTGATATAGTAGAAAGAGCCCTCAAATTAGAACTGGGTTTCAGACCCAGCTTCTTACTTACTACTTGAGTGACCTTGAGAAGTCAATCACTCCACTTCTGTGAGCTTCCGTTTCCCACTATTTCAAGTAGGATTAATCCCTTACTTTCTCGCAGTGGTTCAGTAAAATAATATGTAAAGTTAATTTGCAAATTGTGAAGCCTCAGACTCTTCTTCTTATTTCTTCTCTGTCACTGTCAATTTTGCTTTTTTTTGGATGTGTATTCTTGACCAAATAAATGGAGATACTAAGGTTTTTTTTTTCTTCTGCTTAATGGCCTTTTTAAAAAATAGAATATAAACTCTGTAAAAGTTGTAAGTTTCTTTTTTGTCTGTAAAGTTAGTTAACTTTAGTTATATCAGCAAAAATACTGAAAACAAAGCTTATCTTCTGTCCAGTTCCTTTTGGGAAGAATATGATGATTTGTCTAGGGTAAGAAGTGAAGCAGATAATTTACATATACAGATAATCAAGGGTTAAACTCTTTCCTCAGTTTTTAAATTTCTTCCCACATTTTTCCTATTTGTGTTTGTGACTTGGTTATTTATCCAAAGAAAGCTGTGTTTTCCCCTTTACCTTCTTTATAGTTACAAGCAACTTTGAGAAACATATGCAAGATCTAATGGCTTAATAACGAGACTATCTAAAAGCCTTCACCAGTTTACAGCAGTCCCAACTTATCTACTGCAGTTTTACCTGAATCACCTCCTGAAGACAGACTGGCACAATTACAATCTTTTGCAGGTGCTAACAGCTTTTCTTTTAGAGTGTGTGCTTTCTCTGCCTGCCCACATCAGCTCTGCCTTTTCCAAGAAGACTTCTTTTCTCTTCACCCATCTGAATCTATTTATTTATTGTTGGTTCTTTGTTAATTCATACTTAAAAAAAAAACAAAACAAAAAAACAACCCCAACATCCAAATTGTGAGAAGGAGAAGGTAAAATTCTTTTTACTTACAGAGTTCTATCTTTCCAGTAATTTTTAATATGTTTTTAATAGAAACGGGAACATCCTATAAGTGTTGTTTTGTGACACGTGCTTTGTCCCAGAACTATGAATCACGTATTACACTCAGTGAATGAATCCTTTTACTCTTCGTATCTGTTTTTTCATATTTTCATGTGTGTTAGTCCTACTCGTCCGGCTAACGTGAGAAGCTCCTCAGAGGACAGAGACTATATCTTAAGGTTTTGTTCTTCCTCATCAGGAATGCACAGATGTCTGCCTTGTAGGAGATACTCAGTAAGTACTGTTGATTGAATTGGGCATTTTGAACCTATATCTTAGTCTGATCCTTGTAAAATTCAGGAGAAGTCTTAGAGGACTGATAAATTTCTCTATTTTTATTGTAGGTAACCTTCCTAATAAAAAGAACATTTAGAGATGTAATTGCATGTAAAATTAGCATTTGGGTATTGGAGAGAATAAAATCAGTGAAGGAAATTTAAGAATGTCCTACATACAGCTTAGAATCTGGCAGTTTGTTCCAGGGAAGCAGAAAAGAGGGTGTTAACTTGAGGGGAATAAAAGGGGAAAATCAGTAAAAAAAAAAAAAAAAAAAAAGTGTAAGATTCGCCTGGTTGTGAACTGAGAAAAAGGATGAATGAAGGGAAACTTTCTGAGAAGTGAACTAAAGTCAGTACAAAAACTGCAGAAGAAACCTGTTATCCTTCTAAGTATAAAAGACCAACTAGCTTCCAAAACATCCCTTCCATCAAAATGAAAGCAATATACGCATTGTGGTAAATGAAAAAGAGAGTATCTTTCCCGTGAAACAGTTGACAAATAAAGTTTTACGGCAGGAGTATGAGATTTCCTGATAAAATGTGTGACATGACATGAAAGCTCAAAATAAATCTTCTCACATGTTTTCTTTAGTTTTAATGCTCACAAACCTCTGCTGACCAGTGCTGTATTTTATTGTTTCTTAAATTACTAGGGCAGGTTTACATGGAAAATACCAGATGATAGGATCCCCTGACCAAATGATCATTTAAGCAACAAAAACAACAAATGTACTATTTTTGAAGCAGAGACAATGCCCAGCTTTGTGCATTTTTCTAAGGAATGCTGTTTGAATTTGAAAGTGCTTCGTGCCACTGGAAAACAAAACGTCTGCAGCTTAAAATCATAAGCTGCGGGAAGTTTTCTGAAGTTTTAGAAATTGAATTACTGAATACAGGTTACCTTCTGCATAATTATTTAAAGCTGATGAAATGGGTGTTTTTTGGTCTGATTGTTTTCCAAATTCTATCAAAGTGAATTCACAGCTGATGGTTTTAAGCAGAGTAAGGACAGATTAACTGGCTCACATAGAATAAAACCTTTAGACAGAAAAATTAGATAGTTCCATAGTTTCACAAGATGTTATACGTATTTGCAAAGTACACACTAATTCTGATGGCAAATACCCTTTCTTCCCCCTCTGATTGGCTTTATTGTGGGGTTTATCACATGTCTAACTTTTCCTACTAGTTAATATTACTTCTTTTTAGTCTCTCAGCTCTGACTTTACATTGTTTAGAATAGTATATATTATTGGCAGAAAAAAAAATGCCATGAGAAAATTGCTTTCTCATAAGACATCCAATCTTATAAACGATGTAATTTAAATATTTCTTCTGCCAGGAATTCTTTAGACAGTCAAGCATGAGTGACACATGGGGAAAATTACAACACTGCGTTGTGTGTGCAGCAGTATCTTCTCATGGAGGGTTTTTGTCTTGTGTTTTTTGTTGTTGGTGTCGTATGTACAGTTGTGAACATAAATGAGAGTAGAACCATAGAGAAGTCCAGCAGTAAGACAGGTCAACAGGGTAGACCAAGCTGAAATGGAACGACGCCTCTTCACCAGACACACACCAAATACACAGCCACAATGTAGGCTTTGTTTCCATTTTAACAAATGAGGAACTTGTAACTAAGAACGATTAAATAATTTGTCTAAGAACCCAGTTAGTGGTGAAATCAGGATTAGACCTCAGCTCTGAGTTCCATCTCTTTAATCACCATACTCTTGATTTTGTTCCCTCAGTTCTAAAAATTTGTGGATATAGAGCTACCAGATGGAGATTAAAACTTGTAATAAATTATTTTCCTAATTTGGGATGGATTCAGCATTAAAAATTTCAATATTTAAAAATAGTACAATGTCACTTAGGAGTCTGTCTTGGGGGTAATCAGCTTCTCTGATGGGCTTCCCAGGCGGCATGGTGGTAAAGAGTCTGCCTGCCAGTGCAGCAGACTCAAGAGATGTGGGTGTGATCCCTGGGTCGGGAAGATCCCCTGGAGTAGGGAATGGCAACCCACTCCAGCATTCTTGCCAGGAGAATGCCATGGACAGAGGAGCCTGGTGGGCTACCGTTCGTGGGGTCTCAAAGTTAGAAATACTGAGTGTCTGAGCACATACACAGCTTCACTGATGACCCCTCTGTCTCTCCATATTTCATTTTCATGAATCTTACTCTTTGGAGACAGAAACCCAGTAGTTTGTAATGGGAGTTGAAAGAAGAAAGATGTATTTAATCCTCATTCCTTGAGGACAGGCTGCCGAGACTGATTGAACTCATCTCATTTGAGTCCCGCCACTCACATTCCGCGCTGAATGAGCTCCTCCTCCCTGGAGTGCAGCTGCCCTGGGAACTGGGGAGCCCATTCACACAGGCCTGTCAAACGCACCATTTTCTCAAGGTTGTTGTTGTTGTTGTTTTGCCTCTGTGATGTCTATTTTGAAATTTTTATCAAGTATATCCTTACTATTTCTCCCAACTGAAGTGGCATCCTTTGTACATTCTATTCTATATTTTAGTGTTTTTGAAAACTTTTTTGTTAATTAAAATAAAAACAAAACATAGTATAGATGATGATTAAGAGTTGGTACTTGTTGTCCAGTTTCCCTGTCCATGTGCCATTGCAAAGCGTGGGAGAAGATTGCTTGGAAAATGACTATCACAAAGTGTGTTTTAAAGTGGCTAATTATAAACATTCTCTCCTTTTTGTGTCAGAAGGGTCGCAAAGAGTTGGACATGACTGAGCAACTAAACACACATACAGTGTTAAAATACAGCAGAGAGGTAACTCAATTTAGTTCAAAAGCCATTTTCTAACGGAGAAGAATTAGCTGGAAACAGTGTCACATTAATAGACACTGCCAGCGGCTGGATTCTGCATACAAAACACTCGTTCATGTTTTCCTTGAAGCCCTTTGATTGGGTCCAGCTCTAAGTTTATCCTGAATGGGCTCAGTCTGGTTGGTCGTTGGCAAGCATCAGGGAATAATGAATAGTGGAACATCGGAAGATTAAATGTCCTGGCACAAACTCTGTGTCGGTATGATGAGCTAACCATGGCATTGTTCGATGAGAAGGCCCTGTGTCCTTTTGGAAATAAAATCTTGGCCTGTGGACAGAGGTCTATGTACACACATTGAATTTCTCTGTCTTCCTGCTATGCTATTCCATTCATAATTAAGCTTTGAAAGCAAAGTTCTGAAGAGGTTCTTGAATGCCTCTCCTCCTAGCATGCCCAGAAACAAGTGGTTGATGTAAAAATGACATAGCCTTACCCTTTCATTTGGTAGCTCTCCGAAATTCACATCAAAGACTTGGAGAATAAACTCTTCAAGCTAGAGAGCAGTGTAGGGATTCTCTGTTTTCTCTCCCCCTACTGCCCCCCGCCCCAGAGATTTCTTCCTTCTGAAAACTGGAAATTTAACACAGATTTTTGCTATGGAATTTCTGATGTTCTGATCTTTTATATTTACGGCTCCATCTGTATTTGTAGTGAAATGTCTAAATTTGTCTCAGTACATCTAAATTCCAAGAATGAATTGATCTTCTTATGAGTATTTTTGCCTTGAAAGCAAAGCAAAGAAAAATTAAGCTCTAGTGATTGATTAAAACTATGGCATTATAACTTGCCTTTCCTTTCTAATTTTTATTCTTAAAAACAGAATACAAATTCTGTAATCAGAGCCTGCCAGAAGGTACCTGAAGAAGCAGGAATAAAAAAGAACTTATTCTAGCTGTGTTAAAACTGCTGTTGATGTTATAGATTATCAAGAGGAACCTCCTCAGTGTCCTTTTAAAACATGTTTTAGTTTTGTGTTATAAAACCAACTC
Organism: Cervus elaphus; assembly: GCF_910594005.1. Classification (NCBI taxonomy): domain Eukaryota; kingdom Metazoa; phylum Chordata; class Mammalia; order Artiodactyla; family Cervidae; genus Cervus; species Cervus elaphus. The sequence goes on along the minus strand of NC_057823.1, from coordinate 106,019,175 downwards.
CTGGTAAAGTATAAACAGTTTTAATAAAACCACAAAACCCTGCATTATGTAAATATTTAAAACCTGAGGATCTACTAAAGATAATTTTTGAAATACAAATATGATAATGTTAAGTTCTGAGATTCTCTTAAAAGCAGTTCAGAGTGGGAGGGAGATGGGAAGTGTCCCCATGTGAGTAACAGAAGCGTGACCATGAGTCGGTCATTGCTGACCTCCAAGGGTGCATGTGTGAATGCTCCTTGAAATTATTTCCTCTACTTTTTTCTAATTAGAGATTTTTCATAATAAAAAGTTAAAAATAATTAATGGTGGTTCAACATATTGCCATCTTCAAATGAAATGTTTTCTTGCTAAAGAAAACCTAGAATTTAAAGATACCTTAAAAAAAACTTTATAAGGACTTATAATATGTAAACAGTATTCTGATATGTAAATAATTTTTCCTTTAGTGATTCCATTTAGATTACTAGTGGTGGAGATGTGGATATGAAAATCATGAATAGTGTGTTAACTAAAATGCTTAGCATCCTTGAGATAATTAAGATTGTTAAATTAGTCTCTAATATAGATTATCCACAGATGAACAGTATTCTAAAACATTAATATATTGCAGTACAAGCAGTAAAACCATATCAGGTATAACTTACTCTCTGTAAGGTAACTGAGAAAGTGGTTGCGTTTCTGTGGTATAACTTACCATGCTGTTGTAGACATAAGAAAATTTTAGATTACAGGATATCAGTTAAGAGAATGAAAGATGTTCTATGTACCAAAATTAATTGATAAGTATGCCAATGTCTATTCATATCACATAACAAACTATTTTATACTTCACTTTTGTTTGGCTTGGTTTGACCACTTATCAACTATTTAACTGGAGTTGAATTCTTTTTTTAAAAAAATATTTATTTATTTGGTTGCATTGGGTCTTAGTTGCAACACACAGGAGCTTCAGTCTTCACGGCAGCACATGGGGTCTGGTTCCCTGACCAGGAATCAAACCCCAGGCCCCCTGCATTGGGAGCTCAGAGTCTTAGCCACTGGACCACGGGGAAGTCCCATAAAGTTGAGTTTTAAAACTGTATTTCTCGTATTGCCTAGTTTGGGGATAGATGTATTTTGGTGCATTCCTGATGGGAAACTTTTATTCCAATTAGGCTGTTAAATTTGATATCAGTGGCAAAGGAAACATCAGGGAAATGCTGAAAACTGTCAGTTCAATTCAGTTGCTCAATTGTGTCCGACTCTTTGCGACCCCATGGACCACAGCACGCCAGGCCTCACTGTCCACCACCAGCTCCCGGAGTTTACTCAGACTCATGTCCATTGAGTTGGTGATGCCATCCAACCATCTCATCCTCTGTTGTCCCCTTCTCCTCCTCCCTTCAATCTTTCTCAGCATCAGGGTCTTTTCCAAGGAGTCAGTTCTTCACATCAGGTGGCCAAAGTTCTGGAGTTTCAGCTTCAGCATCTGTCCTACCAATGAATATTCAGGACAGATTTCCTTTAGGATGGACTGGTTGGATCTCCTTGCAGTCCAAGGGACTCTCAAAAGTCTTCTCCAACACCACAGTCCAAAAGCATCAATTCTTCGGCACTCAGCTTTCTTTACAGTCCAACTCTCACATCCATACGTGACCAGTGGAAAAACCACAGCTTTGACTGTGATTACTGTCAGGTAAACATGATTAGTCTTTCCCATCTCTGTTTTGATCTAGTGCTACTCTTAGCATTTCCTTGAGTGAAGTATGTAAGAGGCCAGGTAACTGGTCATTTTTTCTTAGAATAATGCTATGTCCTTCTTGTATTCATGTTTATAATCTTTTACTCTGTCTCTCTTTTTTTGTTATTATTTTTTCCCTTTGGAATGTTTGACAGCATTCTGTGTGAGAAATATTTTTTAAAATGTTTTCTTTGGCAGTTTAGCTCCAAATTAAAGTGGATAGTAGGTGACTGCTCAGAGATCAAAGCCTTAATTTAAAAAAAATTTATCTGCTATATCATCATTTATTTCTATAGACAGTTGCTGAGAATCTGGGCTTCCCTGATGGCTCGGTGGGTAAAGAATCTACCTGCAGTGCCGGAGACACAGGAGCCGAAGGTTTGATCCCTGGGTTGGGACGATCCCCTGGAGAAGGAAATGGCAACCCACTCCAGGATTCTTGGCTGAAATATCCAATGAACAGAGGAGCCCGGTGGGTTACAGTCCAAAGGGTTGAAAGGGTCGGACACAAATGAGCGACTAACCACACACACACACACACACACACACACACACACACACACAGTAGTCTGGATTAAACTTCTGGCCTTTAAAGAGTAAAATCGTTAGTTATCAAGCATTTATTTATTGAGGACTTAATTAAACAGTTATATTTTCAGTCATCTGTCCATACACTTGTCAGTTTATTCATTCAACAAGTATTCACTCAGTGTCAGTAAGATTCAGTAGTCAATAAGATAGGCAGATTTCCTGTTCTCTTGAAACTTTTATTTTTGGAGTTGTAGTAGATAATTAAGAAACTTATCAGATAGTTTAAAGTGATATTTAGAGAATTAGAGGAGTTTAATATAGTGGAGAGAAATTTTGGCTGCTCAGGGAGGTCATCTCTGAAGATATAATCATGACCCTGGGATGAGAATGTCACAAAGAGCCCTTCACGCAAAGATCAGTTTCTAAGTTCTTTGTGTCCAAAACAAAAGTCTTTACAGCTGTGCCTCACTTTCTTAGGGGTAGGGTTTTACCTAAATAGTGTATGTACTTTGATTCCACTTGACCAATCAGTGGACTGGCTAAGTATGGCGTGGAGGAGCGTTTAACTCACAGCAGTCTGGTCGCTGAGTCTGTAGGTTGACGTTCGTTCTCCTGTGCTTTCTGTGGGCTCTTCAGGTTGCAGCAGAGAGCTCAAGCAGAACTGGGTGTGGCGTGTTTCTGCTGGGCTTTCGGCGTTTGTCCTGGGGCCTGCCCTCTCTAACCCGGAACATCACATCGCCTCCTGCTTGCTCAAACAGCTCCTCACCTCTTGGTCTTTTCCCTTCCATAGCTACTGGCCGTCTAGGCCCGGTATTGCTGCCTGAACCCCAAATAAGGGAAGCCTGTTTTATTGTCTGTCTGCTTGATGCCAAACTCACTCTTCCAGGAGGCTGCTCCTGATCGTCTGATTTCCGCCCTGGGCCGCTCTGTGGGCTCTCCTCCGCTCCTCTGTCTCCTGGTCCGCTCCCCCTGCTCCTGTGCCCTCTAGCACACTTTCTCCCTCCAGAGCAACGTAAGCACAGTTTCTGGTGGTTTTTTGGGACAAACATTTGCCCATAAACTTGGTGTTAATTTTGAGCTACCACCAAAGACATTCTGGAGGATGTCCTATGTGAGTAACTGTCTGAATTAAAAGCTGTTTCTGCTCATGTCTGAAAAACACTGCATTTTCCATTTGCACAGAGCTGTGTTATTGATAGTGAATAATGGTTTCTTACTGAGCTGAAAAATCATTTTGCTAGTTCTTCATATGTAGGCTGTCAATGCCTAAATAAATTGTGGCACATATGCAAAGGATAACTAACATTTATAAACAAAATCATGGGATATTTTGTGTTGGAGTAATCGATCGTGTTTTCTGGAGTCTTTAACTTTATGAAATTGCTAACAAGCATAACCATTATAAGACACCTTGAGTCTATATCTAGGAAGATAACTAGATTGATATGGTAATCATAGTGTTTAAACAGACCCAGAGTATATTCAACTGTTAAGAATTTTAAACTTTTAAACAACAGTTTTATCTTTATTTTTAAAAGTTATATTTTGGCAGAGACAGCATGTCCATGTTCAGCATTGATTTTACCTGTCCGGGAAATTGATTTATCAGTTTTTCTTATTTCTAAGAAGACAGCTCCTCATAAAATTCCTAGTTCTTTTCAAACAATTGAATTTGTTTCATTGTGTTCTGGCATCTGACTTAAAGGTGAAAACTCTATGAATGATGCCATTTATCATTACATCAGCCCTTATTGTGAATGAAATGTAACTACATTTGCCATTTATTACCTCTGGCCTAATATTAACAATGATAAATTGTACATAAAGGTTCCTAACACAACAAGTACTAAGATTTGTTGGAGAGAAAAATGACCTCAGTTGTCAGGAAATTATCAAATCAGTTCGATGTTAGATTTCATCTCGTTAATTTGAATAGCTACCGAGTTGATTTATTCTCTGTACTATGTTGGGGGAAAGCTGGAGGAGACTTCTGTTCTCTAGTTTCTTTGTTAATAGCTTACTAAAATAATTTATTTAAATTTTATGTAGCTTGAGTTTTCCCACATAATGGGCATAAATATCATGCTTTCTCCTTCTTCCTAACAGTATGGTAAAGGTTAAATAAATACCACATATTAAGAGACAACGTCTCAGGTTCCCACTGATTTCTGTTCCCAGTTCTTGCTTCATTTTCATATTATAGGTAAACAACTTTGCCATCTGATGGTATTTATAAAAATTGCTTAGAGATCTTCAAAAGTAGGATTATGAGCACATGTAAAATACTTAATAGGGAAGAAAAATACATGTCTTCCTGCCCCCCCAATGTAAGCATGTGACATGTTAAGATTTTTAAATGAATGTATAAATGACACATTTTCTTTCTAAGAGGGACTCTTTATACGTAAAATAGAGGAGCTTGATGTATCACTTACCATATTTGCCCAGAGAAGCAAGTTTTTTCCCTTGGAATGATGGTTGGTAGTATTAGTTCCCTACCAATTTTGAAATGTTCTGATAAAATGCATAATAAATAAGCCTGCCCAGACAAATATTAAGTTGATTTCTTATAGGAGGTCACTCACTGGTTTATTTTTTTGTACCCTGGTTTCTATCAGTTTTGATATGAGCCTTTTAAAATTTAGGCTTTTATAATAATTTTAAATTTTTGTTTCACCTTGCGTAAGGTTTCTAATCAGAGTGAATCATGTAATAATTAGTCCTGAGAAATGCTTTAGACACTAACGTTTTTAGAACGAATTATGAGAGCCCTTACAGATTTTGAAAGTAATGTATTTTCAATTACAAAAAATCCTTTCTCCCAGAAAACAGTAGGAGCACATTGGCAGCTTTTGCTTTTGTTGTTTAATCACAGACGTGTTTTTATGCATGAGTGAGAAATTTCTAAATGTTCGTTGTCCATGTGAATGAACAGAATGGAATTTAGAAATAGTTTTGATGATCTTTAAAGGTACAGGAGAGAAATAGGATGAGTGAGTAGGGAGAGGTTTCCTGGACTTTTTTCTCCAAACAGCATATACTGTTCCACTTGTCCTACTGGCATTTGTGTTAGGAAACTTGATCATATAGAAGTGAAATTGCTGAGTTTACCAGGGTTAGGACAAGTTTCTGGATATAAGATACACAGAGATACATAATTAATTTTATCCATTTTATCAGAAAGATGACTTTGTAACTTGTTTGTGCAGAAGAGCTTTCCCCTCGTGTTTTGCCCTTGCTTCTTGATTAACTAGCTAACTCGTCGCAGGGAGCATAATTTGCACGAAATAATGACTGAAGTAGCACATGCTGCTAAGTGCCACAGATTGTGCTTTATATCTGAGCTCTAGTAATCACTTTAAGAGCCCAAGGCTCTTTGCAAGCTTCAGGGAGCATACTATGCGCAAGCCCAGATTTTGATGTTTAAACCGTAGGCTGTGTGCTGCTGTTGTGGAGCACGGAATGCATGAGGAATGACAGGAGGAGAATGTGGACATCTGAAACGAAAGGTTATAGGACACGCAGACGTGTTCTTCCCCGGCGTCCCGAGTCGACGGCTTTCTAAGCACATTAATGGCTTTGAGTTTTAAACATCATGCTCTGTTCCTCTCCAGTTACCATACATGTACTTACCTCTTGAAGTAAAGTTAGGTGTTAGAATAAAACATAAACACCCTACTGAGTTAAAAATTTTGAATCTCATTTTTATTGTCATTACCCTTAGGCAGAGCTACTCACTTAACACTCACTCAGGTCTGCATATAATCTTTGCAAATATAAATGCAGTGAAATTACTAAATCAAAAGCTGTTCAAAACTGTCAGCGTAGCATTGTGCACCTTTACTACCTATTCAGGGTAGGGAAGAAAATTCTTCTGAGACACTCAGATGCTAAACACTGTATGCTTTAATATTTTTTCATTAGTGACCCTTAGGGAATATCTAGCAGTATAAATTACCTTCTTAGCTTTTGGATACATTTCAAGATGGAGTTTCTTATTAAAAATTCAGACGAAATCTTCTTTGGTAATCATTTAATGCTTCACATCAGTGGATTCACCTTTGCTTTCTTAGAAGTTTTGCTCTTCCTTAGTAAATTACTGACAAGATAGGGAGAGAGGAGGTGTTGCAGGACTGAATTTTCTTATAAAACTCAGGGGTGCTCTAGTTCCAGTGGGAGATAATTGTCTGCCCTAAGCTACAGCATGTTACTTTTTTAAAGTAGATTAAGATTTTTAGTGGAACTATCATTATAAGAGTGTATTGTAAAATACAGAAAAGGTGATTTTTTCAATAGGGAAATATTTACCAATTTTAATAAATCATAAAATATGGCATGTAAAATACAGAAAAGGTGTATTTTTGATAGGGAAATATTTTTCAATTTTAATAAATCATAAAAATTGCATTTTAATTGACTGTCCATAGAAGCATACCTGAAATATGTATGATGCTTGGTATTTTGGGACAGGGACAGGGAGAGAAAAGTGAAAGGGTATGAAGAAGTCTATGTATATGTAAGGTTAAAATTTTAATAGAATATTTTAGTATTTATCTACAGTAAATGGTTTAGAAATGTTTTATTCTTGTCTACATTGCTGATTCTCTGGATAATTATCTCACAGAATAATGATATATTTAATTTGGAGACTGAAGAGAGCATACTATAATTAGCCCTTCAATTCATTGTCCTTTTTTTCCTTCAAAACAGAAATAGCTAAATTCCCTAAAATAAAGAATACATCTTAACAGTGTGCCCAAATCCAGTACTTCCTGGTTTTTTTCCTTCTCTTCCCTTTGGGAAACATTCATCCCTCTGGTATTCAACTGGAAAGACCTGTTTGTGCACTCATTTCAGGGAAGTCTTTAGTGAGCCCTGTGGATTCTCCAGGCTGAATCCTGGTGTCATTTGGCTGCTCTCATCGTGCTCACCTTTACTTGGCCTGTGACAGGTCATTAGGAGAAGTCCAGCTGTGGGCCGGTCCACGTGTACGAGCTGGAGGCGCCGCAGAGATGCTCTGATCGTTAATCCCAGCAAATATGCTAGTTAATTTTTGTTGGCAAATTCAAATACATTTTAGTGTGTAAAGTAATACATGGAACTAAAAAAGACTTGATGTCTGAAGTCACAATTTTTCTCAGCCTAGCAGATGCCAAGGCTATAGCCAGAATATAAACAGAAGAGGGATACTGTGTTTTCTGGACAGAGGAGTTAGACACAGATTAGCAAAAGAAGCAGGGACTCATGGCACAGCAGGTTAACCAAAAAACATTATCTTTTACTACTACTAAAGCTACATTTTTTATTTTGCTACCAGGGACTATTTTAATCTGCAGTGTCGTATAGGGATTAGAGTTTATTAAATATTTACAGGAACAATTACATGCACCTCAATTTAATTGAAATGCATTTTAAGCAAATGGAAATTTATGGAGCTCACAGATTAAGTTAAAAATTTACTTTTATAAGTAGCAGTCCATTTCTTGGGAGGGTCCTTTGGCCTGAGCCCTGTTTTAGGAGAGTGCATAGGATATGTATTTTGTATTTAAGGAGTAGGAGAAATGGCATAAGGTCTGATGCCTGACCTCAAGGAGCATACCTGACAGCCTGCCTGTAGCAGAAAGATTCACATAAAATGGGCAGCACAGGAGCAGACAGCAACAGAACATGCAGTAAATGCCCAAGTGGGTGGGCACAGGAGCAGACAGCAACAGAACATGCAGTAAATGCCCAAGTGGGTGGGCACAGGAGCAGACAGCAACAGAACATGCAGTAAATGCCCAAGTGGGTGGGCACAGGAGCAGACAGCAACAGAACATGCAGTAAATGCCCAAGTGGGTGGCACAGTAAAGGAGGAATAAATACCGATCTCCTTTTCCAAATGAAATTGTATACAAATTCCAACCTAGAAAACCGAGAAATGTGATTTTTTAAAACTGTAATTTTGTCATACAAGCTCAAATGTATACAATATTTACTCAAGAAATAGTTCAAAAGGCAAAGGGGCTGGTCTATAGTAAGCAATGAGTAAATGTTCTGTACTTTTGTTATTATTAATATTAGTTTTAAATTACTTTGCATAGCAGTTTTGCATAGCAGTTGCAAAATAACATTAGCCTTAGCTTTCAATCAATTTCTATATTTTTTTTAGCTTGTACATTTCAGAGAATTCTGAATTCATACAAATAAGTAGTCGTATGTGGAAGGTTTTGTTTGGTTTAGTAGTTTGCTTTGTCTCATTGTGATAGTCTTCATTTTAATCAAGATGGCAAGAGCCACCCTCCCCAAAGGCGGGGGGGGGCACCTTAAAACTTGGTGGCACAAGTAAATTCACTGGTTATTTTACTGTACACCCCCCCCCAATGGTGAGTGTGTGTATATGTGTTGTGTTAATGTATAACAATCCACAAAGTAAAATAGGACCAGATGTCTGAGAACCCCTTAAAATATCTTAAAGTGATGCAAGTGTAGAAAGGTATGCAGTTTGTTTCTTATAAGACCTGGGTCATCCAACCACTGCATGGAGTTCAGCTCTGATGCACCCCACCTGTGTTTGTGTGGACCATGAGCTAAAACTGGCTTTTACATTTCAGTAGTTGAAAAAATAAATAAATAGAAGAGTTTATCTTGACACATAAGAAGTTTGTAGGCAGAGCTAACAGGACTTGGTGACGGATTTAGATTTGGGGAACAAGGAGTGAGATGTCGCTGAGAATTTTCAGCTGATTTTTTTAGTACAGGATGAAGAGCAAAGCCATTCTCCGAGCCAGTAACCTGGGAGAAGGGCTGTTAGGAGTTCTGCCGTTGGCATGTGGAATGGGAGGTGCCTTTGAGGCTTTCATCTGACGTGTTCTGGGTGGTCTGTGTGTGAGTGGATTGTGTGTGTCTGTGTATTAGTAATCTGTGGAAAGCTGCTGCTTTAGAACCATAGGTATGGTTGTGAACACTAGAGACTGCTTATAGACTAACAAGGGAAGGGGGCCTTGACCAAGCGTTAAGGGATATCTTTTAATGACCATGTGGGAGAGAATGAGCCGGAAAGTACAAAAAGGTGAGAGTAAAAAGAGGCAAAGAGTGTTGTGTGGTAGGAGTCAAAGGAAGAAGAGTGTCCGGGAAATGATAGAATTTTAGAGAAGTCAGCAACAAGTGATGGATGAGTATCCATGGATTTTGGGATATGAACATCTCTCAAGACTAGAAAGCAAGAAATGTGATGAGGAAACAAGAATAGAATCCCTAAATTATTGTTTTATCAAAGTTATTTATACTTTTAATTAGATTAGTTTTAAAGAAAACCTGCATTCCCAGGTGTGATCTTTTTATTGTTCAATTGATCTCCAACTTTACAATGGCAGTTAATTAAAAAGTAGGATTCACTTAAGTTTGCCTCACAGCATATTTTGATTGAAAACATATTTTCCCTATCACCGATACTTAAAATCTTCCTTAGATTATACAGCAAATCCCCTTTAATAAAAAAGTGCAGTAATGAGAAAAAGTTGTTGCCACATTCAAAGTGACTGAAAAAAAAAGCAAAATTGGTGACTCTTGGGAAATATCACTTTGCTCACAGGCCTTGTCAATTTTCAGTAGGTTCTCAGCCAACTTAATTGTATTACTCTGATCTGTTAAATAATTCCTTCTTCCTCTACCAAGATTTCTATATGTGGTGGACGGAAACTATTATCAAAGAAAGGTTAGAAAAGCAGAGTGCTGGGTGGAGTAGAAGAAAATCTGCAGTGGGTTTGGTCTGTAGGAATTCGGGTGAGGATTTCCCACATGTGGTTTCACATACATATATATATTTCTTCTGTTTTCCTATTTTATTATGGTGTGTTTTAATGTGAAAGGTGATATTGTTGGGTTCTTTGGCAGCAGACACTGAGACAGAGGTTGGTTGGGGTCTGAGATGTTTATTAGGGATCAACTGCTGTGAAAGCAAGTGTGAAGGGGGGATTGGGCAGAGGGAAAATTCAGACCGTGATGCTGGTGCTTGCTGCCAAGGCCTCCGCGCAGCCTGTGGAGCTGGATTGCTTCCCGGAGTCCTGTTAGGGCTGAAGTGGAGATGGGTCTTTCTGTCCCAGCGGACGGCTGCTGCTTGGGTGAATCGGCTCCCTGTAGCTGAGGCTGACCCTAACGACCAGGTCCAAGGCAGAGTAGGTGCTGATCCCCCCCCCGTATTTGCCAACAAGTCCTTGCTTGGACGGGGATCCGAGCGGCATACCTCATCCCTAACATGCCATCTTATAATTTTCTATGTAATTGAGTTGAATACCCTCTATACGTTTAGATTGCTTTGGCTGCTTTGCGTTACCGGGAAGAACAGCCACTCACACTCATTCAAACAGTCAGGAACATTCTGGCCCGTGGAAACAGAGCCCCAGAGGAGGGGTGGGCTCCCCGGTGTCCCTCATTCCGCAGCCCCCGCTGCCTTCCCCGGGATTCTCTTGACCTTGTCCTTGGTGTCTCGCAGGCTTGCCCCCATGGCTGACCTCTGCACCCTCGGGGGCCAGAGCCGGAAGGGGGCGTCTGGGGAGGCTGCACGGAGCCCCCGCGCTCCTGAGCCGACCCCTGGACCGGGGAGCTGCGTGCGGGGGCAGAGGTGGAGAAGGCGCTGACCGAGGAGCCAGGGATCGGCGCCGGGTCCGGGAGCCCCGGATGGAGTCTGTTTCTAGAACCCGTGGATTCCCAGGAGAAGTCGAGGGCTTCTGAAAAAGGAGGGGAAGCCACCAGCAAGTGACGACACGTGGGTTTGATGAATGCCCCTGACTGCTGTTTGCTGCCTGATAGCAGTGATCGGTTCCCCTGACCTCCGTGTGCTTAACTGCAGACCAAGTTGTATACCAGAAACTTAGTTCCTGAAAACCCAGTTTCCCTTGTTCTTTGAGCTATTACCTGGGAGATAAATTAAACTTGCAAACACTAAAACTGCCCTAGAGTCCGAACATCCAGTGCAGGGAAGGAAGATGCAGGGACTGTGCAGATAGGGTAATCAGCGTTCGAAATGGGTGTGTTGAGTTTGTCCTGTCTTTTTTGCTGTGGTTCACCTCTGGGTGGAGATGATAATGGGAGATTTGGGGGTGAAAGAATCAAAGACTTAGAAAATTAAAAAATGTAAACCCAGTTAAATCACTGAATGCTGACTTCTGGGTCAAGCTGAAACTCCAAAGAGAAAGAAAAATGAATAAAACTGGCATATAGGAATTGTAAATGTTAAAATATTTATCCATTTAACAATTTCCTAGTCCCATCTGAGACACCTATTGTATAGATAGGAAATAGAGGCTATAAAAATTTCATTTTCTTGGAGATTTTGTTGGAGTTTTTATAGAACATCAGCATTTGATTTCTCTGCCTTTACTAAGTGGTTGAGATTGTAGACTGACACTTATTAATTATACCAGATTTCTAGTTTTAATTAGAGAATCTCTTCTGAGACTAAACCTTTTTACCATTAGACTGTTTGAAACCTATGAGATAAAAAGGGAGAGTTCTTTCAGAAAATTATTTACATGATTTTAATTAATGATTATAATCTCCATGGTCATTTTTGCAAAAGAGCATTTAATCCCTTAACCAGTTTTCATGATTTGCATTTTGCAAAAACATGTCAGCCCTGCAGGCTTATTATCTCAGAGTTGTGTTTTTTCCAGATGAAACTTATTTGGGGGTGAGTTTTAGTTTGCTACTGCCCTGAGCCCCGTTTCATACCATAACACCTGTTTCTCATGCAGAGCAAACCGATTGGTAGAAAAGTAAAGTTTGCTTCTTTTTGCCAAGACATAGCCCTTGGCAAGGTTACCTTTGAAAACAGTTTTTCATGCAGAGACCGTATACAAGTAGCATCGCTGTTGCCAAGATTCTCTGACTAATGAAGGGTCGGGGAGATGGTGTATTCTTTTTCATTGCTCGCGGCACGTATATGTAGCATTTCTTCTGAGAAAAGGCACTCTAGCGTTTCAAACAGAAGTTAGAAGTTTAACCTTCCAGGAGGAAGGTCAGTGTTAGTTTTTATTGATAACACATGAAGAAAGCCACTTTATAAGACTATGAAAGATAAATTCTTTGCTAAGTAGAAACGATTAAACAGTGAGTTTCCCACCTTTCTTATGAAAATCAGTCTGAAACTCTTTTCCATTTTCAAAGCTGCTTTTTTCTTTTTCCTAGCTGAGGGGTGGAACATATCTTTCATACCGATAATGCTCAGCACTGCTCTCCAAACCCAGATGCCTGTATGTGGCTGCTTGCTCTGTTTTGGTGCAATTCTGCCATTTATATTTTTGGTCCTGTTTAATTATATTTAATGAGAACATTTACATTTCCCATATACTTTAAGCTACCTGTAGGTGAATGGTTTCATAAACTCTGAAACTGATGCTTCACAAGTGGGAAAATCCTGGAAAGCAATGTTTTGTAAGTATACACGGAGGTAGGGAAGGAATGCAAAATGTGTATTCCTATATGAATGATCAAAATAGTTGCTATCTTAACTCTGTTCGTGAGTGTGAAGCCTTAGAGAGAGGGGTCTAGTGTTTCTTTATTTTCCTCCTCCAAAAACAGTCATTAGGTGCATGTTTACCCCCGTTTAATGAGTTTTCATATTTTATACCTTAAATACTGATTATTTGTGGGTTATATTTTTCAAAAATTCTTTTTCCTTTAAGTCATGGGCAAGGAAAAATAAGGCATTAATTCCATAAAATTTCTGCAATATTGAAGCATAATATTGCCTTCCTGAACAAGTGCAGGTAGCTTGATTAACAACATTTCTTTAAATAACAAATTTTGTTACAGAGATACTGCCAAAAGGCTTTGCCTATCCCCTCAGTATTGCAGGAATTCAACTTTTTTCACTTTAGTTTTACAATCTTTTCTTATTACTTTTGGTCAAAGACAATTGGACACAGCATTATTCAGTGTTCATCAAAAGTTGGGAAATAAATTCTACAAAAGGGACTGAAGACAAAACACTAATTAATACTCATTACAGTTCTCGTTTTCATTAATATTATTAGTTGATGTTTTACAAAAAGGAACTCATGGATCACTCTGGGCTGTTATTGTAGCTCATGTTCTAGCATACTGCAAATTATAAAGGAATATTGCCAGGAAGTGAGAAAACTTGAAATAAGCAGAAAAGTTTGCTCCTGTGTGAAATTTTATCTATTCTGAACAGAGGCAGTGTGTCGGGTGGCTTCGTCCACCTGTATGTAGTTGGAAATTTTTAGAATGACCATGAGAGCAACTAACACATACTGAACATTTGATATGTGCCGAGGGTTATTCTTGGCACTTATTGATAGTATTGAATACTTTAATTTTCATAACAGTGCTATGAGGTATAAAGGGGGACCCTTTCCAGGGCCCGAAACTGGCTCTTGTCTAACACTTGGAAATGAATTGTCCCAGGAGACACATGCTGACAAAGCAAGAGATTTTATTGGGAAAGGGCACCCGGGTGGAGAGCAGGAGGGTAAGGGAACCCAGGAGAACTGCTCTGCTGCGTGGCTCTCAGTCTTGGGTTTTATGGTGATGGGATTAGCTTCCGGGTGGTCTTTGGCCAATCATTCTAATCCAGAGTCTTTCCTGGTGGCGCACACATCGCTCAGCCAAGATGGATGCTAACCAGAGGGATTCTGGGAAGTGGACGGACACATGGTGTCTCCTTTTGACCTTCCCCGAACTCTTCCGGTTGGCCATGGCTTATTAGTTCCGTATTCCTTACCAGGACCTCCTGTCATAAAACACCTCATGGGAATGGTTACTAAAGGGCCTGACCAGGGTGGGTGGTTTCAGTCAGTGTGCTTCCCCTAACAACTCCCCCCTGAGAGACTTCATACTCAAGAGACTTCTTGGGAACTGGGGAGGAGGTCTCTTTCTTCTGTAACTTCTTCCTGCTGTGCATGGGCATAGGCCTGCCTAGTAAAGCAGAAGTCTCTCTCTACCTGATCTAAGTCAAGGTATTTTTTGCCTGAAACCAGCATTCACCTTTGTAATAACAGCAATTTGGTTTGAAACTGTTGGCCCCTCTCAGAGATGAAATAGACAGGAGCCAGACCGGAGACCTAACAGGATGGTCATCTCTGGTCCCTGGAAACAGAAGGCAACATTTGAGGTGAGGGCTGCTGGGTGTGTGACCCTTTTTGATTGGTTGGTGGTGAGGCAACAGAGCTGTGCTTCAAGAATCTTGTGTTCAGTCTGAAGTTACCATCCTCCACCTGGGTGGAGTTCTGTAGAAGAACTCAAAGACACTGTTATGCATATTTCTTTGAGTAGGAACCAGGACCCTGTCTGGAGGCTGTACCAACCTTTGATTGCTTCTCCTGTGTTTCTGTATCCCCTCCCTTCCCTGATTACCAATTGTTTGAATCCACCCTTTGGAACTCAGGGAAGGTCAAGGAGGCTGAATGAAGCCTATATCCTACAGACAAGAAATGGAGAACAGAGAACAGATCTGTACTCCAGAGTTGCCACCCCACAGAGTCCTGCTCAGTTTTAATTTAGGGAACAGGGCTACTATGACTGTGATAACTTCCTGTCAAAATGGGGCATAGGACTGCCTCAGCTTGGAGAAGAGACACTGAATTGGAAGTATTTCTGAGTTCCAAGTCCTAGATCTGAGCCTTGTATGATTAAAATCTCAACCCCTTGGTCTGCCATTTTGTTGTAACAGACCCAATTAGTAGTAGCTGGAGGAGGGATAACTGGAATTTTAATAGACAAAATAAATCTCTTTCTTTTTAGAAGAATAGGCCTGAAACCCAGTCTGGACCTGGCACTTCGGGGAGACTTGTAGCCAGGTAGCCAGTTGCCTAATTTTATAAATAGTAAGGTTGCAGTTACTAGCTTCCAGCAGACATTGTTTTGAGAATGGTGGCATCTAAGCCTGCCATGACTCAGAAAACTCAAGTGTTAGCAATACAACGTCAATCTGAAGTTACACCATAGTGTCACCTAATTATTTCCCAGGATGTCTGAACCATAGCCACTCTATTTTGATTTTTTAACTGTAAAATTTTCCTTAATAGCCAAAGCAGATGTCACCATTAATGACGTCAGTGTTTCTCTAGGTATGCGAAGATGCAAGAATTGGAACTCATAAAATCTTTTCCTGAAAGGATCTAACTATCTGAAGGCCTGTTCTGCCAGTTTTTCCCAGAGCACAGAGTGCCTCATTCCTGATTCTCACCCTGAACTCCTTTCAGGGGCGTTGAAAGTCAGCAGTTGCTGTGGCCATGATTGCATTCCATGACCATTTTATCCCATGGTGCTGAGAATGTCCATTCTCAGGTTTGGCAAAGATTTTGTTGACAGGCCACTCAATGTGCTATTACTGGACTAGGCCATAAAACAGTATCCAAAATTCTCTGGACCACCTGTCTAATTGCCTCTTGGTCCAGGAAAACATTCCCTCTTGTTGCCTCTTCCCATAGCTAGAGTTACACTGTTACCATCGTCGATCTCATGTGGAACTATATATTATCCTATCAGAGGCCTCAGTCACACATTTGGCAGTGCAAGAAACAGCAGTTTTGTAAAACAGGTGAAATACAAAGAACATAGCCAGCAGTATTAGTGAAGTCACAAGGAAGACTTAAGAGTTTCCATTAGGTGTAGCCCAGTGTATCCCAGGTCATCTGACTTAGTCTGCTCTGTAGAATCTTTATCTTCCAGGGAAATTATATATTGGCACTGTCTATAAGGCACATAGCCCAGTTTTCTAGACTGATTATCCTTAGTATGATTTGTTTCCAACACAGAGGAGACTTTAAACCTAAATTACCATAGCCTGGTGTTATCTATATAAATCCATCCCATAATTATGGGAGATTTTTTTCCTCCTTTGCTGAAACTCTGCTTGTTGCTCTGATTGAGCTTGAGTAATAGAAGAAAGCTCAAATTTATGGCCAGAATCAGAGAAGGCATTATTAATTGGCCCAATGAGGGGATCCCATCTAGTAGTATCATAGTGACCTGAATATGACTATAATTTTGTTTAAGTAAATTTTCTCAGGGCCAACCAGTTAGAGTCTTGTAGTGGAGAAATTTACAAAGGTAACCCAGAACTAGACACAGGTAATTGGCCACAAACCCAACAATTGGACTGATTTCTGAAACTAGCATAGGATCAGGCCTATGATAGAAAAGCATTTGATTTCTATGCAAAGGTATAAGAAGTCAAGGAAACATTATAAATGACCATATGAATCAGATCCAGCATCTTGGGCAAGCTGTCTACCTCTGATGTCATTGTCTTCTCATCCTGGTGTAGTGTAGTTTCTCCTCTGTTTGAGCATCATTTTAAGGTGAGATCAGGTCAGCTGTCTTCTCTATAGGCCAATCCAGTGTAGGGGCCTTTGGAAGTGGGAATTAGTCTAAGAGTTAATTTCCCTTCAGTTTCATTGTGCATGTGCTAGTTAAGAATACCTGATAAAAAAGTCCTTCCATCCAGGTTGGAGACAGTCCCTTAAACTATGTATTTTTCCAGTCATGGTTGCAGATCATGATGCATCTGATCTTCATCCAAAGATAGATTACTGAGATAAGCTTCAGAAACAAACTTAGGGTGTTCTTTAAGAATTCAATTAAATTTTACGCTAATATCACATAACAGCAAAGAACTATCCATGAAATGAGTTTTACTACATGCAGACCTCCATTAACAAACTGGGAGTTAACATTTATTGAAACATCTTTTTCTCCCTAAAATTACCCTCATTTTTTCAAATATAACAAAATTAAGGCTAGTTTGTTTGCAAAATAGGTCTGTTCTCACTAATTTTGGTCTGATGATTTATATAACCATAATTGATTATAGGCTTTTTATTTTGCTGAAGCATTTATAGAGTCTCAGACTGAACTTTTAAAATAAAACAGGGCTGGGAAACTCAAACCAAAGACTTATCACAGATTTTGCCTAACAAATCTAGGTAAATTCTTTCCTTTTTAAGGTCTCAAAAATTCCTTGAGATTTTTGTACCTGTTAGTGAGATAACCTTCCTAACTCATTTGATAAACTTACTGGAAACCTAAGAATTTCCAGTTTCTGTAGGAGTCAGAGAGAAAATATAATTGTTTTCTTTATAACGTATACTTTTACCAGAGTATTGTCATAATTAGTTTGAGAGGAAGGTTTTCCCTACTCCTGGAAAACATAAGATTCAAACCCGTAATTTTTCAGACAGAAACCATAAAAGTTATAAGCATATTCGCTGGTTCATTCAGTCTTTTGTTAACTTTTGTGAAGTCGTCAGGTTTTCCATTAGAATACCAGGACATATCAGAATGTTAAGAGCTCCATATAATTTCTAGGATATCTGTATTAGTAATTTTACAATACATTATAACATGAGCAGATTTATTACTCATTTGATAATCTTTTATGTAATTTAACCAACCAAATAAACACAGTTTAATATCTCTCTTTGGGATGTTTCAGGGGCCCTCTGAAGCACCTGAAAGTTAGCTAGAGGTCAAAAAAACTTCAAAAGAATTAGATTTAGGAAGTTTTAAGATCAATTAAAAGCGTTTAGAACATTTGGTCAGATTTAGTCAATGTTGATGGGTGTATCATTTAGCTTATTGATATGTCACAGTGGGCATAAATACCAAGGTTCAAAGTCTAGTGAAAGTCAGCTATGCCATCTTGGACCTAGTTGGCTCTAACCAGTTTTCTTATGGCTGTATCATTCCTAGCAAAATCCATTTATCTAATTAATTGTAATCCAATTTTAGAAAATCCTGATCATGCATAACTCTTTTTAGTATTTTTCATAGCTTTTTTCTTTCTTTCTTTTTTTTTTTTACTGAAAACACACTTCCTACTTTCCTTTAGCAACCAAGAACGAACTTTTATATTAGCATTTTATAGATTGGTGAGCATAAATACCAGTGATAATTTCTAAACCCTTGCTTTCTTAGAACATTTTAGGATGGCACCAAACATTATTCACTTATAGTCCCAAATCTCTTTGTTTCTCTGTAAAAGGAAATTAGTGTTTAGTAGTAAATGTTTCAAAATCTTATTTTATTTGGAATTGGCCTAACTATTCAATAGACTTCTAATACTTAGCACACTTATCACAACCCTTAGAAATTCAAGTTACACCATTCTGGAGAGACTATTTTAGACAGATATTCCTAAAGAATAATTATTCTTAATAGAGTTTATATAAAAGCTCATACCTCATTTACATTTTTTTTAGAAGTTTCTTCACTCAAGATAATTTCCTTGTTGACAAATTTGTAACAGATAATATTTAACTTATATTAAACCTAGGTACAATGAAAATATTCTACTTAATGTTTAATTACTCTAAGACATGTCTATATTAGATAGGTCAACAAATAAATATTAATATCAGGTATTTAATACTGAATATTTACCAGTTCACATGAACCTGGAATTTATTGTTTAATTTAGAATTATTTGATTTGTAAGTGCTTACCTTTCTTTAAGCCAATTAAATAGAGCTCATTTACAAGTTAATCTCAAAAATATTATCCAGAGATAAAGACATACTGAGACATATTTAGACAGACACAACGCGAGATTTAGCTTCATTTTCTAAGTTTAGTCATGAATTAGATTTTACAATATAAATTTTACTAGTTTATAAAAAACAGTTGGAATAATAAAACTTTTAAAGGCTTTTTCCCATTTTCTCTCAGTCTCAGGAGTTAGAGATGGTCTAGATAAGTGTTCCTAAGAGCCCTGGTCTCAAGGCACAGGGAAAAAAAATCAAGTTCTAACAAAATGGCGGTAGGTCTAAACCAAATGGTGGCCAGACAAAGCAAAATGGCCATGAAAAATCACAGCACAGAACACAGAGTTAAAACACACACATATAAACCTGACAGTCCTCATCAGACACTCCCTTAAATACAAGAATACAGTCTCTCAGAAAACCTCCTCTAGAGACACAGAACTTCAGATCCAAGTACTAACACTTAAAGGAAAATATCTCAGGTCTTCAAAGATTTCAGAGAGAGGAAAGGAAGCCAGGTTGAAAGAAGAAGGGGGAGGAGGCGGGAAAGGGGGCAAAAGGGGTGGCCTTACAGACGTCTCCTGCCACCTGCAGATACCCAGGCCTTACGGGACTTTTCCCTGGGCCTCCAGAGAAGGGAGGACTGAGTCTCGGCCCTCCCAGAAATCAGAACCAGAATTCGAGTTCTCTGCCAAGAGCAGGTGATCAGTCTCCAATCCTCAGCTCAGACTGAGGCCCTTTGACCAGATTCCTGCGTCCAGGACCGGGGGACTAGAAAAAAGGGGGAGGACAGGAAGGGTTAAGGAGAGGAAAGAGAGAGGGAAGGGGAGAGAGGCCAGTAAAGTCTCTGTTCCTTACGGGTCGGGGCACTCTGGCCAATTGTCCGCGTCAGGAGGAGACCAGGGACAAAAAGGTCCCAGTTGCTGCCACTGGGTCTGGTCCACTGGCAGGCAAGCTGGCCCCTGTGTACCCTGAGTGGTCAGGATGTCAATTGCTGCAAAGAGTCCCACCAGAGTTGCCGTTTGTTGCAGGAAGGGGGACCCCTTCCAGGGCCTGAAACTGGGCTCTTGTCTAACACTCGGAAATGAATTGTCCGAGGAGACACACATGCTGACAGAGCAAGAGATTTTACTGGGCAAGGGCGCCCGGGTGGAGAGCAGGAGGGTGAGGGAACTCTCTCCAGAGCAGAGGAGAACTGCTCTGCCACCTGGTTCGCAGTCTACGGTTTTATGGTGATGGGATTAGTTTCCGGGTGGTCCCTGGCCAATCATTCTAATCCAGAGCCTTTCCTGGTGACGCACGCATTGCTCAGCCAAGATGGATGCTAGAGAGAAGGATTCTGGGAGATGGTCGGACCTGTGGTGTCTCCTTTTGACCTTTCCCAAACTCTTCCGGTTGGTGGAGGCTTGTTAGTTCCGTGTTCCTTACCAGGACCTCCTGTCGTAAGACAGCTCGTGCAAAGGTTACTCTGGTGCCTGGTCAGGGTGGAAGGTTTCAATCAGTGTGCTTCCCCGAACAGCTTCATACACCTGTATGCAGTTGGAAATTTTTAGAATGACTATGAGAGCAACTAACACATATTGAACCTTTGATATGTGCCGAGGGTTATTCTAGGCACTTACTTATTGATAGTGTTGAATACTTTAATTTTTATAACAGTGCTATGAGGTGTATCACCATTTTAAAGATGAGAAACCAGGCATTTATTGCTAGGAAATGACCCAGCTGAGGTTTGAACCAGGTGCTCTGAGCCCATTGAGCAGTTGACCCACTCTGCTCTTTCTACGTCACAGTTGTAGTGCTTTCGTGCTTTGATTTCCCGAAGGGACTTTGAGAGATCTCCTGTAACCCTTCTTATTTTCAGTCTGTCTGTGAGTGTAAGGATGTACCTGGCCGGGAGACACTCAGCAGCTTTCCCAAGGTAAGAGAGCAGAGGCCGAGCTGGAGTTATGGCTGTGCTTCCTGCTTCCAGTTTCCCTGCCTTCAGGGCCCTGTGCTGGTAACTGGGCGATCTGGTCCACCAGGAAGCTTCTTTGCCTCAATTTGTATGTAGAATTGAGAGTTGGGCTTAAGCTTTTTCTTCCTAATGAATTTGCAGCCCAGAGGGCACTAGAGCATGGCGAAGTAGGCAGAGTGGAGAGCTACTGGAGAAGAGAGAGAAAAGGGAAAGGAAGCTGGATGGCTTCAGATGGGGCCTCGGGAAGCAACTGGGGCCTCACCTGCCAGACTCGAGTACTGTCTGAACCTGTGATTATACGGGGACTCTGTGTGTTACTGTCCATGCCCTTTGTCTCCGAGGAGATAGGGCCCTAATTTCTCAGAATGCACGGGCCTTTTGTATGTGACTCTGCTGATTGCAGATTTCACCTCTAATACCTAAGTGGGTGATTTCTTCTTAAAAGAATGGGAAATGCAAATCCTTGTGAAAACTTAAGGATGGTTTCCCCCTGCCAATGGAGAAACAATGGTTGGAAACATTTCTTTGAAGAGGAGAATTCTCCTCTCATTATATACCAGAATAATCCATAGGCTAGATCATTATCCTTTATATTTTTATGAGAAAATTAAGTTTTAGCTTAGTTAGGCTTTTGTGGTAAAGAGGTACCTCTTAATAAGTTAAATTTTTCTGGTTTTAATTCTTCTCTAAGATGTTTACTTTAAATCCGGTTCACTTCCACCCCCCATGCCCCCAGGGTCACAGGGATGCACTGAATAAATCAGGAGCCTGCAGACGGTAGGGGGTGGTGTTCAGTCCCGAAGGAAAGTGCTGCGTGATATAGAAATAGTCTGCCTCCCTGCCTAGTTTCTTAATTGGATCTGTGCTCTAGGGGGCATTAGGTTGAAGTGAACAACAATGTAGAAACAACATTGCATTCCTGAAGCCAAGTCAGTTAATCACACAATGCATTTCAGAGGAGTTACTTCTAAGTAATTGTTGTGTAAATGAGGCCCATTGCAATCCGGATAGTAAACAAGAGACCAGCCTGCTTTCTTCAACCAGAAATGCACGAGAAGTTGGCTGCTTCTAAATCCCCTGTGAGGTAATCCTTCAAAACCTCACTGCTTGCACCCACACAGTAACCATACCGATTTTTATAACCACTTTGGTTATGTTTTCCCGGTGAGTCTATAACTACACATTGAACTTTTTCAATCAGAGGGTAATAATGATGGAAGTTTTGAACTTGAGGGTATTGTGTATTTTTCAAATGAATTTCTCTGGTCCTTGTATATTGTTGAGGATTAAAACACAGGTAAGGAATGTCTTGTCTTTAAAAGCATTGGAACTTTGCCCTGTGGCTTCTAGAACATCAGATACCAAATACATTATTTATATTTTTAATCAGGAGTCAATAATTATATATTGAGACTTCCTATATCAGGAAGGCGCTTGTGGAGAGAGTTTCAGGATCACTTTGCCCCATCATTATACAAATTATTTTTTAGCAATATAATTAAGGTGGTCAGTAAAGTTTCCCTCTGGCCTCACTAGGAGGCACCCAGTATTCTAGTAAAGCATGCCCAGGAAGTGCAGTTCACGCTGAAATAGGACTGGTGGTTTAGTTGCTAAGTTGTGTCCGACTCTTGCAACCCTATGGACTCTAGCCTGCCAGGCTCCTCTGTCCATGTGATTCTCCAGGCAGGAATATTGGAGTGGTTGCGATTTCCTTAGCCATCATCTGCTCAGACTTCAGAAGGGTTTGCCTTCAGACCTCTGAGGTAGTGTTCCTGAGAGGGCTTGTTCAGTGATTGTTCTGGATCAACTGTAAACACAGCTCACGGTTGCCAGTGACACCTGGGAAGGTGTCAACCCTGGAGCTTCCTCAGCTGCGGTTATGAATTTTGCAGAAAATTATTCTGAAAGGATGAAGCCAATGTATAGAGAGAAGTGGAAAGAAACACAGAGAAAGAGGATTTCATTGGCCCTGCTTCCAGTTATTCCTGAGTGCATCTTCCTTATCTGTGGAACCCAATTGATTGGCATTTTATCCAAATCTAATTCTAATTGTGTTAGAATTCTAATTCTAATCTTTCACATTAAACAAAAGAAAACTGCAGGGTTAGGTCTATCTTCCCTAGGTTTCCATAGCACCCCACAAACCTCTGTGATCACACCCACCAGGTTGCTAGGTTTCTGTCTGTTTCTGTAAAGAGAGGACTGTCTTCGTGACTGCTTAGCACAGAGTCTGGCAGTTAACGGGCAATAGGTAAATGTTGGGTGCAGAGTGAATGAGCCTCCATATAGCTTTGTGTCCTCCTCCTTTTCTGGCAAGAAAAGGTTTTAATCTTGGCTTTGCATGATCTAGTCATACACCATCTTATTATAAGACAGGTATATCCAACCAAAAAATAAATGGAAAAAAAAATAAAATGGTTTATGCCCCAAGATGTTCATATTATCCTTTACAATTGTGACAAGCTGTAAATAACTTCCATGTATAACAATAAGAGATTGATTAAGTAAATGACGATGCCTCCTTACAACTGAGCACTTGGCAGAAATTAAAAGTGATCTGTTCAGTTAAAAAAAAAAAAAAAGACAGATATAGAAGCTGTAATAGTGTCATTCCCCCAGCCCCCTGGGTTTTTTTCCCTTCTTCCCTAGGTAAAAACTCCTGGAGCCTGATTTCATTAGGATTGAACTAATCCTTGATAAGAACTTATATCTATGTTATTCCATTATATTTCATTATAGAAAATGCTTTGTAAATATAGTACTGAATGCTTTCCATAATAAGGCCTTAACATATTGTATTTTAGGAAAACTAGCTTATGCTATAAAGTCTTCCTATATTGTTTCCTCATCTTCATCGGCTGAGTCTTTCACATAGAACACGTTAATTACTTCATTTTCACGTTTTGATTGTTCTTCATTTTCTCTTGTGTACTGTTTTTCATGGTAGGTTTTGTCTTCAGTTTAGATCCCTATAGATAATATCTTATCACTGAAAGTAGTTAAAGTCATGAGTAACATTTTCTTTCATATCGCTTATGTCTCAAGTCTTCATAGATATTTCAGAAAGTAAGCAGGCTGATCACTGATGTTTCAAATACTCTTCTCTTCCCCCGCTTTACCCACTTTAGCTCTGAAATTTCAAAACCAATGCCGTTCAGTCTTTATCCAGTAAGCATGATTTCTCCCTAGGTTTTGTGTTCCATATGTAGTGATACAGACACAGAATTTTTCATTTTTTATTTTGTCCTTTTTACTCTGCCATTTAACCAGCTATTGCTATGAGATGACATTAAAATATAGCCTTACTGGTATTTCTAGCTTTAATAACTTGACTTAGGGCTACAAGTGTTCTTCCTGAACTAAAAGTATGTGTAAATGAAAAAAGGGCTATCATAAAAGGAGCACATGTTTTTCAGTAATTTTTAATGTGATTTTAAAACATCTTTTTCTCTTTAGGTATGGTCCTTTTTTGTTTAGCTCTATAATATTTTTCTGCTAAAAGCAACATATTTCCTGTCGAGAAGGTTGAGTGCCCCTTAGTTTGCCTCTAAGACAGCTGAAATGTTTCTAACGCAAAAGGGTTAACAGGGAATGAGTTGGTGGCTCAGATTAAGATATGGCTGAGGACTCTTTGTCATCCTGTCTAGGAATATTTCTGCAGATCATGACATTGTAACTATTCTTGACTTGCTTTTGCTCCTACTTGAATTTGCAGCGATAACTCTCTCACTTATATCATATTTTGGGAGGGCTTAGGGGGTGTCAGAATTCTTTTAGTGCTCTTACTTTTTATGTTTTGTCACATGAGCCCTCTTAAACTTTAGTTTGGTAAAATCAGGTATGAGGGAATATAGATGATGACTAACATGTCTAAAAACATGTTAGATCTCAGTTGAAGTTTATTTAGACAAGTGTCGCAGGCATAAAGATTACAGATAAAGATCAGGGCCAAGGAGGCATTTGGGAATCACTCAGGAAGAGCAATATACACATCACTTGGGGTAAGTGAGGTTACCCCATTCAAGGGAGCTGAGGGCATTCCTCTAACACATGTTAGGAGACCAAGAAACAGAAAGACAGGAGGACCGATCTGATACAGCCAGAGAGAAGGCGGCTTCATGAATGGGCCATTTCACAGAACTCGATGTTGCGGAAGCTGTTTGGGATAAGATCCTGAGATAGACTCAGGAGGTTGTATGACTGAGGTAGTTCTGCTGGAGTATAATCTAATATGTGAAGGATGGAAACTAGATTATGATGTACCAATGAGTAAGTGAGAGATGAGACAGAAAGGACAGCAAGTTTAAATGCTTTGGCCTGTATTCAACAAGGTGAAAGGAAAATGCGACGATGACTTTGGGGTAAAATAGAATAAGGGAGGTTCCTTTTAGAATCTGAGAATCTTGAGCATGGAGAAACACGGAGAGAGAGGCCAACTGAGACTGGGAGACAGGAATAAGGAAACAGTGGACAAGTTTGGGATGAGGTGGGTAAGGATTCGGATCACTGGTTCCAACGTGTAGAGATATTCTCCCATGCCGAAAACTAGCTCTGACAGCTGCAGCTGGGCGTCCTGGAGTTCAACTCAATTCTGACACTGTTTACCCAGAGTAGCATCGGATTCCAGAGTGAGGGATTTGGTCCTAGAAGACCACCCTCTCTTTAGATGTCAGTTGTAGCCCAGGCTGTTCCCCGCGCTTCTGAGTGACTTGGCTACGTGTTGGAGGTTCTAATGTCCCCCCTCAATGGGTTCAGTTAATTTGCTAGATCATCTCACAGAGCTCAGAGAAACATTTTACCTACTAGATTTACTGGTTTATTATAAAAGAGTATAACTCGGGAACAGCCAGACGGAAGAGATGCACAGGGCGGGGGATGGGAGAGGCCGAGGAGCCGCCACACCATATGGCCACTTTCCCCAGATCTCCAGTGCTCACCACCCCAGAAGCTCACTGACACCATGCTTTTGGATTTTTATGGGGCTTCATTACTGTGGTGAAAGAGTGAAAATGAAGTCGCTCAGTCGTGTCCGACTCTTTGTGACCCCATGGACTGTAGCCCACCAGGCTCCTCCTTCTAGGGGATTTTCCAGGCAAGAATACTGGAGTGGGTTGCCATTTCCTTCTCCAGAGGATCTTCCCCACCCAGGGATTGAACCCTGGGTCTCCCGCATTGTAGGCAGACGCTTTACCGTCTGAGCCACCAGGGAAGTCATTACTTTGGTACCACTGATTAAATCATCAGTTAGACCTTCAGCCCCTCTCTCCCCTTCTGGAGCTGGTTATGGAAAGAGGTTGGGACAGAACATTCCAGTCCTCTAATGACAGGGTTGGTTCTCCTGGCCATCAGCCCTTTGCTTAAAAGAGATCCAAAAGTCACCTTACTAACATAACAAAAGACAAACGTATATCTCTCAGTGCTTTGGGAATTCTGAGGATTTTAGGAGCTCTGTGCCAGGAGCAAGGGCGGAGGGTGAACTGTTTGTTTCTCACTGGGGACGGACTGGGGAGTGAGGCTTGGGGGCCTGCATGCAGAGCCGCGCCCCCCGCGGCTCCGGGCCGGCTCGGAGGGGGCGGGCTGGTTCCCAGCGCACCCCGCCCCGGGCGCTGTGCGTGCGGACGGTGGCTTGGCATCCGGTCGGTGTCAGTCTGGATCTCGGCTGACACTGGCCCAAAGCGGAATCCATGCACTTCAATGCAGCCAGCCTCACAACTGAAGATGCCAGCCGCGAGGTGAAGGGTTCTGATTTCAGGCAGACGGTTGAGATAGGTGACGCGGATGGGGTTTGTTTTTCAAATGTTATGGAGCCCTGAAGCCCGTCCTTCCTGTCAGTGTTGCCCCCTTGTCTTCCACCTGAAAACTTCAGACAGACAGAGTATAATCGAGTCATGAACGTCTTAATGCCTGTAGTCCTACTTCAATAAAAACAGGACATTGATTAAAATGCAGGTTTTAGCAATCAAGCCATAAGTTACACCTTGGGGATTTGAGTGGGAGGACTGCGCATGTCCTAGCAGTGCCGTCTATAGATGGTGGTGCATTGTATCTCAGCAACATGGAATGTTTTCACAAATTGATCTTTTATTTTATTAAATTTTATCTCAAGGTGCTTTGCATTCTAATTAGCTCAGAGAACTCTTTCCACTCAACAACAGCATCTGGTTGGTTTTAAAAGAAAAGTGTTGTGGTAATGCCTTATCTGCTCTATCTGCAAAATCACTGAATTGCTTCTTTGTTGTTGTTGTTGTCAGGATTCACTTTTATTTACAGTCAAGTTTCCTTAAAATCCTTCTGCCAATTAAAATTGCATTTCCCAGTGGTAGTTATATGGTAGTGGGTATCCTGGATTTGGGCCTCTCTGTTTTAGAAGGCCTTTATGCTCTGCTGCACTTGAACTCTTCAGCCCTAAATTATCTTAATCTCACGAGTCCGGATAATAAGGACCAAGGTTAGTAAAAACTGTCCAGAGTAAACTCTATATTTTTAATTAAGTGACATTAGCTTAGATATCTTTATATCTATGTTTCCAGAAATGCTGAGATCCTTGCCACTGAGATTTGGTTTACCCTAATGACTTTATACTAATGAGTACTGTTTTGATTTACGCAATGGAAATGACAGTAGGTGAAGCAAATGCATCTTGTGAAATGGGTTGAAAGCATGGGTAGTGATGAAGTATACCCTTGTTGAATAAACCCTGTTCAGGTGTAGTTTTTTAGTTTTCATGTTAACGGCAATTTCTTTCTTTATGCTCTTATGAAAAGCTCTTTGCACTTACTAGCATGAAAGGGAAGATTTTTAGTAATAGGGAAGACCTGTTAAAAGTACTTTTAAAAGTTAATGTCTCTGAACCTAATAGCGGTTTTTCAAAGACACCCACACTTTGTGAAGATGAATGCAATTCTGAAGGAAACTACATTAACCTGATCAGAGCCTTAAGATTAGATGTGTTATTGAATCTTTTGCAGAATTTGCCTTTGCAGGGCCTAATTGGATATAAGAGAATGACATAGTGAATATAGTAATTTGTGATTAGATTTACAACATTGATAGATTCACTTATAAATCTGTTATAAGGAGAAAAACTTGTACTTAACCTGCTGTTTTAATGCATAATACTTTAATTTGAAATGTATGCCATGTGTCCAAAGAATTATCTTAGGACAGCAATAGAGGAAGAAGCAAGCAATTATTTAGGTGGGTAATTCTCTTTATAAGAGTAGTCTGCAAATTAGTTTTGTTGTTTGACCACTGGAGTGCTGTCTAGCTTCAAAATAATACCTAGCAGTCTAGAATATGAAGTGGAAAAAAATCACTTATCAGCACTTGGTTTCAGTCGTCGGCATGAGGAAGGTTTTGAAATGATAAGATACACGTGGCAGTCTTCAGCTCCCATTGCTTCCTCCAGCTGTGTGGGCATGACGCCTTTGGAAACCAAGAAAAGGAAGACAGCTTTCTTGGCTGATTCGAAGCACTTGGGCAGGATGAGGGGAAAGAGCAGGAAAAATAAAGTAATCTTCCTTTTATCAGTGTATCAGCAGGAAGTTCAGTTTACCTCTGTGATTTTCTGACTTACGGGTTATAGAATCTAGCTTTTTAGTGAGGATAATTTCATTTGCAGTTGTCTCCTATGAGTTCTTATTTTCTGTTTAGGCCTGCTGTTGGTATGGTGCATATACATGAAAACACAGTAAAAAGAGATAACACAGAATTATCTGTTTAAAAATGATTTTCCCTTGTTTCTTTGCATACAGCATCACTCATATACCTTATCTTCTTGACATCAAAAAGTATTTCCTTAATGTTTATATTTTCAAAATGAAATAAGCATTCTAGAGTAGTCTTACTACAAGTCAAACTAAGTCCTGTCCTCCTCAGTCTTCAGTATCCACCTTTTAAAATACATGCTCTACAAAATAATGTAGGTATAACATAAGAAAGGAAAGTAAATGATATAACAAATGTAATAAACATGATTCAGTTGTAAATTTTAGAATATGTTCTCCATATAGTTTTTTACTATTTCTCTTACCTTCTTCCCCCAACACAACAAAATTCCTATGAAAAGTATAAAAATATTTCTTGCTGTAACCATGGTGTTTGTGTGTGTGTGTGTGTATGTGTCTTAAGTAATATCACATTCATACCTTCAGGCATTTGTTTTAACAAAAATCTTATGATCTTGTTTTCAGCAGAATCAGATATTCTTTAAATGTTTTCTTACATCATTCCAAGGCCAAGAGTATTCTAATTGCCCCTTTAAGCTACAATGGATATATGTTTAAAAATTTTTTTTGGTGAAAACCGTGTCAGGGTTTCCATGTAAATGCTATTTTCCAGGCGTCCATTACTCAGCATAGGTTGTAAACATTCATTTTGGGCTAACACTTGTCAAAAAAAATCTGTTAGCAATTAGGAGTATTTGTATTTCACTTGTGTAAAGAAAACTTACTTTTTTTTTCCTGGCTTTAACAAAAACTTCATTGACTCAAAGTATTTCGTGGTGCTTTCATGATGGTTGACTTTTGATATTTTGGTAGAATAAGTATGTCAAAATATTTAACTGAAAATTGGATGTTATATGTATATTGTAATTACTGCACACTTTTTAATGAGACATGCTAGATTACACAGGCAAAAACAGCAACTTGATGATATTTTATATGCTGAATGAATCATAAAGAATTGAAAAAGTAATATCAGAGTACTGTTTTCTTCAAGCACCTTAGGCTATCTGAAAATATGAGTTAAATGTGAAATGTCAACACGAAGTAAAATAAGTGAAGTAGTACAGCAGCTGTTAACTGTCAGTAAATGTCCAAGAATAATTACCAGAAATGAAAATTGCAATTTGAGAAAATGTGCTCCTACCTAATGGAAATCTCACCACATGATTTGTTAGATGATAAACTGTTTTTCAGAGTAATGTGCTAGCTCATAATTTAGAACTGGCTATATTTTGATTTTTTAACAAGAAATGACACATATTGGTAAGTGCAAACCAAATCTTTCTTCCTTGCCCAAATGTTGGTTTACTTTCCATTCCTGTGTGCAGGTATCCTCAGTATAATGAACTCTAGAGGAGCAGATCCAAGTTTGTGGAGCCTGCCACTTTTATAATTTTCCCTCCACTCCTTAAGAAATCAATCACAAAATTACAAATAAAAAATTAGGCTCTAAATGTGCAGTAGTCTAAATAACTGTTAAAATATCTTACGAAAACTTAGGACCATGCAACTAGAATGCTAGGACTGCTCCCAGGCCTTGCGAGGGCTCGTGCAATCTAGAGTCCCTCAATCTCATAGATGATAGAAACTAACAATTTTGTCAGTATAATTATTCTGTTAGGTTTTTGTTTTCCTGTGTATAGTAGTAATTTTTCTCATTGTACCACTTACTTTGAGTGCTGTAGCATTTTTAACTGAAAATTTAATGTTATAGTCAATTCATTCATTCAGTATTCACTGAGTGATCAATTATTGAACTAATATTTTTGAAGTGCAGTAATTTCTTCAGTTCAGTTCAGTTCAGTCGTGTCCGACTCTCTGTGACCCCGTGAATCGCACCGCGCCAGGCCTCCCTGTCCATCACAAACTCCCGGAGTCCACTCAAACTCATGTCCATCGAGTCGGTGATGCCATCCAGCCATCTCATCCTCTGTCGTCCCCTCCTCCTCCTGCCCCTAATCCCTCCCAGCATCAGGGTCTTTTCAAATGAGTCAGCTCTTCGCATGAGGTGGCCAAAGTATTGGAGTTTCAGCTTTAGCATCAGTCCTTCCAATGAACACCCAGGACTGATCTCCTTCAGAATGGACTGGTTGGATCTCCTTGCAGTCCAAGGGACTCTAAAGAGCCTTCTCCAACACCACAGTTCAAAAGCATCAATTTTTTGGCACTCAGCTTTCTTCACAGTCCAACTTTCATATCCATACATAACCACTGGAAAAACCATAGCCTTGACTAGACAGACCTTTGTTGGCAAAGTAATGTCTCTGCTTCTTAATATGCTGTCTAGGTTGGTCATAACTTTTCTTCCAAGGAGCAAGCGTCTTTTAATTTCATGGCTGCAGTCACCATCTGCAGTGATTTGGGAGCCCAAAAAAATAAAGTCTGACACTGTTTCCACTGTCTCCCCATCTATTTCCCATGAGGTGATGGGACCAGATGCCATGATCTTAGTTTTCTGAATGTTGAGTTTTAAGCCAACTTTTTCACTCTCCTCTTTCACTTTCATCAAGAGGCTTTTGAGTTCCTCTTCACTTTCTGCCGTAAGGGTGGTGTCATTTGCATATCTGAGGTTATTGATATTTCTCCAAGTAATCTTGATTCCAGCTTGTGCTTCTTCCAGCCCAGCGTTTCTCATGATGTACTCTATTAGTAATTCCTTACTAATAGGATATATATGTTCCTGGTGGAGAGAACATAAAAGAAGGACACATGTAACCATAAATTGATATGAGGTAGATATTATCTATTTAGCGTGAGTGAAATATACCATAGTTAGTACCTAAAAAGCAAACAGCTGTATCAGGGAAGGAGCACAGCCCCGCCCATCAGCAGACAATTGGATTAAAGCTTTACTGAGCATGGCCCCGCCCACCAGAGCAAGACCCAGTTTTCCCTATGGCCAGTCCCTCCTATTAGGAAGTTTGCACAAGCCTCTTACCCTCATCCATCAGAGGGCAGAGAGAAGACGCAAGAACTACAATTCCACAGCCTCCAGAACAAAAACCAGAATCACCAAAGGCTAATCAAAATGATCAAATGGATCACAGCCTTGTGTAACTCAATGAAGCTAAGCCATGCCGTGTGGGGCCACCCAAGACGGATGGGTCATGGTGGAGAGGTCTGACAAGACGTGGTCTACTGGAGAAGGGAATGGCAAGCCACTTGAATATTCCTGCCTCGAGAACCCCATGAACAATATGAAAAGGCAAAAAGATAGGACAATGAATGATGAACTCCCCAGGTTGGTAGGTGCCCAATATGCTACTGGGAAGACTAGAGAAATAGCTCCAGAAAGAATGAAGAGTCTGGGCAAAGTGCAAATAACACTCAGCTGTGGATGTGTCTGGTGGTGAAACTAAAGTTTGATGCTGTAAGGAACAATATTGCATAAGAACCTGAAATGTTAGGTCCATGAATCAAGGTAAATTGGAAGTGGTAAAGCAGGAGATGGCAAGAGTGAACATAGACATTTTAGGAATCAGTGAACTAAATAAAATGGATGGAAATGGGTGAATTTAATTCAGATGACCATTATATCTACCACTGTGGGCAAGAATCCCTTAAAAGTAGTGGAGTAGCCTTCATAGTCAACAAAAGAAAGAGTCCGAAATGCAGTACTTGAGTGCAATCTCAAAAACAACAGGATAATCTCAGTTCATTTCCAAGGCAAACCATTCAATATCATAGTAATCCAAGTCTCTGCCCTAACCAATACTGCTGAAGAAGCTGCAGTTGAGCCGTCTAGAAGCCTGTAAGTCCTTCTAGAACTAATGCCAAAGAAAAGTCCTTTCCATCATAGGGGACTGGAATGTAAAAGTAGGAAGTCAGGAGATACCTGGAGTAACAGGCGAGTTTGGCCTTTGTGTACAGAATGAAGCAGGGCAAAGGCTAACAGAGCTTTGCCAAGAGAACGCACTGGTTTGAAGAAAGTAGGGGAAACCTCTAGGGCATTCAGACATGACCTAAATGAAATCCCTTATGCTTATACAGTTGAGGTGCTGAATAGAGTCTAGGGATTAGATCTGGTAGACAGAGTGCCTGAAGAACTATGGATGGAGGTTCATAACATTGTACAGGAGGCGGTGACCAAAACCACCCCAAAGGAAATAAAATGCAAGAAGGCAAAGGAATTGTCTGAGGAGGCCTTAAAAAGAGCTGAAAGAAGAGACGTGAGAGGCAAAGGAGAAAAGGAAAAATATACCCAACTGAATGCAGAGTTCCAGAGAATAGCAAGGAGAATTAAGAAATCCTTCTTAAGTGAACAATGCAAAGTAATAGAGGAAATCAAGAGGGGGTAAGACTAGAGATCTCTCCAAGAAAATTGAGGCTACCAAGGGAAAATTCCATGCAAAAACGGGCACAATAAAGGATAGATGGTAAGGAACTAACAGAAGCAGAAGAGATTAAGAAGAGGTGGCAAGAATTCACAGAACTATACATAAAAGGTCTTAATGACCCAGATAACCACAGTGGTGTGGTTACTTACCCAGAGCCAGACATCCTGGAGTATGAAGTCAAGTGGGCCTTGCTGCTGCTGCCGCTAAGTCACTTCAGTCGTGTCCGACTCTTTGAGACCCCATAGACGGCAGCCCACCAGTCTCTGCAGTCCCTGGGATTCTCCAGGCAAGAACACTGGAGTGGGCTGCCATTTCCTTCTCCAATGCATGAAAGTGAAAAGTGAAAGAGAAGTCGCTCAGTCGTGTCTGCCTCTTTGTGACCCTATGGACTGCAGCCTACCATCTGCAGCCTACCATCTGTAGCCTACCATCTACCTACTGCAGACTCCTCCATCCATGGGATTTTCCAGGCAAGAGCACTGGAGTGGGGTGCCCTTGCCTTCTCCTCAAGTGGGCCTTAGGAAGCATTAATACACACAGAGATGGTGGAGGTGATGGAATTGCAGCTGAGCTATTTCAAATCCTAAATGATGATGCTCTTTTAAAGTGCTAGATTCAGTATGCCAGCAAATTTGGAAAACTCAGCAGTGTCTGCAAGACTAGGAAAGGTCAGTTTTCATTCCAATCCCAAAGAAGCGCAATGCCAACAACTACCGTACAATTGCACTCATTTCACATGCTAGCAAGGTAATGCTCAAAATCCTCCAAGTTAGGCTTCAGCAGTCTGTGAACCGAGATCTTCCAAATGTTCAAGCTGGATTTAGAAAAGGCAGAGGAACCAGAGATCAGATCGCCAACATCCGTTGGATCATAGAAAAAGCAAGAGAATTAGAATACCAGAGAGAAATCTACTTCTGCTTCATTGACTATGCTAAAGCCTTTGACTGTGTGGCTCACAATAAACTGTGGAAAATTCTTCAAGAGCTGGGAATACCAGCCCACCTGACCTGCCTCTTGAGAAATCTGTATGCAGGTCAAGAAGCACCAGTTAAAACTGGACATGGAACAACAGACTGGTTCCAAACTGGGAAAAGAGTACATCGAGGCTGAATATTGTCACCCTGCTTATTTAACTTATATGTAGAGTATATCATGAGAAATGCTGGGCTGGAGGAAGCACAGCCGGAATCAAGATTAACGGGAGAAATATCAATAACCTCAGATACGAAGATGATGCCACTCTAATGGCAGAAAGTGAAGAGGAACTGGAGGGCCTCTTGATGAAGGTTAAGGAGGAGAGTGAAAAAAATGGCTTAAAACTCAATATTAAAAAAAAAACAAACAAACTAAGACCATGGTATCTGGTCCCATTACTTCATGGCTAATAGATGGAAAAAAAGTGAAAACAGTGACAGACTTTATCTTGGGCTCCAAAATCACTGCAGATGGTGACTGCAGCCACAACATTAAAAGATGCTTGCTGCTTGGGAAAAAAACTTTGAGAAAAGTGAAAGTGAAAGTTGCTCAGTCGTGTCTGAGTCTTTGTGATCACATGGACTATACAGTCCGTGGAATTCTCCAGGCTAGCTGTGAG
Organism: Cervus elaphus; assembly: GCF_910594005.1. Lineage (NCBI taxonomy): Eukaryota > Metazoa > Chordata > Mammalia > Artiodactyla > Cervidae > Cervus > Cervus elaphus. The sequence goes on along the minus strand of NC_057823.1, from coordinate 105,984,819 downwards.
AAACCTAGACAGCATATAAAAAGCAGAGACATCACTTTGCTGGCAAAGGCCCATATAGTCAAAGCTGTGGTTTGATGCTGAAGCTGTAGCTCCAGTTCTTTGACCACCTGATATGAAGAGTAAACTCACTGGCAAAGACCCTGATGCTGGGAAACATTGAGGGCAGGAGGAGAAGGGGAAGACAGAGGATGAGATGGTTGGATGGCATCACTGACTCAGTGGATATGAATTGAGTAAACTCCATGAGATAGTGAAGGACAGGGAAGCCTAGAGTGCTTCAGTCCATGGGGTCACAAAGAGTCGGACACAACTTAGTGACTGAACGAAACAATTACCTAAAAAATCCATATTGATATGATAATGATAACAGACTTTTCTGTTATGTAAATTATTAATGGTATCCATCACATTTCTTTTAGAATATTTATTCAACAAACATGAGATAAGTCTAGATTATATATTTTAAGACATCTATTTAAAACATTGTGTAGATTCAGTTATATGGTATTGTGACCTTTATTGTAGATACAAGATGAAAATTAATAATTCATTTCAGAGAATGAACTGAACAATTTTATTTGCAAAATATATTTTTTGCTTTATAAACTATTATTTAACTTTTATATTTAAATGCTTGGTGCTCATTTTCAAGATCCAAATGTTCCATTTAATTTAAGATAATTCTCATTTGCTTTCAAATAGTAATCAGAAAATATAAAGGAATTTTTGTTGTGTTTTGAATAGTTGAGGATAATAGTGAGAAATTCTTAAATTCCTCTTCAGATAAATCATAAGTGATAGCTTTGTGAAAATGAGCAGGTTTGTATAAATGATAATAAAATGGTAGAAAATTTTAATTGACTCCCTTCCAAAATAATACATAATTAAAAGAACACTTTAATAGTTTGACACTGTCCTTAAATTTTAAATGTAAATTATATGATTAAACCTAGTTTATATTCTGCTGTATTCAGGAAAATTAATATATAGGTAAGTTAAAGAAATTACATTACAGTCCTCTAGAGTTATATGTGTTTTGAAGTCACTTTAGGATGGAAATTATAAGTATTATGATGGATCCTTTTATTTAGCTTCTGATAAAGAGTGGGGGTCATATGCATGGGTCAGGCCATGCCAAGTATTTATATCCCAGACTTTTTAAGTTAAAAAATATTGAAAAGGTAATCTATATATTTAGTTTTTATGTTAAAAAACAACTTTAACATTTATTAAATCTTGGATATTAAAAGTATGTTTCTTTAGCCCAACATAGTGACTTCGTAACAGTGTTAGTGGAGTGTGAATGATCTCTGAGATTTCATAGCCTTCCGTTAATCAGTGTCATGATATCTCTCTTTTTCTCAATAGAGACATTTGGGTTTGGAGTCTGAAGATTCGTAACTTGGTCTGCCCAGTTTCTCTTCCTCCCTTCCCCTTTTTAGCATTTGGACAGATTTCTTTCCAGTAAGGATATCAGTGAAAATTCCTTCCAGAAACATGATCTTCAGTCCTCCCCAGTCCGCTTGTGAATCCTTTCTTCCCCAAGTTCCCTCAGTATTTGCCTTGACCAACATTCCTTCCTCGTATGAGACGTTATGTGTAATGTCAGAATTTCTAGTTCGGAGAGCCCTGATAATTTTATTTCACTTTTCTCACTTTTTAAAAAATTTATTCTCATCACCTCTTGCTTAAGAGGAGTTTTGCCCTGAAACTCCACAAAGTTACTAGAAAACGGAACCCTTTTAAACCCTAAGTTTAAAATCTTTTCTTTCATGTTCGATCCAATTATTTTTCTTGCTTTCCCATCTATCAGGCAGTATACTTCATGTAATTGATGGCCTATTTTCTAGGGTTCAGTAACCAATCATATACCTTGAATTATTACCTTGGAGAATGAGAGGGTAATTAGAAGCAAAATATATTAAATTTGAATTGTCTTTACCATCTGTAAAAATTCACAATAAGTCATTCTACGGTTACAGCATGCAGGAGTTAATTGCCATGTTGTGTTTTTGAATTCTAAGTTTTAACCATTATAAAATATAACCAAAAATTAGCAGTACTTTCCAAATTTAAAATGTACATATCTTTTGACCCAGAATTCCATTTCAAGGTATTTATCTAACAGATAAACTGTCATATAGGTGAAATAATATTTAAGAATATTTGCTGTATGTGTTATTTGTATGTCCAATGTACACTTTAAAAAGTTCTATATATGGAAAGTTTTAAAATAAAATGCCAAAACAGCATATGGTATTTATAGGCAGACAAATTGCATATATATACATACATATGTATATGTGTGTGTGTATGTGTGTGTGTGTGTATGTAGGATACACATATATGTCTACACACATATGGCATATATTTATAAATGCATAGATTATCTCTGGAAGGCTACTCAAGAAATTGCTAGTAGCATAGCTGGCCTCCAGGGAAAGATACTGGGCATCTAGGGATAGAAGAGGGAGGTAGACTTCATTTTCACTATCTTATTGTTGTTATCATCTAAATGTAATGTCTATCTAGTAGTAGATAGAATGTTTAAAATTAAAATTATGTTTAAAAAGTTAAAATTAAAAAGAAACAGGTTGAGAACCTCTGACAAAAGGGAGCTGTAGGAAGGAAGACTTCTCTGAACAGGTTAAGCCTAGGAAGCCTGAGATGAAAACCATCCAGCCTCTTCCGTCTTAACTCTGTCTACAGTGCCAGTGCTGTGCTGGAAACTTCCATGTGGATGAGGGTGCGCTAAACCTGACAGAGCTTGCATTACAGTAATGTGTTATTCTCTTCTAAATTAATTACTTAGCATTATATAGGAATTTGATTTCCATGGGTTTATCCCAAAGAGACTTTTCAGTTTTACTCTAAGTACAAAATCATTTCTCCAGTGCCAAGGTTGGGGCTGGGTCCAAGCTGTAATGATCCAGATGAAGTGTTGCCCTGGGGAGCCCTGCCAGACCTCCGCTGGCCACCCTCAAATGCTCCCCTCCTCCATGGCCATAACCAGGGCTCCCTTGTCTTGGATTTTCATTTCAGTTCTTCTGTTTTGACTTCATAGACCAGGCTGAGCTCAGTCCCCAAGAGACATGGGAAATGAGTGCTCATTATCTACACTACAGATTGTGAAATTATTTCTCAGACAGTGAAACTTGATGGACTAATGAAAGAATATTATGTCTATGCAGAATAGACATATTCTGCCTCAGAATAGAATAAAAAGCACAGTAAGTGATTGACATAAATATAGGTGTGTCTATTGTATATATTAGTAAACAGGACTACAATATTAGGGGCTGGAAGCAATCTAGTTCATATTTAAAATATCAAATAAAAATTATCTTCACAATTATGAATCTTTAAACAGTATTATTGCATTTCAATATATGACATGCAAACATACCACATCATTTTTATTGCCAAAAAGGAAAAAAATAATTAAAACTATAAAAAGCTGTTCTTAGTGTCATTTTAATGTGTCTTTGTTATTGCCATTTATCTCTGAGAGATAATAAGAAAAATAAATTGAGAAATAATACATCAGTAGATGATAAATTTTGTTCATAGCAAACTGTTTTTAAAAAAATCCCTATTGTTTTTCATCCAAAACAACAACAGAGAAAGCAAAGTCACATCTATTATAAATGTCTGTTTTGATTTTACATCATTTTAAAAGTAAAGATTTGGTTTTTCCCCCCCAAATTTTCAAGTTAGTCTTTCTCTTTGTGTGGTTTTCATCTTATCTAATTTTCTTAAACATAAAGAAGAATTTTGTTCATTTTAATGAATGCATATATGAAGGAGTTTCTCTCCTGTTCATACTTCAGTGTTCACACTCAGATCCTTCGTTGGTTAATCTGACAAAGTGGGGATAGTAGTTCTAAGACTGGGCTTCTTATCTCCTTGTATGTTAACAGCAGCAAGCTGAGGGTACCCAGAGGGTGGAAGCGCTGCTGAAAAGAAAGAGTGACCGCTCACATCTTTGAAAACCAACTTAAGCCAAGGCTACTGAATAGCCTTTACCTTATACTTAACCTCCTTTGCCTCACGCTTTCCTGTAACTGAGATATGAGGCTAGGTCCTTGCATGGTTGACCAGGAGAAATGCTAGACCCTCTAATTTTACATACCAGTGCACTCTGGTGTCTACTTTCCTTGGAGTGCTCCAAGTAACACCAAGTAACACTTGTCAAGCCATTGAGGGACAGTCTGTAGAGCAAGTGACAGGAGTTTTAGGGTATGTCAGCTTTCCATTTTGATAGATGAAGCAACTTTTTTTTTTTAAAAGGAAAAATGAACTTTAAATAGAAAATAAACACACACCCCGGGTATAAAACGCAGCTTGACATATTAACGGAAAAGAGCATGATGTAACATTGTGTCCCCACTGTAACAGCATATGAGACACGAGAAAAACACACACAAACAGGAAAGGCTGGGTGCTGGAAGACAGTAAAGGAAATACGGAGGTGACCACTGGCTGCATTAGACTTAGAGGACTCTCCTTTCTTCTTCATTTCACTTTCCTGAACTCTCAGTTTTTTATGAACCTGTATTGCTTACATAATAATGAAGTGAAAGGAAAGCCCTGTCTTTTGGAAACCTGGTAATTTTAAGATATTTATGTTTTTGCAATTACTTTGTTGTCCGTTCTCTTAATATTCTGTAAATTTATGTTTTATATGTCAAAAAGAAAAATGAAAATTAAACCATAGAAAGGAATAAATACTTTATTGAAAATGAAAATATTTATTAAATGCTTTATTGTCCCCCAAGAAATGTTGGTATAAAATTGCCTCAGTATTTTAAATCTTAGATGGAGAGTATTGAGTTCCGTTAAGCTAGGGAGCTTGTCTATTTAATGTTTCCTATAGCACAGAATGTGGCTCACTCCCAGCTAGTGAAGAGCTTGTAATTATTTGTAGCTCTCTTATTGATTCTCTCCTCATTCTTTTCTTTTTCATCCCTTATGGAATAACTGAGTTTGTTGTTAGAAAAGTTCATATTCTTTTTAACTGGTACCTATAGTATTATAAATATAAATTTTATATAGATGGATTTCTATTAATAACTTTATGTTGGATAGCCTCGTATCCATGGCCACATGAGCATGATGTCTGTATGCTAATATGCTTACTTAATCTTTAATATATTTTTAATAATATAGGAATGCCAGGCTACGGAAGAGCAAATGAAAAGGTCATTTTTTATTCATGTACTACTGAATGTACCTTCTGCTTGTAGCTCATTATACATGCAGTGAAGCCCAGTTTTTTAAAAGTGGAAAGCATACCAAATTAAACCACAAGTTTTGCAACTGATGGTCCTTTTGTAAAAGGAGTGCTCTCAATCTTTTCAGTTTTATTTATTCTGACTGCTTGTTACTAATTTGTGCTTCTCTCTTCTCCGTTATAGTCAGAATTTCTAATCCCATTGCAAGCAGAAGGCTGCCACTTTTCATCAGAGAAGAGGCAATAAACACGCATCACACTTATATATTCGGGCTTTCATCTGGGGCGCTCAGAGTGTTTTATGCATGAGTAGTGTTTCCCCCGGCTTTTTTTTTAAAGTAGGAAAAATGAAACCTAGAGAGCTTAAATGGCTGAAGGAAGCCCGCACCTGCAACAGTGAAAGCCATGATTTTCATTAAGTCTGTACCTGTGAGAATATTCAGGGTTTCTTGACTTGGATACCAGTTTGTATGCCATGCCTGATGAGGGACACAATTGCGCAGAGTGGAGACTGGTGTGAGAACATGGTTATCACGGCCCGGTTAGGGGCCAGAGTGAGCGCTGACGTAGGGAAGCTTGATGAGCGTGACTGTTCACTTCATGTCTTTAAATATCAAAGTTACAAAAAGAACTCAGTTGGAGAGAAAAGTAGTGGGTTTTTTTTTTTTTTCAGATTCTGACCGTTAGAATGTGTGACTGTGGCTGAGGGGGCCAGAGAACGGCAGCCGATGGCTGGGGCCCCAGTGGTGTGGCGGGAAGTCCTGGTTCCCAGGAAGGAGCCCCTTTCTCAGTTAATCTCTTTCTCCTCCCCCCCCCCACCCCCAAGACATAAATGATCTTAGCGAATTCAGGTGTGTATTATTAGTCATAAAAGCATGAGTAAGACATTAATAGAAAATAAGCATCCTTTTAAAATATTAATTTTAAAAGACGGTCTTGTTCTAAAAGATGTCTGAATGTACGCCTGTGATTCTCAACTTGCTTTGCCCTGAATCTGTGGGGCAGGACCTTGAGGATGCAGAAAATCAAAGGAGTGAGGGCTCAGAAGGTCTCCTTTTTTGGTCTCCTGCATTTTTGGTGGCGGTGTTCAGGTTAGTGGAATACGTGCCTGTGGGGCTGGGGGAGACTGGACCTGGGACGTTTGGCTTACACTGGGAAGGAAGGCACAAGGTGTGGAGGCGGCCGTAGAAGGAGGAAAATTAAAACCGAGGACGGCTGTGTCTTTGAGAGAGTGATGGTGAAATTTAGAGATATAAATGTAGAGGTTAGAGGTTGTTGCTTTCTGTGATGAGTGGGACTTTGGGAAGACAGATTTCTGGAAAGGATTTTCTGAAGTGAGAGACTAGTGGCTAAAAGTGCCACTGGGTAAGGGGTAACTAAACTCGCCAGTCTGATACTTTCTACCAGGTGAAAAAATATCCAGAAAGTGCTTTACTGCCTACATCCGTGTTAGTGATGGGTGGCTGAGAGCTAAGAATAGCAAAGAATGGGTTGGCTTAACAGTAGAGGAATGTCCACCTCATCTCACCGCACCTCTTACCCTTTGTAACACAAACCAGATTAAATTTTTAAATAATATAGCTACTGAGTCAGTTCTAATAAAAACTCTCCATTTAACTGAAAACTGTATGAAGCAGAATTTACTAGTACTAGTCAAGATATTTTTTAGCTATATATACACATATATGGGTATAAAGATATACTTAGATAAAATGTAGATATAGACTTGGCGTGTACGTGCTTGGTCACTCATCATGTCCAGCTCTTTGTGACCCCATGGACTGTAGCCCGCTACACTCCTCTGTCCTTGGAATTTTCCAGGCAAGAATACTGGAGTTTTCTACTCCAGGGGATAGTATAACTACATATATAGAAACTTAGAATTTCCTCCTGAATTCCAAGATAGATATATATATATATATACATATATATGTATATTTCTCCTAGAAAACCACTTTAAAACATTCCCTATATAGATATGGTGAAGAGTACTTATGTTTTTCCTCAGTTGATTCTTATCACATTTAGAAATACGCTTGGGTATTGTAAATGCCTGTCAGTACAGTAGTTGGGGAGAAATCGTGGATGTATTAGCCTGGAAACAAACATCTTAGGATGTCAAACATCTGTCTGCTATACCCATTGCGAACGTTTCATGCTCAGATGGCAAGTGGCGTTCCTTTGAGAACCAAACAGCAAAGCGAGAAGGTAGAACAACTCCTTCGCCTTCCTCCCTGTCAGCCCTGGACCAGACCAGCCGAAAATGCCAGATGGGGACGGCAAGCCTGACCTGCCATGCTTCTGCGGTACTAGGCTTGTCCTCCTGAGGAGAGGCCATTTCTCAGGAGCAGAGCAGCCGCTTTCCAGGGTCCTTGGTTCTTGGAGCAGGATCTCCATCCCTCTGGGCTCTTGCTTTTTCTGTGTAAATGAAGAGATGATAAGACCCTTAAGGCCCTGCCAGTTCTAACATCCAGAGATTACACCGTTTGGTCTCATCTGCCCTGGAGCTATTTCTCGTCTATACCTTTAGGATAATGTGCTATGTATACAGGTCTGTACCTCGTAGATGAAGCCCAAAAGATTTCACTCTGCAGTAATTGTCCTAAGAGAAAAGCACGGTGTGTTTCCAACTCAGATTATTTTCAGAATCAAGTCTGAAATATCATAGGCTGTTCCCTAGAATATTAATAGGTCTTATGCTTGAGAATTATGTGGCCATGCCAAGTGAAATAGGCTTTTGTTCTGCAATACCACTCAAAGCTTTTTCTGTGCTTAAATTTATTGTGACCCAAGGCTCTGGGGTTCCATGATGCAGTCTTTTTCCAACTGATTTGAGTGAAGTCTCCCTTTTTGTGTGGACAGTCTCTATACTCTGAGAAACAATGTTTTTGAGTGTTTTCAATCTCTCCACAGACACATTCTACTAAACAAGCGTTAGACAAGGTGAGTGGTCCTCTTCCTGAAATCTGGCTTTCTGGTTTTGGCCTCCAGAAGCAACTGCTGCAGAAGCACCTGAAGGCATCGGGCAATGAGTTCAGGGTTAGATAGAAGTGTAAGAATGTCAAAACACTAAGAATTTGCAGACCAGGCCTAAATTTACCCAGTGTTTTGAATTCATTCTGCTACCCGCTTTCTCATATAAGAAAGTGTTTATGGGACTTCCCTGCTGGCCCAGTGGTTAAGGCTCTGAGCTCCCAATGCAGGGGGCACAGGTTCGAACCCTCGTCAGGGAACTAGATCCCACATGCTGCAACTAAGACCTGGTGCAGCCAAATAATTGAAAATAAATAAATAAATAAATTCAAACTTTAAAAAAAAAAGAAAGTGTTTATGTAGACAAGTAGTAGGGAAGGAGTGCTTATTCTTAGTTTCTGAGTTATTTCTAGCTTTAAGTTATTTCTCTTAGGGAAAAAGCATGAACTTTTTAATTGTAATCATGCTGACTTCAGCTTCGATCTGCTACTTAACTTGGTTTAACTATCAGACTGAGCCATTATTCTGTGTTGTAAAAATGGATGTGGTAAAATGGTTGAATGGAGTTGTATTTTACAGAACTAAGTAAATTAATATTTAGCAAATTACTAGCTCCTGAATGCTCACTGATACTTTCTGTGTTTATTCTTTGTCTGTCTGGCAGAGAAGTCCTGGATGTAGGAACAAGTAATCTGGCCTCATTACATTGCTAACTCATTACTAACTACCCCAGTATATAATATTGTTGACCCTTCAACTTAATGTCTCTATAACTCAGTCCTCTCACTCATCAAGTGAAGATAAAACTACCTTACCTGGTGTTTTAAAGTATAAACTGAGATAATAGACCTGTAATTAATTTCAAAAGATTTTTTAAAGTACTAATTATTTTTAGTAGTGGTAAAATTATTATTGACTTTGTCTGACCATAAATCTTTTCTGTTCCCAGTATTATATCTGTTGTAATGGGATTGCTGGAGAGCATACTATTTTAATAGAATCCCTTAGGATGGATTTAAGAAGAAGTACTGAGCCTCTTGTTTTCCATCTTACATAGGAAGGTTTATATTCTTTCAAACATTTGTATACACGGTCTTTCATCTTCAATTGCACAACTGTAAAAGATTTAGAGTTTTTGAAGATTGTGCATTTAATTTTTAGTTGAATTGTATATAGATCAAATCCACGCATCAGAAAGTCTACAAAAAGAGAATTTATAGAGCTTGGGGAGATGGAGTTAAAAATTTATAAGTCTTTGGGGCCCTTAAATGGGAAAGATGTGAAAAATCTGTTTTTGACTTAAAAACTACATTTTAGAACTGTGGGAAACTAATGCTGTAAACTCTGACTTGAAAATCATATGACTGATTTCTTCTGTCACATTTATGATGTGTCATTATTAAACCCTTTAATTTCATGAAACAAAGATTTGATTTAGCATTGAAATCTTGTTCAGGTTTTTTTTTTTAAGCATTTTCTTTTGAAACTAATTTCTGATGGGAAATTTTGATAGTTTTTTACAAAAAACTTGGGCCTTTAAAAAAAAAACTAGGTTTTAAATTTTGTTTTGAGACATATAATGTTTATCTCACATTATGTCATTTTTTGCCTAAGTTTTTCATTTGTGTTTCTGACCTCTGAATAGACTAATGGTTTGAAGACATTTGCAGAATGCTTTGGGGTAACAGATAGCTTCCCTGTCTTTTTTGATAAATCTCCATTTCCTTACTAGATATTTAGGAAGGAGATCTAGATTACCAGATATGCCTCTAAAGCCCTTGCTGCTTCCTCTGTCTCTTGCAGCTATGTTTTCATAATTCACTTTCCAAGTGCCGATAGTTAGGTAGGCATTTTGTAATTTCCTGTAGGAGTTAAGTGTGTAGACAGAAAAAGTCTTAAACTTGCATTGCAAAGAAATGATTTCAGAACATGTAAATCATTAGTAATTCTGTGTCCTGTCTAAAATGTGCTTAAATTGGTGACAGTTTCCAAGATCATGGACCACCTGCCTATTTTCATACTGTGGTTGATGGCAAAGAGTGCTTCTTGGATGTTTTTCTAGGAAGTTTCTTCTTGGATGTTTATCGTAGAGTGTATGAGGCCATGAGTTTCTGTAAGTTCTATTTCTGGGCATAACTCTGTATCTACACCATGGTATGAGAAACACTGCTTAGCACCCAGTCATGAAAGTTGATTAAGCATGAATCTCTGTTGTCGAGGGAGGGACATTCTCAGTTAGAGACTTTTAATATATAATACTAAAGAAAAAAATCATAAAATATTTTACAAGTACATATTTTCTGACTTGGAAGTATTTAATAATAGCTGGCAATTAAAATAATAACAGCATCTATGAATATAAAGCACTGTACATATATTGTACCATTTTATCATTATGATAACCCTATGAAGTCATTCCCTCCCTTTTATTTTTAAGGTTAATAATAACCACATTTAGTCTCATGCTTCACATGTACTAATCCATTGCAATTTTTTAAATAGCTGCTTGATTGCCCAAAATATCTAACCCACAGCACTCCTACATCACCAAGTTTGTATTCTGCCTTTATGTTCTTGTACATGTGACGTCTGTGGGTAAACTTCCTTGGTAAAAACCTCACACCCACAAAGCCTCAGATACTATCACCTCATTCCTACAAATCATTTGACAATTAACTTACTGTTTTAAAAGAAAGATACTGAGTCCAAACTGATACAAGAATGTGTCAGAAATACAGAATAATTGTGTAGAAAGGGTCATTCATCATGCTGCTCCAGGACTTTATTTTACTTCCGCGTTATTTCTTGCAACCTTTACATCTCAAGGAAAATACCATCTTATCACGTCTCTGCTTCTGAATACCATAATTTATTTAGCCTTTCCTGTTTGTGTTTGCAGTGATAGGATTTCTGTATCATAGGGCTTATTCACTGGAATCTTTGTTAGTTTGTTCATCTTGTTTTACGGGGATCTAGAAGACTCCTTGGCACATAGGATGACCCTTAATATATAAGGGAAGGAATGAATAATCCCATACTACACTCCAGAATGGTTTTACTAACTTGTGTTGCTGCCACGTGTATTTGTTTCCCCTCAGCAAGGTGTGGAAGTTGACAATTAGGTCCCCAGTTAGGTTTTATAAGAAAGCTGCTCTCAGAGTGAGGCTAGAAGCTCCAAATGGTCAGAGGCGTGTCGTGGCCACTGTGTTTCAGTTGGCTGCTAAAGGGCAGTCATACAGTCCACTGGTTTGGAAAGTGGTATTGGTCTAATTTCTAAGTATATATGTGTCATTCAAAATTTTATTATATGTAAATATATAATTTTTATTATTTTGAAACTTTGGTTTAGAGCCAAACTTTGGTTTAGATTCTCCAGGAGATCTTAACCCGGAACTCAGACCGGGGTCTCCCGCATTGCAGGTGGATTCTTTACCAGCTGAGCAAGGGAAGCCCAAGAATACTGGAGTGGGTAGCCCATCCAGATCTTCCCAAACCAGGAATGGAACCCAGGTCTCTTGCATTGCAGGTGGATTCTTTGCCAGTTGGGCCACAAGGGAAGCCCAGTTTAGAGCCACTATAATATTAATATTTTATATTAAGTTTTCTTTTTTGTTTCTCAAGATATAAAGTAATATGCTTCAACATTTGCTCTGTCTTTAAATAAACAATCAAATAATGTCATTTTTAAATTTATGATGGTGAGGAATGATGCCAGCCTGGGACTTCAGGCACTAATTATGTGTTTATTTTATGCTGATTTGATGCTTTGTCACATTTCCCCACAGCTTTGGGATAGAGGCTATATTTCAATCAAATCTATAACAATTTTTAAATTGAGATCCATTTTATTTTTCTACTTCAGCTTATTAGAACACACAGACCAGGATTTGGGATAGCTTTCTGGGATTATGGGGCTTCCCTGGTGACTCAGCTGGTAAAAATCTGCCTGCAATGTGGGAGACCTGGGTTCGATCCCTGGGTTGGGACGGTCCCCTGGAGTAGGGAGAGGCTGCCCACTCCAGTGTTCTGGCTTGGAGAATTCCATGGACGGTACAATCACACAGAGGCAGACACTACTGAGCGGCTTTCGCTTTCATTCTGTGATTATACTGTTGTCCCCAAAGTGTATGAACCAAACTCAGAATTATGCTTGTGTTGGTATTCAGCTGTACTAATGGACAATGATGCTTTTTTTTTTTTTTAACAGAAAGGATATTTATTTAAATTCTGGGGACTTTATAATTGTAACTTTGAACATTTCATATAATGTGGCTTTTGGAAGGAAGACTATTTTAAGCATTGTTTTGTCTTTTTAGAGCAAAGTTCGGAGTCATCTTATTGTCTTACAACTAGCGAATGTGTACCTTTTCTTTCATTTTAAGCTACTGCCAATTGTTTTGTCAAATAGGGATAATATAAATTCACAGGTATAGCATTTACTAAGTGTAGTTGATATCAGTACATTTTACTGTATAGTTTGTCTCTGGTCAAATGCAAAACACAGTCTTTTACAGTTTGGAAAGGCCTTCTAGCTTCTAGATTGTTTTTCTTGAGGCCATAGTTGGACAATATGATTGTCATTATTCAAACTGTAAAACAGCGTATCATTTTCTCAGCTTATACCATTTTAATCTTATATTGTGAATTGATCAATTAACCTAAATAGCTGAAATAATAATAGGATTTTAAAACACAAGTGACCTTTGGACTCTGTTAACTATAAAGGGGGTCCAAAACTTTTATTGAAGAACAACAAAGTAGACTTGTAGCTCAGGGAAGCCCCTCCTTTCTCCCCTCAAGAGATTAGTATCCATTTATTGAAAGAGTCAAGACTGGAGTACTGTAAAATAAAATACCCAAGGAATTTGCATAATTTAAAATTATATAAACACCCATTTATTCATGAGTCTTCTGAAGGACCAGGGCAGTTCATTTGTATAAGAGATGCTGGTGGGAGTTTCAGGTCATCTTTCTTCCACAGACCACAGCCCAGCTGCATCATCAGAGAGTTCCAGTTTTCAGTACTTTTAAGTAGTGTGAGAAAGACACTTGTGAAACAGTTTAAGTAGAATCCTTCTCAATTTTACAGACTTTGCCATAAATATTTTTAAGTTTTCACATTTGTTTATCTGCTTGCTTAATGACTGACATTTTACATATATATGAAATGATCAGTGTCATAATGCCTAGTGACTGTCTGTCCCCACACAAAGTTATTACGTTATTACTGACTGTTCCTCATGTTTCATGTTACATTCTCATTGTTTCATCTATTTTATAACTGGAGATTTGTACCTCTTAATTCCCTTCACCTGTTTCTCCCCACTTCCCCTCTCTCTGGCAACCACCTGCTTGATTTCTGTGTCTATATTTTTGTTTTGTGTAAGTGAGAACATATGGTATTTATCTTTTTTCTGTCTGCTTTATTTCGCTTAGCATAATACACTCTATATTCAATCATGTTAACACAAATGACAGTTTTTTTTTTTTTAAATATTTGTTTGGCTGTGCCAGGCCTTAGTTGCATCGTGTGGGATCCAGCTCCCTGACCGGGGACCGAACCCGAGTCCCTTGCATTGAGAGCGCAGAGTTCTAGACACTGAACCTGCAGGGAAGTCCCAAGATTTATTTTTTAATGACTGAATGGTATTCCATTTTATGTATATCACATATGCTTTATCTATGTGTCTATTGAGCACCGCAGTTAACAGTGGGTAAATGTATCCTTTTGAATTAGGGTTGTTTTCTTTAAATAAATACTCAGAAGTGAAATTGCTGAATTATATGACAGTTTTACTTTTAATTTTTTGTGTAATCTCCTTGCTGTTTTCCAAAATGGTTGTAGTGATTTACAATCCCATCAGCAGTGCACAGGGGTCCCTTTTCTCTAAATCCTCTACAACACTTTCTGTTTGTTGTCTTGTTATCATTGTGCTAGGTGTGAGGTTATGTTGTACTTTTGATTTGTATTTCCCTGATGATTAGTGATGTTAAACATCTTTTCCACGTATATGTTGGCCATCTGTCTTTTGGGGAAAATATTGTCTGCTCAGGTCCTCTGCCCATTTTTAAAATCAGACTATTTGTTTTCTTGATACTGAGTTGTATGAGTCTTTTATATATTTGGCTATTAACCTGTTTTTGGATATATCATTTGCAGCTTCAGTAGAGGACCTTTCTGTTTTCTTGATAGTTTTCTTCACTGTATAAAAAGCTTTTTAGTTTTGTGTAGTTACATTTGTTTATTTTTGCCTGAGTAAACAGATCCAAAAAATATTTCTAAGACCAATGTCAAAGAACATAATAGTGCCAATGTTTTCTTACAGTTTTAAGGTTTAGTCTTACATTTAAGTCTTTTATCCATTTTACGTTTATTTTTTGTACATGTTGTGAGAAAGTAGTCCAGATTCATTCTTTTGCATATAGCTGTACAGTATTCCCAGTGACATCTATTGAGAATGCTGTCTTTCCCCCGTTTTATGTTCTTGTCTCTTTGACACAGATTAACTGGCCTTGTGAGTATGGGTTTCCTGCTGAGCTCTCTGTTCTGTCCCCATGATGTACGTGTCTGTTTTTGTGCCAGTACCATGCTGCTTCTGATGCTGTAGCTTTGTAGTATAATTTGAAATTAGGGAGCGTGACACTTCCAGTTTTGTTCTTCTCTCTCAAGATCGTTTTGGCTATTGGGGTATTTTGTGTTTACATACAAATTTTAGAATTATTTGTCCTCATTCTGTGCAAAATGCCCTTTTTATTTTGATAGAAATTGCACTGAATCTGTAGGTTGATTGCCTTCGGTAGTACGGTAACTTTAACAGTATTAATTTTCCCAGTTGATGAGCACGTTTATTTGTGTTGTCTTCAGTTTATTTTTTATCAGTGTCTTACAAAGGAGAAGTCTTTTACCTCCTTAGCTTCATTCCTAGGTATGTTACTCTTTTAGATTCTGTTGTAAACAGTACTGTTTTCTTTATTTCTCTTTCTGATAATATGGTAATTCTGTACATTGGTAACAAGCTATCTGAAACTTCTGTGTCTTAATTTTGGATCCTGCAACATGACTGAATGCATTTATGGGTTCTAATCATTTCTCTGTGGCCTCATTAGGATTTTTTACATATAGTATCATGTCATCTGCAAACAGTGGCAGTTTTACTTCTTTTCCAATTTGGATTCCTTTATTTCTTTTTTCTTCTCTGATTACCATGGCTAGGACTTCCAATCCTATGTTGAATAAAAGTGTCAAGAGTGAGCATCCTCATCCTGTTTCTGATCTTAGAGGAAATGCTTTCAGCTTTTCACTGAAAAAAACGTTAGCTATAGGTTTGTCATGTATGGCCTTTATTATGTTGAGAAATGTTGCTTCTATATCCACCTTGTTGAGAATTGTTTGTTGTTTTATCATAAATGGATGCTGAATTTTGTCATCTACTGGGATGATCATATGAGTTTTACTCTTCAATTTGTTAATATTGTGTATCACATTGATTGATTTGTAGATAGTGAACCATCCTTGCATACCTGACATAAATTCCACTTGATTATGGTATATACACCTTTTAGAGTATTGTTGAATTCAGTTTGCTAACATTTTGTTGAGGATTTTCCCATTTATGTTCATCAGGGATATTGGCCTGTGATTTTCTTTTCTCTTTTCCTTCTCTGTGCTGTACTTGTCTGGTTTTGGTATTGATGTGATGCTGACCTTGTAAAATTTGTTTGAAAGCATTCCTTCCTCTTCAGTTTTTTCAAAAAGTTTGAGAAGGATAGGCATTAACTCATTTCTAACTGTTTGATAGAACTCACCTGTGAAGCCATCTAGTCCTGAACTTTTATTTGTGGGAGTTTTTAATTACTGATTCAGTTTCATTACTGGTAATATTTTCTATTTCTTCCTGTTTCAGTCTCAGGAGATTGTACGTTTCCAGGAATTAATGAATTTCTTCCAGGTTGTCCATTTTGGTGCCATTATAGTTGCTCATAATTATTTCTTTTGAGCCTTTGCATTTAGGTGGTATCAGTTATAACTTCTCCTTTTTAATTTCTGATTTTATTTATTTGGGCCCTCCCTGTTTTGTTTTGTTTTTCTTGGTGAGTCTTGATAATGGCTTATCAATTTTATTTATGTTTTAAAAAACCCAAATCTTAGTTTCATTGATCTTTGCTATTTTCTTAGCCTTTATTTTATTTATTTTTGCTCTGATCTTTGTTATTTTCTACCAACTTTGAGTTTTCTTTGTTCTTTTTCTAGTTCCTTTTGGAGTAAGGTTAGATTGTTTGAGATTCTTTTTGTTTTCTGAGGTAGGCTATAAATCAATTTGTATCTGTAAATTGATAAATAAATTAGATTCTGGTTTACATTTAGGTTCCCAGTTTGGGGACAATGTACTACATAGGTCGTGCTGGATATGTCTTATATTAAATCAAGAGACACATATTATCTGGAGGTAATGGAAATTTTAAGTAAAGTTATGTAAGCTAAGATGTGTCATTTAATTTGCACAAGGCACTATTCCAAAGGCACTTTGTATATATCGTCTCCTTTAATCTTTATCAGAGTTCTTTAAGGTAGGTGCTCTCGCCATACCCACTGTTTGGATGGGGAAGGTGACGCGCAGGGAGGCTACAGGACCTGCTGAGCGTCCCGGGCTGGGTTGACCTGGTCTCTGGGACTGAGACTCCCGAGTCTGTGCTCCAGAGCGCCCTGCAGGCCTGACTTTTGAAGAAAGTGAGGTTTCTAAATTACATTCAGAAGAGTTCGTGTGTACCAGAACCCTCCAGTAAACACAGTGTCTTAATTCTGTAAGAAAGTAAGTGTTTTAAGAAGGATAGGCATTTAAGAAGGATAGGCATTTTATATAAAATACTATTTTAGATATTTTAGATAAAAAGTACTTTTGAACTTTGTTGTTTACCACATCTACCTTGTTTGGAAATAATACCTTGTAAAATACATATTTATTTTCTTACTGTAATACTTACTCTCACATTGACAAGCCATAATATTTTCCTTTTCCTAGAGTGGAACTTTTCATAGATAGGAAATTTACTTTCCTTAGGTAAACAGATAAATATTTCTTTTGCATCATGAAGAAATATAAGGTGAGTTCCTTGAAATTAATGGCAATTTGTAATTTTCAATATCCATACCGTTTACAAAAGAAGTTGTTACAGTTTTTATTGCTTCTTTTGCTTACATGAGGATCAGTATTGTAGAGTCTTCACAGTCAGTTTGGTTTATCTATTGTTCAGCAGGATCCGCTTTCGCTTTCCGTTAGGCATCCTTACCCTGTTGTTACGTTTAAAGTCTGCCTGTCATCACGCACAGCTTTTCTGCCTTTAAGACTCTCTGTTTTAACACATGCTCTTTATCCTTTTTATTAGGCAGATTTTACACAGATATTTCTCTTTACAACTGCAAGTAATTCATTCCTTGTGCCTATAAATAATGTTCTCCTTTGTTGACATATGTTTAATAACAGTGGTGCATTTGCTATTTTTATTCAGAATTCTCAGTATATACAGCCGCATGACTTGTCTTATCAGTGTGCTTCGAATCTTCACACATTCATTCAACACACCTGTCTTGAGCATCTCATCAAGGATGAGTAAAACCCAGGCCCCTTGTCAGGTTGACGACATGCACTTCATACAGTGGTCACAACAGAGGGAGGAAGAGCTAGGAGTCAGGAGGAGCTGTGGGTCTGAGGAGAGCCCATTGCTGCAGTCTGACCAAACACAGGCTATAAACAAGTCAAGTGGAGCAAATGTAATCATTTCTAGAGACTGGTGGAACTATTGCAACTAGAGAGTGCATGTCTGATCCAAGGAGACTCATGGCTGGGATGCCTATCTGTGACCCTGGTAAGGCCCAAGTACATGAAAAGTTCAGTGTTTTGAGAAACTATTTGTGTAACAATTGTGTTTAGTGGGCCAAGTCAGATAGACTTACGTAGAATTTTGGGGCCAGAAGTTATTATCTAGGGTTTCAAACTACATTGAAAGAAATAGATTTGGGACAAAATTTGAGCCCCCCCCCCAAAAAAAAAGTAACAAAATCATAAAACAGGGGCATAGAGTTTCCCAGTGAAGTGGCAGTAGGTTGGCGTTAAGTCAGGCATTCTACCGGGTTTACCGGTAAGCACACCAAGCACATGCCTAATATATTACCACCCCAAGGACAGCATAGACAATCTGAAAAAAAATATTAAAATTAGACTTTGGCCTTTCTTTCATGAACTGTGCGGTTTAGTGGATTTTTAAATCATTATTATGAAATTAGAGATGGAAGAGGAACCATGTTTTTTCCCAGGATTTATGACCTCTGGGTGCCTTAATCTGCTGTGGAAAAGCCAATAAAATTAAAGATTCCAAGCATAGAGGAATTAAGTGTTGGGCTGAAGACCAGACTCAGGATTACTGAGCGTGGCTGTTGGAGGCTAGGCTCGATAACAAATGTGGTGTGGTCATACTGGTGTGGCAGTTTGTATGAATATATACCTGCTGGCCATTAAAGCTTTTTTCTCCCCGAATAATTTTGAATGTCTTTATAATTAATGTTTGACATTGATTGTACTAGCTATTAAGAGAGATTTACGAACTCATATATTTGGGCTGGTGGCTCAGACGGTAAAGCGTCTGCCTACAATGCAGGAGACCTGGGTTCAATCCCTGGGTTGGGAAGATCTCCTGGAGGAGGAAATGGCAACCCACTCCAGTATTCTCGCCTGGAAACTCCCATGGATGGAGGAGCCTGGTGGGTTACAGTCGATGGGGTTGCAAAGACTCCAACATGACTGAGTGACTTCACTTTTAATTTTTGCAATAAATATGCATTTATTCTCCCTTTGTAGGGATTTATAGACATTGATTCTAATCAGTGTTTAAAGTTTACTTTGAAAAGAATTAGGCTGAATGTCTTAAAAGTTACATGGTACAATTGAGTAATACAAAAATGTAAAATGACTTTTAAAAGCTTTCATACAGTTAATCACTTTGCAGTTTTTCTCAGTGGTTTCCATTTTAAATATTAATCTTCTGAAAAATAATGTAATAGTTATATAATACTTACTATATTTTTATGTATTTTGAAATGAAGGTATATCTTTTCTCTCATTGTATACCAGGCTTTGGTCATGTGAAATTTATATTAATAGTAAATGCCTAATGTTATTAATATCCTCATTATTCTTATATATCAAAAAGTTCTTTCAGATCTAATCAGTTCAGTTCAGTCGCTCAGTCGTGTCTGACTCTTTGCGACCCCATGAATCGCCCCATGAATTGCAGCACGCCAGGCCTCCCTGTCCATCACCAACTCCTGGAGTTTACTCAAACTCATATCCATCGAGTCGGTGATGTCATCCAGCCATCTCATCCTCTGTCGTCCCCTTCTCCTCCTGCCCCCAATCCCTCCCAGCATCAGGGTCTTTTCAAATGAGTCAGCTCTTCACATGAGGTGGCCAAAGTATTGGAGTTTCAGCTTCAGCATCAGTTCTTCCAATGAACACCCAGGACTGATCTCCTTTAGGATGGACTGGTTGGATCTCCTTGCAGTCCAAGGGACTCTCAAGAGTCTTCTCCAACACCACAGTTCAAAAGCATCAATTCTTTGGCACTCAGCTTTCTTCACAGTCCAACTCTCACACCCATACATGACCACTGAAAAAACCATAGCCTTGACTAGATGGACCTATGTTGGCAAAGTAATGTCTCTGCTTTTTAATATGCTGTCTAGGTTGATCATAACTTTCCTTCCAAGGAGCAAGCGTCTTTTAATTTCATGGCTGCAGTCACCATCTGCAGTGATTTTGGAGCCCCAAAAATAAAGTCTGACACCGCTTCCACTGTTTCCCCATCTATTTCCCATGAAGTGATGGGACCAGATGCCATGATCTTAGTTTTCTGAATGTTGACCTTTAAGCCAACTTTTTCACTCTCCTCTTTCACTTTCATCAAGAGGCTTTTGAGTTCCTCTTCACTTTCTGCCATAAGGGTGGTGTCATCTGCATATCTGAGGTTATTGATATTTCTCCAAGTAATCTTGATTCCAGCTTGTGCTTCTTCCAGCCCAGTGTTTCTCATGCTGTACTCTGCATATAAGTTAAATAAGCAGGGTGACAATATACAGCCTTGATGTACTCCTTTTCCTATTTGGAACCTGTCTGTTGTTCCGTGTCCAGTTCTAACTGTTGCTTCCTGACCTGCATATAGGTTTCTCAAGGTCAGGTGGTCTGGTATTCCCATCTCTTTCAGAATTTTCCACAGTTTATTGTGATCCACACAGTCGAAGGCTTTGGCATAGTCAATAAAGCAGAAATAGATGTTTTTCTGGAACTCTCTTGCTTTTTCGATGATCCAGCAGATGTTGGCAATTTGATCTCTGGTTACTCTGCCTTTTCTAAAACTAGCTTGAACATATGGAAGTGCATGGTTCACGTATTGCTGAAGCCTGGCTTGGAGAATTTTGAGTATTACTTTATTAGTGTGTGAGATGAGTGCAGTGTCCTCAAATATAGAAATCTAGACTGCTTGGCAATCTTACTATGGCTGTTCACAAACTTTTGTTATGTCTTGAACTTAAACTGAATGCTTTAAAAGACTTGCAACTCTTCCCTTGATCCTATTTGGAGGTCATGTTTAACGAAGAGTTCTTTAAATACCTGATATTTGGTTGCTTAGCACAAATCATCTAGATCACAGGTGAATCATTTTATGTGAGACAAAAAATAAAATTTACAATGGAGTGAGGAAAAACTGTCAGGTTAAATTTTTTGATCTGTTCTGCACTATGTTTACTTATAATTAAAGAAAAACATTAGCCTTGAATCTTCAGCAGCACTAAGCATTCCTGTGTCCGTTTGCAGCTTCCATGGTTTCCAGCGTGTTTTGGTGACGTCTTTTATGTACAATATCTGTAGCGATGTAAATCAGCGGACTTTGTTCCTTAACCTCGGGCAGTTCATTTAGATAATTAGTAACAGTAAAAGAAAAGAAGTTTCATTATTTATTTCCCCGGATTGAGGAAAATGTTGCTGACAGCTCTGTGGTATTTACTATTTGCTGAATAATACTAGAATCCTAGTCCAGTTTCTGGCAACACATTTTAAAAATGCTCTCAGTGATTGGATAAGTAATCTACCTTTTAAGGCACAACCTTATACCAATGTCTTCCACCAAAGATTCAGCTAGAATAGGAACCTTAAATGAAAACTTGATGCTTATTGAGGAAATCATAGTTTGGGACTGATTTTATATTGGTTTTTAACTTTTAGTCCAGTTGATAAGATATAATGTAGAAGACAGCATGATGTTGAGGGCTAAGAATATCTGAGATCCCTTTCCTGAAGTTATCTAGTTATTGTTGGATAGTTAGGTTGTTTGGAAAAAAGATGATAGAAGAGGTAGAATTAGATATCTGTTGAAGATATCCCAAAGAACTAGCAGATGGAATACTGACTCTGGGCCAGAAGCTATTACAGAGTCTGCAGCAAGGAATGTCTGGTTTCATTAATAAATTATGTCATATATATATATACTATCATATAGGGTGCTTTACAAATTTCTGGAAGTAAACTAATTTTAAAATATTGATCAGTTTCTAGGAATCTTTTATTATTGCATATTTTCTTAAAAGATAAAAATAGAATTATTATCATGATGGGATCTTTGAATTTTTTAATGTAGAACTGGTCTTAATTATACACTCACTTGAATAGTTAAAAGTGTGATAACATCAACATTGGTGAGGATATGAGGAAACTATGATGTTGTTGGGCATTTATAATGGTATAGCAACTTTGGTAAGAAATTCATTCATCTACATACATACTACTAATACTCTGTGACTTAGCAATTCTACTCCTTGATTTTTACCCATTAGAAATGAAAGCATATGTTCACAAGAAGGATGTATATTAGTGATTTCCCCCAAAACTGCAAACAATTCACATATGCTTCAAGATAAGAATGGATAAAGAAACTGCTATATTCATTTAATGGAACACTTGGCAATTGAAAGCTACAATCAGGATAAACTAATGAAATATGAAAGAACATAGATGAATCTCAAACTCTGACACTGAATAAAAATAAGTTATTCAGAAGAGTACATGTTGTATGATTCTATTTTTATGTAATTCCTGAACAGACAAAACTAGGCTATAGTGAAATAAAGCCTAGTGACCAAACAACTACAATGGCAGCTGCATCTGTGGGTGGGTACGAGCAATGGCCAGACAGGAGGCAAATAGTCTAGATTTGATAGGGGTCCAAGATAGACGCTGAGGAGGAGGAAATGGCAACCCACTCCAGTATTCTTGCCTAGAGAACCCTGTGGACAGAGGAGCCTGGTGGGCTGCTGTCCATAGGGATGTATAGATTCGGACACGACTGAAGCAGCTTAGCATGCATGCGTGCGTTGGAGAAGGCAGTGGCACCCCGCTCCAGTACTCTGGGCTGGAAAACCCCATGGACGGAGGAGCCTGGTGGGCTGCAGTCCATGGGGTCGCGAGGAGTGGGACACGACTGAGCGACTTCACTTTCACTTTTCACTTTCATGCACTGGAGAAGGAAATGGCAGCCCACTCCAGTGTTCTTGCCTGGAGAATCCCAGGGATGGGGGAGCCTGGTGGGCTGCCGTCTATGGGGTCGCACAGAGTCGGACACGACTGAAGTGACTTAGCAGCAGCAGCAAGATAAACACATATAGGCTGATATCATTGGAGATTCGTGCATTTCACAATGGGTATATCTTTTTATTTTGTTAAAGAGAGAACTGTTATAAACATTGAACTCTAGTTAATGATGTGTATGCTAAAATATCAATATTTATGTGTGAAATGTGCTGGTGTCTGCACTTACTTTGAAATGCGTTAAAAAGTAAGAATGGATAGATAGATGCCTAAATGGATAGAGAAATAGACGGGATACATCTGAGATAAAGTAGATGTGGAAAAATGTCAATTATAGAATCTAGGTGGTGATTAATGCTTTTCAGTGAACAAGTCCTTCAACTTTTTGGTATGCTTGAAATTTTCCATTATAAAATGTTGTACAAAGATGAGTGTTTATTCTAAAATAGTTTAGAAGACATACCTTTTTGGAATTTATTCTAATTCAGGATGAATATTTGGTAGAATTCTTTAAGGTTTTCTTTTTTATTCCTTTTACAACTTAAAATTTTGTCTTATCCAATTATGTCATCTTAATTGCAATTAGTTTCTTACCTTTATAAATCATATTTCTTGGTGCCCTATGTGTGATTAGTTTAATGCCATTTATTAGGAACTGTATTCATTTCCTGTGGCTACTGTAACAAATTACCACAAATGTGGTAGCTTAAAAGCAACTAATATTTATTCTCTCACAGTTGTACAGGTCACACGTCCAAAATCAGTTTCACTGAGCCAAAATCAAACTCAGATAATCTAGGATAACCTCCCTATCCAAATCTTTAATCACATCTGCAAAGACCTTTTCTTTTTTTTCTATTAAAGCAAGTATACTGTGTATATAAAGTAACAGTTACAGGCTGCATGGATTAGGACCTGATACCTCCGGGGGCCATTACTCGGCCTACCACAGGCTGAGTAATAATAATTAACATTTAATTGCTTACTCTGTGCCAGGTGCTGTCCTATATGCTTTACACTCACTGTTTTTTTTTTTTTCCTAAGGAAAAAAATGGATTTGGTTTAATATAAACTTATTGGAGCATACATTTCTTTCTTGTGTATGTCAACTATTGAGGCCCTAAAGTGTTAGTTTCCTGAGAAACATACTTTAGAAAATTCTATTCAGTATCAAATAACCCTGTTTTATTTGTGTGGAAGATTTTTAAACTGACAAAACTGTGAATTCTCTTTGGGAAGAGACTTGTGTTCTCTATCTTTGTATCCATATAGTTAGGGGCAGAATAAGGGTTAATAAATGTTTATTAAGTAACAAAAAGCACTTTTGCAAACATTATAAAATGTAACTTTTACAAAATCCATGGAAGTAGGTATTGTAATTTCCAGAATTTTACTGAAAAGACTTAGAGAAGTTGAATTATGTTCCCAACCCCAAGACTGTCTCTTATACACACATACACAAAAACGGAGAATCTGAAACATACTTCCACTGTCCATAACTGATTTTGTATAATAAACATTAAGTTTTTGTAAAACTTTAATACAGCTATGTATCATTTGTTTTATTGAATTATCATGTATAATACACTTTAAAACTTCTAACTTTTTAAAACCATTCCAGTATGTATTTTTAAATTTTTATCATGTGTAATATACTTTTAAACGTAAGTCTTTTTTTTTTTTACCTTTCCAGTATTTATTTTTTAAATTTTTATCCTGTTTTGGAGAATAGCCAGTTAACAATGCTGTGGCAGCTTCAGGCAGACAGCAAAGGGACTCAGCCGCATGCGCACATATAGAGGCCTTTTCATGTGAGTTAAGTCCACAGTGGTATTGAGAAATGGGAGGAAATTTTCTAAATGATACAGAATATTTTAACACTTTCTCAAAACTTCAGCCTTTCCCCAGAAATATGTCACGTCTATCTAGTCTTTTTGTAGCTTCTTTTGAACATCAGATTTTTAAAAACTCATTGATATTATGAATCGTATAACTAACCATACCTTCCTCTTTACTTTTGCTCCTTGAAAGTTTTTTCCAAAATCTTATTCTAATTCCAGAAGCTAATATATCTGTGACTTTATTATTTTGCTATCCATATTTTCCACCTTCTTTGCTCCTCTCAAATATTTCTTTGTAGTTTCATATGCATTTCAAGAGAAATAAGGCTGGTTATAAGTAAACAGATAAAATGAATTTAGGCTCCTTAGTAATTATTAAATATATGATATATTATTGTATATGTTACATATAACAACTGGTTACATTATATAGATATGGTTATATGTTTTATATATATATATATATATATAGTTTTTCTTTTTTCCTCTTTATAATATTTTTTGAACAACCTTAAATCAAGCCCATACTTCAGCTAGCTTGCCCCTGAGTATATATCACATTCACTGCTTTGCTTACCCTGTTACCCTTTTTATTTTCTTTCACCTTTTTCAAAGTATGATGTGGCATTGAATCACCATTAATTTTCCCAAAGCTCCAAATTTTGCCAAATGCCCTAAGCCATTTGGTATTAAGAACAGTAACTAATGTCTGATGAGCGCGCACTTACCTTTCAATAATGGATCACAAAAAGGAATTCGTTCTCTAACTTCTCTCTTTCCCAGGGCAGCACCCACTATACCCTCAGTAACCACAGGGACACAGCGGATGAGCTGACCCCAGGCACATGGACCTGGCGTCCCTTTTCAATGTCTAGCGTTGCTCTCGCCTCTTTACTCCCCTAAGGACCTTAGGAAACAATCATCTATCCTTTTTGTCACCTCTGTCTTCCGGTGAATACCAGAATATATTTATTTCCTTGGGTACTTAAGAAAAGTTTTTTTCTGTGTAGAGCAGAAATATTAACGCTGTTACTCCATTTTGCTACATGGTTTGTTGATTATGCAGACAGAACAGTAATCATAGTAAACAAGTAGCGTTTAGAAACAGCCAGAGATGGATGCGCTGTTCATTTTGATTTACCTTTTAGAGCAACATAGAGCCGAGGGCTGGGGCTGGGGTGTTGCTTGTTCCTGCTGGCTGTCAGACGTGACGTTCCCTCAAGGTGCCTGCTGTCGGAAGCAAATAGTGAGATGTGCTGTCCTCCTCCTCCACGCTCACTGTCTTGCCTTGGCAACTTTCTGCAGGGAGAAAATGGGTAATGCTTCCCCTTATGGTTTCTATCAGTCTTAGCGCTGGTTTCATTAGCTTCCCACCACTTTCTCCAAGAACAAAGAGATGTGTTTTCCCTCCATACAGGAATAGATTGAAGACTAGTCCAAGCAAAGCAGTTTGAATTTTAGTGATCACAGCACTTCAGGGGCTAGGCTGCTAAAATTCCTTCAGTAAGTGCATTTATAACAATGAGATATTTGTTAATTGGGAATGGAAAAAAATGTATATATTAAGAATTGTATTTATAAGTGTATTTATATACATTTGTGCATCTGTACTGCATACTACTTTGAATATAAATTAAATTGTTGATAATCAGTTGTCATTGATGGATAAATTAAAGCATTAAGAAAGAATAGTTTAGAAGTATATTTTACAGTCAAATGAACTTTGATTTATTCAAGAATCATTGAAGTGGGCAAGTACAACTAAGTAAGGTTCAGTAGGCATCCTCTGGAATTTAAAAATCTCATTCTGTTGTATTTAGTTGAATATTATTTGAGAAGGAAATGGGGAGGACTTCTTCTCTTATCCTTTAGATAAATAAAAATGAACAGAAATCAATTGTCATTCTTCTTGGGATTAAAAATGTAAACTTTTCATAAGAGGGTTTTTGGTTAATGCCACTCAGTGTCATTTGTAGAAATACGTGAATTGTTTCCTTTTTATTTTTAAAGAAGTGTAAATGTTATTTCTTTTTTCTAAGTGAGAAAGTTTTCTTTCTGTGTAAACATGATGTACCAAAACTAAATGTGACCCACTGCCTCTCTTCCCTGTGAATGTTAAAACAAAGCTTATTTCACCCCTGACATCGCATTAATATGTAATGATATGGAAGAAAATAGGAATAAAGCAATGGCAGTCCCAGAGCTTTGGAAGGAGGTTTTATGAATTCAGCACTGATGGGATTTAAGCCTCAAAGGGTTCAGAGTTCAGGGTAGCTAAGCATCAATAAAGTCAAATTGATGTAGTATCCTTGTCTTCATCAAGACCATGTGATCTTTTTCCTTTGGTCTTTCTGAATGAATATATGGTAACTTTATTCCCACTGCCTACACTTTTCTCACTCCCTAGTCTAGAATTCCTTCCTCATTCCTTCTTTTTCAGAAACTAATAAGAAGCCTTCACCATTTTTTGCTGCCAAATTGCAGGATTAATTAGTTTTCTCTACTTGTACTTAAATTAACTATAAAATTATTTTATTGGCTTTTGATCGGGCCAGAAATGTGCTAAGCTTAAAAATTAAGGACAAAGTACACACTTGCCAAGTATGAATGCTTGAAGCACGTGGGAGGCATTTGTAAGGGAGAAGGTTAACCTGCCTTCTTTGAGTCGTACTACAGCTATCTAATGATATAAGCTTTCAAAGATACCCAGTTAGGTACCCTCTTCTTGCATTTTAAAGTAAATATGTATTTTTTTCATATTACTAAAACCATTTTCTCAAACAGAATTTTGAGTGGTACACTGGAAGGTTGGGAAATATTGTCAGGAGAAGGAAAACCATTCTTTTAATGTCCATAAAGTGTCTTTACCTGCTTTGTCTTAGTCTTCTGAGAATTTGGCTTGTCCAAAAAGAGATTCTGCACCTTCCCGAGTGAGAAGGAGACCTTTTGTCAGCATCTTGTCTGAGTTGACTCCAGGGCTGCACAGGTCACGGGAGGTCTGTGTTGAACACCAGTCTTGGCTCTATCACAAAACTGGTATTGAAGCGCAGGCCAGCTCCCCAGTGCAGAGGTTAAAGAGGCAATTAGTCATTACAAAGCCGACTTGTGGCCTCTTCTGGTAAGGAAGTATTTAACTCTTTCCTGAATGATGCCTGAAATCGCCTCTTCAGGATACTCATATAGTCCACGCAAATAATTTTGTCTTCTTCATTTTAAATTAAAGGTGTGCTTAATGTTTGTGGAATTGAGACTTTCTCATCCATAGTGAAAGCAGTAAGGGTAATGGGGGTGGAGACGGGCAGGGAGATTATCCATTGGATGTTTTATATTCCATCTAAATTTCATATTAGCCATTTGGAAGGCCAACAAGTCTCTCTGGAATATTTCTAGCTTTACCACTGATGTTCTTATTTATCATTGCAGGAGGGGGGTGGGAGTTGGAACTTGCCAGGATTTTGCCTGGCTTCTTTTCAGAAAAGGAATGGCCTCTGATGAACCACAGTCCATTGAACTGGACTAACCATAGTTTTACCTATAAAAACTATAGTTTTTACATTCCTGTTTTCTTTTTAAGGCCTGGGCTTTTGCTTCCACACAGTAAATTTTTGTTACATATAAGAGAATAAAATCTTCTCTTCCATCATCTATCTTAAAATATGCCAGAATACCGTAAACATAGCACCAGTTTTAACTGTATAACATTGTGCAATGCCTAGACTCCCCCGGAGATATTGGCTGTAAATTGATGGAAACTCAAAAACTTTTAAGGATGGAGGAAATCTCTTAACTTTTCTTATTTTAAAGTAAATACATTCTGCACCTCCCCCCCTCCATTGAGGAATGACTAAACTGCTGAATTAGGAAGCCTTACCTTTAAATTTTCCCATTTGCTTCTAAGATTTCCTTCATTCCTGAAATATGACTCTTTCCAGTTGGTTTTCAGTAGATACAGAGATAGTGATAAGGTTTTTCTGCTGCTGGGGATGAACATTAATATCAGCTGTAGCAGCAAAAATAAATAGTAGTTGATCTATCAAGGTTATAAGTATTATGTCCATCATTTTATAATCAGGTGGCTTTCTGATTAGATCTTATAATGTTTCTAACACATAGTTTGCACTTAATAAAACCTTGTTGAAATAAATAGGTAAGCACTTAGAAATTTTTTTCTGCTTCTTGAATATTTGGAGGCATGCTCAGAAAAAGTTAGCTCGAGTTATTATATAAAGGTCTAGTGTAGCTGCAGTTAAAGGATGGAGCAATGACTAAAATTAAAAACGAGACGTTTGAATGAATGGATCTGAAGTGTTAAGGCCAGAGCCACGTTTATCCAAATGTCCCAGTTTGCTTTCCTCTCCCCCACCCTCTTGCTTTGGGAAAACGTTTAACCATTTTGTTTCTCAGTAGCTTAAGGACAGTGTGCTTTTAAAAAAAATCACAGGCTTTATTCTATTTGAAAAACATTTTTAAAGTTCTCTGGAAACATTCATATTACATTAAACATGTTTTGCTGTATAAATGAAGAAACAAAATATTCCCCTAAGAGCTGGTTTGTGATGGTCACTCCTAAATATGTTAGAAATATTATTTTGTTGTCTTATTGCTCCTTTTTCAGTGCTGTCTCCTGGGTTCTTACTCCCCAGTTAGGAAACCTTCCCAGTGCTGGAGATGGTGGGAGAAGACTGGTCCAGAAAGAATCTGCAGATGACAGCATCTGCTCTGCCTCCTTCGAAGGTGTAACAGCACCTCTTTTAGCAGATCTGCAGACCCATAGAACTTAACATTGCAGTAACATTTCCGTTTACAGGCTACTTACTGTGGTGATTAAAGACAAGCGAACTACCCTTCTCGCTTTGTAACCTTTCACGATCTCTGTGTGACGAAACAGGCATCAGTTTTCCACTGTTTAAATAGCAGATTTCTAAATTAATCTTAGATGTCACTAATCAGATATTGCCTTTCCAGAGAATAACATTTGGTAAGTGAGAACTTAATGAATGTCCCAAAATAATTGCTGTAACTGGTGGAGCTGGTGACATTTTGCATGTGGCTCCTAGTCTTTGCCCCTGAGGTATATTAAGAATGTATTTTGAGCAAACTCTTTAGTGTTTTAATTGCAAGTCAGCTTAAAAAAAAAAAAAAACAAACAAAACTCTCTTGCAATAAACATCTCTTCTGTGAGATTATCTTTAGATGTTGTATGAAAAATTGACTTAAGTATATTTCTGATACCGTGCTGTTTAAGGATAAAATAGAAGAACATTTACAAGAAAGTGTACCATAAAGTACAAAGGGTGCTCAGCGCATCACTTTGATGCCACGTGTCACTTTCCCAGAATAGTCTTCCGTTTGTCCTTATGTGCATTTCTTTAAAGATAAATAACCATTTCATGCTATGTCAAGTTAAAGTGTTATGTTACTGGAAAATGTGCCTGTTAATGGAATGTTTATAAATGAAATTACATTCATGTGTAAGTAGAAAGGTACTATTTGTTAATTCTTGAATTGATTCATCTTATAAATGTTTAACTGTAAATTTATCTTTTTTTAACATAGAAATATTTTATATCATACACATTCTGAAAGCAGGATATACCTGTAAATCATGCCCATTCATTCACTGCAGTGAGATTGGATTATTCCTCAGTAAAACTTGATTTGAGGCTTTAGAAAAATCAATCAAATATCATTATTCTTTTTGTAAGATGCCAAATTGTGTTTTGGTGACCTCTGCTATGATTTAAATGACCCGTATATGAGTTAGTCAGGATGAGCTTTCATAGCACAGAATTGGACCAAATTCGCTCCCTTGTTTCTCTTTTTAGATTTTGTAACTCCTTTTTTATTCCTTTTCCTTTTGTGTCTGTGTGTGTTGCCACCTCATCTGCTTTTACCCACTTACAGTGAATATAATCCAGGGTGGCTTGTTGGCTTGTCTAGTTTCAGGAAATGATGAAACTGGAGTTCTATTTCTGAACCCCCCCAAACAGATCACTTTTATGATGTGTTTGCATTTCAGGACTTTTAAGTTTTGATCTACATGTTTATTCAACCCTAAGTTTACCTAGCTCCCTGTTGCACTTGTTTGCCAATTACTTTACAGCACTGTTCATACTTTTTGTTTAAATCTGTAGGGTGGTTTTTGTCTTGTTGCATTTTTTCTTCTGCTTGCAGATATGTCTATTATTCAAATATAAAAGTGACTTAGGAAAGAACATCCTAAAGTTTACTTAGAAATTCACCAAGCCACATGCTAATGCATCTCTAATGGGGACATTTCTTTTCACACCTCTGAGGTGATTGAGCCTGTCCTTTAAAGTGTGATTTGCAAACCAGTGTCTGGCAGCTCCAATTAGCTTCTTTTGGGTTTGAAGCACATCACAAACAGTAACAAGGTCTCCTAGGACACTCCTCTTGCAAGCAATGTAGTCATATTTCCTCATTAGTTCTTTTCAATTGTCACTAATGCCACGTTCCAGCTTTTGAGTGGGAGACAAAAAAACATAAAAATTTGGTATGTATGTAGAATGGGCCATTGTTTTCCATAATTCAAGGCTCTTTTGAATTCCTTTGATAGTTTTGAAGCTTACACAGCTTAATTCATTAACCTTTACCCTTCACATAAATCTGATGATTAAGAATCTCTTGCTAAGGAGACAGCGTTTTCCCAAAACTAAGTAATGCCTTCTCTTTTAAGAAAAAACCTATATTGCTCACAAAAGTAACCTTTCTGTTGTTTTTCATATTTCATCAAATGTTTCAGGTGCATTTTAGAACATTATCAAAAGCAAGTGAGCATAAAATCACATTATTATAAAAAATAATTCTGGGTGCTTTGGGTAGTTCGGAGCAGGTTTTCTGGCCCTTTTCAGTATTCTAACAGAGTTTATATATATATGTACTAAACAGCTGTTACTCAAGAATTTACAATGGGTGCAATTTTTTTTATTCTATTCAGAACCCTGCCAAAACATAAAAGCAAGAAAATAATCTGAGAGGAGGCAATTCAGAATGAACTAAAGTATATTTAAACGAACCTAGGACATTTGATTTGGAGAAGCTTTTCACCGAGGCCCTCATTTTCATAAGGAACGATAATGTGGGGCTCTGAAGAAGATAGGGGTGTCTGTGGTTTCATGGAGCTGAGAACAGAATGTATGTCTTCCCATTCTTTATTCACTCTTGTTAAGACATGCCTCCTCTTCTCAGAACTCAGGGAGATGGTTTAGGAGGCTTGTGTTTGATGTTCACGGGCTCCTTTAACGGTATTTGATATTCTTTTGCATTTTCCACTTGGCATATTCCTATATTAGGAATTTTTCTTGGTAATGTTAGAGATGATTCCTTTCTCGAAGGATCTTGTTCTTCCCCAAGTTTTATAACTCCTTGGGTTGTCATGCATGCAGTAGGAAGTCTTTGAATGCACTGACCATGGAGAATGGTGGTCGTGCGGTATTCTGAGGCTCATCCTCAGGGAGGAGGGCAGGGACGGGGGCGGGGGGTGAATGGGCAGATTTTGAATTCTGGATTCTGAGTTTAGGGATTCATGGCTTACCCCTAGGGACAAACTATGATTTAACACTGAGATTAATGAATATTCTCCTCTTCATTATCTGTGAGTAGGCAAGGGGATGGCGAAGCAAAGGTTTTAAATGTGGTCTTTGGTTCTTTTGTGTTCCTGCACACAGACTGTGACTTTGCAAACATTTCTCTCTTTTTTGGTATCATTTTAAATACCTCTTAAAATTTACATGAATACCTTTAGTCAGAATGTTTAAATAATTGCTAAAGCTTTGTCACCTTTTTTTGTTGCCTGCATAGTCTGTACAGTGAACTGGGAAATGCTCTGATGTTAAGTCGTGACTAAAGGGCATGACTGGCCTTCCCTGGTGGCTCAGCTGGTAAAGACTCCGCCTGCAATGCAGGAGACCCCAGTTTGATTCCTGGGTCGGGAAGATCCCCTGGAGAAGGGATAGGCTACCCACTCCAGTATTCTTGGGCTTCCCTAGTGGCTCAGACAGTGAAAAATCCTCCTGCAATGCAGGAGTCCTGGGTTCGATCCCGGGGTTGGGAAGATCCCCTGGAGAAGGGCATGGCAACCCACTCCAGCATCCTTGCCTGGAGAATCCCATGGACGGAGGAGCCTGGCAGCTGCAGTCCATGGGGTCACAGAGAGTGGGACACGACTGACCGACTGAGCGCAGCACAGCAGAAAGGTCACAACTAGAGCCAAGACTTTCCAAACAGAGTAGAATGATTTAGAGTGAACGTGTTCAACAGACATGCCTTGTGCTAGGGTACGTCCTGTAAACATCTGTCCATGGAATTCTCCAGGCAGGAATACTGGAGTGGGTAGCCATTTCCCTCTCCAGAGGATTTTCCCAGCTCGGATTTAGCCCAGGTCTCCTACATTGCAAGAGGATCCTTAACTGCCTGAGCACCAGGGAAGTCCCCAGACATGCTCTAGGCTGGACTCTGAAAGTTTCAGGAGGAAAGGACAGTCACCAACCAGGGGCTGTCACCATGACTTGCTATCACTACAGGCTGCCTAGGGAACTAGACCTAGACTAATCGCTGGGCTTCAGACACTGGCTGCCCTGCTGCCTCCGACAGTGAGGAATCTGCCCGCAGTGCGGGAGACACAGGTTCAATCCCTGGGCCGGGAAGATCCCTGGAGAAGGGAATGGCAGTCCACTCAGTATTCTTGCCTGGAGAGTCCCATGGATGGAGGAGTCTGGTTAGTTACAGTCCATGGGGTTGCAAAGAGTCGGACATAACCGAGCAAGGACCCTTCACTTCAGACACTAGCCAGGAACCAGACGTGGGGTTCCATTTTCCACCAGTTTGCACTAACAGGATAACACAAACCACTTCCATTTTCAACTGTCAAAAATAAAGTTATTTTACCTATTTATTGGAACCATCAATTTGGTGTTAGTATGATAATGAGTTTCAGTCCAGGTTCACAAGAACTTCGGACTTCTCAAAGATCACATCTGTGAAATATGTGATATTTAATTTAAAAAATAATAAATTTTGCTAAAAATCTTCCAAGGAACATTTTATTTTCCCTCTGTGAATTCCTTTTTGAGGAATAGCTTTATGTGGCACATAAAGCACTTCTAGCACACTGGTTGTGATTATAGGATAATTAAAAGTATTTGGAAAACCTTATGTAGCTGAACTTTTTAAAACAGAGCAAAACTCCTACATGATCCTTTGTAAAATGCTTTTCACTTATATTTCTCTGAAACATACATACTCTTTATCTCTTCGTCGTGTGTGTTCTCTTGGCTGTTGCCTCTTGAGCAAACTAAATATATTTGTGTTATCTATTCATAATAACTTTTCTCTTTCACATAGGGAGGAAACCTGATGCTCATGGCCTTTCATCATTTTTAGGACAGTTTTTATCCAGTGATTGATTATCTTATTTTATGTGAATACCAGTTCTTGTTGCCTATGAAATAGCATTTGATCTGGCTTGTACAGGGAAATCAATTTGTGTTATTTGCCGTCTGTAGTCTGCTCTGCGTGTCTTTTATGATCACATGTGCTTGTAGCATATCCGATGTAGAGTCAAGTGGTGAGAACACAAATGGGGTATTGTGTTTGTTTAGATTTTTTTCCATAATCAGGTGTTTTGAACTATTTGAAAAGACCGTGAAAACAAAATAAATGATGCGAACATATTTCTGCACTAATATTTCATTTTGTGGTCATATAGAATGTTGGATCTGCTAACTTTTTTGGAAGGTAATGGAGGAGGACAGAGAGCTATGTACGGCAGAAAGGAGGCTTTTTAAATTAACTATTTATGATATTATAACCAAGCAGGGCCTTTATTTTTTCCTTAGGATATGAAAATTAGTTTTTAAAGTCATATGTAAAGCATGGTTGTTGCCTGTAGTTAGTTTCATTTCTGCATTTATTTTTCCTTTTTTATGACTTTATTCAAATATTACATTAAACTCAAATGATGCAGAATTAGGTTTAAAAATTTCCCTTCATAATAAGCTATATCAATCATAATTACATTGTTACTGTTTTAAGTTTTCTATTGTAACCATGGAACAGCTTACCCATTTTTTATAATAAATCTTTTTTTTTGATAACCAAAAAAAAAAATGTTTATTCAGTTAGTCTGAGGAACTTAGAAATGTTTATCATTCCATTAAGACAATATTCTATAAAGATATTTTTAAAAGAAAAATATGTCTTCTCTATAACTAATTTAACCTTCAGTAATGAATTATGTGAAGTAAAATTGTATAAAATTTCCTGACATTTTATGAAGATACCTACAAATAAGCCAGACAGCAAATAAAATATCTGAAAGACAGAGATGGATACTCAGTAATTTTTTGATGGATTATACACATAGGTATCAAATTACTTGATCCTTACTTCCTAGAAAAGGTTAATGACTCTTTTTGCTTTTACCCTTTTACTTAACTGTTGTTTATAAAGATTAAAACGGGGACTGCATTGAAGGACGTACATGCCTATGTGTCAGTTTGACTGCACACGTTTTTCTGATATTACAGGGGACTGAACCATCAAATGGGTAGTGTTGTTAATCATTGTTTATAAAGTTCATTCAGTTTTGTGTTACATGTTCCACTGTGGACATCAGAGCAGGGTGCACCACTCAAAATTTTAACTTAAATGAAACCAGAAGAGACTTTAAATCCTACATATCTATATCTATATTATTTAAATGGCCTATGTATATGCAACAATTCATCTAAAACATTAATAATAAAACCAGGGAAAATATTTTAATGTTCTTATATGTATGATTTTTCTTTCTTCTTTAATCAGTGTCACAGATTTTACATTTTTATGTTGAATAAAATTTCACAAATGTATATCAGTGTTATCAAACTCCACCATTAGAAATTAAACCATGAGCAATATTACATTCACTTATAATGAGCCAGTTCCCTTCGCAGGAATCGAACTGGGGTGTCCCACATTGCTGGCGGATTCTTTACCCGCTGAGCTACCAGGGAGTCCCTTATAATGAGCATCCGTGTATATTCACAGCTTCATTACTTTATGTGAATGATAAACAGCCATTATACAGCATATGTTTACTAATCTTTTATTACCAAGTGTAACACTGCTCTTAGAGGAATCTCTCTTTTTCATCAGTTTAGCTTTACAAGATGCACGAGTCACAAATGTATTTAATTAAGGTCATTTAAGTATTAAAGCACTTGAGTTTAAAAAGCAGGGACTATAACACCCTTTCCTGAAACACCTTGAGAGCGGTTAGTGGGAAGAAGGGAGCTGTGGCATGCATCAGACGCCGGCCCCTTCCCGTCACGGCCGTGGCCGGACGCCTGCTCATTTGACTTGGAACGTGCCAGTGTAACGCGCCACCTTCTGTGTGTTCCAGGTGTGTGGAGGTCATCGCGAAGGAGGGGCAGAACCTGAAGGAGCTCTACCTGGTGTCCTGCAAAATCACGGACCACGGTATGTAATGAGCCATCGTCCAGTCGTTCTCACGAGTAAGAAGGCACAGGTCTTTGAGAGCTTTTTTAAAAGAAATCAACAGCTACTATCTCACAGAGACTGAGATTTACCTTTACTTAGGCAAACTCTGATCATACTGCCCCAAATCAAGAAATCTTGAAGTTAGAACCAGAGTAAAATGAATATATATATTAGTTTTATCACCACATGAAGTCATATACATATTCACATAGAATTAAAAAGTATGGCTAAAATTGCTATATGATGAAACTAAATATTAGGATAATTAAATATTTGATATAATATAAAGTAATTATTATGTTGTGTTGATTTGCTTAATTTATGTCATGTTGAATGCCTGCTTGCTGACATTCCAAATGCCAACCCTTCTTAATGCCTTAAATTCTTTAAAACATTGGAAACTTCCAATAGGAAGTTTAGATACATAGGAAGTAAAAGGTATATACATTTGTTTGTAAGAGTTTAAATATGTTAATTTTAAATATTCCTTTAAAGTGGAGAAAAGCAAGTTATTATATAAAAATATAAAAAGTATGAAGACATCTTATTGAAGTAATAAAGAAAATAACCCATCTAGGCTTTCCTCTTTTGTTCAGCACATTATAAATATTTTTTACTATTAATTTGCATATTTAATCTAAATACAGAGTTTTAACTAGATGTTTTTAAATGATTTCCATTTCTCTTTTCTGATTTTTAAAATTGTTTCTTTACATTGAAGAATATGCTTTCTACCTTGAAGGAAACTAATAATCCATTATTATTATTATTTTCTTTTTTACTGTTAATCCAACATATGCTGATAATTGACTCAATCCTAAGATATCATGCTGACCATCTGGCCTGGATGGGAGAGTTGAATTTTATCAGCTACTAAATTCATCCTTTGGAAAAACTCTATGAAAGCTATAACAAAAAATAAAAAATAACATAAAGGATTGGCTTAAAGATAACCCTAATTTCTTTTCAGAGTTTATTTTTTGAGATTGGTAAATTTCTTACATGGATTTATCCATAATGTTTCTGGGTTGTTGTCTTTTTCGTAATTATACCATGAGAAAGGAGTGTTTTGATGTTTTCTTTTTTCCATGTAGTTTGCTTTCTGGTTTGGCATATTAGATTGCCTGTAAGATACAGTAACTCTAAAGCCCTCAATGCCTCCCTTTTGTCTAGACCTTAGAGTGCTCTCTCTGCCCCAAACCGGGCAGATCCTCAAAACCTGTAGATTTGGTAATTAACTAGTACATTCATTCATTCTAAACGCTTTGCTTGGCATTCAAAATCCTTTACCTTTAGTCCCCTACCTGCTTCTCCAATCTTATTAATTGCCAGGAAGACTGTGGACTAAGTTCTTTAGAATGGGCCCTTCAAGTCCCGCGATGAAAACTGTTCCTAAAATCACACTCTGTGGCAGCACCAGTAAGTTACCCAGTGCAAGGAAATGTTCCAGAAGTCATGGAAAAGAGGAAACGCTTTGGACCTGGAACAGATAGGGAATCGAGTTCAGTCTTTCTGCTTGGGCCTTCGGGAAGTTCCCTCACATCTCTGAGGCCATTTCCTCGCGTGTAAACTGACTTCGTGGTCCCGTGTGTTCCTGGTCAAGTGAGAGCGCAGTGTGCACTGCTGAGCAAACTTGCTTTCCTGCAGGAGAGGGACACAGGGAAGACTCACCCACAGTTCCTCTACCTCCTTTTCTTTCCTGGGAAGGAAGGTCTTGGAAGAGGCCTTTGTTGTTGTTGTTATTGTTGTTATTATGTGTTGTTATTGTTTGTTGCTGCTGTTCACTGATACTCTCTTGCTCTGGTGTTTTGAGATTTTAGGTTTTGTTTTTTTCTCCTGGTGAGGTGAAAACTATGTTAATACTTTGCCCATGTGGTTTGTGTTTATTCGTATCTCTGAATTATTTAGGTCAGCTGTTCTCAACCCTCTCTGCAGGTTAGGATCACCTGGGGAAGTTGTAAACCATTCTGATGCTTGAATCTTACACAGGGATTTCAAAATTTCCGGGAGGTGGTGCCCAGGCAATAAAACGTGCCTGGATGATGTCAGTGTCAGCCAAAATTGAGAACCACTGACCTAGTCTACTCAAGAGAAACTAGAAGTGAACATTTTGAGGATTGCCTCCCCCCATGGAGAAATTGTCATGGTTTTTTCATACCCTCCAGCTCTCCAGTCCTCTGCCCAGCTCGACTCCCTTCCTTCTCCCTGGGATTTGTGGTGAAAACCTCTCAGAGGATTTGTGGTGAAAACCTCTGTGCATCTGTTCTGTTCTTCAAAATGTTGGGGCACAGTTGAGGTAGAAGGGTAAAGGTCGATAGTTTATGAGATTGTGCTGTAATTGCACCTTGACTGTAAAATTTTAAAAAATTACTGAACACTCAGCTCACCTCCCTTCCTCCTTGTACCCTGCCAATAACACATGAACAGTTTTTGTCAGAAAGACAGCAGAAAAGATTATTCATTGTAACCAGAGAAACAGCATGTTTCTGGAAGTAACTGCTCTACTATGGGAGGGTGTGATCCTTTGCCCTGTGTTAATTATAAATTTTAAGAAAGAAAAGCAGATGCTATTTTCCTTCTTTAACGGAATATATATTCTGTAGGATTTTTTTTTTTTTTTTGAAGCTACTTAGAAATAGTAAAATTCTATGTACCTGATACCAGGGAATTTCACCCTTCAAAAGATGATCCTAATTCTGCTTCCTGTAGCTTTGCACATGCTCCAGCCAGTCTCCTCCTCAGCTCCTTTTTCCTTGGTGTTTGTACATGCTCCCATTACAGTATCCTGAGATGTTTGAAGTTCTCTGCAGGTTGCATCAATTCAGAAACAGCAGCTCGCCTGGCTTATTGTTTGTAATTTTTGTCGAGATTCTCACAGGTGTTGAATGTGATGTTGTAGTACTTAGCGACACCTGGCCAGGCTGGTAGGCAGTTATGTTCATTTTAATTGATATATGATATACTTGTTGTGGAGAAAAGTATCATTCTAATAGGCTTCTTATTCCCCAGATTGAACATAGATCTTTATGGTAAAGGATAACAATTATAAACAAATCAATAATTCAGGCACAGCTGAATGGAAAATACAGTCTTGGGTAATTGCTCCCTAAAGACAAAATAATATTGTCACTCGTCTGTCACTAAACAAATAAATGTTATGGGCTGTTATCACAGGAAAAAAATTCAAACTAAGGTGTCAGAGAGTTAGGTTAGAATTTGTCTCATCTTTTTTTTTTTTTTTTTTTTATGATCTGGACCAAGTTACTTAACCTTTTAATTTTGTCATCTGTTAAGCACATGATAATGCAGACCATAAAAGGTGGTGAAAATGCATATGAAACATTTGTATTTTGCCTGGTGGCATAGTGGATACTCAGTGACAGCAGTTCTTCTAACTCTAGAATTGCAAGAACTCGCTTTCTGTTTTTCTGAAGAAGAATCAGGCCTCTCCCTCCTCCAAGGGTGGCTTTCTGTTTGTGGGAATTGTTCTTTGTAAGTTTGACCTTTATTAGTCTACGCATGCCTAACTGGCTTCCACACCTAAGCTACCTAAACCATATTGTTCTTTGTAGGAAGTAAATAGAAAGATGCAGGAAAAAGTTGAAAATCTTTATCTTAGGTTATCCCTATCAGGTTTCTTCCCTCTCTTTTCTCTGGATTTCCTTCATTTTGTTTGGATTATTTGGCTCCCCTTATGCTTTTTTGTTCTTATAATAATTTGTCAATGAAGAATTTCCAACCTGCCTTTCCGCTTGCCTTCAAATACTTTCCTGTTGAAAAATTCTCCTCCTTAGGAGGAGAGGTATGTCCTTAGGATTAAAGGGAACAGGAGAAGTCAGCGTGTATCATTCATGCCTGCGGAGGTCAGAGCCAGTCTTAGGCAGTAAGGCAGAGACCCTGTGGTCTAATAAATGAGATGGATGAAGAAAAGCCTCCTCTCCGTGAGCGGCCAGGCAGTGAAGGTCACCAGTGTGACCCCGTGTCAGGGCGCAGCTGTAAGAAGGACCCTGCTTTGTGGGCTGTGAGCACATTTCCTTTGACTTGAGCACTCCTGAGGCCCTGGAAATGCACTCTTGGGGATATCTTTTTGCTTCCTGTCTCAAGTTGTCAAATAACCTTTTAATTAAAGAGGACTGGAAACACTCAACTTCTGACCTCGCCGCCTGGGGCCTCCAGGGCCCCTGCCGCCCCCCAGCACAGCCCTCGGCCGCCGCTCCGGTGCTGCTCCGGGGCGGGGAGCCCAACCCCCGGCCTGCCGCGGACGCTGCTGGGTCACTCTGGCCACAGCGGCCTCCCAGACAGGCGGTCAGCGTTGGGCGGTTGTCGCGTGAGATGCCGTTTCGGCTGGCTCGGCGCACTGCGGACACGCTGTGTGTGTCCGCCCTGCGCGCAGACGCTGCTCGGCGCCGGCTGTTTGCGGGCCCTGGGCCGAGGCGCCTCCTGGGGCCCACGCCTGGGGCTTCAGTGCGGGCCCGAGCACAGCGCCGCCTGCCGACTGCGGGAGGGAGGGAAGCGGTAACGCGCCGCCTTCCTCCGGACCAGGGGAATGGCGGGGAGGGCCGCTGCCGTCATCCCTGCCGGCTCTAGCCCTTGTCTCAGCCGTGCTGACCTTCAAGCGCTATGCAAAGGCTAATAGGCGGGACGTTCACTACCTTCTCCTGGGATACCAGACCTCTTCAGCTATTAGTTAACCCGAACTAGATCCTGGATACATGATCAAAATAAGCACACCAAAGAAACAAAGAGAGATCCCAACAAGCATTCTGGGTTACACTCGTATCAGGGGTGTTTCTTTTTCTGTTTTTTTGTTTTGTTTTCTTGTCAAACCAATGCTGATTAAGGAAGAAAATCTTACATGAAAGATAGTTTGGCCCTTTCTTATGCCATCTTGTTTTTCATATTATTAGGTATGCATTACATTACAGTGATGTTCCATTTAAAATTAAATTATTGGTTTTTTTCTTTTATGTTTTGTTTCATTTTCAAATTGTATTTCAAACTACTGCAAGATTGCTGGGTAAGATTCAGCTCCTTTTGTCAGCAGGAGTAACTAATAGTTGTAAAGTGACAGAGACAAACTTTAGAAAATAGATTTGCAAGTCAAAAAGAATGCCTTATTGTTTCCTGTTGATTATTCACATTTTCTCTCCATTCTATCATTTAAATATAGATAGCTTTTACTGTTTCTCACAAAATAATACTAAAATGCTAAATCTTCTATTGTTGCAAATTCTCCTTGTTTGTCCATCTTAAAAGTCATTTCTCTTCACTTGTAATTCTTTTATTCCTGGAGTTCCTTACTATTGGATTTGTATGTCTACTTTTGTACTTAAGTATTATTGTCTTTTTTCTTTTTTTTCAGTAATGGTCATGATTTTTCACCAAAAATTTGTAATTATAATTTTTAAGTATTATAATTAAAAGAAGCACTTCTTAAGACATTTCTTTTAAGAAAAGTCTCCCATAACCAATTCAAAGGCCAACTCTGGCTTTGTATGTATTAGAGTTTTTTTTAATTAAGAAATCTTTTAACTTACATTTAAAAGACAAATAGACCAATTCCTATGCTTGCCCTGAACTTTCTTATACCTCCAAATACACTAATGTTGCTTCACTTAATTTGTTAATTTTTATGGCCAAATACTAAATTTCCATATACAACTTAATTGTTAACTGAAATATTTACTTTCCCACTTTCCTTTTCTCAGTTACTTATTAGCATTTCTAATATAGAAAGCTTGATTTTAATTTTAATTAACTTTTTAACATTAATCTCATGATGTTCTGTTATAGATAAAAGAAATTTGTCCCAAATCACATAAAAAGTCATTTTTTCAGAGTGCCTACTTTAGTACCCTTAGTACCCTTCAGTATTCAGACTAAGCATTTATTTTCCTTGAACTGTGCTGTAATATGGTCATTATTGATTATTATCAGTATTATATCAGCAATGAGTAAATCTAAAGGGGATTGCAATAAACACCAAGGTAACTGCTATAATACTCGATTTCTAGTTTACCACAAAAGAAACAATTTCCTAATGTTTAAGACTTCTTGAAAACAGATGTCTTGAGTGGTAGTGAGCTCTTTCTTACAAGAGTTATTCAAATTGAGATAATCTCTTGAAAAGAAGGTGGAAAGTTGGAAGCACTGGGGTAAGGAATTGACCTACATGATGTTTAAATTTCTTTATAATCCTGGGATATGTACTGAGCCGGCTCCATTTTTGTTTCATTCAGCAGATGTTTATTGGCTGTGTGCTGGCTGGGTGCTGTGGAGTGTACAGAGATGAGTGAGAAGTATATACTTTTACGTAAAGAAAGCAGACATAAGCCGTGAGAATGTTTTGAGTTAACATGATGGTGTCAGATTTTTTAAAAAAGGCCCTACGAGATGTTGGGACTCAGGAGGACAGAGTGGTCAGAGATTGGCGTCTTCGGTGGAGGAGGCGGGGAGGACAGACAGGAGAAGGGGGGCCTTTGAGGAAGTGCAGTCCTGGGGAAGGCTCCGCATGAACAGGTGTCTGAATGGGTGAGCTTGTACGCGTTGGTTAATCTAAAGAAAGAACAGAAATCATCCAAAGTGACTACGTGCACACACGGGCAAATTTTGAAGAAACCTTATGAAAATATTCTACTTGAAAATTCAGAGTAAGTTCCAACACTCATTTCGACTTTTCCTGTCTTATTCACCATTCCCATGGTAACAACTTCTCTCAACATACATAAAAGGAAACACTACTTTGGGTTCTAACTACTAATCAAGTACCCAGTTCAAATGAAAGAAAGTGAAATGTTAATTTTCATAACAATAGAATAGCTAACATTTATTGGATGTTTT
The DNA here is from genome assembly GCF_910594005.1 of Cervus elaphus. Lineage (NCBI taxonomy): Eukaryota > Metazoa > Chordata > Mammalia > Artiodactyla > Cervidae > Cervus > Cervus elaphus. The sequence continues at coordinate 105,941,797 of NC_057823.1, read as the reverse complement.
CATTCATTTGATTAAATGGATTCATTTAATTCCCTTAGCACCCTGTTTTGGATGTTGACTGTTAGTATTCCAGCTTACAGATGTGGAAACCCAGGTTCACATAGTTTGTGAGTAACTGTATGATATTGTGTTGTTGTTCAGCCACTAAGTTGTGTCCGACTCTTTGCGACCCCATGGACTGCAGCACTTCAGTCTTCCCTGTTCTTCACTGTCTCTCGGAGCTTGCTCAAATTCATATCCATTGAGTCTGTGATACCATCCAACCATCTCCTCCTCTGTCGTCCCCTTCTCCTCCTACCTTCAGTCTTTCCCAGCATCAGGGTCTTTGCCAATGAGTCAGTTCTTCCCATCAGGTAGCCAAAGTATTGGCGTCTCAGCTTCAACATCAGTCCTTCCAATGAACACCCAGGACTGATTTCCTTTAGGATGGACTGGTTGGATCTCCTTGCAGTCCAAGGGACTCTCAAGAGTCTTCTGCCGCACCACAGTTCGAAAGTATCAATTCTTCGGCACTCAGCCTAGATTCAATAATAAATCAGTCTCTTGGATAACCACTCACAGGTCAGTGATGTGCTTAGGAGTATTTATTACTAGAAAGCTTTGTTCGATTGTCCCAGTTGTCAAAGCTTAAATGATGTAACTGAAATTCATGATACCGTGTTTCGTCCATCTTTGTATTGAAAAAAAAAAATCACAAAGCAACTACCCCATGAGATCTAATTATATAGTTATAGAACTTAATAGGTTTAACGTGCTTATCCACTGTAATTGTGTTGTGCTGACACCGAGCATTAGTTGCATTCTGTGGTTAAACATTCCTTCGCCAGGAGGTAGAGACTCTCATTGACTCAGTGTGTATTCATATATTCAACAAATATTTCTTAATTTCAAAGCTGTATATAATCTTCATGAGTTAAATTTTTTCTTGCATCCTTTCTAAGTTTTTACCAAAAGCTTATGAAAGAAGCATAAACATTATTACTCCTTTTTAATGGATGAGGAAATCGAGTCTATGTAGGTTTTCATTAATTAGCAAAACTGGAACTATAATCTTCTCCCTCTAAATTGTTTACTGGATTATGTGTAGATAACTTCTTAAATTTCCCAGCTTTTCTTATAGAAATGATTTCTTTATTTAAATGATCCTCTAAAAGCAATTCAGTTAATATTAAGTGACGTGATTTCATAGCAGTTTTTTTAAAGTACAGTTACTTCTAGAGACACACAGTTCTGTACCATTCCCTAAAGCATAAGCAGTTGTTCTCTTCTTTAGGTTCTTTCTTAAGCCCGAGCTCAGAGGTTCCTGGGATCTCAGGTGTGTCTTAATTCCCTTCCCTTAGGAGAGCTGCTCCCAAGGATGTCCTCTGAGAAGTGAAAATGGAGTCTCTTCAGTATGGCTCTGCCGTCTGCCTCCTTTTATGCCCTTCAGCGTCGGTTCACTTCAGTTCAGTCTCAGTCCTGTCCGACTCTCTGCGACCCCATGTACCGCAGCACGCCAGGCCTCCCTGTCCATCACCAGCTCCCGGAGTTTGCTCAGACTCATGCCCATTGAGTTGGTGATGCCATCCAGCCGTCTCACCCTCTGTCGGCCCCTTCTCCTGCCTTCAGGCTTTCCCAGCATCAGGGTCTTTAGCATCTGTGCTCCTCATCTTCTGAGATGATTCATGGAGAGCAGGAGCAGAAAGGGGCTAAAAGCCCCAGGGCTGCACCTTCCCCTCCTGCAGCAGTGAACTGGGTCCACAAGGGCCCTCTTAGGGTCTCCCCTTCCCTTTTATATAATTTAAGGCATTTTACCCTCCCCGGCTGTGTTTTTGACTAAATCTTCTTCCCTCTTTCCTGGGTAATTAGCCTACATAAGACACTTGGCATCTGATATTTATTTGGAAAAAATAAAACAAAAATTTTTGCCAATTTTCCTGCTAGAAAATGAGAGTAACACTTGTAACAAAATAGAAATCAAACATTAAACTAATTGATTTTACTGTTTGTCGTTCACTAATTAGCCTCACATTGTTATACCCATGGACACTGGTAGGATTAAGCCTTACCAGGTCTTTCTCATTTATTAGCAGGATTTCCTTATATTAAGGGCAACTTTGCTTTATTGACTTCTTGGTTTACTTGAGTTCAATTTATATAGGAGAGGAGGGAATAACACATGATTTTTTTCTCTTTGTTTACCATTTTTCAAAATGCTAATTTGGTTTCCAGTATTCTTCAAAGTGACCAATAAGGAGTTGTTACTTTTGTTTAGTGTTATTAGAATCTCAACAATCCCTTGCGGTTATTCTTGTAATTGTTACTCAGATTGTCCTTCACTTTGGCAGTAGACGCTTCTTTGGGTTGGCTCCCCTGGCCTTCTCATCCTGACTCATTATGTCAAGATGTGTGAGGCCCATCTTGTGCATTTCACGCTGGAGTTATGGCACCTACTCGTTTTTCTGAAGAACTTTGGTTCTTTGAATGAATTGGGCTTTTTAAAGAAATTTATCTTCTATGTCCGTGCTGCCCTCTGAGTCTTACATCGCTGTATTTTCTGCCTTTCATTCCTCCAGCCTAAAACCTATTTTAGTTCCCATCACAAGTCCAACCTTTCCATTATAAACTCACCAAGTTCAGCCCACCCTGGGTTTTAGAGAATCCTCATTTAGGGATTCTCAACACACTAGAAACTTCTAGTTCCATATACAGGAACACCTGATCTTATTCTGCTCAGCATGTTAGACCCTGCGGTTTTACGCATGGGGCGTTTGTGGCAACTCTCTGTAGAGCAAGCCCGTTGGTGCCGCTTCTCCAGCAGCGTCTGCTCATTTTGTGTCTCTCTGTCACGTTTTGGTAACTCTAAGAAAGTTTCAGGCTTCTCCTTTATTACTGTATTTCTTTGTGATCTGTGATTAGTGGTCTTGATGTTACTGCTATGACATACTGAAAGCTCAGATGATGGTTAGTATTTTTTAGCAATACAGTAATCAAAATATGGTGTACATTCTTCTCTAAAAGCACATAATGCAGTCGCACACATAATAGACTACAGTATAGTATCAACGTAACTTTTCTGTGCACCGGGAGACCAAGAGATTCGTGTGACTCACCTCACTGTCACAGTCACTTGACTGTGGGCATCAGGACCAGCCCTGCAGTGGCTCCCGGAATCCTTGTCTCTAGCACTCGTAATTCTGCCCACACTCTGCTTTCGGAGAAATTAGGAGTGGAACTTGGGAAACAGAGGTATTTTTATATTTTGGCTACCCCATCAATTCTCTGGGAATTTCCTTCCGATTTTGTTTCAGAGGTTCTGCATTTAAGTGCTAAAATATGACCTCTTGGACCCATTTGGAAATAAGTAGAAAAAGTGTTCCAACTGTAAGGTGTGACATCATCTCATTTTAAACTTCCTTGTTCTACAGTGAAAAATACATTTTGCCTTTAAAGTGCTTGTTGGGTGTTCACTAAAGTGATTGTACCACTGACTAGAATGACTAGCAATTTGAAAAACACTGCTCTGGTTCATCTCCTTCAAAGGATAGATGAGAACTAGATCTGTCAGTCAGGGACCCGCTTGAGTAGAAAACTGGTGGATTTCCCTGGTACACAGTGGACACTCTTCTTGAGATGGATGGTGCCAACCTTCTCAAGCTCATCAAATCCCATGTGTTGATCTTGTCATCCATGAATAAGTGTTAATATTCCCTTCCTCTCATATCCTTGGGAGTAAGAGAATCGAACAGATTCTCTTTATGATTTTACTTAGAATAGATATTAAATGGAACTTTGAGGCAGAAAGGTAGTTTGGTTAATTTAATTTCCTAATTAAGTCAAACTTACTTTTATTAATAACTTAAATATTAAACTATTCATTTTGACTCTTATCCTAAATCATTCTCTTGGCTTTTTAAGACTTAGTCAATTAGAATTTACCTGTCAAATGTATTCCTTTTCTTGGGTTTATCTGCATGACATTAAATAAATAGTTTGAACTTTTCAACTTTTCAAACAATTGTGTTGAATTTGACGTGGTTGTTCCAGCCTATGTGCTTCTGTCTGGAGTGCGTGCCGAGTGCCTGAAAGCAACTTGTCTTTCGTGGAGAATGACTGTGTGTGGGCACAGAAAGATTTTAAAAATTAGAAATAAGGGGTAAACAAAAAAGAATTCTGTCTTCAGGGAGTTATGGACTTTGCTATTACGGTACTTTTCTATTTCTATTATGGCTCTTTAGAATGAACTACCTTCATACTGATATAATGTAAATTTTGCTTGCCAAAATACTTTTATATAATAAATAATTCTTAGAAGCAGAAAAAAAGGATATAGAAAACTAGCTAACCACTGTTTGATTGATACTTGTAATATATTTTTAATCATCTCTCTTTCTTAGGTTAAATTTCCGATTTTTTTTTTCTTCCTACTCTTTCCTCACATATGGCTCTAGGAGCTTCTCCAAGAAAGCAGTTTTGCTTTGAAGATATTTCATTTCCTCTCATGAAGGATTCTTCTCTTCTTTTAGATTTGAAATCATAATAATGCCCTCAAAGATCCAGCCCCTCCCTTCCTGCCCTCTGTTAGAAAATCTTTCCGAAGTCAGCCGTGGAAAGTCCAGTTTGGAGCTTGAAGTCCAGAGGTGCTCCTCTGGGGTATGAGGGTGAGACAGCCGTGCAGGGAGCTGCTCCTGGCGGAGAGGAAGCCATCTAGAGTGACACGTTCTGAACCTCCTTGAGGAGGGAGACTGTGTTTGAAATTTTAAATCATTTATGTCCTATAGTAACCAAAAGCTGCTTTTAACTGAATGAGAAGGGCGTGTTAAGTTACTTCAGTCTGGTCCGACTCTTTGCGACCCCATGGACTGTAGCCGACCAGGCTCCTCTGTCCACGGGATTCTCCAGGCAAGAGTACTGGGGTGGGCTGCCATTTCCTTCTCCAGGGGATCTTCCCAACCCTGGGATTGAACCCGTGTCTTTTACGTCTTCTCCTTGGCAGGTCGGTTCTTTACCACTAGCGCCATCTGGGAAGCCAGTCACCCCTATTCATGATTTCATTTACCCACAGTCAACCGTGGTCCAAAAATATTAAGTAGAAAGTTCTGGAAATAAGCAGTTTGTAAGTTTCACATCGTGTGCCTTTCTGAGCAGCCTGCTGAACCCTCCCGCCGCGGGCGCCATCCGGCCTGCAGGGTGAATTCCTCCTGTGCCCGAGGCCAGTCCTTGCAGTTCCCAGGCTGATCGTTGGAGTGGCAAGGCTTGTGTTCACGTAGCTCTTACTTTACTTAATAAAGTTCCCAAAGGTGCAAGAATAGTGATGCTGACAGTTCGGATATTCTCTTACTTTGCCTGACTTATAAATTAAGCTTTATCATAGGCATGTGTGTAGGAAAAAACATAGTATACATAGGGTTCAGTGCTGTCCAAGTTTCAGGCATCCTCTGGGAGTCTTGGAAAGTATCCCCCACAGATAAAGAGGGGCTACTATTTTATATATATGTGTGTGTGTGTGTTGATAATAATGTATATATTAAATAGCATATATATGAAATATATGATATATATATATATATCATAATAAATAAGAATCAAGCCAATTTTGAACAGCAATAAGGAACTTAACATTTCAGCTCTACAAAATAAATGAAGAGTTTGAAATTCAATCAGTCCTATTTTATGTTGAGGCAAATGTACTTGGCTTTTTATGAGAATTATACCTTCTGCTCTGGTTTACATAAGAAATTGGCTGAAATCCTCTAAAGCGTTCGTTTTCAACTTTGCCATTACAGCACACCTTGCAATCAAGGTTTGCAAACCATTTTCTTTTTAAAAACTTCTAAATTAGAATAGATTCGCTAGGATTTCTTACTTTCCCTCACTTGGATTTTGATAACATTTTCCTGAGTGGCAGAATGAGAGATGAGTTTAGCGGGCATGCTGAAATTTGCACATAATCTGTGGCTTCTTTGTTGTCAGAGCTCTCATTGGGGTGCCTACCAGTACACCGTTATTTATTATTCACTTGCTTATAGATTGTTTTATTAGGAAGGCCAGTCCTTTACTCCATAAATGCATATCCCCCTAAAATGTATGTCATGAACTTTTATTTCCACACTATTTGGGGGTTAGAGCAAATCCAGGGAGTGTACACGAATATGTGCCACACGTGTCCTTGTTATCCATCGCATTCGGCAGTCTGTGAAAGCAAACACTGATTGTGGAGCTGGGGCACTGGGGGCAGGTAGGGCCGCAAGCCCGGCACAGGCCTGGGGAAGGGCTTCCCCCACAGCTCACACGGAAAGGCGGCTTACGTGGGAAGGCCTTCCAGTAAGTGTGCTGCTCTCCTCACAGCTCATGCTTCATCTTTCGTGAAACAGAATGTGGATCTGAAACCTATTCTATTCTCTGGATTTATGAAAAAAATAGAATTTTTAACTTTTTATTTGAGAAAATGATTTTTATTTTTAATAGCCTACATAGCGTATACTTTTAAATTAGTTATTTTAAGACCACATTTAAATTAGACACCTACTGTAATTTCTTAAGGTTTCCTGATATAGCTCAAGGCTCTTTAAAACCTGTTTTACATGCAGTGGGCTCTACAAATATTTACCTCTTTTTTGTCAACTTCAGGAAACCAGTTGAAAATTTTTAGAATTAGACTTTGGAGCTGTGTAGTGTATTTTCAGACTATTACAAATCTATCTAAATCTACAACCTGCTAGGCAAGATCGAATCCCTTCCAGCTCTTGACTGTAATATATGATTTGTGCGGCCTTGAGTCTGTCTCACAAACGCGTTCAGTGTTTTCCGAGCTGAGTTTCTGCTCTGTGCCAGGCAGGTCTCTGACTGTGTGTGTTCAGTCCGCTGATTGACTGACTGAGAGCTAAATTATTCTTGCCAGCACATACTCAGTTCCCAACTACTACAGAGAAGATGGACTCCGGGGCCAAAATTGGACCCTCACTAACATGCTTGCTTTCTGCCACTGTCATCCTTACGCAGGGGTTGAAAATCCAGTGACCTATATTCTTCCGTTTAAATCCTTAAAAATTTAAATTAAAACTTTGTCAACAGTAATTCTAGCCATACTGAGGCAAAAAGAGCGTTCCCTACAATCTGGCAGCACTGAATGTAATTCATAACTATCAAAAATCCGTTTTCTCTGCATAACTTTTAAGAACGCTCCTGATGTCTTGAAAATTCCATGCAATTTTCTTTAAAAGTTGGTTTGGAATGCCACTGTGCATCTTGAAGCCCACATACAGTGAGTTAAATTACAGCAATAGCATATTTCTCAAGCACCATATAGTTGCAAATCCTTTATCCCGAAGTACCTAGTAAAGGATTTTCTCCTTGAACAGTGAAGGAAGTTGAACTTTGAGGTTGTTTCAATTTAACACATGATGTGCTTGCAGACTTAAAGATGTGTTTTGCCTTTCCTCCTTTTTCTTCTTTATTCGTTCCTGCTTCTTGTAAAAGGAATTAAGTATGTAATGCTGATTATAGAGCTGGATCCTTATCATCATGTTCTCAAAGCCTCATTTCCCCACATGGCTCACGTAAGTCCTTACTCTTCAGAGGGTTAATCTAAATGCAGAGTGGAAGGCTGTCACTGCTGGTCTTCTCGGTCTCAGGATGGCATCACTATTCACTTAGTTCCCCTCCAGCATTCTTACCTGGGAAATCCCGTAGACAGAGGAGCCTGGTGGGTTACAGTCCACGGGATGACAAAGAGTTGGACACGACTTAGAGACTGAAAAACTGTTTACGTAGTTACTCCAGCCAAAACTTAAGTGTCCCTGATGCCTCACTTTTCCTCATGCCTTCCATCAACACCCGTTAACAAGCCAGGTCAGCTCTACCCTTAAAATGTGCCTCGAGTATCGCCACTGGTAACTGCCCTAGCCACCGACTTGGATTCTCTTTTTCTTACCTTATAGTCTATCACAGAGCAGCTACAATGAACCCTCCACAATAATATGAAGGGATGAAGATGTTATTGAAGTTAATTTGTTCCTGACTTTAGCAGTATCCCTGGGTTACATATAGGCTTAAAACCAAAAGAAATACTAAAAGTTAAACATTTAGGTGCCTTGCCCACCATGAGGTCGCATTGTCCTTGCGTGCTGAGTCGCTTCAGTCGTGTCTGACTCTTTGAGACCCTGTGGACTGTAGCCCACCAGGCTCCTCTGTCCGTGGGATTCTCCAGGCGAGAAGACTGGAGTGGGCTGCCATGCCCTCCTCCAGGGGCTCTTCCTGAGCTGAGATTGAACCTGCATCTCCTGCGTCTACTGCACTGGAGGTAGGTTTTTTTTACTGCTGAGCCACCAGGGAAGCCCTGAGATCATATTAGGTTCAAGTCAGCATTGAGACGTTTACTCTTACAGGATACGCTTGACGCAGTCTAACTCCAAGGGTGGAGGGTGGGAACCTCAGCCTGCCACAGGGCGGAGACAGGCGGTCGTCTTCCGTAGGAGGCCCTGCGGCAGCCCAAGCCACAGCTCCCCCAGCAGCAGTCAGGAGACATCTTCCACCAACAGATGAAGGCTCAAGTGCAAGGAGATGAGATCCACGTAGAACGGATGTGGGCGCTGCCCTGGCTCAGAAGCGCCAAGTCCCCGGGAACTAATAACTTTGAAAACAGTCAACAGGCATAGCATCTGGCATCCCTGAAGGTCCCCCGTGCGGCTGTGAGGATGAGTGTACTCAGGGAGTCTAAGCGTTAGTGTCCTCACCAGGCTGTTCATAGCTCTCTTAAACCAGACGGGTGCTGTCTCCCAACAGGAGCCAGTGATGCCCTAAGCAGTGTTACCTAGCGATATGGTGAATGTGCCATTTTTGGAGAACACATCTAGGAAGTTAACCAAAGGTCAAATTTTCATTCCGAAAAGGAAGCTTTTTGTTTATAGTTGTTTTTGTTTTCATTCTGGGACATAGGAAAGCCAACCTTAAGAGAGCTAATCCCAAGAAACTTAATTTCTTTTCTGAGCTTTCATCGAAAGAGGTAGAAAGAAATACATTCTTAATTTACTCAAATATTTAAATTCAGATTACTTAAATTCTACTTTTGTTAATATAATGATAATTAACTTAAAAAAATTTGTAATGATTAAGTCATTTAATTAGAAATTACTTCCATTTTAGAGACTTGGTTTTCACTTGTCATGCTTTCATTAAAACTATAAAAACATTCATACATACTGTCCTTATTGCTGTTTGTGGTTTTCTTTTTTCTAAATTGGGTCATAGCTAGTAAATAGTTACAGTTGTTATATATAAAAATATGGCAAAACTAACACAGTCTACTACATATGAAGTAGACTTTGTTACTACTTCTCTACTACTATATATGAAGAGACTTTTTCTTCTTTCTGCCCTCAGGTTATTTAGGGGGTGAGGACAGCATTCTAATGTTGTTAGTTGCTTTGAGGTTTTATATCTGCAGATCAGCTTATGGGCATCCTCTATTTCATAGTTCCATGTTTCCATGGTAAATGTAAGTGAGCACAGATGTTTTTCATTACCCATCACCTATGACTCTTTTGTGATTCAAGGGCTTAGGTTATATTCCACCTACTCAATTACATTATCCACTAGCCAAGTGCTTTAAAATAATTTATTATATATATATATATTTTTTTCTACAACAAACTCATTTTTGTGAGATCTTTCTAAATGGATATTGTCTTTGTTCATGGAAAATTTCAAGAACATAAGTTTGATTTAAATGCTTTTAACCAATCACTTATCATTAATGCACTGAATCGTCATGGAGACGCTGAAAGCAATTTAAAGTTCTGCTATTGGATACCCTCTAGTGAGACTTTATTGTCTTGAGATTCCGGCTTATTTATCTAAATAGAAAGCTGAAGATAGAGTCTTTATTCAGTGTATGGATTACATTAGTATAGGATGTTACGAAATTTACTTTTCCATCAAGCACATGTATTAAATTTTAGCAGTAATCACATATCCATTGTCATTTCTGAAATATGTTATTGTGCTTCTGAGTGTGCCATTAAAAAAAAGAGACTTGATTTTTCCTGGTAGTCTCTCTGGGGAAAAGACCATCAAACAGAAGGACAGTGAACATATAGATGTGAGTAGAATCCTGCCTTTTACAGTGTCTAGAAGGGAAGTGTCCTCACGTCCTCCCCACACACTTTCTGTCACCAAGAGGCACCACCCTGCTGCTTTCTGTGTCCATCCTGGTCTGGGGAAGCCTCAGCAACAAGCGTATAAGAAGTTTCTGATTAAACCAGAAGTCAGCCTCCTCTTCACGATTGCCATAGTGATGTTGTTATTATTCCCACATACATACCCGGTGGTCATAAAGCAGCTTCCATTTATAGAGCATACCATACACTTGCAGCAAATCCGGAAGGGAAGGAGCATTATTCCCATTTTATAGATAAGAAAACTAAGACCCAGGAAAGTTCTGTAACTTCTCCAAGGCTATTCAGCTAGAAGGCAAATCTAAATTTATCTGAACCTGAATTTCATTCACATTCTATTACCTGATTTCCTGTTTTCCACCCACCTAGTCTTGCCTTTCATTATCTCCTTCCTACTACATCTTGACACTGCATTTTAACTTGTTCCTTCACTCTGACTGTGGTATATGAATGCATCTCTGCTTCAGACTGTTGAGTAGTTTGTGCTCAAGCACCAAAATGAATGAATATTCACTTACTCATTAATATAATCAACCAACAAGTGTTTACTGAGTATGTTACGTGTAAAGTATTCTGCAAGACATTTTAGTTAGTATGAAGTTTGAGAAGGACCTGCCTTCTCTTGCTTATGTCCTCCTTGAAAACAAGGAAGGCCTGAGAAAGGTAAGAATGAAGGAAAAAATGAAAAAAAAAAAAAGACCTAAGGAGTTGGAAGTAGTTGATTGCAGGAAGTAGGGTTTAGAAATGAGGACATACATGTACAGCATGTAACTGCGTACATGCTTTTTTTTTTAAACAGTAAACATGTACTGTTCTGATAGAACTGAACCCAAAAGTAAACAAATTTCAAAAAGAAAAGCATTCCAAGATGTGGTGGGACAGTCGGGATACAGAAAAGTGCTAGATGTTTTAGAAACATGAGAGTCTTGTGTGGCTTTAGATGGTAGATGAAAAAACCATAATTGTTGCAACCAGTAAATATTTATTGAACCCCTAGTAAGTGTCTGTCATTGCAGTAGACTCTGGGGCCACAAAGGTAAACCATCAGTGCCCTTCTCTTCGTCCTATCCCCTCTCAAAGTGGTCTCGGGAGGCCGCTAGATGTGCACCCTGTGGGGTGGTGGGTGGCGTGGATGACGGCATCCAGGCAGCAGAGGCCTGGAGGTCCCCGGGTCGCACTGAAGCAGCTTGGCAGCAGACGGGAGGGAGGCGGGCCGGGGAGCGATGCGCAGGCTCGCCGGGATTGGCCCCGGGGCGTTTGCTCGCGGTGGACAGTTCTAAGATGAAAGTGGAGACTTAGTTCGGAGGGACAGTTGGCGAGCTTTAACGCTAAAGCTTTATGCTACCAATGGTGGGAGTTATTGGAGGGTGTTTGAGGAGGAAAGTGACAAAATCTAATTTATCTTCCAAAACAGAACTCTTGCTGCGGTGTGCAGGATGAGTTGCTCGGAGAACAGATCAGTGAAGAGACTGATAACAAGACAGATATTGGAGTTTAGGAAAGAAACAGCAAATCTCAGTTTTCTCAGGGTTTTTGTCTCTGACTTTCTGACCTCAAAGACTTCATATATATATGTATATACACACACACACATGCTGAACTCCATTGTCCAGTGACATCTGTATCATTTATAATTTATATATACATATTAGAATTTATATGTATAATGTATGCTTAGAAGAGCAAAAGTGTTTCAGGGACCAATGTAACATGCTAAATACCTACTGTGTAAAATCACATCGGCGTCTGTGACTCAAGAAACAGTTTGCAAATGGAATTCTTAATGAAGTTCAGCCCCTTTTGTTTGAGTCAGAGAGTATTTTTCACGTATTGTCACTTGCCTGAATTTCAAGTATCTTTGATTCTCATTCTAGGCCAGTACTGTCCAATACAAAATGTAATGAAAGCCACAAATGTGAGCTACATATGTAATTTAAAGTTTTCTAGTAGAGTATTGAAAGAAGTGGAAAGGAACTGCCGGAATGCCTTTTAATAATATGCTATATTTAATAAAATGGATCCAAACTATTATCATTCCATCATGTAATCAATTAAAAATATTACTGCTGAGATGTTTTATCTTCTTTTTACATTCCTTTTTTATCTGAAATCTTTGAAGTCTGGTGTGTGTTTTCCCTTTAAGCATGTCTCAGTTCGGACTCTGCATGTTTCAAGTACTCAGTAGCTATGTGCACTAATTTCTGTAGTGGCTACGGTATTGAAGAATGCTCCTTGAGATTAACCATCTTTAATGTAAAACTCCATTTCTGAATTCATTCTAAATTAGTGAAATATGAGAAAAATGGATGTCAGTGTGACTACTGTTTTTCTTTTCTTTCTGGCAAAGATGCCATCAGTCACTGAAAATGGATTTTATTTATTTTATTGCCTCGGTGACTCAGGATGTTAATTCATCCATCTAGTTAATAGGCCTTACGTTTACCTCCTTCTTCATCTTTCTGAGGCTTTTTCTTTCTTTTTATAATCTCATCCTTTGTTCTCAGCTGTAGTTTCATTTATAAATAAAGCAGACTATTCATCTGACATTGTGGAAGACAGGAACAAATCAGGCAGAAATAAAAAAAGGAAACCATCTCCTTCATAACTCCTTGCTCTCTTGTAATGAAACCTGTATCATTTGATATAATAATCAATTCTTGAAATTGTTTTCAAGGTGCCGTCTCCTTAACATTCTTGGGTAATGCATAGCAAGAAGCACCGCTGTCTCATTAGGGTGCCTGGGGGGGTCCCAGAGGCCCTGGAATGGATGCCCTGTAGAGGACATCATCTGATTTGTGGGCTGTGCTTTTTGATGAACCCTTGGAAATGATGTGGTGTCAGTGAAATACCAGAGTTCAGCATTTTAACATTACATATAAGTTGGGAGGGGCAGAAACGAGCTCTGAGTATCTCGTTGGTGTAACACGTGCTGGATCCCGTAGTCTTCACATTATAGACCTTCAGGACCTGTATCATTATTGCTGTACTGATAAGGGAATCTGTTTAGGACATTTGCAGATGTTGCCTAAGGATATCAGTTAGTGGTAGAGAAAGGATTTAAGCCCACGTGTCTCTGACCCTGAGCCTGGCGTTCTTTCCACTGAAGTATGCTGCCTGTTTGCATATTTCTTTCCCCCGTGAACACTCGGTGTCATGAGTGTTGAGTGGGACATTGTTCAGAGGACCCAGGGGACAGTTTCTAGTCCCTGGCTTGCCACTTACAGTGTGTACGAACACGTGCGAATTATTTATCTTTCTTCTAACACTTTGTATCTATATCTGTCTCAGGTAATGTGCTAGGAGTCGTGAAATTAGTAATGCAGCCCATTTTCTAGGAGTGGTATCATGGTGAAATACAGTGCTCTCTGTCTTCTTGAATCACCATCTGCTTGAAGGCAGAGGTTTTAATAGGTTGGAGTCAAGCAGGCCCGGATGCAGAACCCAATCTTGCCTCTTAATATCCGTGTGAAGACAAGTAGATTAGTCTCCCTGAGACCCAATTTCTTGTCTGTGAATTGGACTGTTGTAAAGATGTGAAGAGAAAATGTAGTGGATAGAATTTGTCCTTCCCCTTACTTTTCCCATTAGAAAAAAATGAGGGTCTCATTCATAAAACACTGCTCACACAGGAGTTAAGCTGTGTCAAAGGGATTCAGAGAAGGGAAAACGTAATTGAGCGCTGGACTGTGATCAGGGAAAATTGCAGAGAGGATGAAGGTTACAGACCGGTGGGAGAGGACGGCAAGAAAGATTTGGGCGGGAACACCCCGCCACAGAGGAAGCAGTGTCATGTGAAAAAAGGCAAAAACCAGCCCTGGCAGATAGGAGAACATTCAAAATGTGTAATGGCTTGTGAGCATTTTACCATGGTTCAGCTTGTTGAGTTTTTGGTCATAAGCTAACCATAAAATTGAGTAGCTTCTTCTGAGTGTCTAACTCTTGCTGAAAGAATAAATCTATTCTGGTGGGCTGTCTCTTCCAGACTCAGCTACCCCCCTGTACTTCATCAGCCACAGATTTCAATTTTTGACTCCTTTAATGCCTGCATTTTTCCATGTCTGCATTTTTTTCACTTTTCATGTTCCATGTCTAGAACTTTCACCTTCTTTTAGAGTAGCAGTTTTAGGCTTTTTACTAGTTTTCACAAAACGAAGTTAAATGCTCATTGATTTAATGCTATTTATTTAATTTATTTAATATTATTTATTTTTATTTGATAATATTATTAAATTAAACTTTAGAGACTACTTGAATTTCTTACATCTCATATTATTTTTCAAATATAACTTAAAGATCTTGAATAATTTATAAGCCCCGTGGAAATTTGAGTTCATTAGGCTTTTGGTTACATTGATACAAACATGTACAAACTTTTAAGGGACAGATGATTTTTTTCCTTAAAGTGAAGGGAAGTTTTGTAGTGTCTAAAATAAGGCCTGCTGGAATTGATGAAGAATATATCCCTGCTTTTTGGTTCTTCTGATTCACCTGATATATCTTAAATATCCTATACTAAAGAATTTACTTGGCCATCTTTACTCTTTAATGGAGGCTTAAGTTACATTCAGAATTATTCACAGTACCTCAGAGGTACATAAATTTTAAATAAATCAGGTTAAATACGAAATAATTGGCCTTGGACACCATTGAATTAGAAGAACTACTTCTATATGTCTTATACACAGATATGTGAAAGTATTTACTAATAAATAGAATTCAGAACTAGCAAATGCTGCAGGTGATGTAGTATGAAAATGGTCTAATACCATTTTAATTCATTTTCTGTTTTTTTAGAAAACCTCGAAGTACAGTATAAAGTGAACATATGAGTTTAGTGAATCTTCACGTCCAGATGAAGAAACAAACATTTCCAGTACCCCAAAATCCTCACCCCTGCATTACCTTTTTCAATCATTACCCTCCCTCAAGGGTAACCAGTATCATTCCTTCTGACAGCAGAGATTAATTTTTTCTGATTTTTTACTTAAAAACCACTTCTCTTTAAACATATGTAACACTATAGAAATTTCTAAACGAACTTGTGGTATGCTTATTGTCTTTAATGTTTATTTTTTAAATATTCAATTTGAAATGCTGTCTTCAGTACGAAGATGAACGGTTCATAAATGAATTATCTGTGGCCTCAAAGGGAGGCAGGGAGGCTAACACATGCATGAACACACACACACACACAAAGATTTTGCCCTACCACAAATTTTTTCTGACATAAAAGCAATGCAATATTCAGAAAACACACTATTTCATTGATTTTTTTGGGTAACATTTGGAATTATTTGGCATCAAAATGAAAGATTTTCTTTTTAAAAACAATTTTTTTTAGTGATATTATGTCACTAGCCTTTATTGGAATTAATTCTGAAACCTCCTTGAAGAGTCAGAAAAACAATCTATCTTTATGAATCAGTGTTTGTTTATGATTCAGTGTTATTCTATCTCTTCCAGACCTTCTTGGTTATTCACTTTTACCTTTAAAATTTACTTTAAAATATGTGGAATTAATCATGATGGTGACTGTGGTGTAATTTTAGCGTAATTTTGAAAATCTCTGCTGGCGGATTCTTACCCCTCAGTCTCTGCGCCGTGGCCCTGACTGGGACACTGAAGGGGTCGTCACTTTTGAGCTGAAGGGTGTTATTCTGGTGTGAGCCTGATCCAGGAGGGGGAGCCCTCTTCCAAAACTGGTTGGCTCCGGTATTAGTGGATATAAATTTCAGCTCATTGCTACATTTTGTTTTTTGCCATAAGTTATCTATTCAGGATGTGCTATAATACAAAGGAGTATGATTTAAAGGAAGATTCCTGAAGAACAATAACATACCCACTTTTTAAACATATGCATTATATAAAAGAAGATATTACCTGTAAAAATGGAACTGCCTAGGAAAAATATGCGTTAGAATGTGTATTAAATAAAGAAAAATATAAGAAATTTTCCTATTTAGTGGGCTGCCCACATAGCTCAGTCAGTAAAGCATCTGCCTGCAATGTGGGAGACCTGGGTTCAATCCTTGGGCTGGGAAGTTCCCCTGGAGAAGGAAATGGCAACCCACTTCAGGATTCTTACCTGGAGAATCCCATGAACAGAGAAGCCTGGTGGGCTACAGTTCATGGGGTCACAAGAGTCGGATACGACTTAGCGCTATCTTTCTTTTCTTTCTTTCTTTTCCTATTTGTGCAGGCCTTGACTTTTAGATACATGAAAAATATCTGCCCAGACTATTTATTGCTTAGTCAAATGAATGTAAACGTAGAGGCTGCACTGACATTGAACTTTCCTGATATATCAAAAATGTCAGAAAAGCTACACATGTTTAATAGCTTTGTTTAGAACATATTTGCAAATGGAAGTTTAGAAAACCCTTGCATCTCCAACTTCTTAGCAGATGATCTATTTTGATAGAGCCCCTGGTCACGTCAGAAATACACACGGTTAAGGTGTGATCACTCATCACTCTGCCATGTCAGTCTAAGAAGCTTTTTGTCTAGGCAAGCTTATTAAAGCATTAAGACAAAAAAAGATTTGGAATGAAAAAAAATATAAGAGTTATGCCTAGAAAAAGAAAGCAAAATCATAGTTATTCAGGTGCTGGATAATGGCTAGATGAAACGCCAACACCGCCGGCCCCCACAGTGGCATGTCCTGTTGTTTGGCATTTGCTTTAAAACAGTTCAGCCAGTGCGCCCATCAGGGTGGGGGAGTAGGCAGGGGTATACTTAAACCCGGTTTTGCCTGTGGGTTAATTGTTGAAGTTAAGTGATGGATACATGCAGGTCATTATACTGTTTTTTGTTGTTTTTACTTTTGTTATGTGTTGAAAACTTTCCATGATAAGAAAGTTTTAAAAATTTGTCCCCCAAACACTCTTAGAACTGACCTGAATAGTTCTTCCTGTTGCAAAATCTTAATAATGGCAAGATTTTTATCATTTAAAAAATGATAAAAATTGAAAGAGTCATAGCTTTGTTTATACATCTTTCTCAAGGTCAACAGTTTTTGGATTCCAGTTCCAGTCTCAAGGAGACAAAGTATTCTTGTCTGATGAACAAGAAGAGAAAATTTCACTGTGCTCTGTATTTAATACTATACTTTTCATGTTAGTGCAGGGTATTTGTGATATGTTATATTTTCATAATGGAAAGTTCATTTCTTCCGAGTCGGACTAGATCTATTGGTCGTTAAACTACATAAAGAGAGATGGTTTGTATTTCCTTCCTTCTAGCTCTTGTTTGTTGTAAGGAAAATCTCAGCATTTACATGTTCATATACTGCCTACATAGTTATATACCTGTCCCAATTTTATATTTTGAAAAGTCATTGTTCATGTATGTATAATTTTTATTGCAGTATTTTTTAGATGTAAACAGGTAAAGTCATGTTTCATTACTCCTTTCACTTCATTGGATAAAAGTTCTAACTTAGTTTTCATTTCATTAAATACTGTGACAAAATCTCCCTCCCCTAAGCAATGGAATGATTTGCTTAGGTATGTTAAAGTGTGTTTCATATAAGGTGCCCCTGAAAATAAATTATGTTGACGCCTCATTTTCCAAGCCGATGACAGGACATTGTAACACAGCAGATAAACCATGCAGGATGGTTTTTCTCCCAGCACAGGCAGTATCTAAATACCACAGACCAAAAGAGACAGACTGGTAAGAGAGACTTAGATCTGAAAGAGCAGCCTTCGGGTCCCTTCTGGGGAAGTGGATGAAGGTTACACAGCACATTTGTCAGCCTGGAGTTTACTTTTTTTTTAGTTTTTTAATCTTATCTGACTTATCTGACTTATCTGACTTATCTGACTTCGTCGCTGGTTCAAATGTAACAGGTTATGTTTGTGTCTACCCTCAGCGCTTGGCTTATGCAGGGTAGGAGCAAGTGACACCTTCTGGTAATGACAATGGCGAATGGTCTCAGCTCTGAAGCGCAGAGATCACATCCAGTTTTGTAATAACATGCCCAGCAGGAAAGCGTCTGACTAGGCCCTGCTGCACAGCTCAGATTGCACCTCAGGACCCTGCAAAGTGCCTTCTAAGAGCCCAGCACCAGGCCCCACCTCAGACCTGTGAAACCAAGGTCTCTGTGGGAGCTGGGGGCTGATGGATGATTCTCAAGATCAGGCTGAGATGAGTGCATCCAGTTCTGGTGCTGCCTTCAGACGTGCGGAGTAGCTTTGCAGGGAGTGGGGAAACGGGCAAGTACAAATTACCATCCCTGTGTCAGACACTAAAATTTGACTCTGCAGCAGTGTCGTGAAGGTGCAGGGGTGGTAGGCGGAACTCTGTAGCTCTCCGTTAATGTTTCTTTAGTGTGTTTCTGATGAGTCCTATGATTAGTTAGATTTAAGTATCAGTGCTCCAGAGAACACTATCCTCTTTCAAATTAAAAAAAAAAAATGTGGATTTAAAAACATCGTCTATATGGATAGTATTTGCTTTCCACATTGCTTCCCGGGATTACAAACCATGACGCCTCAGCCTTGTTCCTTAAACTCAGCCTCTTATAGTCTCTACCTGCAGAAGCTGTGTAGTCATGTTAGAGAAAACGGACAGAGACTTTTTAGAAAAGGAGCCCCCATGTTTGAAGATGGGCATAAAAGAGCCAAGAATAAAGGCTGATGTTCTTTGTGTCTTAGCTTCTTGTTATCTACAGTCATGTACATTAACATTCATCTTCAGGAAGTCTTACTTTCACATGCCTGTTAATATCACCACTTTTTAAATCTTTCATTAATAAGTCAAGTTTGAAGTACAGAATTGGGCTTCTTGAAATGTAAACACGATTTTAGCCACTTACCCTCAGATTTGATCCTGGCTTCCTCCTGAAAGGGCTTCCCTGGTGGCT
The DNA here is from genome assembly GCF_910594005.1 of Cervus elaphus. Taxonomy (NCBI): domain Eukaryota; kingdom Metazoa; phylum Chordata; class Mammalia; order Artiodactyla; family Cervidae; genus Cervus; species Cervus elaphus. Next base: position 105,922,777 of record NC_057823.1, on the reverse strand, counting down.
TAGAGGTTAAAGCGTCGGCCTGCAATGCAGGAGACCTGGGTTCAGTCCCTGGGTTAGGAAGATCCCCTGGAGAAGGAAATAGCAACCCACTCCAGTATTCTTGCCTGGAGAATCCCATGGATGGATGAGCATGGTGGGCTACAGTCCACGGGGTCGCAAAGAGTCGGACACAACTGAGCGACTTCACTTCACTTCACTTCCTTCTGAAAGTTGATGTTTGTTATAGAGATAAAATTAGGTGGTTATTAAGGTGGCACCTTACCTCAGGAATCTGACGCAGACAGATCCTAGCAGTCCCTAAGAAGATGCTTGCCCAGGACCAGCAGCTTCCCTGGCAAGGACCTTGTTTTTCATGTTTGTCTGCATGCCCCCTTGCTTAGCTGCTGGTCAGCAAGACTTAGCGTTATTCATATTTCTTATATTTAAAAATGTTTATTGAGCACTTACATGTGAGACCTATTTGAAGGGTTTGCACATTTATTAACTTAATTCTCACAACAGTCCTACTAGGGAGTTATTATTACAGATGAGAAAACTAAGACACAAAGAAATTAAATAGCTTCCCCAAAGTTATGCAGGTGTTGGGTGATAAGAGCTGAAATTCAGACTTACAAAGACTGACCCCAGAGTTTGCATCCTTATCTGTTACTCACCTGGTCATCGTTAAGCCAGTGAATGATGACGTCTGTTTTTGGCCCCACACCTAACCCACAACTCTGATGAAAAAATAGCGTAGTGTTCCTTCCGTCCTGGCAGAAGGACCAATGGGTTCCTGCCCCCAAACCAGTCTTAGACTTAGTAACTTCCCTGAGAGAAAAGGCACGCCTGGCCGCACCCCTGGGCACCTTCCTGCCTGTCTGCGCACGCGCACCGTGAGCCGCCCCTGGTGGGAGGCGGGCAGCGGGCCGCGGCCGCCGCAGTGGTGCCTGAAGGCCTGTGCCTGCTCTGAGTTTCCCCGGGAACACCGCTCAGTTACCATCCTGGATCCAACTGCATATCCACTCTCCTCTCCCACAGAGAGACGACGACAGGCTAGGAAAGCAACAGACAGGAAGGAACTTCATAGCTGTATGTTGCAGTGATGTGCCGGTCCTTCTTGAGTTCAGTTCAGTTCAGTCACTCAATCGTGTCCGACTCTTTGCGACCCCATGAATCGTAGCACGCCAGGCCTCCCTGTCCATCACCAACTCTAGGAGTTTATTCAAACTCATGTCCATCGAGTTGGTGATGCCATCCAGCCATCTCATCCTCGGTCGTCCCCTTCTCCTCCTGCCCCCAATCCCTCCCAGCATCAGGGTCTTTTCCAATGAGTCAACTCTTCGCATGAGGTGGCTGAAGTATTGGAGTTTCAGCTTCAGCATCAGTCCTTCCAGTGAACACCCAGGACTGATCTCCCCTGGGATGGACTGGTTGGATCTCCTTGCAGTCCAAGGGACTCTCAGAGTCTTCTCCAACACCACAGTTCAAAAGCACCAATTTTTTGGCACTCAGCTTTCTTCACAGTCCAACTCTAACATCCATACATGACCGCTGGAAAAACCATAGCCTTGACTAGACGGACCTTTGTTGGCAAAGTAATGTCTCTGCTTTTTAATATGCTATCTAGGTTGGTCACAACTTTCCTTCCAAGGAGTAAGCGTCTTTTAATTTCATGGCTGCAGTCACCATCTACAGTGATTTTGGAGCCCCAAAAATAAAGTCTGACACCGCTTCCACTGTTTCCCCATCTATTTGCCATGAAGTGATGGGACCGGATGCCATGATCTTAGTTTTCTGAATGTTGAGCTTTAAGCCAACTTTTTCACTCTCCTCTTTCACTTTCATCAAGAGGCTTTTGAGTTCCTCTTCACTTTCTGCCATAAGGGTGGTGTCATCTGCGTATCTGAGGTTATTGATATTTCTCCCGGCAATCTTGATTCCAGCTTGTGCTTCTTCCAGCCCAGCGTTTCTCATGATGTCCTCTGTATATAAGTTAAGTAAGCAGGGTGACAATATATAGCCTTGATGTACTCCTTTTCCTATTTGGAACCAGTCTGTTGTTCCATGTCCAGTTCTAACTGTTGCTTCCTGACCTGCATATAGGTTTCTCAAGAGGTGGGTCAGGTGGTCTGGTATTCCCATCTCTTTCAGAATTTTCCACAGTTTATTGTGATCCACACAGTCGAAGGCTTTGGCATAGTCAGTAAAGCAGAAATAGATGTTTTTCTGGAACTCTCTTGCTTTTTCGATGATCCAGCAGATGTTGGTAATTTGATCTCTGGTTCCTCTGCCTTTTCTAAAACCAGCTTGAACATCTGGAAGTTAAGCTCCCTGAATAGTGTTAACAGGAACAACCTGGTGGAGAAATTAATTCAAGGAATCACCGTATGACCTTGTTGTTTATCTAGAAATATTACTACAGACTCCAAGTCTAGCAAATACGCTGTTATTTATATGTTCAGATGACAACACGTCCACGGGCGTGTGCTCACAGTGGGAAGTTAGCCATTTGGGGTTATCCTCTTTATTATCAGGTATAATCAAGAGTTAAGTCCTTTGCACAAAATTTTTCTTTTTCTAGTTTCATTGCTGTCTAAGAGAAGATTTAGCTTAAACTTAAATTCCAGGTGGACAATTAACTACATTACACTAAATAAAAGATCAGATCATCAGGCTATTTTTCAATTTAATTTAGTTAATGGATCAAAAATTCAAATATAGTACCATATCTAGATGAGAAATTTTGTTCTTTTAATCCCTTGAAGCCAAATTTTTACATTTAAAAAATAAAAAATTTAGTCTGATGTCAGTAGCACTGGTTATTTGTATATAGGAAATGATCACATACAGGAAATGATCTTTAAATGCACTGCTTGCTTTTTTTTTTTTATGAAGTCATTTCTTTAGTTCTCTGCTAGAATACTACTCTAAACTACATAGGAAGGACTGTGTGTAGCAGCCTGTATTTTCAGCTCATATCAGTTTTTCAGTGCTCTAGAGGTGTTGATTGTGCTTATGAAAGCATTAGCACCCTGTGTGACATCTTCAGAAAATGATTGAACATTTTTTTTAAATTGCAAAAGTGGAAGAACAGTGCTTGACCAGTAAGTTCTCAGATTAATCTGTTTCTGCAGTGGAAAAAAGTGGTAATGGGTTGAAAGGTGATACCTTGCTAGACTCCTAGATATAGAATTACTTGGTTTCAGACGAATCATAGAATTCTAATCATAAAATTCAGGATATTGTAGCTAAATATATATATATGTATATATATCTTATATATTATGAAATGGAGATTTGCACTTTTTGTAATTTGATCTTTACTTTTTAAATTATTTTTCTTATAGAATAAAAAAGAAATATATTAAAATTGCTGCTGTGCACTAAAATAAGCTGATGATATTTGTGTTTGTACTGGTGATTTAAAATTGTTAGTTAATTTTTATTTTCAAACATACATGTACAGAAAAATAAGTCCAACAGAGTTCCTTTTTAGCCAATATTTATACAAGAAGATTTAATTCATTTAGAAAATAATTCTCTTAGCTATGAGCATCAATTCAACTTCACCTAATCCATCCGTGATGAATTAGCACTATCAAAATGTTGTCTTTATCAGTAAAATGGGTATAGATTTAGTCATTGTTGAGCCTGAGCACAGAGCTTCTCAGTCATTCCTAAGGACGTGCCAATCCGTTTTGTAATCTTCCTGAACCCAGCCATTGTTGCAGAGCATCTATCCAGTATGCGTTATGCTAGATTTCTTGGTTTTGCATTTATTTGTAGACATTACTTAAAAACAATAACAAGATGCCCACAGTAGATGCATTTTGTTTTCTGGACACACAGTATGCAAAGAGCATGGGCGAACTTCAGGCCCAGTCCCTGCCACTCTCTTGTTTGGTATGTGTCTGGGCTACTAAATGTACATGAGCCTCTTTTCCTTACCTGAAGAAGGAGAAAGTGAGGAATTTAGGAAGAAGGGCATAAAAGAACTTACACAAAGCCCCTGGCTTATGATAGATTTCATTCTGTAATTAATTGTTGTTTTTGTTTTAAAATGAAAATCTTATTTTTGGGGGGGAATGGATTTTAGCACCTGGAAAAAAATATTTTACTTATCTGTCTGACCACTGTGAATCTGATACTGTTTTCTTTTAAGAAAAGATGAGTGTTTGTTAAAAAACAATTAAGCAGTAGCAGATTCAAAAAGCTGGAATTCTACACTGTATGGTTTTTGGCTTTTATTTGTCACTTAGAAAATATTTTTCTCTTAATGGCACTTTTTTTTCCCCAAATAACCAAGTATCATACAGACAAAATATATAAAGCATAGGAGCTGTAATGTATTTTAAAATTTGACTTCTGTGTTTTTCCATCTCTCTCTTCGTAAAGGAGCAAATCATATCTAGCCATCCTTTTATAAATGCTGTTGCTAAAATATGTGCTTAAAAAAGCTTCAGTTATGATATTTTTGGCTTACGTTTATTAGTAATTGTCAACCTAAAATGTCAATAAATTTGTGTAAACATTTGAAAAATTTAGTAGCTTTTATATTAGAAAAAGTATTATTCAAACATATATAAGCATAATTTTCCCATAATTGACTTTACAGTGAAGTTAAAGTGGTATTATTTGTTGGATATTTCTGCCCTCAAATGTGATTATTGGAATATGTTGTTAAATTTTGAGTGACTGATAGTGTTCAAAACTGTCATTATAAATAAGGCTGCCAATTTTAAATATTGTCACTCTATTAACGAGAATGTTTATTGTGTTAATATGTAATATGCTTTATTTTTTAATGAAAATAATTATCAAGTTGTCAAAATTATTCTGATAAAATATAATTTAAGAGACTATTCTAAGTGATTTAAGTCTGTTTAAACCAGCTTACTTGATTTCAGTATGTATTCCTGTTAACATTCAAAAAAGCTATCACAGTATAATATTGAAGTTTGGGTTCTTTTAATACTAATAAGGATACTTCTTGCAACCTTATTCACGTTGCAAGTAAAATGATAAGTATATCTAAATCAGTGTTAGGCTTGTGTTATGTTGCTCTGACATTTGAATAGACTACTTTGGTGTTTAATCTTACAATTTTTCTTAGCCCTAGAAAAGGTTAATTTGAGAGCATTGACATCTTTTGTAATTAGAAGTTAAACATGCCAACAAAAAACTTCTCTGTTAAAATATTTATTTCAGGTTTCTGTGTGTTGTCTTAGTTATGGTGGTTTCAAGGCAAGAAGTAGATTTATCAGTATAAAAACATATATCTGTATTAGGCATTGAAATGTATACTCCAGGTACAGATAAATTTTATCTCATAAATTTATTGTGGTTACTGTGTAAAGTAGATTCTAAACAGGTGATTCAGTAGATTATATTTCTATTCTGTAAATTTATTTCAACCACATTAGATAATTTCATAACCTTCTAAAGTTGCTAGGTTTTGTCTTTTTAAAATGTTCTCATCATGGAAAATTTCAAACGTTAACAAAAGTCTCTATAAAAAACAATAATGAAACCCTAAATGCCTATTCCTCAGCGTCAACAGTTATCAGTAGACGGCTAACCTTGTTTCATCTCTACCTAGCTCACCTGGTCTACTGTCTTCCCACACACAGAATTATTTGGAAGCAAATCCAGGAGAAATTATGATGCGTTTACGATTAACAGTTTGCATGACATTTAATCACGTAATAACCTTCTTGGTGGCGTTATTTAATATTCAGCTGTGTTTTGGCTAGCTGCACACGTATAGATGGTTGACTGTTTACCTCTTGCGTAGTGTCATTGTTTTCAGACAAATGGAAAATACTGAGTTTGGTATTAGTTGCCATGGTTTAATACCAGATCATTCTGATCATTATTATGTATAAAGCATAAGAAAGGTGGGAAAAGATAATGGGGGCATAGATGGCCATATTAAAAATACCTGAAGTTACTTTATTATGTTTCTTAGCAGTATGGCAGAGTGAATAAAAACAAGAGGCCAATTTAAAAAGGTCCACTTGGGGCAGTCTGAAAACACACATCACAGGCACAGAGAGAATAGATACCAAACTCTGACAAGCTTTCAACAGAAAAGCCAGAATGTCCTCCGAGGTAACCCTGGCATAGCTGCACAGTCTGCAGCGCCTCCGCTGAACTTTCTAGCTTTCTCTCGAGGCCCTTGGCAACACGCCACGTCAGCCGGATGCCAGCGGTACGGGACTAACCATCCTTAGACGCGGCGTGCTCTGAAGGTGCATGTCATTCTTTCAAAAGCTGAAAGAGGATCACAAGGCTGAGGCGTCTATTTCCAATTAATTTGGTCACAGGAGTTTATCTGTCATCTTTGTTCTGTCATAGCAGTTTGTGGTAAACCTGCTTCACGTGGATTATCAAATATTAAGAACAGTGCATTGCAGAATTTTCCCCCCAGTCAATTCCTATTTTGTCACTTTTAGTTTAAAGTAGATGAAACTAGCCATGGGTTTAAAAATGAACTTGACATTTTCAAACTTCCATGAAAAGGAATTGGTCAAACTTCTGGCACAATGACATAGTAGGTTATCGTATACACCGTGCTAATTCATTCTGATTTTCTACAAAAGGTTGGTATAAACTTTTTACTCTAGAAAAGTACATACAACTTTAGCAGCAAAGATACTTTCTTCTTTTTGTACAAGAACAAAATATGGAGATTCTATGCACAATATCCTCATAGTGTGCTAAAATGAATACTGATTTTCTGAATACTATCTTTCAATATTTATGTATCTTTTATCTACCCTAAAAGCATAACAAATGATTTCCCTCTCTGCGATCATATAATCCCACTGCCAAACAAGAAGTTAGATGGTGTGGTCTTGTTATTCAGTGGCTCAGTCGTGTCTGACTCTTTGCGACTCCATGAACCACAGCACGCCAGGCCTCCCTGTCCATCACCAACTCCCGGAGTCCACCCAAACCCATGTCCATTGAGTAGGTGATGCCATCCAACCATCTCATCCTCTGTCGTCCCCTTCTCCTCCTGCCTTCAGTTTTTCCCAACATTGGGTGACCAAAGTACTGGAGCTTCAGCATCAGCATCAGTCCTTCCAATGAATATTCAGGGTTGATTTCCTTTAGGATGGACTGGTTTGATCTGATAGATAGTGTGTTGGCCATTTAAATTTTTTATTTAAGTTTAACTCAACAGTTTTAGGCCGTTTTGGTGCAAGTAAGACAATCTTGCCCGGGTTTGAGCAAAGGAATCGGTCATTAGAGAAGAAGGCAGTGTGTGTTACAGTGAGTGGCTCCCAGGAACTCACGGGCACCTGGGAACTGAAGTTGTGTGGCTGTTTTCCTCTACCTCGGAATTAAAGGTACTCTGAGTACCTCTGGGGACCTCATGGGATCAGGGAGTAGACTTTTGTTAATATCCTTACTACAACAATGTATGCTCACTTGTTAATAGTCAATATACTAGTCCTGAATTTTGTAAAAATAAGTAGGTATACCTTATGTTACAAATTTACAAAATTAAATAGCTTGAAATTTTATAATAGGAGATGGGAATGTGACTGTGACTCCTTGAAAATGTTGTAAATATCTCAGCGTGCCTCCATAATAGCGCTGGGTAGTTAATAGTGTTATTTTCCCTGGTGACTTATCCAGTTTGATGCAACCAGCTCATAAGGGGGAAACTGAGAATGAAAAGCTTCACCTATACAAACCGCAAGGCTGTCCTTGCTCATGAGACAGTGCATTCTGCTTGTGATGGAAATAACAAGACTCTTTAAAAACTGCTTATACGTGAGGGGCAGGATTGGCCACTCCATTCCTTCCCTTTAGGTTCTCATTTTTTGTTCACCTTCTTCATCATCGCATCGTCCCCTTTCTCCTGAGCTCCCCTCAACTTTTGTTTTTCCCGGTGCTGCCCCGTCCTTCCCATTTCCATTTCTGATCTGTGTTAATGCAGCTGGGGTGTGATGCATCCACACAGAAGAACTTGGGGGTCTTGCAGGCATCAGCTTCCATCCTCCGCAGCTCCGCCCTTCTCTTCGGGCTTAGCTGTTCTGACACTTCCTGTCAGAAGCACTGCTTTGCTGTGGGCCTCGGAGGCTGTGGTTTCACCCTCTGGATTTTTTGGGAGTTCGTGTTTATTGTGTGGAGAGAGGGTCCCCAGCAGCCGCATTTCCGTCTCCAGTCTTCGTGCTGGCTTTGACTGTGAAGTCCCTTCATTGTTACTCAAAAGGCAGAGAAGGCTGACCCTCCAGCTCAGGTGCAGGGCGGCCAGGTTTCTTCCGAAGCAAACGGCGGGCAGCAGCCCAGTGTGGGAAAGGAAGTGGCATCAAAGCGGGGTCATCCGGTCCACCCCTGGCGAAGGATGCTTGTGAGAAGGGCAGAAGCAGAGGCCGAGAGAGGGCGAGCAAGCGGGGAAAGAAAGGGAGCGACACACAGCCGGCCTCCCGCACTTCTGAGTCAGGCCTCAGAGGTGTCCCCAGACCCAGCTGGTAGTGGAGCAGGAGGGGCCAGGCGGGAAGCATGCAGACCGCTGCTTTTGTTCCCTCCCTGCGAAGAGTCTTGATTATAATGGAAATCCTGCCAGACCCTTCATTAGGAAAGTACAACAGGGCAGTAATATAATTCATCACCTGTTAGAAGGCATGCCTGTGGGCTATTTACTAGAAATCTATTAAGTATGACACGAAGACAGATTGCAGTCCATTTCTTAACGTGACATTATAATCAGGATGTATGCTCACTGAAATGGTTTATAGAACCCTTGTCGGTGAGTCCTATCTATTAACCTAAAATCTGCATAAATGAAGTGTAGCCAGTGTACCACCCTGAGACTGTGGATGCATTTTTCCTCTGGTTCTCAACAGAGAAAAGTTTCATTTTTAAATAGAAATGTTGTGTTCGTGGCAAGTTCATTGCCATATATTTTGCTCATCAGTGCTTTGAGTGAAAGGATTATAAACAGTATCCACTTCATAGTCCTGTTACTGAATGTTGAAGGACTTAGTCTTTATGTGAACCTGGTGCATTTCCTTGACATCCTTATATAAAAATTTTTTGTATAGATAAGGTCAATATTGATGGCCCCATACTATAATTCTGTAAAGTGTGCCCTGAGGTACCTCACTGTACAGATATCCTTTTAAGCCTTTGTATTTATGAATGAAAGAAAAGTTCATCCATGTATCATCTCCAAACCAGTTACAGATGAGAATCTCTTTGACTTTAACTCAGAGGGATGACTTGAAGAATACATATTTTTGAATGTAATCAAAATACATTCCCTTGTGCTCAGGGTTCATTTTTGCCTCTTTTTTTTTTTTCTCCACCTGAAGAGTATTGTATGACTCTCCTCATTATCATTATAGTTAGGACCCCACTCTGTGTTGCTCTACAATCACTTTAGAAATACTGCGCAGTGACCAAGAAGCCAGGTTTAACATTTTCCTGACCAGCCTTGCTCAGTCTCTGTGCATTTCTGTAATAAAGTTACGTGCACGTGCAGCTTTATCTGCAGGGAGGCCTTGGGTTCCTGGTTTCAGTGAAGGGAAGGAGGGCAAGAGGTCCGCACCCTGGCAGAGTGAAAAAGTCGTCTGGGTGTGGCTGCAGAGGAAGCATGTGCTTCACTTACCGCGTTTATTCTTTGGTTTTTCTCCCTCTCCCATGCTGGCAGGAATATCAGGGAGCAGCGTCTTGTCTGCGGTCTAACGTCCCTGCCCTGGTGCCGGACTGTACTCTGCTCCAATGTAGAAGCTGCCACTGCCAATCCAGATTTCTTTGAAGAGCACATACTTTCTTCTGGCTGGAGCAGAGCTAGTGTTCATTAGACCAGCGGGACACGTAAAGTCCAGAGCAGTAGCTGAGAAAGACCTTAGTCAGGCCTTGACTCCTGCCTTCCTCGCCCTGACTCAGCAGCTCGCCACCGCTCCTCTTTCTCTCTGCTTGTAGCAAGGGGCTCCTCTCACCAGACCTCTCTCCCTGCGGAGACAGAGAAGAGCCCAGACCGTGGCTCCTTGTCAGCATCTTCCTAGGGTATGTCTGTGACCTGCCCGGGGGTGCAGAAACAAAAAAAAATAAAATGCTGTGATGACATCAGGATTCTGGCTAAGATGACCTTTTGCTATGGATGGGCCAATCAGATTAAAAAAATTCATTTTCAGCCCCGGGTCTCCTCTTTCACCTCATCTGCTTTCCTCCAAGCCAAGCCCGCTGCTTCTCATTCGAGTCCTCGGTCCTGTCTCTGGGGGAGACGCGCCTCAGATGCCTTCCCTTTCCCCCTCACTATCATGTATCATCTCCTCTTGGAATGATCAGTTCCCTGATAACAGTGAAGTACTTAATCGCTTTTGTATCTCTTCCAGAATTTAATACAGGATGTTTTACTAAGGAGACATAGTAAATATCTGTAGACTTGAAAATGTTTCATTAGGTAAAATTTCTGTGTAGTTTTAGGTCTCTTACGTCTTTAGAATTAAGGTTAAGGATTTGTGAGAGCATGAAGAGGCATTAATATTTAAAACTGTTCTTATTAAAGTTGATTTCTTCATTTTTAAATCTCTCTTCCTTTTCTTTGTACATCTCCAGTGTAAGTAAACAGGATATATTCCTTGAAACCGAAAGGCATGAAAATAAGCCTTTCATTGTGTTCCTTATATCTCATACATCTAAAATTAATGTTCTCCGAGGGATCATTCAGGGTTCACGATGAACACTTGTTAAAATGAACAATCAGAGTCCTTAGTTAGCTGTTAGCCCCAAAATAGAAGCGGTCATTATCAATAATCAAGCCCCTTTAATAGATTCTTACTCGTTCAGAGGGGACCACAGTCTTCGCTGCCTCGTTTCCAGAAGGGGCTTGTCAGGGAGCCACTGCCTGAAGTCACAGCTGTCAGGCTCTGGAGTCTCAGCAAGGCGTGCTGGATTGGAAAACCATCTTTCCAAAGGGTTGAGGAAGCAGAAACTGATTTCTCACACACCATTAGACAGTTTAACTAACATAACAAATGCCGAATAATTGCTGGCGCTGATGGGGGTGGATGTTACTTTGTGTGGTTACCATGGATCCCTTGGCCTGGTGGGCCTGCTGTGAGTGACATGCTGCAACTTACGGAAGTGGCAGCGATATGATTAGCTTGACTCAATGACTTGAAAAGGGTTTGTTTATCTGAAAGACAAAAACTAGATCATATTCAGTTGGCTTTGATTTAACATATTGTCCATGGGAATTGTTTCAATATTACATCATTTTGTTTAATCCAGGTATGTACGTCTATGTGTTGTGTATAACCTTTATTATATATCTTAATGTGTCATACACGGGAATAAACACTTGACAGGCACTATCCTATTAAATTTCATTAAGTATAATCATCTCCACTTTACAGATTAGAAAACTGAGCGATAGAGAGGTTACGTAACTTGTTAACGATCCCACAGTAGTAACTAGTAGATGAAGGATTTAAACCCCGTTGGATCCCAGAGCTTATGCCTCAACCCTTGTATGTAGCTCCTTATTTGACATTAACTGGACACTTGTCAGAAATGCAGGTTGTTGGACCCACCGCAGTCCTGCAGAATCAGAAGCTCTGGGGGTTCAGTTCAGCTTAGTCATGTCTGACTCTTTGCGACCCCATGGACCGCAGCACGCCAGGCCTCTTGGCCATCGCCAGCTCCTGGAGTTTACCCAGACTCACGTCCATGGGGTCGGTGACGCCATCTGTGGCCTCCCCTGCAGGTGACTGTGGTCGTGCTGAAGTGGAGAGGCACGGCCTCCCACCCTCCGCCTCGCGGGCCTGGGCCCCCAGCCTGTGTCTGCCCGGCCCCAGCTGCCTGCCGGTGTCTGCCCACTGCCCCTCCAGCCCCGCCGCTCATCAGCCTGCCGTCTTGCATGAATCCAGCCATGCAAAGGATATTCTTGAAGGTTATTGAAAGAGCAAACTAGGTGCTAGCTTTCTTTCTTGAACAACTACTTTATCCCATCATTATCTGATAAAAGGTATGAACCTCCTGCCCAGAGAAATGCACGTATATATGTCTGTGCAGAACTTGTCAGCATGTTGGGATGACTGAAGTTCAGCTGAGATCTCTCAGGTAGCGGCTATAAAGTATCGTCAAGGTTATATGAAGGCCCCAGAATGCCCTCACAAAACGGTGATAGGCAGTTCATCTCTATCTAATAGTTTTTTTTATTTTAAAAAAAACATGACCTCTGTGTTCAGTAATGTTTTTTCTTTAAAAAAATAAAAGAAAAAATCTGACCTCTGACAATTATCTCTGTGTGAACTTAAACAATGCTCGCTTTCTCTGGGATTCAGTTTTTAAAGACTGTAAACCAGGGGTAATAACAAAACCTTGTAGGATCCTTGAAAATTTAGAGTAATAAATGTAAAGCTTCTCGCATTTTAAGGGCACTCATTAAATTGTGTGTGTGTGTGTGCGTTCCTTGTCATTTGGAAAATACGCACAAAACTATAAAGAAAATAAGTGATAACCCATAAATAAAATAACTGATAACTCAGGAGTAACCACAGTTGCTTGTCATTTTTAAAACATATTTGGAATATGCATAGTTTGGTAAACTCCATTTTAACTAAACAATATATTATGATTCTTTGTAAACCTGCTTGGAAAGAGTTATCTCTAGTGAAGAATCTAGTATAATACATGAAGACTTAGCCTGCCTGCTGCAGCTGCTAAGTCGCTTCAGTCGTGTCCGACTCTGTGCCACCCCATAGACGGCAGCCCACCAGGCTCCGCCGTCCCTGGGATTCTCCAGGCAAGAACACTGGAGTGGGTTGCCATTTCTAGCCTTCCTACATCCAACTAAAATTTCTTTGTCCTATAATAGTGGTGAGGGATAAGCATTTTTTTAATTTTAATTTGGTACTTAAATAGCAAACATCCTTGAAATTTCCAGCCCCTTTCTGCAGTCAATCCCCAGTGATAATGAGCTTGGAAAGAGGGAAGGCAATGAAGGTGAATGTAGATTTGTCTCTCATTTTTTTTCAGTGTATTCCAATACTTATAATTCTCCCCCAGCAAGGCTTGAATCAATTGTGTTTTACCTCTAGATATTATAGCTTCAGACCTCAGTTTAAATAGTCTATTTTTACTGAAGTCTGTTCCGTGATCTCTTTTACTGTCTTATTCTTTTTTCCCCTCCAGTTGCTTGCCATGACATGAAATGTCTCAAAGAATAAGAGGAGAAATGTCGTTAAAGCATTTTTGAAGTAAAATGTTTGTTTTTCTACTCACATCTCATCTTCCATGGTTGTTTCTTCACTGTTGTCTGGAATCGTGTCTTATGAGTGTGTGCTCTGGTGTGTCTGCCTCTTTGAGACCCTATAGACTGTCCCCTGTCCGTGGGATTTTCCAGGCAAGAATCCTGGAATGGGTTGCCATTTCCTCCTCCAGGGGATCTTCTGGACCCAGGGATCAAACCCCTGTCTCCTGCAGCTCCTGCATCCGCAGGCAGACTCTTGACCACAGGGCCTCCTGGGAAGTCTTCAAAGAGTTATACTGAAAGCCCAAACTTACAGTCACGGGAAATCCCGGGCAGACCGCTCCTGCCCTCAGATGCCTGACACCGGTGTCAGCCCCACCTCGTCTTTGAGTTTGTACATTTCCCACCTGAGAAGGAAAGGGAGGACATTTCCTTCATTTTTGTTAATTATCTAGTACTGCCTAAAATTAGCTGTTTACCCATTGACTCTTTGTTGGCTGAATGTCATGTGTTACCTTCAAATAAGCATGCACAATTCAGATATCTTTTTCCCTCCGTATTTCAAACATTTTTATATCAATCAGCTTCAATAATTATGGGTTTAAGGGAAATTCAGTGATGAGAAGAAAAATTGCAGATAGAGAATCTTAGATTCTTCTGCTTCCTCAAGCACTTAAAAATGTTCTTTATGCCTGTAACCAGTAAAGATAGACTTATAAAATAAAGTCATGATTCTTTCAAGTGGCCATATGTCAGCCCTGAGAGAAGTCAGATTGTATCATGTATAACATCTGAAGATTTATGATCCCTTGGAGAATGCTAGCAGAAATCATCCAACCTTCTCACAGTTTTATTTAGCTTTTAAACTTTTTTATATTAATACCTTTTTATTTGCCTGTAAACATAGTATCTATTCATTGTCAAATATTTGAAAGATATAGAAATTAGGGCAAAAAAAATTTTTGAATGCCTGGGAAATCCCATGGACAGAGGAGCCTGGAAGGCAACAGTCCATGGGGTCTCAAAAGAGTCAATGTGATTGAGCACTGAGCGCACAAGTTTGATATTATTTCTTTATGTGATCTGTTTACTTGACCTTAGCCGTAATCCTTCCCTGGTAGCTCAGTTGGTAAAGAATCTGCCTGCAATGCACGAGGCCCCGGTTCGATTCCTGGGTCAGGAAGATCCGCTGGAGAAGGAATAGGCTACCCACTCCAGTATTCTTGGGCTTCCCTTGTGCCTCAGCTGGTAAAGAATCCACCTGCAATGTGGGAGACCTGGGTTTAATCCCTGGGTTGGGAAGGTCCCCTGGGGAAGGAAAAGTCTACCCACTTCTGGCCTGGAGAATTCCATGGACGATACAGTCCATGGGGTTGCAAAGAGTTGGACAGGACTGAGCGACTCTCACTTTCAGACTTAATCCTGTTACTTAAGCATATTTCAAGAACTGTAATGAAAAATCAGATTACTGTAGGGAAGTGAATTTCCGTAAGTTTTTGGCAAGGCTTCTAAATTGATAGATTTGTGTCACCCTGTCTGTCTTGTCCTGGATGTGCTAATGAGCAGTCAAAGCCAATACCTGAAAAAAAGGAAGAGAAGAAGTATTTGGGCACATTTATAGGCAATCCATAGCTCAGTGGCTAGACACTGAATATCTGAGAATTGATTTTATAAAATGGCATATTTTAAGAATGGGAACTTTGTCAAGTTCTTTTACTCCCAGAACAAAGACTGTTATCTTACTCTATTTTTAGGACGATTGTCTAGGGCAGGCTTTTGATATAAATAAATGATGCATTAACATTATATGCAGACAGAGTGTATATGCCAGCAGAAAACTAAATGGGGGAGAATTATATGTTTATACA
Organism: Cervus elaphus; assembly: GCF_910594005.1. Classification (NCBI taxonomy): domain Eukaryota; kingdom Metazoa; phylum Chordata; class Mammalia; order Artiodactyla; family Cervidae; genus Cervus; species Cervus elaphus. Next base: position 105,907,714 of record NC_057823.1, on the reverse strand, counting down.
ATACTATTCCAAGGTCAGCTCACTAACTCTTTGCCAAACATCACAGCTCAGATTTTTTTTTTTTCCTTTTTTGATATAGTTTCCTTTTTCTGTTAACAGCAGATATCCCTTTATCAAAGATTCCATAGGTCTGAGTCTAGTGAGATAATTTTCTGTAATTCTCCCTTGACCTATTTTTGTGCATACAGTTTTGTAAACATCTAACAAACAACTGCACAAAACAACCTAGTTATCTAAAATAACTGAACTTGGACCTAAAAGAAATTAGGAAATAATCAAGAAAGAGATTCTGTATAATAGTCAAATTTTCAGTCAATAAATGTTTTTGATTAACTGACTGAACACTGCTCTTTAAGGACATTATTGTTTACTGTCTTCAGTCTTTTGACAATTGTAGCAACAGTGACAGAAATGATGTCTGATGGGAATTGCTCCAGGATCAAATATTTTTGAGTGGAATATTAAATTTATTTATCCAGTTAAAAATTACCAATGAAGAAAGTTTTTACAATTACTGACATAATTTTGTTAACTCTTTAACTGTATAATAGGGTATCTAGTTTGAAGTTTAGATGCTAACAATCATGTTAGCTGAATGCATTTAATTTTAGTTATTTTCACTAGATTTTGCTTCTCTCTAGTTACAGATGAATCATTCAGCAACTTGATCTCATGATAATACCACTGTCACCATTACCTAGATTGATAAAATTTCTACCTTTAGTTTCTTGTATTGACTTAAAAATCTTTTTACATTTTTGATAGTAATTAATTTGGTATTGACTTATTTTTAAGTCGTACAGTGACAATAGCCAGGATAATAAAGATCATTATGGTAAAACCTTGGTTATAATTTTATTGCTCTGTTTTGCAAGTTGCACATCTTCCCAAAGTGGTACAGTTTCCTTCTGTGATTAGATATAAACCCATACAGGCCAAAGGAAAGCAAGGGATACAGCCATTATCAATTCACTATCACCTTTAATTCCACCCCATAAATGGCTACCTTTTATCAATAAATAAGAAGATATTGTCTAAGTAGATCCCAAGATAATCACAATTAGGTAAACATGCCTTTTGGTAAGGAGATTACCCTCTGAAGTCCTTATAAGCTGTAAGGGCCTATTAATTGAAGATGTGAAGAGACCGTCCTGGTGCCCATGGTAGATTCCGTCCTACATTCTCATGACTTCCTGGGCGACAGAATGAAAGGCACGCCGACTGAGTTTGGAGGTTACACTAAGTCGACAGGGGTTGCAGTGCTTGGAACGCTAGAACTAGAATTTGAAATGATCTTAATAAATTATATAAATCACGTTTCAAAAATACAGAACAAATTCAAGGTTACTTCCTAGGGAAGAAAAGTAAACTATACTGTCAGCAGTGGGAGGAAGGTGGTCCACGCCCAGAGAGAACAGGAAAGAGACCCCGAGCTCCAGATGAGTCAGCAGCGCGGCGCCCACCCTGAAGCAAGACTGCGGGGCCAGCCCTGCTCCACCAAGGGCGTGTGTCACTCTTCCTTGGCCAGAACTACGGAAGATTAAGATGAGGTCCACCTGGAAGCAGCTCCACGCCCCAAAGTTCTAGTACGGCAAGCTAGGGCAGAAAGATGTAGCCCGTGCTCAGGGCTCCTCCCAACAACTGTCCACAGAGAGAGTGGGGTTCCAGGCCTCACACCCCTGGTTTCAGGGCGTACAGGAGGATCAGCGGGCACGGAGAGGTGGTAAGAACTTGTTGGCTTTTATCAAAGCATGCTACAAAACTCCTGTGATACTGGGATTCAGGGAGTTAGAAAGTAACCCTTTGTTATGTTTGGTGTTGTATAAGCTTTTATTAAACTCTTTGGTTGACTTTGAATTTCTACCTTTTAAAAGGAAGTGTAAAAATTGGAAAAGGTCTATAGCAAAACAACAGAAATGCTTAATGGAATGTAAAATAAGCCATGTGGGGAAAGATTAAAGGAGTTTGGTTGCTTAGCCAGGAAAATAGAAGGCTCAGAGATGACTTAATAACTGTCTTATAGTATGTAGAGATTTATCATAAGAATGCAAACCAGTGCTCTATCCCTACAGAAGAATGAACAAAAGAAACTAGTTTAAAGTAGCAAGAGAGAGCTTGCTTTTACATTGGAAGGGGTTTCTTGATTATAAAATATCAATAAGCATTGTCTAAGGTTACCAACGGAGAAGGCAATGGCACCCCACTCCAGTATTCTTGCCTGGAAAACCCCATGGACGGAGGAGCCTGGTGGGCTGCAGTTCATGGGGTTGCTGAGTCGGACACGACTGAGCGACTTTACTTTCACTTTTCACTTTCCTGCATTGGAGAAGGAAATGGCAACCCACTCCAGTGTTCTTGCCTGGAAAATCCCAGGGACGGGGGAGCCTGGTGGGCTGCCGTCTATGGGGTTGCACAAAGTCGGACACGACTGAGGTGACTTAGCAGCAGCAGCAGCAAGGTTACCAAGCAGTAGAATATAATCTTTGAAGATGTTCAGAATGGAATGAACACCCACGTGGTTGGAAGGCTTAAGAGTTGACCCGCTTGATGGTAGAATTGAGCCAGACAACTGTTTTGAGGAATTCAGCAGTTCTGTCGTGAATATAAAATATCATAGTCATCTTCCTTCCCTGTTCATCTATAAAGATAAGTTTACCTTATTACTAGGAAGGCTTCATTTGACAATTTCACGAGATGACTTTGCTCACTGTTTTTCCCATCTCTGAATAAGTGCAGTTCTTTTTTCTGTCTCCTTTCCTTTCATTTAACAATGTCTGTTGAGTGCCTGCTCTGTGTAAAGCAGTGCTCAAGGCCATGAATGATACAAATAACCCAACACGCCTTTCTTCTTGCCTTCACAAACATTTGATGGGCATCTCCACTGTGCTAGACACTGCGCAACATGCTTAGAATCCAGATACAGGGGCAAAGACGGCTCTCAGGAGCCCGCAGGCCAGTGACTGAGAATCATAAGCAAACAGAGTTGCAGTGTGATGGGATGGGGCCTGTGCCAAAGGTATGAGCAGGTGGCTCGGAAACATGCGCGACATGGTGGATGCACCTGGTACAGAGCAGGGGAGTGTCTCGGTTTGCTGGAGGAGATGCCTCTGAGCTGAACTGGGCTGTGGTGAGAAGGGAGTCCACTGTGCTCTGAAGCACCAACTGTTTTAGACTATCGCAGAAACCGATTGTCCACGTGTAGCAAGATACATAAGAGCATTTGTTATTAACCGATTGTCCACGTGTAGCAAGATACATAAGAGCATTTGTTATTTTTTGTCAACTGAAATGTTATTGATGCTGTCCTCTGCCCTTTCTTTGATCCTTAATAAGACAGTGAAATCTGATTTACAGTCAGTATTCTGTTCAAAGGTGACATACATGTTTCTAAATTCATCATGCTGCACAGAAATTTGTAGCTTTAACGGAAAATGGGGTTGGGGCAAACCATCAAAAACTTTATCACGGGGACACAGTTTTCCAAGGAGAGGCGCTTACTGAAAATGGTAGCATGGTTCACACATCTGGAATGTTTAAGGAGTGCACGCTAATACCACAGCAGTACACAGGTTCTGCAAAAAGCGTGGTGCCTCGAAAGAGACCTGAGGCTTACCTATGGCGGTCAAGGCAGAGGGTGAAGTGGTGGAGGGCGGTCACCTGAAATCGGAGGGGAACTTGTGATGGGAGCCGAGGACGGCTACGGCTCCCCACCGAGTCGTAACACAGGAAGTGCGATGCGGCTTGAGTGTGTTTTGTAAATCTCTCCACAGTTCAGTTCAGCTGGGTACACTTTGCTGCGCTCACCTAGTCTCTCTCACCAAGAACTTGGCATAAGCAAACGTGAAATTTTCGTCATGTTCCAGTTGTTTCCTCATATATCAATTCTGTTGGAACAGATTTGCAATTTTGAAACAAACCTTATGGGAAAACTGACTGTATATTGTTGCAAATTAAGTTCATAATTTTTTTTTTACATTATCTCCCGAAATCTCTAACATAGTGTATTGAGATTCTGTTGGACATATCAAGATTCCTCATAAATCCAGTCCCCTGCTTAATGAGGATAGAAGGGACTTCCGTTTTTTCCAGAACTACCTTTTCTCTCAGCTTCTCTAACAGGGGAGCATCTGCAGGGAACTTGGCGAAACAGTTGAGGGCCATGAGAGTGCAAATATCGTTCCTCAGTCTGAGCCTCTGTATTTGCAGCAGTTCTTAGGGAGATGCTGTCACAAGGACACAGGTCTTTTTTTCACTCTGACAAGGTAAATGGCCAGAAATGCAAAGGGAAATCTCAGGTGAGTAGGGCTTTGGCCATGGATCACCCTCCGCAACCAGACTTGCAAAGAGAGTGATGCCTACAGCAATGTGCTGACTTTTAGCAGGGAGACCGCAGGTCCGAAGAACTGGTCTCCTTTTTTTGCTCTCTTGCCTTTGTCGGTGGGCACAGATTCTGGCCTGGAGGGAGGAGAGCCTCACTGGAGGAATTTAGTTAAGGACAGAGGAGGTGGCAGCTGGGCAGGCAGCTCAGCAGCATCCCTCATTGGGCTTCTGTCTCCTTTTGAAATACTTAGCCCACAAAAGACATAAAAAGGATGCTTTGTTTTGCTATGTCTGCAATGAAGGTTTTTTTTTTTTCCCCCTCACCGAATTCAAGAGTTTCTGCAAGAAAGGCAACTCAGAATTACACTTATCTGAGGTCAGGGAAAAAAACAGTTTTGGATTTGGATTGTGTAGCAGAGTCATCAGAGACGCTTGAGGGTGTTCTTGAAGTGGCCAGTGTCCTCTTATTCACGCTGAGCCCCAGAGTCACAGGCCCAGAGAGGGGAAAGCTTCTGTCTGTCCACAGGTAATTCCCATATAAAAATCAGGAGCTGAAGGATTATGTTACAACAGATGATAAAATCCTTGCACAGCCTCAAGCAAACATTCAGCTGACAAAAATGTTATTGTATGTTCTCTCTTGAAAGCTTTAAGATATGCTTGGGTTAATTAGATTTCCAAATATGCAAATATGCCCTGGTGAGTTTTTTTCTGAAATGCACCAGTTTAAAATTATGTAGCATGGCATTAGTGTTCAAAATACTGAATTGTAAGACTTAGCCTGAATAGCTTACTAACATATCATATAAATTCATAATTGATCAAACCCATTTATTCCCTACTGTCCACATTATACTGTTCAAATTGGGTTAGAAAGTTTTATGGAAATTAGGTTCTCTAGCATGCTTTGGGGGCAGATCAAGGCGTAGTTTCAATTACAGCATTAGTTCTTCAAAAAAATGTCAATTCACTTGTCTGATATCAGTGTTTCCACTGTGTTCAGTTTAGGGAACACGAGGCTTCTGGAGCCCAGAAACTGTGGATCACCTGAAGGAAATTAGAACACAAACTTTGATCTTAAGGGGAAAAAATACTTTAGCAAGTGCAACTGAAATGATTTCATTTTGCTCACCTGCTTGTGCCAGCAAATAATTCTAAGATTTCAACTTCTAAATATTTTTTTGTTTTAAATATTAGATTTTCCTTTAGAAATGTCATCTATTTGGGCATTCCTTATCATCAGATATCTGGTTACTTGAAATGTTTGACCTGTGTTGGTTAAAAAATAGTCATCTTTTGGGGGAAAGTGAAAGTGAAATCACTCAGTCATGTCCGACTCTTTGCGACCCCATGGACTGTAGCCTGCCAGGCTCCTCTGTCCATGGGATTTTCCAGGCAAGAGTACTGGAGTGGGCTGCCATTTAGAAACTAGTCTACCATGCATCATGTCCTTCAATGCTTTATTAAACAGTATATACTGAAATACGCTACAGATAAGCTGGCCATTTCTGGATAACTCAGGTTTCCTGTGCCCATGGGCATTTCGCTGTGCCTGGTGAAATATGAAAGCTGTTTATTCCTGCTTTTAATGACCTCCACCACAGGGTGGACAAGCTCTCTTTGTAAAGGGCCAGGTAGGAGACATTTAAGTTTCGTAGGCCAGGTAGTGTCTGTTGCCCCTCAGCTGCCCCTGCTGTATGAAGGCAGTCTTGGCGAATCGTCAGTGCAATGACCACAGCTGATCTCCGGTAAGACTTTGTCGTGCTATCGGCAGTGGTTGAATTTGGCTTTCAGGCTGTGGTTTGACAACCTCTAACCTCAACTACTGTCTTTAGTAATTTATTAGAAGTTCACTATTGTCATTTCTTGACATTCCAGTGTTCTTGTATTTCCTTCCTTTAGCAGTGTCTCACCCTTTTCTGTTTATTGCTTTTGATGTGGCTTGGCCTACATGAAAAAAAAAAAAAACTAGCTTGTTAGATTTGTATCTAAAATAAGAATCATTAGACAAGGGATGGGCAAAAGGCTTTCTAGTAAAGACGGCACAGGGTACATTTACTCTGGCTTTCCTTGTCAAGCCTTGCTCGGGGGCCCTTTTATTTATTTCTAGGTTCTTGAACAGATTGTTAATGTGGAAAATACGTTTTCTGTTAAAAGAATCTTGTTGTAGATCAATAGGCTTTTATAACTATACATCACATTTGTGTGGAAGTAAGAACAAATATTTCAGCTACATTTTCATGGACATAATTTACTGTGTCTTGTCCAGTGTTTTCCATATTGATGAATAGTTTATCAAGACTAACAGATGTGTCCACTCCAAAAGAAGAGATTAAATTGCCTTTCAAATGAGAAGAAATTGCCCTGCCCTCGCCATGATCAGTGTACTATAGTATTTTGTGCTTACTCTAGATTACTTTATTCACATAACTAAACTTTGTTTTTGAGTTCCTGGGACTCTTTCACTGGCCACATAGCTGAGTTGTTGAGAGTGCTGGGTTTGGATTCAGACTGTAGCTCTAGCACTTATCGCTGTGTGATATTGGTCACGTTCCTTAACTTTTCTGAGCCGTGGCTCTTTCATCTCTAGAGTAGTGATGACAAGGATACCTACCTGGGAAGAGTTGTTCTGTTTCTTTGATGCTGTTTGCCTTATTATTTCTCCTCTTTTCCTCTAGTGACATTCAAATCAACCAAAGGTTCAAATCCTACTGTGCTATTTAAGTTACACTATCCTGTTAAGGCCCTTTTATTCCAGTTCATCACTGAAGCAGATGATATCTGATTAAAATAACATGTCACACGCTAAAAGGGTGGCCACAGGGGTACATGGAATACAGAGGGTGAAAATTTATGACATAAAAAGCCACATCCAAGTACAGAAAATGTTATTCTTTCATTTTTGCTATTACATCACTAGATATTTAAGGTGTTATCTACATCAGTTTGGGACGCATGCTCACTCAGCAAGATATTGAAAATTTTGTAGTAAACAGGCCCTAAAATAAAGTCTCCCAGCCCTAGGAGGAGGTACATCTAGCTGTCTACATTGCTCAGCAAGCCCCTCCATGCGTATGCATTCAAGATGGCCCAGAGATCTCATTCTGTTATTCAGTTTCCTAGTGGCTGTCACCACAGGAATTTAGGAAGATCTGCTTCCCTAAGCATCGACCGTTCAACAGTTACTGTTCTAATAATTTCTGCATGAACACCAGTCTCGATCTCTTTGTTATACCCAGTTTTTTGTGTGTGTACCTCCCAAAAATAATCAGAACTCTTAAGGACCCCAGTGATGAAATGAGTAGTCCAGTTGATGGAAAGCGCCATGTTGGGTAATTAGGCAAATCACACTGATACCCAGAGCAGATTGCTTTCTGTTTCCAGGCAAGAAATAAGGAGATGAAAATTCAGGGTTTACAATGACAGAACATTTTTGCACCGTTTTCTTAAAAATCACACCCACAACTAGAAAAAAAAAGAAGTGCAAACAAAGTTTCACTATGATTACAGTAGAGAACTATCCACCATTGCCCAAGAATACAGCCTTTGAAGTTGGAAGGCAGACGGGAGAATGATGAATGGCTAGAGTAATGAAAAGGTTTGGGGAACAGTGTTGATGCTTGTTCAATACTGTGAGTATTTGTTGCCACTGAAAAGTGCCTTTAAAATAGTTAAGATGGCACAATCTTAACTTTTTTTACCACAATAAATATTTTTAAAGGAAGATTTAGTAGAGATCATAAATGATTTAGTAGAGAGAAGGGAAGTCAAACAAAAATGCTTGCAGGTTGAGAGTACCAAAGAATAGCTAACCAGTTTGCCTCCCAGAAAGATCTGAGAATTGGAGGGCATGTAGTAATAGTGAGGGTAATAAAAACAGGGATTGCTCAAAAATGTGTACCAGTCACAACTAGACCTCCTGGTTACTGCCACTGTCCTTGGTCGGATGACCTCTCCACTTCCATCCAGGCAGGAGATGATGCTCTGGGGAAGATGGAGTCAGGGAGCATCAAGACTTGGAGACTGCAAGGACTGAAGAGGTTGGGGGGCCACACTGAAAACACGGGTGGTCTAGTAGTATTGAACCTGAGCCTTTAGCCTCTCCTCCTGAGGACTCCAAAAGGCAGGTGGTCAGGGCTAATTCCTGTAAATCATCCCACTGCAATCATAGCTGTCTTTAACATATGAGCCAAAGAAGATCCAAAGCAATGAAGGAAAGAGTTGAAAGTCATTTCCTCTGGGGAGGAGGAGATAAGGAAATGGGAAATTACTCTTAAGTTTTTGATTGGCCTTTCATTATTATTTGACTTCTAAACTGTTGCCAAGAGAAGGCACTGGTCATAGCAGACACCCTCTCCCAACAACAGAAGAGACGACTTTGCGCATGGACATCACTAGATGGTCAACACCAAAATCAGATTGATTATATTCTTTGCAGCCGAACATGGAGAAGCTTTATGCAGTCAGAAAAAACAAGACTGAGAGCTAACTGTGGCTCAGATCATGAGCTCCTTATTGCAAAATTCAGACTGAAATTGAAGAAAGTAGGGAAAACCACTAGACCATTCAGATATGATCTAAATCAAATCCCTTATGATTATACAGTGGAAATGACAGATAAATTCAAGGGATTAGATCTGATAGACAGAGTGCCTGATGAACTATGGACAGAGGGTCGTGACATTGTACAGGAGGCAGTGATCAAGACCATCCCCAAGAAAAGAAATGCAAAAAGGCAAAATGGTTGTCTGAGGAGGCCTTACAAATAGCTGAGAAAAGAGAAGCTAAAGGCAAAGGAGACAGGAAAGATATACCCATTTGAATGTAGAATTCCAAAGAATAGCAAGGAGAGATAAGAAAGCCTTATGCAAAGAAATAGAGGAAAGCAACAAAATGGGAAAGACTGGAGATCTCTTCAAGAAAATGAGAGATACCGAGGGAACATTTCATGTAAAGATGGGCACAATAAAGGACAGACATGGTATGGACCTGACAGAAGCAGAAGGTATTAAGAACAGGTGGCAAGAATACACAGAAGAACTGTACAAAAAAGATCTTCATGACCCAGATAATCATGATGGTGTGATCCCTCACCTAGAGCCAGACATGCTAGACTGCAAAGTCAAGTGGGCCTTAGGAAGCATCACTGTGAACAAAGTTAGTGGAGGTGATGGAATTCCAGTTGAGCTATTTCAAATCCTAAAAGATGATGCTGTGAAAGGGCTGCACTCAATATGCCAGCAAATTTGGAAAACTCAGCAGTGGCCACAGGACTGGAAAAGGTCAGTTTTCATTCTAATCCCAAAGAAAGGCAATGCCAAAGAATGCTGAAACTATCGCACAACTGCACTCATCTCACACAATAGCAAAGTAATGCTCAAAATTCTTCAAGCCAGGCTTCAACAGTACATGAACCGTGAACTTCTAGGTGTTTAAGCTGTCTTTAGAAAAGCTAGAGGAACCAGAGATTAAATTACCAACATCTGTTGGATCATAGAAAAAGCATGAGAGTTCCAGAGAAACGTTTACTTCTGCTTTATTGACTATGCCAAAGCCTTTGACTGTGTGAATCACAACAAACTGTGGAAAATTCTGAAAGAGGTGGGAATACCAGACCACCTTACCTGGCTCCTAAGAAATCTGTATGCAGGTCAGGAAGCAACAGTTAGAACTGGACATGGAACAACAGACTGGTTCCAATTAGGAAAAGGAGTGCATCAAGGCTATATATTGTCACCCTGCTTATTTAACTCATATGCAAAGTACATCATGTGAAATGCCAGGCTGAATGAAGCACAAGCTGGAATCAAGATTGCCGGGAGAAATATCAATAACCTCAGATCTGCAGATAACATCACCCTTACCGCAGAAAGCAAAGAACTAGAGCCTCTTGATGAAAGTGAAAGAGGAGAGTGAAAATGTTGGCTTAAAGCTCAACATTCAGAAAACTAAGATCATGGCATCTGGTCCCATCACTTCATGGCAGATAGATGAGGAAACAGTGGGAACAATGAGAGGCTGTATTTATTTGGGCTCCAAAATCACTGCAGATGGTGACTGCAGCCATGAAATGAAAAGATGTTTGCTCCTTGGAAGGAAAGTTATGACCAACCTAGACAGCATATTAAAAAGGAGAGACATTACTTTGCCAACAAGGTCCGTCTGGTCAAGGCTGTGGTTTTTCCAGTGGTTATGTATGCATGTGAGAGTTGGACCCTAAAGAAAGCTGAGCGCCGAAGAGTTGATGCTTTTGAACTGTGGTGTTGGAGAAGACTCTTGAGAGTCCCTTGGACTGCAAGGACATCCAACCAGTCCATCCTAAAGGAAATCAGTCCAGAATATTCATTGGAAGGACGGATCCTGAAGCTGAAACTTCAATACTTTGGCCACCTGATGTGAAGAACTGACTCATTGGAAAAGACGGTGATACTGGAAAGTTTGGGGGCAGGAGGAGAAGGGGACAACAGAGGATGAGATGGTTGGATGGCATCACCGACTCCATGGACATGGGCTGGGTGAACTCCGGGAGTTGGTGATGGACAGGGAGGCCTGGTGTGCTGTGGTCCATGGGGTCACAGAGAGTCGGACACAACTGAGTGACTGAACTGAACTGAACTGAAACTGTATGCATGCAATATTTTGGGGGTTCTAAATGATTAAAAGACATGAAATATAACAGACATAAAATAAGGGAAGCTTTCTAAGAGTCCATCTTGCCCTTTGTTTGTGTTAGCTGTATGCAGTCATATTGTCCTTTAGAGAAAATGTGCCTTGACTGTAGGTTCCTGTTTCCAGATCATTTCTATACTGGTTTCTAGATCCTTAACTTCATTACCTAAGGGAAAAAAATTTTTTAAACCAAAATATTTTTTTCTAAGTAGTACTAATTGGTGACATCATATTTTTTGTGTATTGTATGGTTGTATTTAGATAGATATTTTCCTCCTAGTAATTATATGTTTGTACAACCTACTCCAGTATTCTTCCCTGGAAAATCCCACAGACAGAGGAGCCTGGTGAGGTTGCAGAGTCAGACATGACTTAGCGACTAAATAACAACATAACACACTGGACTATGTCTACTTAAAGATCAGTAAATTGGTCTTGATTCAGAATGTCTGATGATATAACGTGAACTGGGCTAGCTTCCATTATCTTTCTTTTTCCTATGAGAAAGCCGTGTACTAAGTGATGAAACAGGGTATGTTTAAAAACATATTTGAGGGAAAGGTATCCTAGCTTAATACCCAGTTGCTTTGCGTTTGCATAGAAAATGTGTACTAACTTCAAAAGATCGTATCTATATCTTAGAGAAGGAATGGGAATTTATATTTTGCAGCATCTTATTTCCATATAGAGATATCTTTTTGGTCTATTCACTAACAGGCTTATGTTTTAATTCATTTTTATGAATCTAAACAATGAGTTGATTTAACAGACATTGTTATAATAGGTATTTTTCAGCAGACTACTGCAGTTGATTTATGCAGTTCTTTATGTTTGCTCCTATGAAAAGACCATTTTCATCTTTTGTTTTTATTTTCCAAACATACAAGGGTCACTAAACCTCTTTAGAAATTACTTCTGAATAGTCATTCTTTGTATGGAAAAACTACAGTATATTCCTTAAGTGAAATTCAATCAACTACTTTTATGGTAGCTGGGCTTAAAAGACATCAGTGAAAATACCCACACAAGCTCTTAAGATCAAGGCATTTGTTTCAGCTGACTTTAGTATGTACTTAGCCATTGTGCATCAAATAATGAGCAAAATAGGCAGACTTCTAATAAGCAAGTACAATATAGACAAAAGAGAACACTGATTTAAGGTCCTGGTGTCAAATGCAGTAAAACACTCTGTTTATAGCAGGTCAGGCTTGGGTTTACAATTAGCACTAATTACTGGGAAAAAAATCAAAACCGCAGCTTTAAGGAAGGACACTTTTCACTGGAAGATCAAAGCCAGTCTCTGCAGAATAGGGAAGCCTCTACCACTTAATTGCACTGAAGTGCTAATTGGATTGTAAGGAACTTTCATGAGTTCCTCCAATTAGCCAGCCATCCCTGACGAAATCCAAAAGAAGAGATTATGAGTTCTTAGAGCTTTTGTCTATTTGGTTGCCATTTGTATACCTGAGTGAATGTAGCCTTGCCTCCTTTTTATGCAAATTGAGGTCTTTGGGTGTCTCAGTTATTAACTTCCTATAAATAGCCTTGAAGGTAAATCTGTCCATTGGATATAAAGTCTTAACTGCATGCAAATGCCAACGGGACAGCGTTCAAGGGGAACCATCGTTTCTGGTAAGATGGTTCAGGTAAAGCTTGAGAATCGGGCGCAGCTCGTTGCCTCAGCTTTGTCATCTGGTGCACTTGGGCTCCAGTGAGGATGTTTCTGGTACATTTGATGTTTGTGTTACATTCAAGTACTCTCCATTTTGGGTAACTTCTTTTTGAAAGAAATGGATAATCAGTAACTTCATGGTGTTTATTCTCTAAGTAATAATTTTTTATCCAAGAGAATTATTCATGGTTGTAATTGTGCTTTGCCCATACACTGCATCCCCTGTGATTTTTATTGTTATTGTTTGATCATGTAAGGCAGCAAAAATTTTGCCAGCTCACCACATGAAAGCTTCTATGACAAAGTGATTTCTTTGGGCAAAACTATCCATTTGGATAAAGAAAATAGGAAGCTTTGCTTGATGCCAGGTCCTCCCTACATAGAGTGAAATAAAAATTTGGCAGCTGTGGCATGAATTCACCTGTCTATATTTGACTGGGTCCATGATAAATCTTAAAAAGCTCTCACTGACATAAAATGTTTTATACTGTATTTACATTCCTCAAACGTTGTTTATTTGGACACCTGCCTAGGTGATAAATGTGCTAGGTCTCTCCTTTGTATTGGCAAAGGAAGACAAACTTAAGCGTTTATCTGGGATTTCAGATGTTCTGAATTATCTGAATAACCTCATTAACTAAAAAGAATCTAGTTTCCACACTTTACTTTCTATTATATAAACCCTAGAGTGAGTCTTCAAGTAGTAAAATTGTTGATTTGCAACTCCAAAATTTGAGTATGCTGAGGATAACAGAACAGTGTCAGAGAGTAGTAACTTGATTTTCCATGCTCTCAAAGTCAAGAGTGTTTTCTTCTCAGCTTTTATATTTTATAATAAATAGAGGTATTAAGATGATAAAGGTACCTACTGTGTGCAGTTGGTACTTTTAGACACTTTACATACTTGATCTCATTTTCCAGATAAGGAAACTGAAGCTTAGAGAGACCCAGTAACATAGCTATTAAGTATCCCAACTAGAAAAGCCAGGATTATAATCCAGTTTTCCTGACTTCAGAGCCTTTGCTCTCAGCTTATTGCCATTAGTGGCAAAACAGATTCCTCCCTTAGGTTCAGTCTTAGCTCTTTATACACCTCTCATGTCGGGCTTACCGTTTGTATCCATGCATTGTTTCTGTCAAGCTTCTTGTTCCTGTTGTGGCAGCAAGGGGCCGTATCTGTGATGTTGACCAGGGCCCCGTGAGCGGGCCCGGCCACCCCGGGCTCTCAGCAGAGCCCCCCCCTCCCCCAGGTCCTCCAGGTGTTCCAGGCAAGTCCTGGGAGCTACACAGTGTTTGCAGCTTAATAAAAGGTCAGGACTTGAGAATCCTACAAGTAATAAGAAGAAAATACTTTATTCTTTTCTAGTGTATGACTACTTCTTCCAAATATTTTAAGTTTTTCTTTTCCTCCTCATCGTGAATACATTATTTTCTATTACAGATAAAAACTTCCCTAAAGGAGGGTGGGTTTTGTACCATGAAATTATTCAGATAGGTTTTTAAAAATAGATTAATGGGTGGCATGCATTGTTTAAAATAATTATTTTCTCTATAAAATTTTATGCTTTTGCTAAATTCTTGCCTATCTCAGAATCCTCTGAGTCCTGAAATTAGTTAAGTTGTTAAAAGAAATTTATCCATGGTGTAAATATTTGTTGGTATTAACTTCTCTGTCCTATTTTATGAAGAAAATAATTAGCTTATAGTTAGACAAGTTTCCTTAAAATAAAATGGAACAGTGGTTCATTTCTAAGAAACTTTAGCATTTGCTCTGTTATTTACAACAAATTATCCCACTGACATCTTCTAAACTACATTTAATAATGTATGAAAATAATTTAAAAATCCCATTTGACATGCAAGGTAGCAGAAATAACTTCTTTGTAATGGTCTTTCCATTTTTGCATTAAATGGTGTTTCTTATCCTTGTCTATATTTGGGGATAATACCAGCATCAAAGGGCGTGTGTTGTGTGTTGTGTAGGGGGCCTGACGGAGTAGATGGTTAATAATCAGTAGCTATTTACATAGTGGAATGCTAGTCACAGTGAACGCATGAGTTACTAAACAGCTTCGTTACTGGTGTACCGCCCTACATGAAGGGTTTTCTACTGTAAGCCCTAACTTTTAGATAGAGCTGGCCCTTGAACAATGCAGGGATTTGGGGCCCCAACCCTCCTTGCAGTTAAAAATCTTTATAACTCTATCGTTGTCCTTCTCTACATGGTTCTGCATCCCTGGATTCAACCAATCAGAGATCATGAAGTACTTTAGTACATATTTATTAAAGAAATCCACATGTAAGTGGACTCATCCAGTTCAAATTCACTGTTGGTCAACTGTATTTATACTATATAACTTTATATATTTTAAAATTTTTTGTAAAATACACATGACATAAAATTTACTATTTTAACCATTTTAAGTGTACAGTTTAGTAGCATTAAGTGCATTCACCATGTTGTGCAGCCATCATCACTATTTGTTTCCAGAACTTTTCAAATAGAAACGGTTACATCTTCTACTTTAAATTTTAAAATAGTATCCACTTGAAAAAATTAGACAACAAAAGTATATTTATCAGATCTATAGTGAACATTTATTTATTATGTTCTCTTTTATTCCAAAAGCATTTCAGTCTTCAGTGAGTCACATTTGCTCTAATGAATTAACGAATAAAAGACATCATCCAAAACCTCTTGATCTTTTCTTACCCAGACTCCAAGAACCCTCCTCCTGCTTTTCGTTCCCTCCCACTCATCGCCAACTTCCCACCCGTGATCGCTTGAAATCAAGTTTAGCTGAGAAAGCTCTTCAGCCGAGATAGGTGTTTTCACATCCAAGTGAAAGCATTCTCCAACCAGGTGTCTTTCAAGACATATTTATCAGGAAACACATTTGACATTAGTTCTGTTTTACCCATGGCGGGCCGGGTTTTGACTGATTTTGACTCACCCGTGAGTTTAAATCATCTCTGTCGATCTCCCCTGGCTCTGCTCCTGTCTTAGTGGCAACTCCCCCCGCCATCTCCTTAGTTGGCAGGCGTCGACCAGACCTGACGGTCCCACGTCTGTGCCTCGTGCCTGGGTTGCTTTTTCTGCCAGAGCGCCCCTCCCCAGCTGGAACCCCCCTTCTTTGCAGCCAGCTGCTTGTTGCTGCCACTGCGCTCAGCTCAGACTCGCCTTCACAGGGAAGCCTCTGGCGCCCAGCCACCTACCTCTGCCTGTGCGTCCGCACCTTCATGTGCAAAACCTCTGCTCACCTGCGTCACATGCTGCTGAGAGTAAGGACTCACTGGCCTTCTTGCCCTCTAGTGCGGGAGCTCCCGAAGGTTTGGCAGGGTGACTTGTAAATATGTATAACCCTATTTCCTGGTACAGTATCTGGCACAGAGGAGGCAGTCTGTAAATCAGTTCAGTCCAGTTCAGTCACTCAGTCGTGTCCAACTCTTTGCGACCCCATGGACCGCAGTACGCCAGGCCTCCCTGTCCATTACCAACTCCTGGAGTTTACTCAAACTCATGTCTGTTGAGTTGGTGATGCCATCCAACCGTCTCATCCTCTGTCGTTCCCTTCTCCTCCCACCTTCAATCTTTCCCAGCATCAGGGTCTTTTCACATGAGTCAGCTCTTCGCATCAGGTGGCCAAAGTATTGGAGTTTCAGCTTCAGCATCAGTCCTTCCAATGAACACCCAGGACTGATCTCCTTTAGGATGGACTGGTTGGATCTCCTTGCAGTCCAAGGGACTCTCAAGAGTCTTCTCCAACACCACAGTTCAAAAGCATCAAATAGTTAGTAAATAGTTATTAAATAAACGTTACAGTTTTAGAACTTTTCCCATTGTAGTCAACCTGTCAGACCCAAGTACAGTGCAGTCCTGTGTTTGTATTTTCAGCCTATCAGGACCCTCTGGGGCTTCCTCTTAAGACGAGTGTGGAGGACAAGCCGAGTCTGAGAACTGGATCCGTGAATGTGCTCCGGCTACAGGAAAAGCAGCGTAGCCAAAGGAGCAAAAGTAAACAGGAATCAAGAGCCATCAGGAGCCACTAAGGCCCCCAAGTTTCCCTCCTGCCCGTATCGCCCCTGCTCTTGGTTGACCTGATATCAGTTTCCACAGCAGAGTAAGGGCCCAGGACTAGTGTGTGACGTGAGAAGCAAAGTGCACAGATTAACATTAGTCACTGAGAACAGATCTACTGAGACGGTCCCTGCAATGACATAAAATGCACTTTATTACTAAGTGCTGAATAAACCTCCCGGAGCTTTTCTTGCCTTTTTGAGACCATGTTAGTTCCAAAGACCAAAAAAAAGATAAAGCATCAAAGAACCAGGGAACTCAGAGGCCATTTCTTGTCCCAACTTGAGCAAACCACTTGAAGCTCTGGTCTGTGTCAATTGAGACCATGTTGGAAGGGATCCGAAAGTGATGTTTTAGGTAAAATTCAGCAGACTGAGTCCCCGTGTTGTAAGAACCATTGTAACAAAACTTTGTACATCCATCAGGCATGTGAGCTGTTTTGTGTAATAAAAGCCACTCCTACTAAAACATAACATATGATGGCGTGATTAGCATGCTTTTCACATTGTGATCATTGAGACGTGGCAGCCACATAAGCTAGTGAATTTGATGAGTGAGGCAGAGGGGGTATGACGTTGATGAGAAGCAGGCGAAACGCAGGTGAGGCATATCACAAAACGCGCGCAGAAAGAAAATGCACCTCGATAACAAAGAGTTGCCTGTGCGCGTGTGAGTGTCCGTGTGCTTATTTCGCAGCCCTGCATATTAAATAATGATCGTGACTCAGAATGCTTGAATTTTCTGTGTAACTGAATAAAAAGTAAGTTGAAAAATACATGAGGTTCATCTAAAGGACTCCCAAGCACTTGTCTTTTGTATGAAGTGGTCTTTGTACTTTGCTGGACCCAGGGTTCGGTGAAGAGAATTTCACCCATAAGCATCTGAACTAAACTTAGTGATTGGTCCTGAACGCAGAAGGCCCCCACCTAAGAGGAGAACGGTTCCGTGGCCCAAGCACTCGTCAGAAATATCACGAGCATTGTGCATGTAGGAGAAGGCCCTTTGATGTAAGCACCAAGGCTGTTACCATGGAGACCACATTCAAGTCCCTTCCTGACGCTGGAGCACCTGATCTTCATGTCTCCACTAATTTCCACAGAACCTTGACCAGACTTGACATTTTTAACTCTAATGTGACAGACTTTATTTTAAGAAAAATGTGTGATCGCTCCATCATTCATAAAACCGAGGAGGCGAAATTCTGAAAGGTGTGCAATAATCCCTGTAAAATTTGGAACCCGAGGCAAATTCTCCCCCATTGTCCCATTTCTTAGCCTTGTGACTGGATTATTTTCTGTGCAATTTTGGATGTTTTACTGTTTTACTCTGGGAAAAAACACAGACCTGTCTAATGCGGGGTAAACGGGCCACAGAGTGTCAGTTCGCGGCCAGACGCGCCGAGGAGGGCCGAGGACGAGGAGAAGGGACCGCTGTTTCGAGGTGTGCAGAGCACCCACAGCAGAGTTCACTGTCGAGCCTTTCTCGGCTCCTCGGGGAAGGGAGGATCCCGGGCCCCGTCAGATGGCCCCGTGGCAGTGGGCTGATGGGGACCCCCAGCTGGGGAGGAGCCGTGGCTGCCGAAGGGGGAGCGGCCGAAGGGCGGGGGCTTCTGATGGTTTGAGGGTGGGAGGGAGCTCCTAATGATACACCTTCTCAGGTGGACACAGCGCAGGCAGGCTGTAGGCCACGTTTTAAAGGATGTGGTTTCTCGTAAATTCTCTCTAATTTGCCCTGTTGTTTTTAACTGAACTGAGTTGTGTGGCATCAGCTTGAAATAAAATGAAGACCTGGATGATACCTTTCTAAGGGTGGCCTTAGGAAACACCTTGTCAGTGTCTCTGCATTAAAGAGCTCAGTCATTTGCATTTTGGTCCTTTTTAAGAGCAGGTTACCTTGCAGCTGACCTGGCTATAGAGGGATAAATAATGTAGATGTTCCTTTCTTCACAGAAGGAGACGGAAGAGGATCTATTAGATGTTGATTCTCAAGTTTTTAGCTGGCTGAGGTGACCTCACTCTGAGGTCTATATAACATACCTTTGTTCTGAGAATAAAGATTTGATCTCAGTCAATAAGAGTCTTAAAACTAAAGAAGGGGAAATGGTGCTAGCCTATGAAGGGAGGGGAGATATTTAAACTTACCCAAGAATAAAGGAACAGTTCTGTATCTCTATGTGCTGAGAACAACTGACCAAAAAAAAAAGAATCTGGCCTATATGTTCTCCTTCTAATTTTACTCACGATTCACTTTCTTTTTTTTTTTTATTATTAGTTGGAGGCTAATTACCTCACAACATTTCAGTGGGTTTTGTCATACATTGATATGAATCAGCCATAGAGTTACACGTATTCCCGATTCACTTTTTTAAAAGCCACTTCATCTCTGTGTACCAGAGTTGACTCACAATCTTAAGGGAGACAGTTATGCCCTCCCCCTGGATTACACGGCCCTTGTACCATTTCAGCTTAGACATTTCCCCTGCCGCATCAGTGGCTAAGAGTTCATTTCATGGACACAGGGCCTCATACCCTGCACAGAGTGCCTGGTTCACAAACTGCTGTTTAAGGATGATTCTGCACGTCATTGTCCGTCACCCTCTAGAGTCAGCTAGGTCACTTGAAACTGTTCAGTGAGAGTGGTAATGGGGCTTCATTTTGAAACATTTTTTGTTTTTCCTCAATTCAACGGAATCAGGACATTTCCACCACAAGTATAAATATTTGCGAACTATATTCTCTGTAGTTAAAATGCAGTTCAAGGCGCTCACTTTTGTTATATGCGTGCCTTAAGTGTGTATGTGTGCTGTGTTTGAGCGTACAGAGCAGCTTAAGTGACGCCTGAGTCGATGTGGGCAGAAAGTTACAGTTGTGTTAGGTGGAGGAAAGGAATATGCCCCAAGTTGAGGAATCCAGTGTAGTCCAGTGAGATAAAATCCGTAGGAGGCTCTGAAAAGTGACATGCAACAATTTCTTCACTAGTACCAATTTTAAGCATAATACTTTTTCGTAATGTATTTCTAAATGTGTATTCCAAGTAGGAATTAAAGATTCTCTTCTTCCTAATTTTTTTTTTTTTTTTGGTACTTTGGCCTCAAGCCATTTTTTTTTTTAAACCAGTGAAAAAATCCTGTTTCCTTTCTCTCCTCTCCAGTGTGAGAACTGTTTATTAGCGTGTTACTTCCTGATCACGCTAATTGGCTGAGTCTCGGGGAGCAGTTGGCAGAACCAGATGTTGTTGACACCCGCTCTTCTGGTCTCTGTCCCCGTTTTCTTCACCTGTACTCGTTATGAGGCCAGTGCCCTTTGTCCTCGTAGCTCTACACTTCTGGCAGCAGGGTTTTTAATCGGTGATGCTGCAAGGTTGAGAAAGCACACGGGAAAGAAACTGATAATCAAGCAATGACTATATTAAGCAAAGCGGTGAAACCATGCAAATTTAAAAAGAACGGAGTCAGCCTCACAGTTCTGAAGGTGACAAGTCGCACCCTCATGTTAAACCTGAGCTCCATGCAAATCCATTCGCTCCCTTCCCGACACTGTCGCTGCTGAGATTTGGGCACAGGGCAACTAAAATTTTATCTTTGTTTTGGAGCCATTTTCTTTTACATTGCTTCTCTTGACTTTCCCTAAACGGTCCAGCGGGCAGTCTCTCTTCTGCCCACTTACAAGATTAATTTTGTGACAAATTGGTGAAACTTCCCAGAGTTTCATCATATCACTTTATCTTAGAGACTTAGGAGCACGTCACCCAGGACAGTCAGTCTCTGTTCTTGGCTGCTGTTTTGAGGTGCGTCTTGTGGGCCTGCGGCAGGACGAGTTAATTGTCACTGTGGGGACGAACTAATAATGCAGTCTTTGGGAGCCTCCTGTGTGCCAGGAGTTTTCTTTCATCCCACAGCATCTCTATGGGAGATTAAAATCCTTCTTCTCAAGGTGGGGAACCCAAATCGCAGAGAGCTGAAGTCACTTCCTAGACTCGGAGCCTCAGTCTGCCTGCCCTCTGCCGCTCCGCCTTCTGACTGCGGAAGGAAAGCTGGAGGTTACCAGCGCCATACTGCACCCAGCAAAGTGGCCAAGTCTACGGCAGTCGTTCTGCAACCTACCTGTACGGAGTAATCACGTGGGGCGCGCAGTGCAAGTGCAGATTCCCTGCTGTACCTGCAGAGGGATCTGAATATGCCTCCAGGAATCTGAATTGTTAACAACCACCCCAGGCCGTTCTGAAGCAGATTTCCACTTTGAGGATGGCTTTTCTATAGGTATTAATAAAATATCTGCAAATAAATATCCATCCACCCATCCATGCATCTATCATGTGCATGTGTACCTGGAAGAGTTTCTGTAATAGTTTTTACTTTAGGGGGGAAAAAAAAACTGACTTCTCTTGCCACATGATGTTTTTTATAGTTTTAATGGCAACCCCTTTTTTATCAGCACCCCTCCTCTGTCCACTTTCTTCCTCCCAAGAAAGCTAAAGCGTTGGTTTTGCTTTCTTCAGATTTATTCAAGAGTTCATTAATTTTTGAGTTAAGTCTTTTTAAGTATTGCTTTTCATTTTGATAGGGTCAGATTTTCTTTGAGATTGATGTCCCTTAGTGTTTGAGAAAGATTTCTTTGACACTTTTAACCACAGAGATTGATTTTAACTACTGGACGTAACTTAGCTTTTAAAAGATCTTTGGAAGATGGGCTGTTCTGAACTCAGATATAAGTGTAGGCTACCTTGAGAATCTATGTTTCTGAAATAATAATGAATTGGGGAAAAGCAGGTATGGCAGCAAATCTTTTGTTATGAGAAATTTTTAATTGAAAAACTTAGTTTTCCATAAGCCAGTACATTTTTCATGGAGAAAGGCTATTGGTGACACTTACTAAAGTGCTGCAACATTTTGCTAATTTAAAAAAGGTCTACTTGAGATCGATCGCGACCTTATCAATAGGATGATCTCATTCATCTCCTTTGGAGACTCTTGTCGCAGGGAACTGCAATAGCTCTGAGCTGCCTCTACTTTGATTGCAAAATCAACATTAAGGAGGGTTGCAGAATCAGTTTGTGGTCAAGTGAAGCAACTCTGTGATCTTTCTTAGTTATTAGTTTTTAAAACATAACACATCTTTGTAATCTTTCTTAATTCTTTGTTTTAAAAAAAATCACAAGCCCACACTACTGATAATCACTCTAATTTCTTTTTTTATTCTTAAGACTGAGAGCTATTTAGATAAGAGGGAGAATGAGTTTTTGGTACTTATTGAATTTGTGGTTCTTTCAGATCGGTACTTCCTCCTGCTTAATGCATTATTTTGTTCATATAAATTATTCTTTTCATTAGAAACAAGTGTCAAGTATCAGCAACTGTGATAAAAAGTAAAATTACTTACGTTTTACTAGTTTTCCGCATTTACTTCTAAAAAATGTTTTATTATTTGAAAGAATAATTTCGTTTCCTTGAAGTTGGGGAAAATTTAGAATGGATTTTCAAAATGCATTGCATACTCCGTACTTCACATAGCTAAAGGTCTGTCAGTAAATTAATGAGATTGAACTTCCTGTGTGGACTTTGAGGTAAATTTCTGGCTTTAAAGTTGCTTTTTGTATCAGAGCAGGAATTGTGCAATCTGCAGTTCCTTGAGCCTAATTTTATAGATAATAAGGAAAAGGGGAAAGTCAGTTTTCCTATAGTTACCCTTCTTTCATTTCTGCTTTTTACTTTTACTAATTTTGTACTAACCATTTCAGCTTTCTTATATTAGTTTATCAACTTTCCTTCGTTTCTAGTCTTCTGTGATCAAAACTGTTTTCTCTCCATCTGCTATCTTTTCATTCATATCTCCTTTTGAAATCTGTTTCCTCTCCTGTAGACTCATGAATATGCCATGGTATGTCAACTGTCTTTGACTAATTAGAAGGGGGAAAAGAATTCTTTCCTTTTGAGATTGTCATTCTCCCTGTGTACCAGTGGAACAATTAAAATCAACTCTCTCTGCCTACGAGTGATTCCACAAGTTAGGCGTGGGAAATTGAAAGAGGGTGTTTCCCCCAGGACCCTGCTGTCTGTAAGAGTGCACCCTCCCTGGCCCTGCAGGCAGTGGGCTGCCGGTCAGGGTGTATCGTCCAGCATGCTTTCCCAACGATCTCTCCTGAGACAGTACTGACTCCTTAAAGCTGTTGCTGTTTTACGCTATTTTTGTTTCATGTATGTGCCAGGAAAAACATAATTGAAATGGCTGTATTTTGGTAATATCCATAATACTTAATAAGAGTTATTTTATATTCATTTTATTTTGTGTACACATATTTATCTTCTCACTTATAAATATTATGTTAAATGAGATGCTCTTTTAAGAATATTTAGTCAGCACTCAGTTTTTTCATTTAATGTTAAAGCTATCAGAAAATATTTGCAGATACCTTGTTCATGTTTTAGAGCTACATCAGCCAAGTTGCACTGGTCATAGCAAACAACTTCTTCCAACAACACAAGAGACGACTCTACATGTGGACATCACCAGATGGTCAATACCAAAATCAGATTGATTATATTCTTTGCAGCCAAAGGTGGAGAAGTTCTATACAGTCAGCAAAAACAAGCCTGGGAGCTGACTGTGGCTCAGATCTTGAACTCCTTATTGCAAAATTCAGACTTAAATTGAAGAAAGTAGGGAAAACCACTAGACCATTCAGGTTGACCTAAATCAAATCCCTTATGATTATACAGTGGAAGTGAAAAATAGATTTAAGGGACTAGATCTGATAGACAGAGAGCCTGAAGAACTATGGATGGAGATCAGTGACATTGTACAGGGGATCAAGACCATCCCCAAGAAAAGAAAAGCAAAAAGGCAAAATGGGTGTCTGAGGAGGCCTTACAAATACCTGAGAAAAGAAGAGAAGCAAAAGGCAAAGGAGAAAAGGCGAGAGATACCCATTTGAATGCAGAGTTCCAAAGAACAGCAAGCAGAGATAAGAGAGCCTTCCTCAGTGATCAATGCAAAGAAATTGAGGAAAATAATAGAATGGAAAAGACTAGAGATCTCTTCAAGAAAATGAGAGATGTCAAGGGAACATTTCATGCAAAGATGGGCTCAATAAAGGACAGAAATGGTATGGATCTAACAGAAGAGAAGATATTAAGAAGAGGCGGCAAGAATACACAGAAGAACTGTACAAAAAAAGATCTTCACGACCCAGATAATCACGATGGTGTGATCACTCACCTAGAGCCAGACATGCTAGACTGCGAAGTCAAGTGGACCTTAGGAAGCATCACTATGAACAAAGCTACTGAAGGTGATGGAATTCCATTTCAGCTATTTCAAATCCTAAAAGATCATGCTGTTTAAGTGCTGCAGTCAATATGCCAGCAAATTTGGAAGACTCAGCAGTGGCCACAGCACTGGCAAAGGTCAGTTTTCATTCCAATCCCAAAGAAAGGCAATGCCAAAGAATGCTCAAACTACCGCACAATTGCACTCATCTCACATGCTAGCAAAGTAATGCTCAAAATTCTCCAAGCCAGGCTTCAGCAATACGTGAACTGTGAACTTCTAGATGTTCAAGCTGGATTTAGAAAAGCCGGAGGAACCAGAGATCAAATTGCCAACATTCATTGGATCATTGAAAAACCAAGGTTGTTCCAGAAAAACATCTACTTCTGCTTTATTGACTATGCCAAAGCCTTTGACTGTGTGGATCACAATAAACTGTGGAAAATTCTGAAAGAGGTGGGAATACCAGACCACCTGACCTGTCTCCTGAGAAATCTGTATGTAGGTCAAGAAGCAACAGAACTGGACGTGGAACAGCAGACTGGTTCCAATCAAGAAAGGAGTACATCAAGTCTGTATATTGTCACCCTGCTTATTTAACTTATATGCAGAGTACATCTTGCGGAATGCCAGGCTGAATGAAGCACAAGCTGGAATCAAGATTGCCAGGAGAAATACCAATAACCTCAGATATGCAGATGATACCACCCTTATGGCAGAAGGTGAAGAAGAACTAAAGAGCCTCTTGATGAAAGTGAAAGAGGAGAGTGAAAAAGTTGGCTGAAAACTCAACATTCATAAATTAAGATCATGGCCTCTGGTCCCATCACTTCATGTCAAATAGATGGGGAAACAATGGAAACAGTGACAGACTTCATTTTTGGGGGCTCCAAAATCACTGCAGATGTGGACTGCAACCATGAAATTAAAATGGCTGCTCCTTGGACAAAAAGCTATGACCAACCTAGATAGCATATTAAAATGCAGAGACATTACTTTACCAACAAAGATCCATCTAGTCAAGGCTATGGTTTTTCCAGTAGTCATGTATGGATGTGAGAGTTGGACTATAAAGAAAGCTGAGCGCCAAAGAATTGATGTGAACTGTGGTGTTGGAGAAGACTCTTGAGAGTCCCTTGGACTGCAAGGAGATCCAACCAGTCCATCCTAAAGGAAATCAGTCCTGACTGTTCATTGGAAGGACTGATGTTGAAGCTGAAACTCCAATACTTTGTCCACCTTATGTAAAGAGTTGACTCATTGGAAAAGACCCTGATGCTGGGAGTGATTGGGGGCAGGAGGAGAAGGGGACGACAGAGGATGAGATGGCTGGAAGGTATCACCAACTCAGTTGACATGAGTTTGGGTAAACTCCAGAGTTGGTGATGGACAGGGAGGCCTGGTGTGCTGCAATTCATGGGGTCACAAAGTGTCGGACATGACTAGCGACTGAACTGAAGATATATGATTAAGTATCAAAATAAGTTTAGACTGAATTAATGGTCTGTGAGTTCAGAGGAAACAGATATCAGGATGAATTGATGACCTTGGGCAGGTTGGTTGAAAAGATAGTATTTACCCTTGTCCTTCAAAGATTGGTATCTTTCAATGTCATGTCCATATCAAAGACATTTTACTTATTATTTTATATTTAGAAGATAAAAGGAAGAAATCAAAGGTGATTTTAAGATTTCATGCTGGGATAACCTGAAGAGTGAAGTGACATTAGTCGGGCGGTGGTATCTTGGGAGCTGGCTTGAGAGAGAAGTTGAAAAATCTGGTTTGGGACATTGAAGTATGAGATCCAGTAAAAAGAAGATAGAGATACAAGAGACCAAATGATGCACCAAGGATACAGTTGGTTTTGTCGAAAGCAGACAGCTGGAAGTGCAGAGACCTGCGTTCCAGTTAGTGCCCTCCCTGAGCCCAGCTAGGCAGGTTAAGTGTAACCAAGAGACTTAATGGCTTCTAGCTTCCATTGCCTTATATGTAAGAGTCTTGAAATTCCTTGCATTTTAACATTCCATAAAGAAACATTTCAGAGCTTGCCACACACAAGTAATAACTGAGTCCATCAAAGTACACTTGACCGTTTACAGTCAGAGGATATTTAGTGAGAGTAAGGGAAGGAGGTTGACCCTGAAGGAGCGCTGTAGTTTTGTGGGGGATGAAGGCAAAGTGGAGGGGAATGTGTTGCCCTGGGCGGATGACCGTGTGAGGCAGAAAAGAGAGGCAGCGTGGGTGATGACAACACAGGTGTGAGTCGGTTACAGTTCACACGTGTTGACTTCCTGTCTGGCTGTCTCTGCTGAGACAGACGTCGTGCTGCGGCTCTAGAGGGGTCTTTCTCAGAGGCTGTGATCACTAATCACAAGACACAGATTTCACCTTGCGTTGAATTACCTTACTGACTGTTCTAAGCAAAACTGGACTTTTTTAGGCCAAATCATATTTGCATACACAGTCAAGTACACAATATGATATTGTGTAGGATATATGAAAGTGCCATTTATGCTATTTAAATAGTTTGAATAACCTTGCTTTCATCTCTGATTACCTACTTCAGGTCTGTATTTTAGAAACATGCCAATGTATTAAACAGAGCCACTGAAAACATCATTTGATTATCTTAGTTATTTGATGGTATATTAAAATAACACAAACACATTTGTGAACCCAGAAGTTGACATGTATCAGAAAAATCATAATTTGAAGAAATCTTTGAAGGCCTAACAGTTTCTTTCTTTCAAATTTAACCCTTCAATAAAAAATGATTATATTAAATTGCTCATAATTTATAACCAATTCTGTGACTGGAGTCTCAAATAACTAATTAGTTATTTATCCCCAGAGATGATACTGAGAAAGTTTCAGTCCTGTTGGAGGGAGATGTGGAAAATTGCCAACATCTAAAATAGCTACTTTAATTTTAAAAGTATTAGCAAGGCAAATCAAAATCCAAATTTTATTCCATCAAGAGATAAAACCATAGAAAGGTGATTTTATAGAGGAAAGCAAAGAGTAAATATAAAAATGTTTGAAAGAGATGAGCCATCAATTATTTCATGCATCTACACTTAAATTGGCAGATATAGTCATACTTAAGCTTCGACTAAAACTTGTTTGTTTTATTTTAACATATGCATATTCCTGTCCTTGCAGTCCTACAAGTATTAAGATGTCCAGATTTTAAGAAATTTGTTGAGATAAAATGAGAATAAGAAATATTAATTCTAAATTCTATTCACTCTCATGAGAATTTATTGTTTTGAGACAGACTTTCTCTTTGAACAATTGTATGAACAATGATAAAAAGCCAATTATACTTAAAAAAAAAAACTGCTTTGAACAAGTAGAGGTTATTTGTATTCACCTCATGGAGTGCTATGCTGAGAACTTTTGTTGCCCACTTTGATCTATGAAAAATGACTATCTTGAACTTTTTTTCTATTTCCCCTTGTCTCATACATCCTAGGCAGCTTTCATCCTTAAAATGTATTTGATGCAATAAACTGCCACTTTTTAAAGCACGACTGTGTATTAAATGTTTTAATACACTACTTAATACCCACTCTGTTTTTCGTTTTTGCGGCAAGAAATGGAGACTTAGCTGAAGTAAGTTGCCCGGGGTCACATAAGCTGGTTCGTGGCAGAGCCGAGGTTCGGAGCCTGTCTGCATAGCCCTCTTCTCCACTGCCCTTGATTTCTGCGCCCTCCGTTCCAGGCCCCTGCTCAGTGCCAGGGAGGTACAGACGAGAAGGAACTTCGCCCCCTTCTCTGGTCTCATGGCCCTCGGTCTGGGGGTGGTCGGGGGTGGGGTCGCTGCCTGGCCTTGTATGGTTCCCCTGGCAGTCCGGGGGCTGCCAGGGGTGGTTCTCCCTGGTATCAAGTGACATCAGCCACAGCCTCTGTTCTCCCAAAACCTTCAGGCAGTTTTCTGTCTCAGCTGCGAGGCGACTGTTGCCTAAAGCAGGCTCTTGTCGTGGCACCACCGAGGGTGTTCCAAGACTTCTGGTGTTCTCTCAACAGGAAAACAGGGCAGGCGGCTTCAGAAGCGTCAGGAGGGAGTGTGACCCGTACGCACGGGGAAAGTGCTTGCGCAGCAGCAGGGATCAGAATCCCTGAGCCCAGACCGGGAACCAGACTTCCTCTGTTCCAGCCCCGGGGGGCCCGCTGCCGGTCTGGTCCGTCGGCCCGTGGCGGCAGCGAGTCTGTGCCGCCCACCATGGGCTGACGGCCTCTCCAGCGCGTGGCTACCACTCACCAGGACGCCGGTGGCCGGCCAGCCTCCCGAGGCCCGGCCGTGACTGTTGCACAGAGGAAACGTTACCTTTCTTGGATGTCGCTGTTGAAATTCGAAAATGAGTTTTGCCTTCATGGCTGCATCACATTTGGAATCTCTCTTGGATGTTGTTATTAGTTTGGGCTCATGGTGCTCATGATAGCTGTCACACATGAATCACATCCATCATGTGATTCTTAATTTGCTCCATTATGACAAATGGATTTAGACACAAACTTGCAATTACCTATTTTGAGGTTAATAGCAGATTTGGGGTTGTAATTGGTTCCCAAATATTCAATTTAGGGAAATTATTTCTCACCCGGCTCTAAAACATGTTCTAAATGAGCAAATTGTATTTTTTCCTATCACTGCAAAATTGTGCCAGATGAGACCATATGAGTCATCTAGGCATGGTAATACACCCAAAAGTTTTTACCAGACGAGAATATCTGTGCATGCTCTGGGGTGTTGTGCTCTCTGCCATTATCTCACTTATCCACTAGATTTTGGTACAGATCTCAAATTATTGCTGAACGGTTTACTCTGTAAACTCTCTCCTTATAGGGACTATTGTATGGTGGTTATTCTATTTTCAGAATGTTAGCAGTCTTAATAACTTCCTGCAGTTATCACTTTTTAATCTAATGGCAAGACAATATTTGTAAAGGTTGCTATACCTTTTGATTTTTCTCTTGGATCTTTTTGTTAAGTATGACATATTTTAAACGATTGTATATCTAAAACCATCTCAGAAAGTGTCTTTCTAAATGAGCAGAGGTCCTCTCATAGGCTTCTTTTTGAGTGTAGGGACTTCTCTGGGCGAATTTGCATAGATTAGAGTTCTCTTTCTGTACAACTCTCTCTCCTTATATGTGCATTCTTGTACATCTCTCAGAAATGGTGCACGTTCATCCAATTCAGAAAAAACTTCCTTTTCCTTACAAATCTTAGAAACAGGAAATCACAGGCCTATGGGATGCCACTCAACAAGTGACTGCAAAAAGTTGTTGTGAGAAATGGAAACATGGAATTTAGAGGTAAAGAAGATTCAGAAAACAGCTAGATTAGAAGTTGGCTGATAGGAGGGCTGAGAATCCAGGTTCTGGAGTCTTGCAGCTTGGATTTGACGCGTGTTCAGCTATTTTCTATTGGACTGTGGGCAATTTCCTCATCAGAAAAATGGCAGTGTCTATGTGATAGAGTTGTTGTGAACGTTGAATGAGTAATTCTATAAAGCTCTGGCCCACCCCTAAGTGCCTAGGGAAAGTTAGCTATTAATTTTGTTGTCTAGTCCTTGCTCTTATCCAAAAAGGAACCTCTTTCCATGTGGTTCTTTGAGGATGATCATTCAGCCTGTACTTAAAACTTTTCCTATGAGGAGACATTTGTTACCTTCCCAAGCATTTCCCCCCTAGTTTTGAACAGCTCCAACAGTGAGAATTGACGTTTTCCCCCTTAGGACTTCTGCACTTCGGGCCACATCTGCCCACCGGGGTGTTTGTGGTGTACTTTCTATAGCAAGCCTTTCCAAATATTTGAAATATCTTTTCCATCCTCTCTTCCAAGCTTTTTCTTCCCAAGGATGAGGACTCCAATTCTTTTAACTATCTTATATACAACATTGTCAGCAGGACTGTTACCTTCCTACTTGTCCTAAATTGGTCCTTAATTCACATGTTAATGTCACTATTAAAAAATGGCCCCTAGAATAAAACCAGATGTTCTCCGACCAGCGCAGCATGCGACTTCTCTTGCTTTCCATATAGATAGTGTCATCGTCTAAGTTGTTTTTTTAGCTTTTTTTCTTTGTGCTCATTGCGATAGTAGGTGGTGTTGAATGTACTCTGCTTTTTTCTCTTAGATACTAAAATCCTAAACTGCCTAAATCCTTAGGTTCTCTTCACATTAACTGTGAAGTGCCCTATGCCATTTTTGGTGCTATTGATATTTTATTTTTTATTTATTTTTTTTCTTTCTTTTTTTTTTTTTATTAGTTGGAGGCTAATTACTTCACAACATTTCAGTGGGTTTTGTCATACATTGATATGAATCAGCCATAGATTTACACGTATTCCCCATCCCGATCCCCCCTCCCACCTCCCTCTCCACCCGATTCCTCTGTGTCTTCCCAGTGCACCAGGCCCGAGCACTTGTCTCATGCATCCCACCTGGGCTGGTGATCTGTTTCACCATAGATAGTATACATGCTGTTCTTTTGAAATATCCCACCCTCACATTCTCCCACAGAGTTCAAAAGTCTGTTCTGTATTTCTGTGTCTCTTTTTCTGTTTTGCATATAGGGTTATCGTTACCATCTTTCTAAATTCCATATATATGTGTTAGTATGCTGTAATGTTCTTTATCTTTCTGGCTTACTTCACTCTGTATAAGGGGCTCCAGTTTCATCCATCTCATTAGGACTGATTCAAGTGAATTCTTTTTAGCGGCTGAGTAATATTCCATGGTGTATATGTACCACAGCTTCCTTATCCATTCATCTGCTGATGGGCATCTAGGTTGCTTCCATGTTCTGGCTATTATAAACAGTGCTGTGATGAACATTGGGGTGCACGTGTCTCTTTCAGATCTGGTTTCCTCAGTGTGTATGCCCAGAAGTGGGATTGCTGGGTCATATGGCAGTTCTATTTCCAGTTTTTTAAAAAATCTCCACACTGTTTTCCATAGCGGCTGTGCTAGTTTGCATTCCCACCAACAGTGTAAGAGGGTTCCCTTTTCTCCACATCCTCTCCAGCATTTATTGCTTGTAGACTTTTGGATAGCAGCCATCCTGACTGGCGTGTAATGGTACCTCATTGTGGTTTTGATTTGCATTTCTCTAATAATGAGTGATGTTGAGCATCTTTTCATGTGTTTGTTAGCCATCTGTATGTCTTCTTTGGAGAAATGTCTGTTTAGTTCTTTGGCCCATTTTTTGATTGGGTCATTTATTTTTCTGGAATTGAGCTGCAGGAGTTGCTTATATATTTTTGAGATTAATCCTTTGTCTGTTTCTTCATTTGCTATTATTTTCTCCCAATCTGAGGGCTGTCTTTTCACCTTACTTATAGTTTCCTTTGTAGTGCAAAAGCTTTTAAGTTTCATTAGGTCCCATTTGTTTAGTTTTGCTTTTATTTCCAATATTCTGGGAGGTGGGTCATAGAGGATCTTGCTGTGATATTTTAACCCAAGTATAAGACTTTATATCTTATTTATAAAGACTTTTTATTTATTTTTATTATATACACACATACACATATATGTACATGTATATATTTAACTTTTATAAAAATGTTATGTTAAATGTAGCAATCTCCTTGTTGACATAGCAATGAGGAAAGGGTATATGTTAGAAGAAGTATTAGAAATGGTTCATTAGTTTTTTGAAGCACCTAGCTTAGTGTGGTACACAGAATAGATACTCTGTCTTTATTGACTATAAAATATTCAAATAGTGACCACTCCTTGAGTACTAGCTATGGACCAAGGGCTGTGATAAGCACTTTACAGGCAGGTTCTACTTCTTAGCTGCATTTTTATAGTATAAACTTTATAATGTAAAGAGAGATCTCAGAACTTGCAGAAGCTCACACAGCTAGTTAATGATGGAAAGGCAGACAGAAACCAAATTCTGTACATCGTGAAGACGAGGGAAAGGGTGGAGATTCGACTCAAAAGCCATTGGTAGCACCTTGAAGGGTGCTCCCTGGGGACTGACTAGCTAGGTGTGTGGCTTTACAAGGATTGCTCATGCTGCTCTGCAGAGAGAAGATTGGAGAATGGCCAGAGGGCACAGAGGCCCCCGGGAGGCTGTTGGCGTTTAGGGAAGCGTGGTGTGGAGGGCAGGAGAGTAGCAGAGAAGTGGAAGAGGGACCTGTTCTGGAGGGGGGTCCTCAGAATGTGGTGGGTGGCTGGGTGTGTGGGCAAGGACAGGGAGGACTCTGGGGTTGTCCCCAGACCTCCAGCTTCAGCTGCAAGATGACTCTGATGATTAAAAATATTGATGCAGATTAAAGAGACCTAATTACTTACAGGATTTCTGCTCAGAATGTATCTTAGTGGGTGACTAAATGAGTAGATGACACATGTTAAAGTTTAAAGACTACTTTCTGGAGGTTTGCTTCTCTATCACCTCATATTATTAAGGAAAATTTTGTAAGACAATGTTCTCAGAAAGTGGAGCCTTTTTTTTTTTTTGATAACTTTAGTACCACAAGAGATTTTCCTCTCTAGGAGAAAATGCCTTTTTTTTTTTTTCCCGTGAGAACAGTTGGCAGGCAGCAATTCCCATTTGTTCCTTTATGTTTCCAAGCTTTTTAGTCTTCTCTGTTTCTATGAGATTAAGTTATGGGTGCATGTGTCTAAACACCTCTGTTCAGGGCATGTTTCAAACGTGGAGAGGAGAGAAGGGGTAGGGCTGGGGGAAGGTACAAGCGAGGAACAGAGAGGAGGACCACAGGAGTTTAGGGCTGCAAGGGCCCTCAGGACAGCCCCTCCTGAGCTGCTCGCCTCAGTGTGGAGGGAGCTGAGGGCCAGAGAAGTTGGTCTTCATCCAACCTGGCTCCTTCGATCCTCAAGCCAGGGGTCTCTCGACTGCCTTGATTTTCCCTGAAGCTCTCTTCTAGAACCCAGCCCTTTAGGAAGGAGCTGTAGAACAAGAACCAGATTCTAAGTAGCTTCCACCTGATGGTTGGAAACGATCATAGAAAAACGAATATGAGTGAGAACTCCACATTTTAGCGATCAACAGGTGAGACATGTGAGAAGAGAAGAGAAAAGAGCTTAGGGTAGACACCCGAGTGAGCGTCAGCAGCACAGCGTCAGTCAGGTCTCAGGACAGCGGGAGTCGTGGGCCCCTCAAGCCCAGATGTCAGCAAGCGCTGAGCTGTGAAGGGGGCCAGGAGGCACGTTTCAGGCCCTGAGACAAGGCTGAGCATCTTACAGCAGGGAGGGCCCACTACTTCCTGAAGATTGCCCTCTGTATTACCTCATGGTCCTGAGGAGGTTTTATAAGACAGTGTCCTTAGGAGAAAAGCTTGAGACCAGAGCTTTAAGTAGAAAGCAGCAGGCATGAGTCACTTCCAGCTGGGAGCTAAAACCAGATCCTTAGTGCATAAGAAGCCGAGCCCTTGAAGCTGGGATCCGTCAGCAACGCCGGGGTAATGGCCATCGTACTCCGCCTGTCAGACCCGGACCGTTTGCTCTGATTTCCTGATCAGTCCGTGATGATGGGTGGGGAACCGCAGCTCACCGAGAGCATCGCAGGAGGAGAACCACGTGTGTTTGTGATAGAAGAGCTATGAACAGGTGTACGGGGAACAGGCGCCGCCGCGGTCCTGGCGCTCTCCCAGCACCCAGCCCTGCTAAGAGCTCGCCGCTGTTCTGATGTGCCCCCATGAGTGTTCTTCTGCACACACAAGCCGAACAAATGCAGTGTCCTCACTTCCCTTCGTGTTTTGCAGAGCAGCACCGCATTATGCACACTGTTCTTTCTGTTCCTTACTGTTTTCACCTGGTAAATAATTATTTCACAGTACAGGAGTCATTCAAATCCAGAATGCATCCGCGGGTTTCTGCCCCTAATGAAAGTCTCAAGATCTGTATTTGTGACTCAAGATTAAGTCAGATTGATGAAAGTAACAAAGGGAGGACGCTGGACCTTGTCCTTGAAAAGGCCCTGCTTGGTTACAGCCCGCGTCCAGGCTGCCTGGCCGCGCTGGCGCAGACCCCGCCGTTTCAGCCGTGGGCCCGCCAGTCTCCAGCGCTGAGTAACTGCGTCACCCTGCCGCGGCCTTAGCTGTAAACAGGAGAGGGCTAGGCTGACCGAACTTTGAGGTAAACTCTAATTCTAGAACTGATAACGCTGTCCGAGGAGTTTAAAGTCTCACCAGTCTGCTGTCAGCTACTGGAACATGTCTGGCTATTGAATTTATTATCGTGGTGGTGCATATTGTGGCAACTTCCTTCAGAAAGAATTGTCTTCAAAGGGGTTGACTTTTTAAACTGTGAAAATTCTAGATATTCAGAAAAGCATAGAGGACAGTGTACGCACATCAGTATAGGTGTGTGCGTGGGACGTCGCTCAGTCGTGTCCAGCTCTTTACGACCCCGTGGACTAGCCCACCAGGCTCCTCTGTCCATGGGGTTCTCCAGGCAGGAACCCTGGAGTGGGCTGCCTTGCCTTCCCCCATGGGAAGCATCAGTATACCTTAGCTTAAAAAAAACAGATGATTACAGCAGAATTAAAGTCCATATTTATATTTCATCTTTCCCCTCCAAAAGTAACCACTCTCCTGATTTTGGTATTCATCGGTCCCACACACATCTATTTATTTTTGCTTCATTTGTATGTACCTGTGAACAATACAGATCATTCCTTTGCAGGTTTTAAAATTTTCTGTAGGTGGTACTTTACTATACGCGTTTTCTCTTCTCACTTTGTTGTTGTTGTTCAGCATTATGCTTTTTGGCTCACCCACGTCGGTATATGTGTCCTAGTTAATCCATTCTTGCCATCTTGTAAACAGGGCCAATTTAATTATTCATCCTCCAATTGAAGGACATTTAGGCGATTTTTCTCTTCTTCTATTACAAACGGTGCTGCAGTGAATATCCTTGGATATATCTCTTTGTGCCTAAGAATAAATCTAGGACTGCATCTCCAAGTTTGCTAGATATCGCCAGTTTGCTCTCCAAAGTTGTGCTAATTTACACTCCCACCATCAGGTATAAGATTTCTCATTGCTTGACGTCCCTGCCAACGTTTGGTGTTGCCAGATTTTTTAATGTTTGCCAATCCGATTGGTGTGAAGTGATATCTCATTATGGCTTTAATTTGTATTTACTTGATTTTTTCATGATGTAGAGAATTTTCAGATATGTTTATTGGACCTTCTTATCTTAGATTGCCTGTTGGTATCTTTTTGTTTGTCTGTCTAGGAGATTGTTTTTATCTTATTGATTTGAGGCATTCTTAGACAATCTGGATGCTAAACTTCTGTCAGTTACATGCTTTGTAAATATCTTCTCCATCTATGGCTTGACTTTACTTTGTTTATGGTATCTTCATGAACATGTCTCATTTTAATGTAGTTTTATTTATCATTTTTTGCTGTGTTTTGCTCCTTCTATTTTGCCTTTTAGAGGCCTTTTCTATTCAAAATTATAACTTAGATGTTATCCATCCAAATCCATTTTTTAAAAGTGTGTTAACCATTTGTTGAGCATTCCATCCTTTACACAGTGTCATTTAATTAATTAAAAAATGCATTCTAAACCATGTAACACTCCCATCAGACTTAATATCCTAACAAAAGTATTTCTCTCAAGATGGCTACCCTTGCTCTTGGAAATTTATCTTTTTAAAATTACATTCAAAGTCTGCTATAAATTATTTAATAACCATCATCATTGGTAAATTTTTCTTTAAGGGTAGATTTAATTTTTGGCAAGGATTAGAATTTCTTTAGAATAAGCTTAGTGATGAAACTAGAGAGTGATTTTTTTTTTTTTTTAACTTGAAATGAGATGTACCTCCAAACTCTTAAGACTTTTTTGGTGTGAACTTAAAATGTCTCTGAAGCAGACTTCTAGAAAAACTCTCAAACTTGTTTGAAATAACAGTAATTTCAATATAAATACAGGCAGAAAATTGCCATTATTTTTATTTGGAAGGTTCATCCTGGTACATTTAAGCTAATTCCTTGTGACTTAGCAAGGCAGCCAGTTCTGCAAATAGATGAATGAATGAAATCCTGAGCAATAAATGCAAAATTGAAAAATATATAAAGTGCTATGAAACTGAAGAAGGTGTGTAGGGAGGATCTGACCATTGAGAGGAGTCCAAGAAGGCTACCTGATAATAAAAATGACATTTGAACTGAACCGGGGAGGATGAATAGAAATCCTTCAGATGAAGGGCATGATATGCAAAACACACAACGTAGGCACAGGAGGATAAAGTTGGCATTAATATGCAAGGCACCTTCAAGATCAGGAGTTTATTTAAAGTGGTCAGAAATACTGCATTCGGCAACCAGAGTGTGGCCCCTTACACCAGATGTAGCCGCGGAAGTCTTTCAAGCATGGGACCTGCACGATTGGATCTGTACTTTTGATCAAAACCATCCCGACAGTAGTGTAGTTAGAGAACTTCTTCTATAAGGGGCCAGCGTGTAAACAGTTTGGGTTTTGTGAGCCATGCCATCTCTCTCCACCGTTGTGGCCTGAAAGCAGCCGTTGATAAAACGTAAATGGATGGGCGCGGCCGTGTTCTGATTAAACTCTATATACGGAAACAAGCAGGGCTGCCCTGGTAGTCCAGGAGTCAGGAACCTGCCCCCCGTGCTGGGGGCACGGGTTCAGTCCCTGGTGCCGGAGGGGCCCGCACGCCGCAGGGCACCCAGCCCATGGGCCGTAACTAGGGAAGCCCCGTGCCAACAGCCTGCTCACCGCAGCCAGAGGAAGCCGGTACAGAGCAACCAGCACCGCCGAGAGGAAATAAACAAACAGCTCTTCAAAGAAGGAAACAGGCGACCAGCAGGGTTTGGTCCTCGGCTGTACTTTCCTGACCTCTGGGGTAGAGGGTGTATTGAGAAGGAGAGGCACCGCTGACAAGATCAGCTGGAGTGATCAGTCTGGATTGGGTCAAAAGAATTAAAAACCTAGGTTCCAAGCCAGGACTATGGGCATACCGATGGAGGGGAAGGAACGCGGAGGGACTGATGAGGAGTGTCCGTGGACAGCTGGTGTGCTCTGGGATGGGGCGGGGTCGCTCGAGGGGGGCAAGACCTGCTCTGGGACCTGCCTCCGGGAGCCTTGCCTGTCCTTGGGCACCTCTGCCTCCTCTCTGAGCTCTCCAGGAGGCCAGAGTCCTGTATTTTTATAGACAGCTCAGCTAATGGGAAGGTGACTCAGTAGTAAAGAAGCCACCGGCCAAGCAGGAGACTCAGGTTCAATTCCTGGGCCAGGAAGATCTGCTGGAGAAGAAAGTGGCAACCCACTCCGGTGTTCTCGCCTGGAAGATTCCATGGACAGAGGAGCTGGTGGGTTGCAGTCCGTGAGGTCGCTAAGACGCGGACCTGACTTACTGACTAAAGAGCAGCAGCTAATGCCGAAGTCCTAATGCAGATGTTAGTGCTTGGGAGCACTGCCTAGGTTTAGAGCGTCCCCTGTGGGAATCGCGGGCCCACGGGGGTGGGCACGGGCCCTGCGAGGGGACGTCAGGCTCCCGTGAATGATCACAGGGCTCGGTTGGTTTGCTGGCGTTGCCTCCCTCCAGGCTTCAGCCTTGTGCCTGCAGGAGGACTCTCCCTGCTGGAGCGCCTGCGTGCAGAGGTCTTGCACGTGCACCGAGGCCTTGCACGCGCAGTGCCCTCCTCGGCACCTCCTTGCTGGCCGCAGACATTTCCACGCGCAGTGCCACCCTGAGCTGCTTGCGAACACGGAGCCCTTAGGGCCTGCAGCTCGTCACTCTGCAGCAGCGCCTCCCGTCACGCAGCCACCGAGGACGCCCCCGAAGTCCTTCTCTCCTCTAACAGCTGAGATAATTTAGCTGTATTCTGCCACTTGAGCCCCACGGGGGGAAGGGCACCGGGTAAGATGCTGAACTAGGTTCCACCTGAATTCTTCAGTCCTCTCAACCCTGAAAGGTTCTTATCTTTTGAAACGTGAGTGCTAACTTGAAGACAGTGAGGAGTTTTTCCTTTCTCTATCTCTAATGTGGGATCGGGATTATATCCGTCCTCAGCCACCAAGTCTTGTGTTAATGGAACTGAAACTCTCCGGGGAAGCCTTCCAAACCTGTTTAATGCTCCCAAGCACTAAAGTTTGCATTAGGACTTTGACATTAGCTGAGGTGTGTATAAAAATACGCGCTTGCAGCCAGATCCCCAGTGGCCTCACCACGGAAGAAACTGTGGAGCACTCGTCATCTACCCAGGAGCTGGAACAGGGTTCACTACCCTGGGGGGGTGTCCATTCTGCAACTCAGCTGAGCATCATCTGCAATCACGGCAGAGTTCAGTCCTGCTTCTGTCCCAACAGTGGGAAAATGCATTTGATTTTTAACTTCTGTCACCCAAGATGCACTGAGAGACAACTGTGGAATTTTAAGAAAGGAGGGTTTGTTAAGATGAGTGGTTGATTTTCTGTTTACTTTACATGCCATTTTCCCTGCTGTCTCATCACCTCGTGCTGTATGTAACGTAACCCCTCAGCATTCCGGCGCACGTCTTGCCAGCAAATCCTTACCTTTAGCATGCAGTCACAAGCAAAGTGGTTTTTTTTTTTTTAATTTCACTTGATTTAGCAATGATTTTTCTTTGAGACAGTGTTTAGAATCATCTTAGGTGAAATCTTCTGAATTGGTGGCTCTGTTTTGCTGTTTGTGTGGCAAATGTTTACTCAAGTACATTTTTCAATTTTGTGAAGGAGACACCAGAAGCCAGGAGGCCGTCCTTCTCAGCGTGGATGGCGTGTTTGGATCACCTAGGGATCTTTTAACAATACTGATGCCCAGGCCCTCCCTCAGATTAATTGTGTTTCATTATCTGGGAGTGGGGTCAGGGTGCCAATATTTCCTTAAAAGATCCCCTGATGATTCTAAAATGCAGCTGGGTTTGAGGAACCCGGCCTTTTATACCCACATCCCAGTTGTGGACCTCCACACCTGAAAACCCTTTGTCAAAAGAAAACAGCCTAACTGTTTTCTCATCCAGATAAGCCCACGCCAGTGTGTTGTATGTGTACACCCTCCAGTGACTCCATGGTTTTCCAGTTTTATTGAGATATAATTTTATTGATATTGATATAAAGTGCTGTGTAAGTGTAAAATTATCTAACACTTGCTCCACACTTTCTTGAACAGGCAGTCCCACACATTTAGCTCTATGACACCCCCCACACACACATAAAACACGGAGTTGTTTGAGGGCTGGGCCCATTCCTTGCTAGTCTGTGTCCTAGTATACAATGCCTAAAACATAGTGAAGACTCAACATATGAATGAATGAAATTTATTATAAAAAATCATTTTGTGGGGAGCCGTAGCACAGGTTGCAGAGACAGACTGCCTGGCCTCAAATGACAGCTTGACCACTTAGCAGCTGTATAACCTTGAGCGAGTTATTTAAAGTCTCTAAGCCTCAATTTCATTTTCTGGTGGTGAGAATAATACCGTTTCCTACTTCATGGCGTGTGAGAATGAAGTGAGATACCACTGTTTGTATCGTGGCTGATACTGAACCTAGTCGTCTGTGCTATTCACTCAGTTGTGTCTGACCCCATGGACTGTGCCCACCAGGATCCTCTGTCCATGGGATTTTTCGGGCAAGAATAAACAGATGTTCACTGCTGTTATTACCTTCTGATTGTTTTCCACCTGGATATAAGTCCAAGTATTTTCTGAGATAGAGATCAGAGCATGAAATGGGTCAAACATGGTTAGTGAAGTTTGTATGAGCCTGATCTAGGTTGGCTGGGCCTTCCCGCCCTTCTCGTCCAAGGCCTCACTGGCTGGCTTTGGGAAAGGAGTGCACAGAGCTACATGGAATCAGTCGGTAGAAGACCCTGAAAGATAAAGAGATGATCCTGGGTTTTGAAAGGATGTGTTGTAGCAAGACAGTGAAATAATTCAAATTGTGTATGAGCAGAATTATTGTGTAATTTTACTGATTAGGAATAGTAGACACTAGAAACAGGTTGATCCCCCACAAAATCTGACATGAAATAATGAAACTCTCCTGAGGGGAGGAACTGACTCTGAATTGCCTACTTTAAAGCAGCCTAAGAAAAAATTGCATACACACTAATACTTGATAGCCATGGTCATCCACCCAGTGGTCTTCACTGAAACCTGGTCATCATAGCCTTTTCTGCTCATGGAGGTTCTAGTAGTTAGAAGGCTAGAGGAAAGAAGGCAGATAAAAAAAGAGAGCAAGCAAAGAGTCAGGTCCGTTGGTCAAGGCTATGGTTTTTCCAGTGGTCATGTACGGATGTGAGAGTTGGACTATAAAGAAAGCTGAGCGCCGAAGAATTGATGCTTTTGAACTGTGGTGTTGGAGAAGACTCTTGAGAGTCCCTTGGACAGCAAGGAGGTCCAACCAGTCCATCCTAAAGGAGATCAGTCCTTGGATTTCAGTTCATTGGAAGGACTGATGCTGAAGCTGAAACTCTAGTACTTTGGCCACCTGATGCAAAGAGCTGACTCATTTGAAAAGACCCTGATTCTGGGAAAGGTTGAGGGCAGGAGGAGAAGGGGACGACAGAGGATGAGATGGTTGGATGGCATCACCGACTCAGTGGACATGGGTTTGGGTGAACTCTGGGAGTTGGTGATGGACAGGGAGGCCTGGCGTGCTGCGGTTCATGGGGTCGCAGAGTCAGACACGACTGAGCGACTGAACTGAACAGAAAGAGTCAGATTATTTATTTCTCATGTTGTATGCCCTAAAAGCACCAGGATTTTTACAGTCTCATGTATGCAAAATCACCATAGTGATAACTGGAAATTACAGTGAGTGCAACCTGAAAATAATACAGCTGTAAACATCATTACTCCATTTTTATCTGCATTTTACTTGTAAGTAGAATGAAAAGTGACGTGCAATATCTCATAGCACAATACTCACACATCATCTGAATTCTGTAACCATGAACTGTTGCTGATATCACAGGGTTGATGGTGATCATCCCTGACTCATTCATCAGTAGAGGAGGAGCCTGCACTTCCAGATCATACTTGGGAACACTGGCTGGGAAGATGCATTAAAATTCAAGCTAAATTATGTTTGACCTAAATGTGAATAGTGATTCTTATCTTGGATATTGAAGCTTGGGAATTTTAGTATTATAGGAAAGAAGTTTGTAGATCTTAGAAATGCAGGGCTATGCATAACAGAGATTATATTCAGCTGATTTGAAAATATTTCTTTTCATATATAGTTCTAATAAATATTTCAGATCCACAGAAGAGATAAGAAAATCCAAAATCCACAGAAGAGATAAGGAAGGGCCACTATTATTCAGGTATAAAAGTGAAGCATATGGCTGTTTTCTAGAAGATATGTTTATGGTAATATAACATATGGGTAACATATGGAGAAAATCAAGTTGAAGCCCTCTGGAGATTGGACTAATATATCACCACTAAGCAGATGTAAATTGCAATGCCTTAGTCACCCACTGACTGTCTCTCTTAGAATTAAAGGAGCTTTTTAATAGCTGAAAGTGAGGTTGTTTTTAAAAGTAAAAATCATTTAGATGCATATTTACATACAGTGTATTTATTTTTGTCTTTAGTATTGTAAATGATCCGACTACCATTTGTGAAGACTGATGTAGGTAACAGACAGCTAAGTGACTAATAACCCTTTCTGCCCTAGATTCATAGAAACTAGTGACTTTGATGGCTGGAATCATGTTTTCCCACATAGTTTTTCTCAGTAGGAGCTGTCTCATTTCCTGATTACTGATAACCAGATTCATCTCAGCTTCTCTGTTTTCCCAGGACTGTTTTTTCTTTTTTTAAACAGCTTGGCTGTATCATTTTGAATGATACTTCACTGGGTTCTTTAAAGACTTTCTAACACTCATCCGGTTTACGTTAATCCCATTTTGGGTCACCAGAAAGCAGTTGTTTTCCTGTCTCCCCGGCAGGCTTGCATAATCCACAAGAAGCCTGTTGTCAAGTGCACTTCTTCAACCCGGTGAATTTGCGGCGGTCCGGGGTGGTTATTTGTGCTTCTGTCTCATTGTTTGCGATGAGCCCACGTATTGCTCTCAGGTGATGCTGACAAAATTGTGCAGATAATCAGATGTGGTCCGTCCAGGTCCCTCATCATGTCCCGAAAGGTTGGACATTCGTCACTTTGATCTTGACCTTGTTGCTGCATTGAGTGCGCACCCTGGCTGCCCACCTCAAAGGTCGTGCCGGCCTTCTTGATTTGATTTTCTACCCTGTCAATCGGCACACCATTAGGCAGAGTGCCGCCAGTGACCCCTGCAATCTCAGTATCGCAGGGAGCGAGTGTGTGGGGTTCTGCTGATGGGGACAAGCATGTGATCGCCTGCTCTAATTCAGTTCAACATCTATTTATTGCGCGCCTGCCGTTGGCTTAGAAATACGCAAGGTGCCACAGGAGAGAAAGAAATACAGGGACATTTCCCCCCTTCAAGGGGCTTCCAGTATTATTGCCTGCTGACAAAAATCCATCTCACAATTAGGGAAGACAGACAAGAAGTGCTGTGGGAGGTCAGAGTGAGCTTTTCAGGACCTCAGCCACCAGATTTATTCTGCAAAAAGATCTGTAACCATGAACTGCTTTTCTGTGTGTGCATTTTGAAAGCTCCCACGTCAGCCCAAGGCAGCAGCCCTTGAGTGACTGTCTCACGGGCTGTTAATGACATTCAGAGCTGTTAAGTGGAGTTTCCCAGAAGATGAAAATCAGCCTAACACTGGCTTCTGAGCGCTTTATTCTGCTCTCAGAGAATCACAGCACACAATAGATTGAGTAAGATGGGGCTGATCTACATCTCTGCTTCACCAACTGGTGACTGAGTATCTCAGCCTATTTATGTTCCGATGATATGGGATGTTTCATATACATCATGTAATTTTTTTAATCTCTAAGTTAATTCACGCTGTTTTGTGTTTATGAGAACATGGCATTTTTGCTTAAAATAATAGGACTTTATTTGTTACCCAAGTTTTATCTTCTTTTTTTAAAAAACTTAAACATTTTCATATGCTCACATTGGCTGTTGTATTTTTTTCTCAGCTGTTTTTCTTATCCATGGTTATCTGTAATGATGAATTGTTTAGTCTAATTTTTGTTCCTCTTTGAGTTTCTGTGCACTGCTAAATTCCTGCTAGCCTGCTTAATACAATACAAAAGTAAGTGTTGAATACAAGTTCATGGTGGGGAAAGGTGATCATCTTATTTCTCTTGTAATTTATAACCTGTAAAATATTTAGGAAAGTGGCCTTGCCACCCAGCCTCCTATTTACGCATGGGATTTACTGGTCCGGTGTTAGGTCAGAAGTCAACACAAAACAGGAATGGAGGCTCACATGTCTTGTACCTTGGAAATGTTTGCAGAAAATTCCACAGGCAGATGACGGTGCTGTGAAAATAATGGGCTTCTTAGCACATCTGGAGACTTCACCTACATCGGGGCCTTTGTGTAACACATCAGTCAGCCTTCTCATGTGAAGTCATCAATAGTTCCGAATTCAGGAGAGCAGGACAAAGGAACACTTGTCAGATCTTCCAAGGTAGAGGGTGGCACGGGGGAGGAGGGGTAGTTAGCCAGAGGCGGAAGGGAAGCAGTGATCCTCAGAGGACTCCCAGCCTCCAGGAATGATTTCAGAGGAGATAAATAGTAAATTAAATGACTTACAAGCTTCTCTGACCCCATTCAATAATAGGTTGAATAGTCTTGTTACGTAAAACAAAGAAAGGATTTATACATTGATGTTTTCAGTATTAAGAACATGAGCAAATTTAAGAATGTAAAATAGTTACATAAACACCAAAGCTACCAAATGTCTTAATGAGAGATTATAAAATATTGCATTTGAAAAATCAAATTCATTCTCAGGTTCATCCAATAGTGCAATTAACACAAACTAAAAGGAAATATATCAATGCAGCTTT
This sequence comes from Cervus elaphus, assembly GCF_910594005.1. Taxonomy (NCBI): domain Eukaryota; kingdom Metazoa; phylum Chordata; class Mammalia; order Artiodactyla; family Cervidae; genus Cervus; species Cervus elaphus. The sequence goes on along the minus strand of NC_057823.1, from coordinate 105,863,772 downwards.
TTAAACAGCAATCACATGTACAGTAGTGATAAAGAAATAAGACTTTGAGCAGATGGCATACAGCGAAGTGGCTGGTATGAACTATAGTATTATTAACACATGAGTGCTAATATTATAACTTTTAAGTTCAGAAGAGAATTCCCAATGAAGGTTTTCTGTGACTTGACTGTTAACCGTAGTGGTGTCTGCAGCCCTGGAGCTTGCAGGATCTCCTGAGCTGGCAGACAGGTCTCCTGACTGACTAGCAGGTGGTAGTGGTGCCCTGTGCCCTCCCCCACCCCCTGCTCCCCACGGTTGCTGCAGTGATACAGTCTCAGCTCCCCCTCCCTTGCTTCTTCCCCTGTTCAGTCTGATTTGCAGAATGAGATCTCGAAAACCTATTGGACAAACTGCTGCTGGCATTTCAGCTCAGATATGTTACTTAGCATTCTTCTTTGGCTTCGTAAATGGAAAATGGCCCTTTATGCCAGCTTACACGTTTACATCTTTCAAAAGTGTCGAAGAAAAAGTGGTATATGTAATTCTATTTGATAGAATTATACAATAAAAAAAGACATTCTTTTTATTGTATCATTCCTTCTAAAGTACTCCTAGGGTATAAAATGTCTTTAAGGCAAACCATGCGAACACATTCACCTCTTTCTTAAAGGGCCCTAACAACCCCTGGAAAGCGTTCTGTTACCACTGACAACACTTGTTAAGAAAGGTGTTGCACAGTATTTTGGGATGAGGGGTGTGCGTGTATGTACGTGTACACACACACACACACAGAGAGAAACGTGTGTGTGTGTGTTCATATGCCTCTTCTGAGAATCAAGAACATTATTTTGTTTGTTTTAGTTTGGTTTTTACAGAAAAGCTAAGGCAAATCAATAATATTTGTATACGTTTGCTAAGGTCTCCTGCCAATGTAAAATGATGGCAATTACTTTCAAATCAGTTCTTAAGAGTCCTTGATTTTTGAAGGCTGCTATTCATACATAGCAAACAGAGTCTAATCTAGGCATCCTTGCATCTTCCCAAAGGAAATAGACATGTAACGTATAAAATACCACTTTCTATTTAAATAGCACCTTGTATGAACTAAGTACAGTGGAACAGAAGACATCTTGTTGATCTACTGACCATTCTTTTCTGTAGACAGATGACAGTGATAACCTCCTTGGAATAAGTCTCACAGATCACCTGGCTTGACATCCACACCTTCAGAACACATTGCATTTCCAATCACACCAGTGCTATGTTTTAAGCCAAGATTTGGTACCTGGCTTTTTAACACTACTTTATGCACTGACAAAGAACATTGAAGTATGTGATAAAATGTGTATAAGTAGTTCAAAACACATTTTCATGTTTTTATAGGAAATATAATACATGGAGATTCCAGCTCTTAAGACTCCTAAAGTCAAGGGCCTGTCTGAAATGCAGTCACTAGCACTGGCTGGGATTCTCCTCTTCCGTTTCCCCTAGGATGGATGCTGGAGGCTACGTTTCAGATACAGTAACTGGAACCAGTCTGTAGACGAAGAGTGTGCAGTGAAAGAAGAGAAGAAAATCAAAGAAAGAAAACAAAATAGGAAAGAAAACAATACAGCAACCTTTAACAATATGAGTATGTACCTAGTTTCAGAAAGAAAAACACACCTTTGGCAAAGTTACCCTGCTTAAAAAGGTTTACGGCTTAACTGAACTTCTCAATAACTTCAGTATAGGCATAGACATTCTAAAGTATTTTTTGAGTATCAGAATATTGTGTCTGTTTATTCTGCCATATTGGCTATTTTGAAATTACAAAAAAGATTCATTTAGTTTATACAAAACTCTCATTTAATATATTGGGTGACTGAAAAAATGATTAGACTTGTTCTTATTGAAATCTGCAGTGCAATGTCATTAATCAAATATGTCATTTGAAATAGCTATTTTTCCCCTCAAAATTCACTTTGGTATTATTATTATCCTACAATAAACGTAATTCTTTTCCCAAAGCCTGGATTTGTCATGGAGAGTAAAAGAGGTGGAGCAAATCTGAGTCAGTTAGAGAGAGAAGAATGTTAGAAACCACAAAGGAATCCGTAGTTTTTCAGGCCTCAGGGCGGTGCTCAGCCCCCAGGATCCTAGTCACACGGAAGCGCAGCCATGGCCCTTGAATCTGAGAGCAGCCGCGGTCCTCCCCTCACCTGAGGACCCAGACGTCTTCCTTTGTACGATCCTGGTGTGAAGCTGACCGTGTGGGGTGAGAGTTCACACCCTTTACTCTTCTCCGATTCCCATCTTTTCTCTTTTTTTTCCAGAGTTTCTCAAATGAAAATAAATGGAATGGTCAAAGTCAGACAGTTAGGGAGACATGTATCCTGAAATAAATCATCAATTTTTAACTTTTAACCTTGCCTTACACTTTGTGAAAGGGAGAATAGCAAGTCAAGATGAAAACCCCAAGCAGAATCAAATCAACATGGTAAAATATAAGAAAATAGTATTGGATACATGTCACAGACTGTATTGGAACCCTATCTGGGAGATGGGATATTGTTTAAAGTCTGTATACTCACTACAGTTTCCTTATATATTTGAAATAATTAGGAAAACCCGAAGGGCTTTAGAATTTCTGTTTTTTTGAGTTCTAACGAACCCTGATGTGACAGATCCTCGAGAAGTTAAGTCACATTATCTTAGGTGTAATTGAAGTGACTGTTCATTGTCGGTAAGTCAGCCTGTGCGGAGTGATCGGTGAGGGGGTAAATTGTGCACAAACTGGTGAAATTGGATAAAATGGCAGCTGTAGGTATCTTCCAAGTCCCGTTTCATTCTTCATCTGTTTTTCTTGATTCTGTGCCTCTGTAATGGTAATCCAATAATGACAGTCAGCCATTTACAAGGCACTCATAACGTAAACCGTGGTGTGACCCAGAGTAAGCCGATGATTCACTCCATCCCTCAAGTAAGAAAGCTCAGTCTTTTTCCTTTAAAGTGACTTGGCCAAGCTCATGCTGCTGGTCCTCAGACTCAGGTCTTCTGACTCTCGGTCCTGTCCTTTCTTCACCGTTGCCTCCTCCTGTCTTTTGATTCCATGCAGTTTTTCCTCTTTGAACTTTTATCTCAGTTTTCATAATAACCATGACCTTACACTCAACTCCTAGAATCCTAGTTTATACCCTCAGTCAACACTGAACTAGACTTTCTGTGTAATCCTTTGCAGGCTTCTTGCTTTTGGTGGTGACAGTTTTCAGGTTTAAAAGTAACAGATTTTAAATGCTGTTTTAGAGATAGTTTCTGAGTTTCCACCTTCTGCTATTCTTTCCAGTTTCTCTTTAAACTTATTTTTAACAGATATCTCTAATTTTTAAATAAATCACATTCTATTCAAATATTTTAAGATTTGTCTTTGATCTTTAAAAATCTTTTGCCATATATTAGAGAAAAGAGACTGTCTTATGTCTTCAGTGAGTTAAGATGTAATAATGCTTTTGGTGTTGGTTTAGTCGCTTAGTCGTGTCTGACTCTGCGACCCCGTGGGCTGGATAGCCTGCCAGGCTCCTCTGTCCATGGGATTCTCCAGGCAAAAATACTGAGTGTGTTGCCATCTCCTTCTCCGATTAATGCTTTTAAAACAAATCAAATTTGTTTAATTAAATATATTTAGGATTGAGAGTTCAGTAGACAACAGTCAGCACTTTATTAATAACCATTTAATGGAATTGAAGTAGTAAAGAGTTCTTTTCTTTCGTATTCTTCACAGTAATCCCACCTGCTGTTAGCCACATGGAGGTCATTAAAATATTCAATTTCATTGTATTCATAGACAGTTTTAAACATAAACATATTCCTTAAATGTGGTCCTTTTAGAAAAAAAAAACTTAGTAGTAGCTACTATTACTATTCAAAAGATATACCAGTGAGAATATTTCATTAGATCTTTCATAAAGTCATAAAATAAACTTTCTAATCTCATGAACAGTTCATTCAGTGAACATTTATTAATGCCTACAGTATGCGAGATGATATGCAAAGTGCTGACGGGACCTTAAAAAGTGCAAGGTGAAAGCCCTGCTAAGGAGAAAAGACTTGGAGCATGTGTGCCCCTTTCCATCCGTGTCCAGACCGCCTGCAGCACTTGTTAAAAGTGCAGATTCCTGTGCCCTGCCTCAGACCTAGTGAACCATAATCTGCAGACAGGATCCAGGAAGCTGCATTTTTTAATAACTTACCCAGTGATTCTGAGGCTCACTAATTTGAAAGGCACCTGAGTAACAAGAAGTTGGACCTGAAAAGAAATGAGTTGTAACACTGGATAATAATAACAATAGGATTGGCATTGATAAATACTTTATGTTTATGTTTCTAATGAATGTAAAATATGAACATGTGACCTGTTATGAAGTGAGCACATGGACAAATATTTATCTAAAATTCCATGCCTGTGGTGCTCTTAAACCTTCACAGAAATTAATTAAACATAGTGTTCTAGAGATTCTGTCTGTTTTGAAGTAGCAATGTCAGAATGAAGTCATGTTTGCAAGGAGTAGAAATAAATCTGCCTTGCAGTAAAGCAGAAAGATACCTGTTTAAATTAATCAATTAAAAAAAAAAAGCTCAAAAGTGCTAAAGAGGTCTTGGCTTCGTAGACATTTCATAGCGAAAGCAGTATTAAGTGGCTCTGCTTGAGTCAGCACCACTGACTTGTGTTGAGCTGTGCGGGCGGTGAAGTCTCAGAAGTGTTTATCCACAGTGCACTTGGGTTCCACTGTTCCGCCCAGCTCAACCAGCTGCTCAGCTCAGACAGAAGTGGTTGTTCACAAAGGCTGTACATAGACCCAAGGAAAAATGTCTGTACTTACCAGCACTACAAAGTGGTACACAGAGGTAAATTCCAAGATGCTGGGACAGTCTTGAAAACATTTGAAAATGTCAACGTAGGACACACTGACAAACTAATGTAAATAAAAGTCCCCCCCAAAAAAGGGTATAACTTTCTATTATTTACTAATGAGGTACTCATTTTTTAAATCAGTCACCTTTCATAGATGAGCATGAAGATCTGCACAGCAGGACATAATTATTTATAGACAGGTAACACTGTGCAGTGAGATGTAAAACAACTGAGGATGCGGCTGTACTTCCTATTCGCCTCACTCCCTTCTGCTGTGTTTGCGCATTTAACAAATGCTTACTAAGTGGTCGTGCCGAGTACTGTCCAAGGCCCTGGGACTGCAGCCTAGAGCAAACATACGTGATCACTCCCACTACTTGCCGTTTGTGTACCAGTTGGAGAACAGTCCTTGAAAACATGAACAAACCAAGTGGTAAAATATTTCTTAAAGAAATTTGCCGGACTCTATGACAGAAAAGTACAGAGCAGAGTAGGGGTCCAACTTGACGCAGCATTAGCAGAGAAGGCTGTCCCTAGAAGGAAATAGCTCAGCCCCAGCGTGAAGGATTAGAAGGAGCTAGGCACAAAGGCGTTGGGCACAGAAACCGCGCAGAGAGACAGACAGCCTGCAGAGGGCAGGGCTGGCGAGCTGGAGTTAGTGCTGGCAGACCGTGCACCCGGCTGCCGGGGGGTCCGGCAGATGGACACACCGTCCTGTCTAGGCAGTGCACTTGGTTTTCATTAATGTTCCCGATGCAGTGGAGAGCCACTGAAGAGTATGAGGCAGAGGAATGTGACCAGAAATATCTTTGTCTTCACTCACTGTGGCCGCCGTGCACAGAACGGGTTGCGGCTGGGGGCGGCGTGGTGGGGAGGTGACTACTGCCGTGGTCCAAGCACAAACCGTGGTGGCCATGGAGATGGACAGAATGAACAGATTGAAGGTGTATTTTGGTGGTGGAATAAACAGACTTTGCTGATGGATTGGATTTTCTTCTGGAATTTATGTGAAATTACTAGAGCATTATTTTCAGGAAGAATATGTATAAATTCAGACTTGATAGATATGGAAATGTAGGGAAAGTGGGAGTAAAAATTTCACAGCTGCCAACTCCCATCCTTCCTTCTCCCTGGACTTTGGCCTCTTGGGGGTGGTCTCCACGGAAACACTTTGCCTTTGTATACACAGATGGGGGAGGAGATGCAACAAGTCACTTTCCTACGCCTTTCTGTGATTCCTCCCACAAAGGTCTGTACGCGTTATGGGGCCCTGTAATTACATTGGCAGATGTTTCTTAGAACCACTGTGTTTCGCAGATATCTGATTACAGCTGCTGTTTTTCACTTTTATGCCATGTTCATATCATTCTAATTTTTTAGTTTATAAGTATCTTTATTATTAAAGGGCAGTTGATTTAAAATGTGTTCATTACAGGTGTACCGCAAAATGAGTCAGTCATATACATCTGTGTGCATGCATGCTCAGTCGCTTCAGTCCTGTCCGACTCTTGTGACCCCACGGACTGTAGCCGGCCAGGCTCCTTTGTCCATGGGGTTCTCCAGGCAAGAACACTGAGTGAGTTGCCATTTCCTCCAGGGGATCTTCTCAACCCAGGGACCAAACCAGCGTCTCTTACATCTCCTACATTGCCAAGAGTGTTCTTTTCACTAGTGCACCTGGGAAGCCCAACATACATTCTTTTTCAGAGTCTTTTCCTTTATAGATGTATTTCAAGATACAACAGTAGGTAATCGTTGGTTATCTTTTATAAGTGTGTGTGCTAAGTCACCTCAGTCATGTCTGACTCTGTGCGACCCCATGGACTGTAGCCCACCAGGCTCCTCCGTCCATGGGATGCTCCAGGCAAGAATACTGGAGTGGGTTACCATTTCCTCCTCCGGGGGATCTTCCTGACCCAGGGGTCAAACCCACATCTCTTAAGTCTCCTGCACTGGCAGGCGAGTTCTTTACCGCTCAGTTCAGTTCAGTTCAGTTCAGTTGCTCAGTCGTGTCTGACTCTTTGTGACCCAATGAACCGCAGCACGCCAGGCCTCCCTGTCCATCACCAGCTCCCGTAGTTGCTCAAACTCATGTCCACGGAGTCGGTGATGCCATCCAGTCATCTCATCCTCTGTCTTTACCACTAGCGCCACCATAACACTGAGTATATGTTGCTTCCAAACTCCAAAGTGAACCCCCCACCCCTGCTTTCTTTTCCCCTTTGGTCACTGTGTTTGTTTTCTATGTTTGTGAGACTATTTATGTTTTTCAAATAAATCAACATTTTGAATTGAGTGTAAAATCCAAGAAAATCTGCTGAAGCATTTAGAAATTAAAAAAAAATATTTTAAATATTTTTATTTTTCCTAGCAGACACATATACACTTATATACCCTATCATAGCTATATATTATTTTTATAATAATTTCATATGTTTTCCCACTAAGTAGTAGTAAAAGTAATTTTATAGCATTTAGGTTAATTTATCAGATTTAATAATGCCAAACAAATGTGGCTCATTTTAAGTAATGAGACTAGAGAAGGAAACGAAGCATCAGGAAAAATTGGAAACCACAGAATAATTAGATTTAGGCTTTCAAAAGCACTTGGCTCCATATCCTCCACCCCTCCCCAAAGGAAATAAAAGGGCAAGCCATTTAAAAATGAATTTTTCTCTGAAGACTTTTTCCCTATTGTGTCTGTTTAGTCTAAACAGTTTTCAATATTGACAGGGAGTTTCTTTTCACCGCCGCTATGGCAGGTTCCTTTGAGGCAGAGAGAGATTTCACCTTTCATTGCCTTGCGTTATTTCCCCTCTACTGAACTATGGAAAGAAGGGTAAATGGGGAGATGGCGGTGCAGAGATGGCGCGCCTTAGGTTAGTCAGACCTGTGCGAGGAGAGAGATCATTCTCTCCTTTCTAGTGTCAGTGTTATGTTTTGGGGGGGCGGGGAATCTGCTCTAGCAAGAAATTCTTCTTCCAGAGAGGTAATTAGGAAATACCTAACTTCTGTTTTAAGAGCACGTTTTCTACAAACCGGCTGCATACACTTACAGTGATGACTGTGTAATCACAGGCGGGCCTACAGCTACATGACCGATGAAAGAACCTTACTGGGAAGATGAGGGATACACGCATCTTGCTCTTACCGTAATAATATGTTAGGAATTAATCCTGTTAAAACCACTGCCTCTTTCACTTCAGACTCTTGTCTCTTTCTCAAAAATAAAAATTTGAAGCTATTGATCAGTGAACTAAGTATTCAAGATATATGTCTTCCTTAAATCTGAGTATGTAAGGTCATTTAGAAGCAGTAGTAATTGTGGAGTTTCTGTATGTAAAGTGAAAATGTGATGTTTCTAAATACAGTATAACCTCTTCAAAAGGAATATCTGGCAGGTATTTTGGGGGGAGGTCATCTTTGCTAACTTTTAAAAAAATCAAAGTAGCTTTTTGTCTCTTGGAAAGAATCCTAGAGCTAAACTCACTTAAGTAAATAAAGGTTTAAAAGAATAAATGTTTCACAACCAAGGGTGTGATGGATTGCTACTGTATATGTATTTTCCTGCAAAGCTAGTCAATGTCTTTTTTTCCCACTGCCTCTTTAATCTTGGTGAGAAGCTTTCCTTGGAGCTTGAGCGGGCCCCATAGGAGCACTGTTTTCTCTTCATGTGTTTCTACATTCTGCTCCTCTTTACCAAATTTTAACATATACTCATGTTTCCTTCACCAGCGCTCAAAGAGCAATCATACTTTATCATATTAATTATTGTTTAGAATTTCTTTTTTTTATGGTTGAGAGGAGCTCTCCAAGAGCTTCTTTTCCCAGGGTAGCCTTAATAATTTTAAAGGCTCTGTAGGTGGATGGTAAGAAATTAATCATATTGTAATATTATCTATTACCATCCTTAAAATATTTGGATATTTAATATCTCCATGCCAAATGAGGTCAGTTATAAGAATAGGTGAATTGAAAAGAGTAATTGCTAACATGATATGAAAAAAGGTCAAGTACAATCTCTTTTATTCCTGGGCCTTAACTTCTTAGAATACATGTGGAATACCAATCAGCATGTTTCAAGGAAAAGAGTTCGTTATGTTGGGTGTCAGTTTATTACCATAATTTTTTAAAAGTCTGAGGGTTTTTTCCTCCCCTTGAAGCATACTTCTTTGAAATTACAGAATCTTTTCTTCAGAAGAAAATTACTATGTTAGAGAAAAACATAACCTTGTGATAGATAATATGCTCTTTTATATCCAGTTTTATTTACTAGAGACTCATTATGTGTTTTTAGTTAAAGTCTTATGAGAGCTTATTAACTGAAGAAATTCTTTTCTGTATGTTTCAGTTTTCACATTTGGCTCATAATCTTTTGTATAAAAGGAAGTGATTGTTCTTAGCTGTTGGGCAGATGGGATGCTCAAGAATCAAAGACTTTAACGCTTTGTAAAGAGCCTTACGTACTTGCTTGCTCTTCTCTGAGATCTTGGGTAACATAACTGTGCAGGAGGAGTTCTCGTTGCATTTTTTCCTCTTGTGGCTGATTGCTGACAGCATGCACTGTGACTCTGAACCATTATTTAAATGCTTCTATTATATAATGTTACAGTTATTATTAGAGGCCGTTTATTATTTACAACATTTCACTCTGTCATGGCTAATTCACCAACATAGATTAACCTTTAACATTTTAAATATTTGAAGAGAAATTGACTTAGCATTTGTTTTTCTATTTGGTGTCTTATTAAAAGTCAGTGAACTTAGAGACCATCATTTTTAATAACCACTAAAGGCCAGTTCTATAGATGACAAAGTTTAACATATTTTTTACATGGCTTAGTCATCTGTGTAATTTACAATTATCATTTTTAGGTACACTTATTTGTTGTTGCTCTATTTTCTTTAAATGTTTCATCCATTACTTTATTGTGCTTTGTTTTCAAACAAAATTCAAGTCAGTAGTCCAACAAAAATAAATAGGTTTCCAGTTCTCCATTAACTTATTGGAGAGAAGAAGTCAGGTATAGATAACCCAAAAATGTTCATTAGTAACTGAAAAAATTTTTTTCTTAAAAGTACCAAATGTTCCTAACTTATTTTGAAGTGGAAAAAATATTGCCATGACTATCTTGTCCCCCTGCCTGACTCATGATAACAATAAAGGAGAGACTTTACACAACTAGAACAGACTAGTTATTCTGCTTCCTCTGACTTGAGAGGTGGCTGTTAGACAGAAAGACATTGACTGGAGATCATGACACTTTAATCACCAAATTATACTCTGGAATAGTCTCACCATATCCAAGGGAGGCACATGAATTTACTTATTCAGAAGATGCAAGGAGGAAGAGCAGGATGCAGGAAGCCAGAGGAATTATGACTTAGTAAGTGAAAGTCGCTCAGTCATGTCAGACTCTTTACCACCCCATGGACTGTAGCCAGCCAGGCTCCTCTGTCCATGGGATTCTCCAGCCAAGAATATTGGAGTGGGTTGTCAGTCCCTTCTCCATGGGATCTTTCCCACCCAGGGATCGAACCTGGGTCTCCCCCATTGCGGGCAGATTCTCTACCATCTGATCCACCAGGGAAGTTCTGTGAACAGTAAATGAAGATGCAAATAATGCAGATTCTTTTTTTGATGTGACAGCAAATATATTAGCAACCCCACATAGTTCTTAATCTCTCCACAATCCCAGAGCAAATAAATATTAAGTGGACTCCCTACTCCTCATCTTCCAGTACAGTGGGGGATTAAGAGCTTGAACGCTGGAATCATCTCTGTCATTTACAGCAGAACCGTTGACAAGTTGCTTACCTTTCTAAGTCACTCTTACATCTTGTGTAAAATTGGATTTATGCAACAGGTATTTGATGAGTGCCTGATATGTTTTAGATAATATTGTACGACCTGAGGCTTCACAGTAAAGTTAGGATGGCATAATAACAGCCTGTCTGTGCTAGATAAAAAAATAAATGTCTCTCCTTTATTATTATTATCATCATCATCATTAACAAGGTAGTCATATGAAGGGAGGCAGGTAGAGGGCACAGTAGTGGTAGTGTTTGTTTCTGCTTAAGAATGAATTAGGAACGTTTTACTCCTTGTGAGTGGTGAGTGATGAAATAAAGTCTCTACCTTTAGTAATAACCTCCCTCAAGGGCCGCGGAGAGAGTCAGTAGGGTAGAAAGTAGGACCCAGTGCCTGATGCAGAGGACGTGCTTTCCCCATCGTCATTAATGCCATGTTTTGTGTACAAAGTGCTGAGTGTAGATGTTATAAGAAATGCAAAAAAAATTTTGGGGGGCTGGACCTATCCCTTATCATTAATAGTCTCTTTACATAATTGAGATGTAGATTACTTTAGGTTGTAATTCCCGAGGGTGGACTTCTGAGTCAAGGATTTGAATAAAATATCTAAGAGGCTGTCTCGGGGAGCAGGGATGAGGGTCACGGATGGAAACAGGGCAGGACGAGAAAGCTCTGAGAGGGTATACCTATGAACACATGACCGCAGGGGCCACTGGGACCCAGTCCCCTCTGAGGGCTTCTGGAAGATGACTCAGAGAAGTTGCCTCTGAGTTGTCTCCTCAAGGAGAAAAGAAAATAAGGTATTTGTCAAACTTTGCCTTTCTCTTGTTGGCCAAGGGCTGCTTCTGGGAAGTTGATTCCTCGGTATTTTCAACCAGCACTGTGAGCTGCCCAGGTGTGCTCTGGGGTCCGAGCGTGCTCACAGCGGGGTCTCAGGTGCTACAGAGATCCACACTGCACAGCTGCAACACGCAGCTGTGTGTGACAAGCTCGGGGGACTCAGACACACAAGAGGAGGGATAAGATATATACCTCCATAAGATACAGATATGACCATAAGATGGACATACATCCATAGGACATAGATATATCCATAAGCTATAGATATATCCATAAGATGTAGATATAGCCATTAGATATAGATATGTCCATAAGATGGAGATATATCTGTAAGATGTAGATATGTCCGTAAGATATAGATATAGCCATAAGATAAGATATATTTATGGATATCTTATGTATCCTTTGGATCTATATATCTTATGGATATATATATCTCTCCAGCATTTGTATATAAGTGTGTGTTATAGATATAAACATTAGTATGGAAACACAGCACCTGAATTATATACATAGAGGAAAATATACTTGAGAGTTTTCTTTCTGAAAGCATTAGAAGTAATTGTTTGGCAAGGTTTTAGAATGGCCACCACTTTTTGATCAGTTCTTTTATCAAATTAGAACTTAATTACATAACATCCATATGAAAAATCAATCTTTTTTTTCCTCCTCAGTTGCTGCAGCACTTGGACACTCCAAAGTAAATTGAATCTTTACATCAATTTTCCAGGAAAAGAAACGATAAAATCTTTGTCCTTGAGGTTCCACTTGACAGGGTCAAAAGCATTTCTTTCATTGTATTATACTGTAACACAAATCAGAAAATGCAAAGATTTCAGAATTGCTCTCTTTCACGTACTATCTTCATAGCTTTCCTCTGCAGCTGAGCAAGGTATTATTAGGCACAAGGAGTTTTGTTGAATTCTTAAATTGGTTTCAAGAGTTTTGTGATGGATGGTTTACTCAATTTAAAACAGATCATCTGGTGAAATTGCTTTTAGGTTAAAAGGAGGGTTCCTCAGCTTCTTTTCAGGGCAGATCCTTTCAATTACTTAGTTAAATCCAGAATTGCTAAGCTGTAAAGTACGTAGACACCAGGTACATTGGTGGTGAATATGATGAAAAGAGAATTCTAGAAGGAGACTAGGGCAACCTCAAGACCCGATCTTGTCTGCTTGGAAGTTTTATAGCTGGTTAAGTCCTGAAATGACTGCTTATTTTTTTTTTTTATCAATCCTGCTTATTCTGAATACGATAACCCTTAATTAATAATTATTAATTTGACATGAAGCACTATGCAGATACCTAGATGCCATCTGGAATGTTCTAACCAGTTATGTGTGATAAATACTTCTCTAAGATGATTCCTCATACCTGATTAGAAATGTATGTGACTCTCTGCCATGAAGCTTAGCTTTTAGTGGAAACTAAGCACATAAATGCAGACAAACAGAAAGATATTTTGTGTACTTCCTTCATAGTTTTGGTATTTTCAGGTGTAGGCTACATACAAACTGAAGTCTCAGGGGGACACTTCCTCAAGTCTTGTCTCACTGACTCAGATGTTACCTCCTCAGGTGGAAGGTCTCTGGTTATCCCATCCAAAATAGCCCTTCGTCCCAGGCCCTCATCTGTATCAGCCCGCCTCGTTTACTTTTTTCAGCACATTCATCACTATCTGGCGTTCTTTATACATTCTTGTTCCTTTATTTGTTTGTGTGTTTGCTTGACTTCTCCCACTGGAACATTCCCGCTATGGAGGAGGAGAATTTATCTGTCTTATCCATCATTATACCCCAATGTCAAGGACAGTGCTTCCCACAGAGTAGGCACTCAATAAATTTCTGTTGAATGAATCAATGAAAGAATGGATATTAAGAATCCTGTGTCCTTGAAAATAAACGTAGCATATCAAGTACTTTGGTGTTGTCGGAAAGAACCTTAACTCTTTCCAGTTAAAACGAGGCATTTCCTTCACTGTAGCAGTAGTATAAAGATCTGGAAAGGAGGCGTGCTCTCAGCAGTAGACTACTGAGCTGTTGACTGGATTTTCTGACAAAGGAGCACTAGCTGTCGGGGTTTGGAGGATGCTCAGGAGCAGACAGTCTTGGTCAATGCGCCAGGCAGCTGGGGGAATGTAATTGGTAAGTCCCTGGGAGTTAAGAGGACACATAGCAGCCAGGAATCAAAGGCTTAATAAATCTAAGGCTTAATAAATCTCCACTTGCTCACGGCTCAAACAACCCAGTCCTCCCCTGGGTCCAGGGGCCTGTTTACCGAGGCCAGAATGAAGATGGAAACGCCACCATCGGCCCCAAGAGGCAAGCACAAGCCGGGTGTATTTGAGGTGAACACGCCGTGGGATCTCAGCGCAGGCCAGTCTGTCCTGCCCTGAAATGATAGGTCATTTAGTCTTCTCACAAGTGTTGATCAAACACCTTTGTGCCCCAGCGCCATTTAGACCCTACCTCCTTGCTTCCTGCTCCTCCCACCCCCAACACAACTTGCATACCCATTGCCACGGAGGTGCTTTGCTTTTGGTTTCAAGATTGTTGCGGCTTTTCTTGTAAAATTTTGTTTGGACAAAGGACTTCGCCACTGTAAGAGGCCCGCCAAGCCTTCTTTGCACACATTATTAACACTAGTAGGGAGTGCTTTGGGCATGAGATAGAACACAGCTGTTCTGAAACAGAACGGATGCTCTGTGGCCCGCTAGAATATTCCTTTCTGCCCCCTAAGAAATTGGGACGTCTCCAAGGCTGTTCTTGATGCCGCGTCATCTTTGTGCAGGGCTAGTTTTCCGAAGGTGGCAGATGACCTTGAGCCTTTGGGTAATTGAGATTGAAAGTTAGGTTTCTGCCTGTGGTATTAAACCGACTCGAGTTTCTTATTTAACTGTATACGAAGAAGCTAGGCTTTTAGGATTGCTTCTGTTATATTTCCCAAGTTGTGAGTGTGACAGGAAATTTTATTTTAAAACAATGCTGTGATCCATGTACTTACTGACAGAAGACATTGGTTAAAAAAAAGAAGAAAAGACCATGTCAATCTTGAGTTGGGTGCAGCTAGACTGTTAAACAGACAAGTCAATTTGCCGAAGGTGCCTCATCGTCATTCATTGAGCTCTCAGGGAGGGTTTTATTAACCGACTGTGTTTTCAGGGGCCCATCCCACTTCTGCCCAGTGGGATTGAACCAGTTGAGATCCTTGCATAGACTCAACATCTTCTTAACGAAAAATGAAAACAGTATCATATTGCCTTTTGAATCCATTTGAAAAGAGAAATATTTTTAGGAAAAAAAAAGATAATTGAAAAGCTCTGTATTCATCTTTGTGTGCCCTAGGACATTGATTTTTCCGACGTGGTAATGTATTACATGGTGAAATAGTCCTGTGGACTTTCATACATATTAGTGACTCCGGAGCCCAGAGCACACACTGCAAACCTTCCACACGCGGAGATTCAGCGTGCCTTGCAGTGTTTCTGTCTGACCTCAATCCATTTGGGAAATAAAATGTCCCACATGCTAAAGGGAAAATGCATCTTACAGGCTGCTCCCTGACATTCCTGCCTTCACTGGGTACCCGTGTAAGGAAGCCAGTGTGGGCATCCTTGCTCAGAACCTGCCTGGTGATGCCCCAAGCGTCTGCCACAATCTTTTCAGTTCTCAGCAGCACTGTCCCGCCTGCACGGTCACAGGCAGGGTGAGCATTGTACTGACAGGTGCTCCGTCAATACTGAAATTGAGTTGAGTCAGAACTCAGCAAGTCCGGGCCATGTCAGCTTTGAGTCACATGCCTTTGTCTCCCTGGAAAGCAGGAAGTGGAGGGAGGAGCCGCGGGGACAGTAGGAGAGGGGAGAGGAATCGAGTATTTTGTTTCAGTTTCAGGTATGGGTGGTCCGGGCATCAATGAGAAGAGGTCTTCTTCATCAGATCTCGGAGGCGTGTCCCTCTCCGCCATCCCGGGTCGTGACCGTTGTTCTCGGCTACATCTCTGGCCTATGCTTGTTTTCTTCTGCTCTTACCTCTCCATTGCCCTGCCTCGTGGCTGAGGTCATGGACATGATGCCTTGTTGGTCCTGGGCCCCTCCAGGCTCACAGGAGGCCGGCCCAGCCGCCTTGGCCCCTGGCCGGTGCAGAAACACTAGTTTCGGGCCGTTCGCCCCGGCAGCTCTGCCTGCCGCTCCCTGCTTTTTGGTATCCACAGTCAGAGCCGGCTGGCGTACAGCCCTCAGGTTCTGCGTGGGCTTGTGGAGTAAGGAGGAGCAGCGAGGCACGCTGTCTCCTGTTTCACACCCCTTCCTGTGACCAGCCCCTTCCTCGAGTGCTCCCTCTGCGGGCCTCCCCTCGGCTCTCCTCTCTCTCGGCCTCCCCGCTCTCCTCTTCAGTGGCTGATTTCTGCTCTGAAACATCCATCATAAGGCTCACTGGTACCTTAGTGCTGCATTTGAAAATATGTGGACTATATGGGGATGTATGTGAATGTGGGAATATGTGTGCCCAGCCAGTGCCCCCTGCATCCTGTAAGGTACCTAACATGGGGATGAAGGAAATGGAGACAAATCAGATTGCATTTTGGAAGGACGCACTTGCTGGCAAAAAGCTGAAACTATAATCAAAAGTTGGGGGTAAATGAGTAGGATTTTCTAAAACTAGCACCAGACCTCCTCTTAACACTTTACACCAAAACAGGGTGCTCTGAGATGAAATCTGAGAAATGCTCCAGTCTATCATTAATGATAGAAAGCTCCCTAGACCTTACCACTTGTCTTCTGATTGTTAGTTAACTAGTACTGTCATAAATTGTTTTCCTGAAAATGAGCCTTGGCACCAAATTAGTATGTGTGTGCATATAGACTTATACAATTTAAAAAATTGGTTTCTTTTTTAAAGCAGAATAAATGGAAATAAGTCTTTGCCAACTGTGTATTTATTTATTCTTTTTATATATTTGTCATGTAAACATAAAAATGTTCTCTTTAGCAACCTTAACTTTGAACACTGTTGCACATGGTAAATTTAGCACACATTTTCTTTTATAACTAGTGTGATGAAAAGAACCCAGGGATGTTCAGCCTTCAGGATTTCTGAATAAATCACATGGACTGTAAGGCTGTGCTAGGAGTGGGTAGACAATTAACTTCTGACTAGGCTGGAAATAAAAATTCAGTGACCACCTCCACCTATTTAAATCTGAAATCTTCTGTTCAAATTGTTGTGCCTTGTTTCTACTCAGTTTATTATCGTCAAGCAGTGTTAATTTTAAAATATTTTACCCTTTGAGTTTTCATGTGATTACATCCTGTGGCTTTGAAGTGCATATAATAGCATATTTTTTTTTTCATCAAGCAATAAACAAAGAAGTGCTATGAAAATAGAAACGAATTGTAAACTGTGATCCTGACATGAGCAACTTAGTTCCTAGTGGGATTAGGGGGCAATTTTCACGGCTTTGAAAGCAAAGCAAAAAGTTGTAGTAGTGATAAATTATACTATGGAGATCTCTTAAACACTTAGCCTTGGTGAACATTAAACCTGTCTCTTCAACAGGTTTATTGCAGGATTAGGCACTTCCTGGAGAAAGATTCACTCTGCCTTTGGCACTGATGTAAATTTGGTTTCTGCTAGATTTATAAAAGGTGCTAGACAGAAGTCATTCGATTTTCTCAAAAGTTCACTCCAGAATTTGGGGTTGGATTTATTCATATCCCAGATGTCACTTCACGGTCCTTTAAAGTTGACCATCCAAAAAATCTCAGATTCATATTGAGCTAAGTTGTCCCAATCCTCTGTAATAATTCATAGTCACCTAAAAATTCGGTTAACTCTTTCTGGCCACCGGAGTTTTGCTGCTTAAGTGACAAAGTCCGTGCTGCAGAGACTTTTGTGGCCATGTATTCAGAGTCAGTCCACAGTTTAGATGTAAGTGCAGCAGGCCCAGTCACTTCGGTTCTCAGTCTGCCAACTCATCAAAAAGTAATTGTCATTTTTAAGCATCTGAAGACTGCAAGATAGTCACAAAACTAAATAGTTTTGCTCTTTGGGCTTAAGTTTTGAGTATATATTGTGCAACTCTGGCATAAAACTAGATCGTCAGAGTTTGCTTGGTTATACTATTGAGCCATCATTCAGTTCATTTATTCTTTAATATTTATTGAACATTGTGCCCCAGGCTTCTCATAGGTACTGGAGATAAAGCAGTGAAGCAAACAGGCCAAAATTCTTGGCCTCTGGGGGCTTCCATTCTAGTGTAAGGGAAGAAGTAGAATCAGCTGACAAGTAAGACCAGGCTGGGGAGCTTGGGAAGGGCGGGGGAGTGGTGCCGTTTATCAGCCAGCAGAGACACGGGATACACGGGAAACTGTAACACGGAAACTGCTCAGTACTCGGAAATAACCTAGACGGCAAAGAATAGATGCTTGTGTGCGTACAGCCGTGCTCTGGATTCTGTCCTCTGATTCAGGGAAGCCATGCATGAGCTCTTGTTTTTGTGCTACGTATGTGTTAAACTTGGCCGTCTATCTGCTTACATTACTCACGGATTACCCTTCCTGTTACACTTACTGTATAACACAGGGGACTCTGCTCAGCACTCGGAAATAACCTAGACGGCAGAGAATAGATGCGTGTGTGTGGATAAATCACGCTGCCGTGTGCCTGAAAGTGACGCAGCATTATTAATTGACTATATGCCAACATAAAATAAAAAGTTAAAAACAAGGAGATGGAGGGAGGGTCTCACTGAGAAGGGGACTCGGGAGGGTCTGAGGGAGGTGAGTGCGCCGGCCGTGGAGAGTTGGCAGCCAGGGGCGTCGCGCATCCGGGCGGAGGGACCTGAAGGTGTACCGAGGCCCTGGAGCGGAGGTGACTGGTCTGTTGGTCCAACAGCGGTGAGGGCAGTGTGAGTGAAGGAGAGCGAGCAGAAGCAGAGGCAGGAAGAGAGCCGACCTGGAGGAGGCGGGGACCAGAACATTAAAGCCTTTATTTTTAGGACGTTACTCTGAGTGAGGCGAGACTCGAGAGATTGCCCTTGCAAGGAGGAGGGGACCTCGAGCTGATTCGCTGTTACAAGATCCCTTTGGCCATTTGTGAGAGTGGTTTCTAGGAAGCCAAAGGCAGATGGAGAGGAGCCGATTAGATGCTGTTGGAACCATCCATGATTCAGGTGGAGAGGAGGTTGGCTTGGACCGGAGCGGCAGCAGAGGCGGTCAGAGAGGCACTTGGCTTCTGGATTAGCGGAAGGCGGAGCCAGCAAGACTTGCTGATAGAACAGACGCTGATGCGGATGCGAGAGCAAGGGAAGCGGCAGGCCCGCCAGCGTTAAGGTCCCGCTTGCGTGTTATGGTAGTAGCCAAAGCAAGAAATCCAGTTTCCATTTACTTAGGGCCCTACAGGTTTTTTCTCTTTATGATTCAGGGGAAATCTGTGTTTCTGTGTCCAAAAAGAACACAATGCAGGTAGTATTTGTTGCAAGGTAACCGAAGTGTTACTATGGTGGAACATGAGAAAGACGTGCGGCTTGAAAAACCAAACGCTTAGGTTCTGTACTACAGCGCCCCACTCCCCCCCCCCCCCAATATAATCCATGAGTAATGTAAGCAGATAGAGGGTCAAGTGTAAGATATAAGTAGCACAGAAACAAGAGCTCATGCGTGGCTTCCCTGAATCAGAGGACAAAATCGAGAGGACGGCTGAGCGCCCCTCGGTTGGTGTAGTTACTCAGCAAGGCTAAGCCCTGAAATCGACAAAGGAACAAGACAGTCCTCATCTTTGAGGGACTGAACGCCTAGTGAAAGCGCTCTGCCTCCCGTAACTCGGTGGAGCACTGGGGTTTGGTTTATATCATTTACAGAGGTGCATGTCAGCCATGTAACTCTTTCAAATATAAATATAGATTAAATAGAGATCTATGTAGATAGACATTTCAATGTATGTGTTTTATGTATCCATTGACGAGCAGTATAGTTATGTGAGTGCAAACGTGAATATTTTCTTGTTCCAGAGCTTTTAGTCTTAAGAATTTGCTTGTCTGTTGTGATCAGTACGAGCAGTAGTAAAGTGAGAGGTCATATAAGTTAGACAACGCTCTTTTGGCCCAAGGGGTGGGGGTGGGGGGGGGGAATCAGTTGGTAAAGTTAGACCCAAATTCTAATGAAAGCTACTGATCCAGATGCCTTGAGAAACCCCGCCATCTTGAATGTCGGAGTCGGTGCGTCCCCGCAGCAGCTCTCCTCGCTGGCCAGCGGCCGCTCCCTCTGCCCGGTGCCGCCGTCCGAGGGCCGCACTCACTGAGCCCCCGGCCCGCCTGCCTGAGGGCCCCCTCTTCTCCAGAGCGGAGCCCGCGCTGCTCCAGCTCTTCTCCCATCAAGGACTGTGTAGGTAGGTCTGCCTCGACCCTCGCTGGAGGGCTCCCTCACCGAGGAGTGAGCGGGCGGCAGCTGCAAAGCAGACTGAGGAGGGGGACGTGGACGAAGAGTGAAAGTGACGTCGCTCAGGCGTGTCCGGCTCTGTGCGACCCCGTGGACTGTGTAGCCCGCCGGGCTCCTCCGTCCGTGGGATTATCCAGGCAGGGATGCTGGAGTGGGTTGCCATTGCCTTCTCCAGGGGATCTTCCTGACCCAGGGATCGAACCTGGGTCTCCTGCATTGCGGGCAGACGCTTCACTGAGCCGCCAGGGAAGGCCGTCGCTAATGTCTCTACGACCCTGTGCTAAATAGAAATAAACTCTGAAGCTGTTAGTCCTCACTCTGCCCAGTGAAGGTTAAGTCAATAATCTATGTGTTTCGGAATTTTACTTGTGAAAGTTTCTGTTTTAACTCGTATAAGTTCTTGAGTTGTTTTTTTTTTTTTTCCCCTTCCCCCTCCGCCTTGTAGTTCCTAAGCTTTCTTTAACTCATTTTGGAATAAGCTGAAATGAAACAAAATCATGCATTCTGAATGGAGTGCTTAAAACGGAACTGAGTTCATTGATTAAATATGAAAGGGAGCATCTTTTTGCAAAATGAAAGCCAAGCCTTTTAAATCTTCCCCGAACATTGGTTAATCTTAAACCAGCTTGGCACTAGTTTCTTCATGCGATTTTGCATATCAGGTGTTTACAGACCAAATAGTAGATGAGCTCCAAGTACACTATGTCACTTAATGTCAATGAGTTAACCCAGTTTCTTCAGCTCTGCGTTTAGCAATTGAAATAATCTGCATAAAAGTGCTCAGTATGCTACAATTAAGAAGCATGCTTGTGGAAGGCACACTCTCGATTCATTTTTTTAAAAAGACCATCTGTTTCTTGGTATGCTACTTGTGCAGGTTTTCCTTTCATCTTTCACCTTCTTTAAAAAAAAAAAAAACCCACAGCTTTCTAAAGCTTTTGATATTATTTCCTCCTTAGGTTTTACAGAATGCTCGGTCTGTAGATTTTCAGCTGTGGTTTTACCAGTATCCTCACAAGATCATTTTAAATCCTCAGGAATCTTAGAAATTAGAAAAAGAAAATAGGGAAACCTGCCGCCCACGCTATATTTATTCCCTTCTAGGAAGCTGACAGTTTCTGTCAGCAACCGGGAATCATGGTTGTTCCAGTCGTGGTGGTCCTGGTGGTCCCAATCTACTGATATTTGCAAGTTAACAGGGTTAAATATATTTTACGTTTATATATTCAAGAAACTTTTACTCATTTCTTTGAAGTGCCCTAAGAAAAGGAGAGAAATGCCCTGACAGGCTGTGAAATAGGAAATCCTAAATAGGATTCTTAGACCCACAGTTGGTATGTCTTAGTGACACAACCTTTGATCATGCTCAAAGACTAAAATTTTAGCATGTGGAGAAAACGGTTTCTTATTCTGAGGATTTTTAATTCAGAAAACAAACTTCTTTGACCACATGTTGAAAGCATTTTCTCATTCAGTCTATGCTGAAGGTGAAAAATGTACATTATTTTGTGAGAAATGAACAGGATAAAGGGAAGAGGTAAAATATTCTTGAGTTAAATGGCACATTTTATGCCCAGCAGCCAGGGGAAATAGGATAGCTCAGTTAAGAAGTTTATTTTCTTATATAAGAAAGAAGAAAGACGTTTCTATAGCCTGTGCTCTGGAATAAAAATAGCAAATTTTAGACTTGACTTCATTTGAAATGATTAAACATAATGCCTATTTATTGTTGAATGTCTTGGAGGAGAGAACAGTCTTGTCAGAAATCATATATTTTCAAATCTATTTGGTGTCATTTTTATCTCATGAAACTATATTTATTAAAAAAAAAAAAAAGTATGCAGGAAGTGATGGAGCTTTAAGGAAAGTTACAGAGTCAGAAAAGAGGCTGAAGTAATTGGGATAACCCTGTTCACCTCTGTGCTCTCCTGGATGCGGATCAGGTGGGGTTTTCACAGCGCCTTTGGCCACTGCTAAGAACCTTCCCAATCTCCCTGGTACATCTTGTTTTAGATTTTAAAAGCTTGACCCTAAACTATGTTTAGGTGGTCTTACTTTTTATAAAACCTTGTGCAACAAGGGATTTGGTGATTGTAGTCCCAAACCACCTAGTCTTTATAGAGTAAATATGGACAAATACCTGGGACCTGTATCTTGTGTTTACTGCACCAGCTACACCATCCAGCGGGACACAGGTGAGGTCTGCCCTACCCAGAAGATCTTTAAGCAGCCAGCTTAGGTTCTTAGCGGACTTCCCCACCCACCACACCCACCCCAAAAGAAAAATCTATTGCCTGAGAAAGAAAGTATTAAATGAGCTTTTATATAATAAGAGAAACTCTCTGCAAAACGCGAAGTGCGAAGTCCAGAGGTACCTGTGGGTGAGTGTGGATAGCTGGCATCAGGCATCCTTTGTCTGCTGGTAGATGTG
Organism: Cervus elaphus; assembly: GCF_910594005.1. Taxonomy (NCBI): domain Eukaryota; kingdom Metazoa; phylum Chordata; class Mammalia; order Artiodactyla; family Cervidae; genus Cervus; species Cervus elaphus. The sequence goes on along the minus strand of NC_057823.1, from coordinate 105,841,388 downwards.
TAAAGTTCTTTGAGCCAACAGATGTCAGGCTGATTGAATACAGATGGGAGACAGCGAGAACTGGCAATAACGATGAAATGTTAGGGGAGTCAAGCTTGGATTAAGGTATCTGGTTCTCGCAGCTGAACAAGGCAGCAGACAAGGCTAGAGTAAACACAACTCTCCTGTTTAGCCATTGATTTATTATAAGCACCAAAATTACTTTTATTTTTACATGCAGAAAGGTACATTCAGGTTCTAAAATTATATGTCCCAAGACTAGATTACACAAGAACAATGTGGTTCACTGTAAATTTCTTAGAAGCTAAGGAGGGGGAAAAAAATCTCATTACTTTCTTAAGTTCTTACAGAAAAGACGGTTGCATATTTTTTCCAGACTATTGGTGGAAATTTTTCTTCACATGTAAAGAATAAACCATCCCACCCCCCCGCCCCCTCCAGCCCCTACTCAATCTGGGAAACCGCTCTTATGAAATAGCAGTTCGCTAAAATAAAAACACCAAAGACATATTAACTAGGGTTCTTTTTTTTATTGTTGGCATTGAATACAAATCACCGTTAAATCTGAGACCACTTTTAGTGTCAGATTCCCAGATCTAAAATAGGGTATACAAATAAAAAAAAAAAATTGGCAAAAATGTTTTACTTATGTTTCATGCAGCTTGTAATGGTTGAGACTCTTCATTTAGAATTCAAACATCCCCCTCCAGATTCCATATGGCATAAATTTTAGGAAGTTCTAAAAATAATGAAGGGACGCATGGGTCTAAGCAAATAATATATTTTAAACTTACAATTATAGTAAGAAACTAGTTTTTCTCTACACAAAAGATAGTTTATTAGCCTCTCCATCAATGACTAAAATGTAGTTCAGGGTTCTATCCACATTTATTTTTAAAACCATTTATCAAACACATGGAATATGGTCAGGAATCTTTTGGTTGCAGCTAATAAAAAACCCCAGCTCAACTGGTTTGAACAAAAAAGGAAGGGTGGGTTTGACTGGTTCATGGCCCTGAAGAGGCCGTCCCAGTTAGCCGTGAAGTTTGGACCAGCAGTCCACATTCTCAGGCTCTGCTTCTGTTCTCCTGCATTGCTTTCCATTTTGCCTCCCTCAGTCTATTGATGTCCTTAGGCAGATGCTCCTTGTGGTAGCAAAAAGGTAGCAGTGGTAGACCCAGTAAGTAGCATCATAATACCATCCTGAGGGAAGTAAGAACCTGTGGACAGAATTCAAACATGTCAAGTTCCTCATAGCCTAACTCCAGGGCTGAAGATGAGTTCTATGCAACCAAAGGACAGCTAAGTACTGGGGATCGGCTGGTTCTAAAAGGAAACCCAAACTTCTGCTGAGAAGCAGAGTGGGGTAATGGACAAGGGTGAACTTCCTTCAACTGATTCAAGCCTAGGTATTCAAATCTGGGCCCTTTTTACTGTTGCAGGGGATATATGTTGGCTGCTTCCTGATTATTTCTCATCCTCCTTCCCTTGTCCTGGGAGAAGGAAATGGCAGCCCACTCCAGTAGTCTTGCCTGGAAAATCCCATAGGTGCAGAAGCCTGGTAGGCTACAGTCCATGGGGTCACAAAGAGTAGGACACGACTGAGCAACTTCACTTTTCTTTGTCCGAAAAACACTCGGCTTTCCTTTTAGAATCAACCAATCCCCGGTACTTAGCTGTCCTTTGGTTGGATAGTCTCCAGGATGTGGTGTGATGAAAGTTTAATGGATCTGCTTCACTTAAGGATCAAAGATTCTCAGGGCAGTTCTCAATCATTCTTATCTAAGTTGTTTTCCAAGAGGATCAAGGAAACTTGCAAGGTGATGTCCTCATCATTGTGGTCATCACCGTCATCACCGCTGACTCTCTGTGGATCTTCTTTTCCTTTGCTCCCGCCCCAGAAGAAAGTGTCCAGTCTCTCAACCCAGCACACGTGCTTCTCTCATCCCGTTTCCTCTGCCTTATGCCAAGACTTGATGCCATTTCTATACCTCTGCCTCCTCAGGAGATAACAAAGGCAGCCAAAGAAACCTCTCTTCAACCTGTCAGTCTCACACAAGGGACACCTCCCCTTTTTCCTTCATGGCTCGTCTCTTGGGAGTGATATCATAGTCCAGGCCAGCTTCCTGAAACTCCTTCTGAAACTCCTCCTCACCCTCCCACACAAACACACATCCTTCTGAAGTCTCTAATTATTCAGTAAGTATCTATTGTGAGCCTACTGTGTGAAAAGCTAATAACTGTTAGGATTCAAAGTGTGCCCTTGTCTTTTAAACCACTTACAATCATTTTTAAAAAATTTATTTTTATTGAAGTCTGGTTGATTTACAATATTATGTTAATTTTTGCAGTATAGCAAAGTGATTCAGTTACACACATATATACATTGTTTAAAATTAGTATATTCTTTTCCTTTATGGTTTATCTCAGGATGTTGAATATAGTTCCCTGTGCTATACAGCAGGCCCTTGTTGTTTATTCATTCTGTATATAATAGTTTGCAGCCTCCCGGTCCGACCCCCTGCCGATGGCCTTCCCCTTGGACCACAAAGCTGTTATTTGTGTCTATGACTCTGTTTCTCTTTCAGATAGGTTCATTTGTGTCAGATTTTAGATTTCACAAATAAGTGACATCATATGGTATTTGTCTTTCTCTTTCTGACTTACTTAGTATGATAATCTCTAATTCCATCTATGTTGCTGTGTATGGCATTATTTTGTTATTTTTTAATGGTTGAGTAGTATTCCCTTGTATACATTGGGTTGGCCAAAGAGTTCATTCAGGTTTTTCCATAAGCTGTTATGAAAAAATCTAAACAACCTTTTTGGCCAACCCAGTATATATACAGCATCTTCTTCATCCCATCTGTCTGTTGATGGACATTTGGGTTGTTTACATTTCTTGGAACATAAGGGTACATGTATCTTATTGAATTATAGTTTCATCCAGATGTGTGCCCAGGAGTGGGATTGCTGGACCATATGTAAATCCATTTTTAGTTTTTTGAGGAACTTCCATACTATTTTCCATAGTGGTTGCACCTCACCAACACTGTAACAGGATTCTCTTTTCTCTACACCCTCATTTATAGACTTTATCATGATGATGCTTTTGACTGGTGTGAGGCGGGACCTCATTATGTAGTTTTGATTTGCATTTCTCTAATAATTAGAAACAATGGAAACAGTGAGAAACTTTATTTTTGGGGGCTCTAAAATCACTGCAGATGGTGACTGCAGCCATGATATTAAAAGACGCTTGCTCCTTGGAAGAAAAGCTACGACCAACCTAGATAGCATATTAAAAAACAGAGATGTTACTTTGCCAACAAAGGTCTGTCTAGTCAAAGTTATGGTTTTTCCAGTCATCACTTATGGATGTGAGAGTTGGACCATAAAGAAAGCTGAGCACCAAAGAATTGATGGTTTTGGACTATGGTATTGGAGAAAACTCTTGAGAGTCCCAAGGAAATCAGTCCTTGGATTCCAGTTCATTGGAAGTACTGATGTTGATTCTGAAACCAATACTTTGGCCACCTGATGCAAAGAACTGACTCATTTGAAAAGACCCTGATGCTGGGAAAGACTGAAGGTGGGAGGAGAAGGGGATGACAGAGGATGAGATGGTTGGATAGCATCACCAACTCAACGGACATGAGTTTGAGTACACTCCGGGAGTTGGTGATGGACAGGGAGGCCTGGCGTGCTGCAGTTCATGGAGTTGCAAAGAGTCGGACACGACTGAGCAACTGAACTGAATAATTAGTGATGTTGAGCATCTTTTCATGTGCCTGTTGGCCATCTGTATGTCTTCTTTGGAGAAATGTCTGTTTATATCTTCCATCCATTTTTCATTTGAGTTGTTTGTTTTGTTGTTAAGTTGTATTCACTGTTTGTATATTTTGGAAATTAGGCTCATCAGTCACATTTTTTGCAAATATTTTGTCCCATTCTGTAGGTTGTCTTCTCATTTTGTTTATGGTTTTCTTTGCTGTGCCAAAACTTGTATTTTGATTAGATTCCATTTGTTTGTTTTGTTTTTATTTCTGTTGCCTTGGGAGAGTGTCCTAAGAAAACATGTACAATTTATGTCAGAGAATGTTTTGCTTACATAAACCACTTACAATAGCTATTTCCCACCCTGGTTAAGCCACTGAAACTCCTTCAGAAATGGTCCTCAGGGCATCTGGTCCCATCACTTCATGGAAGATAGATGGGGAAACAATGGAAACAGGCAGAGACATTTTTCTGGGCTCCAGAATCACTGCAGATGGTGACTGCAGCCATGAAATTAAAAGAAACTTGATCCTTGGAAGAAAGGCTCTGACTAACCTAGACAGCTTATTAAAAAGCAGAGATATTACTTTGCTGACAAAGGTCCATCTAGTCAAGGCTATGGTTTTTCCAATAGTCATGTTTGGATGTGAGAGTTGGACCATAAAGAAAGCTGAGCGCCAAAGAATTGATACTTTTGAACTGTGGTGTTGGAGAAGACTCTTGAGAGTCTCTTGGACTGCAAGGAGATCCAATCAGTTCATCCTAAAGGAAATCAGTCCTTGGATTTCAGTTCATTGGAAGGACTGATGCTGAAGCTGAAACTCCAGTACTTTGGCCACCTGATGCGAAGAACTGACTCACTGGAAAAAACCCTGATGCTGGGAAAGATTGAAGGTGGGAGGAGAAGGGGACAACAGAGATGAGATGGTTGTATGGCATCTCCAACTCAGTGGACATAAGTTTGGGTGGGCTCCGGGAGCTGGTGATGGACAGGGAGGCCTGGGGTGCTGCAGTCCTTGGGGTCACAAAGAGTTGGATGTGGCTTAGAGACTGAACTGAACTGATGTGAGCTTTATTATTACGTTTTCATTGCACTGGTACACATTGCACTGTGTCCTTTAAAACCTGTACGGAGTTACAGATAAATCTGATCCTCCTTCCAGCCACCGCTCCTCTTCCCTAATGGAAAGCACTGTGACAGGTGCACTTCTTGCAGACTATTTTTATACACATTCACACATATATACCCTTATAAAATCATTCTGAGATACATCTGTATTGATACTTACAGAGCTAGCTTGCTCTTTTAACCGCTTTGTGAATCACATGAAATGAGCATGTCATTTTGTATTCATCTATTCCCCTACTGATGAACAGTAAGCTTTTTCATTTTTTACCATTACGAATTCCTCTTTGTGGACATCTTTGCGTGCAGTGGAGCAATATATTTTGCTGGTTAATTCCCGGCTCTCAACTTAGTAGCTGTGGGACCTTGGATGAGTTGCCTAAACAATCTGAGCTTCATTCTCCTCATCACAGAGTTGTCATAAGGATTAGGTGAGTTAATATATATCAGGTGCTAAGTTACAGGTCAGAACATAGTAAGCACTCCATAATGTGAACGTAATGTGAACCCCTTGTTACGCTTATTTTTTAGTTTAATTGATATTGCCAAAGTGCCCTCCAAAGTAGCCACACAGATTTATAATTCCTCAGCAGTGCTAAGAGTACTCATTGTCCTAATTCATCCCAACACCTTATATTATCAAGCTATTTTATTTCCTCTTTTGTCCAATAAGAAAATCCAGTGGTATTTTAATACGAAATAATTGGTATTTAATTTAATTTTAACTTGATTAGTAGTGAATATAAATAGTTTTACATACTTATTAGCCAGTTTGATTTCTCCTCTAAGTTATCTGTAGCCATTGTTCATTTCTATTTTTGTAGACTTTTGTCAAGTTTTTTAAAAAATATATTCTTGATGCTATTTCTTTGTTACATGCTACAAATGATTTTTTCTCTCAGTCCGCCACGTACTTACCATAGCTTAAAATGTCTCTGTCTTTAAGAGACTGAATTTTATGGGGCCACATTCATCAGTCTGTTCTTTTCGTGCTTCAGGCCTCAAGACGAGATTTGGAACCCAGCTGTGCCGCTTACTGACCCTAAGATCTTGGACAACTTGCATAATCTCTGACTGCCTTCATTTCCTCAGCTGTAAAATGAGGGTAGTAATAACATCTGCCTCATAGGTTGTTGTGAGGTGGATGAGTTAATACATGCAAAGTGTCTGGCACAGAGTAAACACCATTTTCTGTTTCCTATGATTTTTTATGTTTTCCGTTATTAAGTAATCTTTCCTCAACCCAAAGTCAAAAAGGCATTCTTTTATGGCATTGCAATTATTTTAATTTTATTTTCTTTTGTTTAGGTCTCTGACTTGGAATTTTGTTTTTTACATGTTAGATTGGTATCTACCAATTTTTATGTAATGATGATAAGTTGTCTCTGAATCATTCATAGATGACTTTCTGCTCTGATTTGATATGGTACTTCTCTTATACACAGAAGTTCCATGTATTTAGGGACCTGCTTCTGGACTCTCCCCTGTTACGCATTCTATCACCAATACTATACTGTTTTAGTTATTGTAACTTTATTCTGACAAGAAGTCTAGTAGATTTATTCCCTATTGATTCTTCTTCAGAGTTGCCTTTCTCATTCTTTCACGTCAATTTTACGATCAGTTTCTTAGTTTTTGTTTCAAAGCAGTGTTGGTTTTTGGAGGATTGTGCTGAGTGTATAGGTTTTTCTGAAGAGAGGATATATTTCATAACATTGAATCCTCCCATTTATAAATCAGATAAAACTCTCCATTTCTGGCCTTCTTCTATACCCTTTAATAAGCTCTAATGATTTTCTCCACAAAGATAGTTCCTGTTTTATTAGGTTTATTCCTACAGAGCATTGTTTTTGTGTGTGTTCCTATTGTCAGGAGAATCCTTTTCTCTTTTAGATTCTAACTGATTGAAGTTGGGGTTTTCGAGCATAGCCACGATTCTGCCCCCTCAAGGATCACAGGCTTGTTGGTGTGAAGGGGCTTGTGTAACTCAGTAAAGCCATGAGCCGTACCACACAGGGCCGGCTGAGATGGATGGGGAATAGTCAAGTTCGGACAAAAAGTGGTCCCCTGGAGGAGGAGCTGGCAACCCACTCCAGTATGTCTGCCTCAAGAACTCCATGAAGGGTATAAAAAGGCAGAAAGATACGACACTGGAAGATGAGCTTCCTGGGTCGGAAGGTGTCCAGTATGATACTGGGGAAGAGTGGACACTTACTAACAGCCCCAGAAAGGATGAAGTGGCGGGGCAGAAGCAGAAACAGCTCTCAGCTGTGGGTGTGTCAGGCGGTGAGAGTCAAGTCTGATGCTGTGAAGAACAGTACTGTGTAGGGACCTGGAGTGTCAGGTCCATGAACCAACTGGATTTGGGCCAGCAGGAGATGGCAAGATTGGACATCAGTATCTTAGGAATCAGTGATCTAAAATGGATGGGAATGGGCGAATTTAGTTCAGATGACCATTATATCTACTGCTGTGGACAAGAATCCCTTAGAACAAATGGAGTAACCCTCATACTCAACAGAAGAGTCCAAAATGCAGTACTTGGGTGCAATCTCAAAATGAAAGAACGATCTCCGTTTGTTTCCAAGGCAAACCACTCAACACCACAGTAATCCAAGTCTATGCCCTGACCACTGGTGCCAAAGAAGGTTAAGTTGAACAGTTCTATGAAGACCTACAGATCATCTAGAACTAACACCAAAAAATAATAATAATAATAATAAGATGTCCTTTTCATCACAGGGGGTTGGAATGCAAAAGTAGGAAGTCAAGAGATACCCAGAGTAACAGGCAAGTTTGGCCTTGGAGTACCAAATGAAGCAGGGCAAAGGCTAACAAGAGTTTTGTCAACGGAACACAGTGGTCAGAGCAAACACCGTTTTCCAACACAGGAGGCACTTCTACACATGGACATCGCCAAAGGCAAATACTGAAATCAGATTATGTTCTTTGCAATTAAAGATGGAGAAGCTCTGTACAGTCAGTGAAAACAAGACCTGGAGCTGAGTGTGACTGAGATCATGAGTTATTTATTGCAAAATTCACACGTAACATGAGAAAAGTAGGAAGAACCACTAAGACATTCAGGTATGACCTAAATCAAATCCCTTACGATTATACAGTGGAAGTAACAAATAGATTCCAGGAATTAGGTCTGATAGACAGAGTGCCTGAAGGACTATGGACGGAGGGTCATAATATTGTACAGGAAGCAGTGACCAAAACTATCCCAAAGAATGCAAGGAGACAAAGTGGTTGACTGAGGAGGCTTTACAAACAGCTGAGGGAAAAGAGAAGCAAAAGGCAAAGGAGAAAAGGAAAGATATACCCAACTGAATGCAGAGTTCCAGTCAATAGCAAAGAAAGACAAGAAAGATTTCTTAAGTCAACAGTGAAAAGAAATAGAGGAAAACAATAGAATGAGAAAGACTAGAGGTCTTGTCAAGAAAATTGGAGATTATCAAGGGAACATTTCATGTAAAGATGGGCACAATAAAGGACAGAAATGGTAAGAACCTAACAGAAGCAGAAGAGATTAAGAAGAGGTGGCAAGAATATACAGAACTATACAAAAATGGTCTTAATGACGCAGATAACCATGATGGTGTAGTCACTCACCTAGAGCCAGTCATCATGGAGTATGAAGTCAAGTGGGCCTTAGGAAGCATTGCTACAAACAAAGCTAGTGGAGGTGATGGAATTCCAGCTGAGCTATTTCAAATCCTAAAAGATGATGCTGTGAAAGTGCTGCACTCAATATGCCAGCAAATTTGGAAAACTCAGCAGTGGCCACAGGACTAGAAAAAGTCAGTTTTCATTCCAATCCCAAAGAAAGATATTGCCAAAGAGTGTTAAAACTAGTGTTAAAACTAACATTCAACATTCATGCTCTCATTTTACCTGCTAGCAAGGTTATGCTCAAAATCCTTCAAGCTCAGCTTCATCAGTTCAGTTCAGCTCAGTCACTCAGTCATGTCCAACTCTTTGCGACCCCATGGACTGCAGCATGCCAGGCTTCCCTGTCCATCACCAACTCCTGGAGCTTACTCAAACTCATGTCCATTGAGTCAGTGATGCCATCCAACCATCTCATCCTCTGTCATCCCCTTCTCCTCCCACCTTCAATCTTTCCCAGCATCAGGGTCTTTTCCAGTGAGTTAGTTCTTCACATCAAGTGGCCAAAGTATTGGAGTTTCAGCTTCAGCATCAGTCCTTCCAATGAACATTCAGGACTGATCCTTGAGGATGGACTAGTTGGATCTCCTTGCAGTCCAGGGGACTCTCAAGGGTCTTCACCAATACCACAGTTCAAAAGCATCAATTCTTCAGCGCTCAGCTTTCTTTATAGTCCAACTCTCACATTCGTACATGACTACTGGAAAAACTATATCAGTAAGTGAATCAAAAACTTCCAGATATACAGTCTGGATTTACAAAAGGCAGATGAACCAGAGATCAAATTATCAACATTTGTTGGATTATAGAGAAAGCAAGGGAGTTCTAGAAAAACATCTACTTCTGCTTCATGGACTATGCTAAAGCCTTTTGCTGGGTAGATCACAACAAATTGTAGAAAATTCTTAAAGAGGTGGGAATACAGATCACCTTACCTGTCTCCTGAGAAACCTGAATGCAGGTGAAGAAGCAACAGTAGAACCAGACATGTAACAACAGACTGGTTCAAAATTGGGAAATGAATACATCAAGGCTGTATATTGTCACTTGGCTTATTTAACTTCTCTGCAGAGTACATCATGCAATATACCAGGCTGGATGAAGCACAAGCTGGAATGAAGATTGTCAGGAGGAATGTCAACAGCCTCAGATATGTGAATGATACCTGCCTAATGGCAGAAAGTGAAGAGGAACTAAAGAGTCTCTTGATGGGGGTTGAAAGAGGAGAGTGCAAAAGCTGCTTAAAACTTAACATTCATAAAACTAAGGTGATGGAGTCTGGTCCCATCACTTCGTGACAAATAGAAGGGCCAAAGGGGAAGCAGTGACAGATTTTATTTTCTTGGGCTCCAAAATCACTGTGGACAGTGACTGCAGCCGTAAATTTAAAAGACCCTTTCCATGGAAGAAAAGCAAACCTAGACAGCGTATCAAAAGCAGAGACTTCATTTTGCTGAGAAAGCTTTGTCTAGTCAAAACTACGTTTTTTCCAGTAGTCATGTATGGATGTGAGAGTCAGACCATAAAGAAGGCTGAGCTGCTGAAGAATGATGCCTCAGACTGTGGTGTTGGAGAAGACTCTTTTGAGAGTCCCTTGGACTCCTAGAAGATCAAGCCAGTTAATCCTAAAGGAAATCAACCCTCACTGTTCATTGGAAGGACTGATGCTGAAACTGAAGCTCCAATCCTTTGGCCACCTGATAAAAAGAGCCCCCTCATTGGAAAAGACCCTGATACTGGGAAAGACTGAAGGCCAGAGGAGAACTGGCCAGCAGAGGACAGGATGGTCAGGGAGCACCACTGACTCAGTGGACGTGGGAGATGGTGGAGGACAGAGGAGCCCTGTGTGTTGCTGTCCATGGTGTCAGAAGCGTCGGACACGGCCTAGTGACAACAACAACATTAATACCTGTCCTCCATGCTTGGTCCTGCAATAAACCTTCTCTGTTAAAAGAAAAAAGCCCAACTGCTTGTTGTTACTGTCTTGAAAAGCAGTTTTTTAAATGCATCTCGTAACTGACCGCCTTACTAAACAGTCTCAATGTTTTTAATATTTTGCGAGTTTGAGTCTCTTGAGTTTTTTAGGGAAATAATTGTGTCTTCTGAAAATCCTGATCATTTTGTCTCCTTCCAGCTCTTCTGCTTCACATTTCTTCTTGTTTTACTGCCATTATCCCGGACTGTATATACCCTGGCTACTGGCAATGTCAGAGACATCTCTGGCTCCATCCTGACTTTCATGGACAGTAACTTATTGTACCTTCCTGTCTGATGTTTGCTGTGGGTTTTGTTTTTTTTTCTAATTTTTAGAAGTTAATTACTTTTGGCTGCCCTGGGTCTTTGCTGCCGCGCGCAGGCTCTGTCGAGTTGCGGGGAGTGGGGACTGCTCTCGTGGCGGACGGAGCTGGGCTCCCGGCGCGGCGGCGTCTCTAGTTGCGGGGCACAGGCTCGGGTGTGCGGACTTCAGTAGCTGCGGCGCACAGGCTTAGCTGTTCCCCAGCGTGTGGGATGCTCCCTCACCAGAGATGGAACCGGTGTCTCTCCTGCATTGCAAGGCAGCTTCTTCACCACTGGCCCACCAGGGAAGCCCCCGCCGTGGGTTTCAGCTGAACACTCTTAGCAGGACTCTCTCCACTACACCATGCTGCTTCCCATGAGAGACAGTCAGCCTTGACATTCCTTGTCCGCCTTCTTCATCTGTAAAGCAGAAGTCCTAATACATTTACTTGTAATTTATCACTGATTGAGTTTTTAAGAACACGAGAATTTTAGTTGACTTCATTCCTTTCTTCGTTACTTTTCAAGAGAGCCAGGCCCAGCTCCTTTGATACTTTTCTTCCTGTAATGGGTATTTTTTTGAATTATTGAATAGTTTACCCCCGATTACCCCTTGGCTGCTGTCACCCACTCTGGGACATGTCTCCCCACCGTCCCCATCCCATACTGTGAGCAGATGACAGTGGAGATTCTGAACTGCATTTATTTGAGTGGCTTATGGTGAAGTCACTTTAGTTCAGTGTAGCTCTCCAAAAAGAATGTCGTGAATTTACTTTTCTAAAAAAGCAGATTCTTAGAATGCAACCGATGTATACCCTATATGTTAAGCCATTTAGCTTCAGTAATACTGAGGTAAATATAAACATACTTATTTACTTTTATCAAGATTGAGTTTTATCCCTGAAATGTTTAAACCTTGAAGTAGAAGACAGCTCTGCCCTGGTCCTAGAGCCTGAAGTGTGCGGTTTACTGAATTCTGAAGGAGATTCTTTAGGGAAGGTTAGCTTGAGCATCCATTCACTTCAATAGCCTGCCCCATCTCTGCACGCAGCCCACCCACTCACCTCTCTTGTCTCAAGATTTAAAGTCTCGGAATGTGCTGGGCAAGGATTTGAAGGAGGTGCTGCCATTTGTATTTTGTTCTCTTGAACAATCCCTGAGGCACAGAGGCCTTAATTAGTGAGGAAAGGAAGACTGTGCCACTTAAGCTTATGGTGCAGGACAGGCTAGAGAAATGTTTTAGTTCAGGGCCAGGGGAGGGGAGGTTTCAAAAGCCTCTGCAACTAAGAGCTATTCTTCGTATTTCCATCATTCCCATTGTTGCTTAAGGATTTTAAAGACCATTGCGTTCATCCACCTTGCTAAAGTTTCCTGTGCTCATTAGGCAAGGCAGCTAATTATGGTTTGAAGCTCTGTTAGCCTACAGGACATGCAAGTTATGTGTAGCCACTGAGCAATAAACATTGGTCATGTACAGTAGGTGTCATTATTTGAAACTAATTTGACAGTCTTGGGACACTGTGCACAAATTGTGGTTCTTTCCATGGAAACCTGGTGCCATTGTTCTTCCTAAGTACTCAGGATCCACTTAAAGGAGTTAATAATGAGTCTTCAAAATCGTCTGACTGAAAATACGCCCTTCTCTGTGTTTTTACTCAGGCCCCGTTGACTCAAAGTGTAGAATTTTCTGTGTAATTTTGTTCATTTACCCACCCTGCCCCCACTCCAGAATCTCAGTGTAAATTGCTCTAGACGTCTGTTCATGTTCATTTAAGTGTACAAGAGGGAGCATCGCAGGTTTGTGGACCGTAATTACCCCGGGGCGGGGTCCGTCCCTGCGGGTGCTTGCTGTGCTGCAGTCAGCAAAGGCATGTTGGCGCGTCAGAAAGACCCGTTCCATCAGGAGGTCGCTGTCCCAGATCCATAAGTCTACGGCTGTTGGGGACTTTCAGTATAGTGCAGCTTCCCAAACTAGCATTTCAGACCCTTGTAGGAAGAGCCTGGTCTGCACTGACCGCCGGGACACCCAGTTTGTTTCCGTAGACTCATATGCTCAGTGATGGATTTGCTGAACCCCATCCTACCATGTACACTCCCCCCAAAGAGCATTAGTGTCCCCGGCCGCTTCCCAGGGTACACTCTCATCCCTCGGCTCATTTATGCTTCATGATCCAGCTCTCAGCCCACTTCTGTGAAGTCTTTTTGGATTATTCCAGCACCCATGGGATTCTCTCTTACTTTGAGCTGATGGCTCTTTACAGGGAATTAATTGTTTACAAATTTTTGTTCACGTATCTCAGTTTTATATGTGTCATCTTCTTGAATGAAACCAGGGTTCCTTTGAAGTTTGAATGTATGGACACATTTGGCTTTAAAACCATATAGTTTTCATCTGTCTCTCACCCAGCCCGTACTCTCATTTCCCAGCACATGAGAACTATGCCTGGGACTTACTAGGCACTTAAAAATCATTTGTTGAATAAATGAATGGGTTTTTCTGTATGCAGAAAACAGTAGTTTGAATATTAGTGAAGCTAGCAAAAAAAAAATCTAACCATAGCTAAGTAACCAAAATACATGAGAATTGGTTCTTAGCCTTATACTAAGTGTAGGAGAATACCAAGTAGAGTCCTGTTGGGTATTTGTTGCGCGATTGGTTTTTTGTTTGTTTGTTTTGCTTTGATTTGGAAAGAAATTAGCTTGTAGCTATCCTGATCTGGCGCTGAGCTGAGACTGCAGGGCTTGGTCCTGAGCTCCCATGTACACCTTGGTGCTGTGGCTATTGCATATGGGGCTGCTCAGTAGCAAGGCCCAAAGGATGTCCATAAAGTAATGTGGCTGGTCTTTAATCAACATACTGGAATTCTCCTACTTAAATCACTGTGATCGCCTACAAATTAGTCATCTTTTGAGACTATTCCTTATTCACCGCGCTGTAGTCACACTTCACTGATCTTTACAAGGTGAACATGTGAGGTGTAAATGGATGATATGGTCAAGGAGAGGTAGAGGACAACAGGGTGGGAAGGTGCAAATTAGCTCGTAATATTTTGCTCCATTTATCAAAGAATTACTGTATATGTCATGGAAGTTTTATCTGTTTTAATAAGATAATTAATTGTGATTCAGAAGTTGACTGTATTTCCAAATCTGACTGGAAGTGTCTTCCATGCAGCCTAACAGCACATACTTTCCATGCAGAATATGGAAACTGCTTTAGAGATGCACCCAATTAAAAGGAAGTTAAGTTTAATATACCAGTAGTATTATAAGTGACCGAAATATTACATAATGTTTATGACTGTGTAGTTTCTTTGTCTTGTTCAAACTGTTTAAATATGAGAGTCCTTAGCTGCTTGAATCTCTTCGGTTATGCCAGTTTATTATTTATGACAATTTACATTTATTAGTCACATTCCTAGACATGTTCTCCCCACCAGAATCCTGTTACCTTCTTGCCTTTATGAGTTGTATCTAATTATTCAGTGGGAGGAGAGGCGATGTTGGAGTTTGGGACTGTCAGCAGATCTGGGCTCCAGTCCTGTTCCCAGCTCTTATTAACTATGGTCCTTAAGTCATAGAACCTCGTCTGAAATGTAGCCCCTCTTTTATATGACACAGGCAACATTTACATCACAAGAATGGGATGAGCATTAACTGGGTAAGTCCAGATAGCACATATTCATGAACTGTCTCTCCTTTTGTTATTACTGTTATTCATAGTCTATTTGGTGGATGCTCTATCACTTTCTCTTTGTTTTTAAATTAAATTTTATTGGAGTATGAAGTGAAGTGAAGTAAAGTGAAGTCTTTTAGCTGTGTCCGACTCTTTGCAACCCCATGGACTGTAGCCCACCAGGCTTCTCCATCCATGGGATTCTCCAGGGAAGAATACTGGAGTGGGTTGCCATTTCCTTTTCCAGGGGATCTTCCCGACCCAGGGATCAAACCCAGGTCTCCCGCATTGCAGGCAGAGGCTTTAACCTCTGTGCCACCAGGGAAGTTAGTTTCTGCTGTACGGAAAAGTGAATTGATTGTACATATACATATATCCACTCTTTTGTAGGTTATTTTTCCATATAGGTCATTACAGAATATGCTTCATCTTTTATTTTGCTTTTATTTGAGGTAGTTTTTACCCATTTTGCTTTAGTGTATGAAACTTGAAGTATTATAGCAAATTTTAGATGTAGGTGCTAAATATAACGTATCTTGAATACCTTTGATGTTTAAGGAACATGCTTTCACAAATACGTATTAATTAATTCTATGTATTAATAGAAATCATTCTCACTATTTGATTGGCCTGTCATCTAGTTTCCAAGAAAAGGTAAAAATGCATACTTAGATCTAGGGAATTTAACCAGAGTTACTGAACTCCCCTAGAGAAAAGTCTGCTTTATGCGTGCAGCCTGCCTCTTTTCCTTTTCTGTTCATTTGGGCCTAGTATTAGGTTCGTTTTCAGCGTGATCATGTCCTTTTGTTCTTGCTTAGTTTGATTGCAGTTCCATACGTCATTCTCAAGAAAGGGTGCCAGAGGCACAAAGGTAGACCCACAAATTACCATGAGCTGCCTAAGGCAGGTGAGACCCAGAGAAAATAGAAAACACATCGGGTGTATTAAAAGAACAAGTCTCCACTCAAATAGTGTGATATGAAATTTTACTGTGAAAATAATTCTAGATGGACATAGGTTTGAAGATAATCTTTTAGTTTGTAGATAAGTTATAACTTGAATGATATACCCAAAGACAGGAGATGTATTTTTATGTGTATATCTGCTGTATGTATGTACATATGTTGTGTGTTGTGTGTATCTGATGTGTATATGTACATATGTTGTGATTTTATGTTCAGATTTACCTATAACTGGCTGTATTTAACTAAGAATATCTGCAGGTATGCATATTTGATTTCTTTTAAGGTCTCACTTCTCACAGTAGAGACTAAATATGCGTTATTCTACAAATAGTAAGCAGATAGAAGTCTCAGGAGATATTCCACATACCTTCTTTTAAGGGGATACTTGCTTAGTAATCGGGGCTTCCCTGGTGGCTCAGATGGTGAATCTGTCTGCAGTGTAGGAGACCAGGTTCGATCCCTGGGTCAGGAAGATCCCCTGGAGGAGGGAATGGCACCCACTCCAGTACTTGCCTGGAGAGTCCCGGGGACAGAGGAGCCTGGTGGGCGACAGTCCGTGGTGTCGCAAAAACCGGGACATGACTGAGCAAGCGACTACACGACCCGCTTTGCTCGGTGATCAGGAGGAGGTTATGTGAGGAATCCAAGCAAGAGGAATTGGTCACAATAATATCAAGTAAAATCTTGAGTTGAGGTAAGCTCTGTTTAGAAATATTTTGTAAACAAAAAGTCTCTAAGACAGAACAGACGTATATCTATAGAAGAAATTGGTATTGTGTCAACGATTATTTAGTTAAAAGCTATTTTTACATAATTAGTCGCTATACATTGAATTAATATTTTTGTCTACTCTAAATTTTTAGACTGTAGAGCAGTAACTTTTAAATTACTTTTAAGGGATTATTACCCTGTGTAATTAAGTCTTATGAAGACCACACTGTATTTAGCAAAAAAAGAGTTGGAGGCAGGAACCCGGGACTCCAGCTTACTTGGGATTTTCCTTCCCTCTTCCTTACAGCTTCTCTTCACCCGCCTCCTCCTTCTGCCTCACCCCTGGAACTGATGAAGTACCCGGGGGTTCTTCAGCAGAATTCAGGGTTCTTTAGCAATCTGCTGTAATGTTGCTTCTGGAGTGAAGAAGACTAATAGCAGTTTAGCAGAATCTCATACTGATCATGGGCTTCCCTGTTAGTTCAGTGATAAAGAATCCACCTGCAACACAGGTTTGATCCCTGGGTTGGGAAGATCCCCTGGAGGAGAGTATGGCGACCCACTCCAGTATTCTTGCCTGGAGAATCCCATGGACAGAGGAGCCTGGCGGGCTTCACAGGATCACAAAGAGTGCATGCGGTCACAAAATGTAGGACATAGCTGAAGCAACTGAGCATGCATGCAGACTGATAATATGTAAGCACTGAAGTAGTTGCTGTTTTATACCGTTGACCCTTTAGTAACTTTATCTGGGGAAAATTTGCTTTGGTTTCTGCTATTACATTTAATTATTGTCATGTATAAACGTTCCATTAAGAACTTAATTTTATAGGTCTAACTTCGTTTTCAATGGGGATTATTTATCTGTCAAAAAATTGAGATGTCTATTATGTCCCTGCTTTGGGGTGCAAGCCCAAAGTAAATAAAATTTTGTAAGTAAATAAAAATTTTTTCATCTTTTCAGTATGCTTAATATGACTGGAAACCAGAACACTCTACTTCTGTGAAGGCTAGATGGAAGCAGTGCAGAAGGAGGGGCAGGGAAACCAACTGAGCCGGGTCATTGGTCAGCAGGTGATGAGAGGCTCCGAGGAAGTGCAGGGGCAGTGGGCCTGCAGAGTCTGGGGGAGGCTGAGCGCGTCTAGGGCTGGAATCAATAGTGAGCCACTGATTGAATAGGACAGCCAAGGAGGAGGAGTCCAGGATGCCTCTCCTCTCCTGGCTCTGATCAGGGCAATTCACTGATGCCATCTCCTGGTGGGGAGGCAGAGGAATCATAGGTCTGGTGTCAAGAGTGGTGAGTTTATTTTGAACACCTGTAGAACATCTTAGGTGAGGTCCCAGGTGCAAAATTGCAATATGGAGCTCTGAAAATAGGGACTAGGCTTGGAGTCATTAATGTTTTAAAAGTTCATTCTTGCATAGTGAATTGCACCGATATCAAAGTCAAAATATTTTTCTTATAAACATGCAATTACAGGTGGATTAGGGAAGGCTGCCCTTGTAGTCCTTGTATCATATGACCAAGGCTTCCCTCCTCCAAGCTTATGACATGGTGCTTTGATGGCCTCAAGAAAGCCAATTCTGGGGCGGGTGGGGGTGGGGGGCGGCGGGGATGGAGATGGACACGGAGAAATTGCTTGGAAAGGTGTAATAGTCAAGTTCAGATCACAGTGTGAAAGTGAATGTCCCATCATTTTGCATTTTGCGCTATGATGATTTCTGTTTTTCTTGGTTAGTTTTGATATGATTATTTCTCCCCTAGAAAACTGTAAACCCCTTATAGTCAAAGAACTGTCTTCCACCTTTTCCCCTTGCTCTGTCCTCATCTGTCATCACACCACATCACCTGTGTTCCCCACCACAGCTCTTTAATATAAGAACACAGGCTTTGAGACCAGGTCGACCTGGCTGTGAATCCTAGCTCTGCTGTTAACTGGCCACATGACCTGGGATGAGTCCGTCCAAGGCTTATCCATACCTCTATCTGCTCAGTGTTCTTTCCTGTGACTTGAGGACTCTGCTAACTCTGCTTATGGGTTGGTTCGTTTGCAGTTGCAGGGGTTTAGTCTACAGAGATGACAGTTTGATTTGGTCCAGTCCCGTTCTGTGCAGTGGCACAGTGAGGATGATACTATGTTTATAGTATCTTGAGGGTGCTCAATAAATAAATTTTTCAGTAACTGTTACATGATTGACTACTACTACCGTAAATATGCCTCAGTTAACTATTTTCAAAATGACGTCAAGGAAAGTTCAGTTCAGTTCAGTTCAGTCGCTCAGTTGTGTCCAACTCTTTGCGACCCCATGAACCACAGCATGCCAGGCCTCCCTGTCCGTCACCAACTCCCAGAGTCCACCCAATCCATGTCCATTGAGTTGGTGATGCCATCCAACCGTCTTATCCTCTGTCATCCCCTGCTCCTCCTGCCCTCAATCTTTCCCAGCATCAGGGTCTTTGCATGAGCTGGCTCTTCCCATCAGGTGGCCAAAGTATTGGAGTTTCAGCTTCAACATCAGTCTTACCAATGAACGCCCAGGACTGATTTGCTTTAGGATGGACTGGTTGGATCTCCTTGCAGTTCAAGGGACTCTCAAGAGTCTTCTCCAACACCACAGTTTAAAAGCATCAATTCTTTGGTGCTCAGCTTTCTTTATAGTCTGACTCTCACATCCATACATTGCTTAAATTGAAAATCTAAAGTGAAATACATATAGGAAGACATGTCTTTACAATAAGATCTGTGAAATAATGAAGTGTTTTCCAGAAGTATGTTGCCTAAATCTTTTTGCTTAAGATTACAAATCAAGTTACATTTAAAAAGACAAAATCAAAATGATTTAATGGTTTTCATTTTTATTATATAGAGTTTGATGAAATGCACATGAAAATTCTTCAGTCTCATAAGTTACTGAGATAAAGCATATTTCTGTTCTCTTCAATTTTTATTCAGTCAGTGCCGTGAATGATGATTTTTATTATACAAACTACAGTGAAATTTCAATTGTCTGGAGATCAATTATCAACCAACTTCAACTTGAACACAAACCCAAAAGCCTGCAAGTTATTAAAAAAAAAAAAAAAGAAACCCTGTACAATTAAAATAGATACCACAAAGTACGTGCATAAAATCTCTGTACTTTTGTTTTTAAATTTCCATAATAAGAACTTTTAAAAAATAAAGGCAGATGAGAAGAAAGTACAAAAAGATCTTTTTAGATGGTCTTGAAGATGCATCACCCTCAGATAGCTGCTTTACTTTATGGAAGAAGGAAGACAACCTTTGAGATGCCAGACTTTGCTTAGTTAGTGAAGTATAATGCTTGCTTAGCCTTTTGAAATCTTGACGTGTTAATGACTTTGACTGAGCCTCCTACCCTAACAGGGTGACGGCTGAGAGGGGAGTAACCCGTGGGACCCACTCCTCTTGCCTGTCCCTCTGGTAATTCTAGTTGCATTAGTACTGTACCAATAGTAAATATTTCTTTAAAACCCACTCTGTGATGTCATGTTGGAATCAGTAAAAGTAAATTTAAATATTTTCAAAGAACCCTCTTATCCTTTCCTCCTGCCAAACCCATTCATTCCAACTTTATATATTGTTGTGACAAGTGAGATTATCTGATTTCTCAAGCTGTCCAACAACCTGGAGTCGCTGAAAAAATAGCTGTGACAACAGGAAGAGAGAGAAATACATAGAAAGATGTGAAACCATGCAGCATAATGTGGGAACAATTAGAGCAGAGACTCCAAACTGGTGCTTCAGGGGCCGCGTCCATCTCACGAACGTGTTTAGCTTAACTCCCAATCTGTCGATCTGCACAGTATTCTTGTTTGTGTTTGTTGACTATTTTCAGTTTTTAACGCTCAAGTATCAGGTGATTCACATTTTACAAAATTGATTTTAAGTCTCCCATCAAGACCCCGAAGCACCGACTCTACGTTCCTAAAAGGATTCTGGAGAGTTTGGACTGACTGTAGTGATTTGACTGCAGACGGTGGTGTCCGTTCTCCGCTGCACCCATTTCAGGGAGGGCATTTCAGTATTCACAACGCCCACTCATCCTTCTTATCTCCCCAGCCCTGAGGCTCCGTGTTGGTGGTATTTATCTACAATCTGGCTAAAAAGAAACTGAAGAAAACATTTATTCATCTGAGTCTCCATCAAAAGTGAGGAATAGGAAGGTAGACTTAATGGGCTGAGCATTATTGAAAGAAAGGAAGCAAGTGAATTTTTTTATAGAGGAGAAAAATGTTTCAATGTGTAATATGCAAACAGTGTGTGTCCCTGTCAAAGTAGTACAGTGAAAGCAGCTTTGCTCAGTTCCTTGATCTGCTTGGCCCTTAGGCACTGGACTTAGTGAAGAGTCCATCGCTTGCAGCACAGCTTCTAATTACAGTCAAGCATAGTACTCAAGGGAGAGTTTTGCTAGGTCTGATAAATGCTATGTAAAAAGATAAAAAAGTAGATAAAACTTTCCAGAACTATTTCAATCTAAAATAGTCAAAATAGGAAAGTTTCAGTGTATATGTTGAAGCATTTGAAATTGCCAATATTTAATAATTTTGACCCCAGAAAAATGGCAGCTTCACATTGATTAACCTGCTATAAAGCAGTAGGTTTCTGCTACCTGCTTATTTCACTTATGTGGAATTCCTTCTTTTCCCACAATATCAAAAATGTGATGGTGATTTATCCTGGTTAATAAAATTCATAATACATTGAAGAACAGTTACAGATATTATGTGAAGCTTATAAAAGCAATTAAAACATATAGTACCATGCTTCATTACAGTCTGAAATACAGCTTATGTTCATGGGTGAGATAATACACTTGCAGTGTAATGATTGAAAACATTTTGCTGTTGATAAGCCCTTCATTATGAGAGGACAGTAGCTTCACAAATCTTCTAATCCCCTGAGATATAATGCTTTCTCTAGAGAGGCTTCTCTATTTATCATCTAATAAATGTGTTCTAGAAATTAACTGCATTGCACTTTGTTAGTTCTTTTTTATGGGTACAGCTTTCTCCTTTTATAGGCTTTATCTTAAAAAGAGATCATCACCTGAAATTTGGTAGATTTTATAAGAATCTTCAGTAAATGCAAAGGACTTAAATTGAAGCTTTGGGGGATGCAGTTTTATTTAAATTCTTTCATTTCTTAGCACCTGAATAATTCTTCCAAATAACGTATTTAGTCCACACAAATAACTTTTAAGCACGTAGTGGTTACACTAAGCTGAATGCATATCCTAAAAAAGTTGAAATAGTAATTATTAGATAGAGAACTACATTATCTGATATTCCTTAGATCTGATATTCCTTTTTTTGTTTGTTTAAAGCATAAAATTCTAGAGAACTAAAATGTTTAAATTCTGCTTTTTAACTTTCAAAGCTATTATCACCGAGGATAAATTGCATTTCTTAAACTAATAATAGTTTGTTTATAACTCTATATATAAATATTTATGATATTACTGATTTAAGGGAACTGTCAATCATAGTCTGTTTTCTTGAAGACATCTTTCTCTGGACCTGAAAAATAGTTGGTTGAATTTAATGACTGTTAACATAGTGTGTGGATAGATGATGAAATGAATTAAATGGAAGCACAATACTATTTCATCAAGATTTGCTGCAATTAAATAGAGTTGAATTCTCCTACTGAAAAACGTACTGAATGAAGTCGTGTTAATACATTTATTTTAGCAAAAATAGTCCCTTTACTGAAAATATCCTTTTGCATAAAATGATAGGTGTTTACTTGTTTATTTTCAAATATCTTGAAGTAAAAACAGTTCTTAAAGTTTTTGGTGAAATCAGAAAAAGCGTTTCAAATATGTTATGGACGAAAGATTTAAGTTATAGAAACTATTCCTTGAGAATATGTGGAGAATTTTCAAGCATCTGGGATTCTATTTCAAATATTGTCTTACTCAGTGGTAAATATTGATATAATACTACAGCTGATAAAGTATATCCCAATAGATTTTTAAAATAATCTGTTTGCCCACATAGATAAACCTAAATATAGAGCCGAGTAATAGTGCAGGAACCAGGAATAACTAAGAAGATGTTATTGTTTAATTGGGTTTAATTACATTTTCAGGATATACTGCTCACCCTGGATGCTAAGCTTCCTGCTTTTACTCTACCTTTAATTTTTGCTTTTTATAGACTGGGTATTGGCAGCCCACTCCAGTATTTTCCTGGGGAATCCTATGGACAGAGAAGCCTGTGGGCTGTAGTCCATAGGGTCGCAGAGAGTCGGATGTGAGTGAAATGACTCAGCACGCACGTAACACATATACACATAGACTGACCTTTCCTTTAATTATATATTTCATTCAAGTCCCAAAAAGCAATTTTTAATGAATGCCTAAAATTGAAAACAATTAGGAAAGACCATAGATTTCCATGTTCTTTCTTAATGATTGAAATAGCTGATAATCCATGTGCATTTATCTTCTCTTCCTCCTAAAATCTTGCTAAAGTGACTTTAAAGGGATTTTTTTTTTTTGAGAGAGAGAGAGAGAATGAAAGAATGAAAGAATTTAAATAAAACTGCATCCCCCAAAGCTTCAATTTAAGTTGATATGACAATGAGAGGTGGCAACACATTTTTAGAAAACACAAATCTGAAGGAGGCGTGCTAACTGTCTTAACAAAGCAGTGAAGCCATAGCCTCAGTGCTCCCAGAGAAGAGCTCCATGACAGGTGAGCCGGCTGGCCTGCAGAAACCCTCTCAGTCTTAGCTCTTAGAAGCATCCGAGAAATTAGAAAGCCCTCCTGATGCGGTCAAAGGTCCGCAGGTGACCAGATATTTGAAAGTAGCTTGTGACCTAAGAGAGATGAAAACAAACACAAAAAATCAAGCTGAAAGGAAACAGAGGCAATGCAAATAGCAAAAGAAAGCATTGGAAACCTCAAGTACTATTCTCAGAGATAAGAAAAGCAATTACATCCTTGAAAAAGAACCCACTGCTCTGAAAGAAAGGAGAGGATGAGTTTCCAGATTGAAAGGGCCCACGCCCAGCGCCATGTGTGAAAATAGATCTACGTGAAGGCACGTCATTGGAAAATTTTACATTGCTAAGGATGAAAAGGAGATCCTAGAAGTTACTCCAGAAAGAAGACAGGATTCATGCTGTAGATCAGGAATGAGTGGCTCCAGTTCTTTTAAAAGCCAAATCTCCTAATTACCACCGTGTAGGTGGTAATTATTTTGCCACTATTTGGCTCAGCAGTGAGCCAAACATACATAAACAGTCATGATAATTTAAGTATCTTATCTCTTATTTACTCTCCGAAACCACACTGAAAGCAAAGCAACAAAGGATTTTCTTTTTCTTTCATATTTTATCCCCTTCATCATTTTGCATGCAGTAATCATACAACAAATATTAGTCAAGTTAACCTACAGTTCAGCAGTTCTCTATGTAATTTGTTATTTCTCAACATTATCGAACTCTCTTTCGTTTCATCCTTCCCACACACAAAAAAGTCTTGGGGAATACTTCTGATTAACATTAAATTAGTATCCCCATTCAGAAAGGTACATCCGACAGTTTTCCTATTAAAGCCGTGAATCGCCAAGTTCCTAAAGAGGTGGGACTGCCAATC
The DNA here is from genome assembly GCF_910594005.1 of Cervus elaphus. Taxonomy (NCBI): domain Eukaryota; kingdom Metazoa; phylum Chordata; class Mammalia; order Artiodactyla; family Cervidae; genus Cervus; species Cervus elaphus. The sequence continues at coordinate 105,817,554 of NC_057823.1, read as the reverse complement.
AGAGCCCCAGTTTCACATTCCAGAAATATTCAGGGTGAGGTCACTAAAGCAGAAATCACATGGCTGAGGCGTCTCTCTCATCCACCGGCTGGCCCTGGGATGGGGCATGTGGACAGAAGTGAAGTGGATGGGTCACAAGGGAGACAGGCAGGAAGTCCACACTGCAACACAGAAATGGGCCAGACGGTTGTTACTAGTGGCGCGGAGCATCCTGAATGTAGAAACCTGAACAGATAAAGGAGATAGTAGGCTTGTGGTGACCCTGCCGGACGTGCTGACTCCCGAGGAGTTGCCGCAGACAGATCCACCTCTCCACATTTCCCACAGATAACCAGTCCCAGTCCTTCAAAGAATGTTTCAAAAGGAGCAGATCTTTGCCTATCATTTTATCTGAGCAAACTGTTTGCAAGATGGAGGGTGGGGGTGGGGAAGGGGTGGAAGGAGGTTAGGCCAACAGAGCAAGAGTGAAGCACATGGACCTTGTGTCTGAAGAGTTTTGTGGAAATGTCAGAAGGATCTGACGGGTTCCAAGAAAATAAATCACTATAGAATAATGAAGCCATGCCCTGATAAAAGTATCGATCCTGAGAAATAAATCATATGACTTCTAGACACTAAAAGCAAGACACGTATGAAGGGGAAGAGTCGGGTTGCACTTGGGTTTCTCCACAGCAGAAGTGAAGCGCTTGTCTTTGAAAGCTCTGAGCATAAAAATAAGTATGGCCCCCAAATTTAATACTTAGCCATGTTGTTCCTTAAATGTAAGACTAATAGTCTTTTTTATGCATTCAGGAATTTAGGGATATATGAGGAGTCTTTCTTGGGAAAAAGCAAAAACAAAACTACTTAAAGATGCTACCTAACCACCCAGGAGATGAATTAAAGTAAAAAAAAAAAGAAAATCTCAGGAATAAATAGAATCATAGAAAAACTCATGGTATTTCACCCATTTAATATAGAACCAGAGCAAAGCAACCATGAAAATTGTGGTTAGAAAAGCATATGGAAATGCTGAAACCTGAAACAATGTAAAAATAATAACATACCTAACAAATAAGAGAGGAAGAAGAAAGAGGAAGAGATACTTGCCAGTTTTCTTATCTTTCAAGATAAGTTTTCTTATCAAGAAAATAGTCAATAGATTCTGTCCAAGATTAAAGTGTAGAATTTTAAAAGTAGCTCAGAATTCTTAAAAGTTTACATAAATTTTTTTATTTATGTAAACTTTTTAAAGAGTTGCTGTCTTATGGTAAAGAAATGTTTAGTTGAATTTCTATGATTCTTTTAATCTCAACTCAGTTTCTTTTCATTAAATTCAAGTAAAACCAATTACTTTAAAAAATCATGTATAATAATATATATTTCTGAAATTATTTTTATTTTGCTCTGGCTATATGCAGAAGATGTTGGAAGAATGCGTACCAAAGTTAGTGGTGGTATTTCTGGATAGAGGGGTTTGGGGTAATTTTTAAGCTTTCTTGGACTTTCCTTTATTGATTTAACTTTCATGATAAGTTGTGCCATTTCTACTGACTCAATAGAGTCATTGTTTAAAAATCAAGAAGCTGAAGAAATTTATTTTGATTGGACTGCTAAAAAAGTATATGCAGATATTTCAGTAACATCTAACAACCAAACACACGTTTATTAACTGAGCTGTATTCGTCTTTTCTGCTGGTGTGACCCTGCTGAGCACTGTTGAGAACCCTTTGGGGGCTTTTTATGTAATTGTCGAAAATAACTGAGCCATCATGTGCATAGTTTTCTGTGTCAGTTAAGATTCTTTGGTTGCAAGTAACAGAAACCAGCAGAGGCTACTTTAAGTGAAAACAAAACAAAGAACAAAGCAAAGACATTACTGAAAGCAAATGGGATAACTCCTAGGATCAAAACTCAATAAAATAGGCCTTGGACAAGATAAGAACAGGGGACCTCTAAGCGGGGACTATGAGTGTCCCTTCGGGGAACCTGCCCATGATGCGTGATCTCCAGCTCTTTTCTTAAGCCGTTGCAGGCAGAATGCAGATCCCTGCTGGGGAGCGTGTTTAGTCAAGTTTGGGACTCACCTAGAGAAGGGAGGGGACCTTTGATTCCAAAGTACACCCATGGAAAGGAAAATGGAAGGGTTGTTTCCAGAAACCGCGGATGAATGGACACTGGGCAGATAAAATTAGCAGTGCCCCGTATCTTTGTCTCACTCTAAGCTTGCAAAAAAGTAAGCCTCTCTCTTAGGATGCCTCTAGAGGAATTAGCTGATTTAGTTTCTTTATCAGATCTGTTCCTTCATTCCTTTCAAAGTAATTACAGGCTGCTTCTTCCCTGTCTCATGACACTGATTATTAGCTAAAGCTAATTCATCAGCTAGATATAGGTGAAACACCTTTAGCTATCTTTCAGGAAAAGCTTAGTAAATTATTTGTCATTCTCCAGCCCAAGAAACGTTCTCCCTATAAGTAAAAGTTTATTAGATACCGTGAGAGGTCTCTGGGTTCAGCCATTTTCTGTCCTAGCTATAATTAGAAAGTTAGACAAATTATATCAACTCCTAGGGAAAAAAATCCACACACATTCTCTTTTTAATAAATCCAATTTACTCTATTTGCTTGGTATTAACAACTGTTAATGTTATGTCCAAATTCCCTTCCTTCCTTGTTGAAAAGAACTCTATCACTACAGCCAGGACATACAAATGGATAGTTAATTACTCGGCACAGAGGGTTATGTGATTCATCACTGCAATGTGGAAGCAAATGTTGCCAGTTGTCAGCTTTTTCCAAACTACATAGTGTTATATGGTTTACGTCCCAATCAATGGTGGCAAAGCTCCAGAAAGAAATACTACCTAGAAGTCAGAGGCTCATTAAACTGATCAGTCTATAGCCCTTCGTCAGTGATTTCCAAACCTGGCTATGCATCAGAATCACTTGGTGACATAAAAAAATTTAAAAAAAAAAAAGGAGAAGCAGGAAAAGATACCGCTTCCTGGTATCCACCCCTGAAGCAAAGGGTCAGGAAGAAATTCAGGATTTTTCAGGGCCTGAAGTTTATACAATTTGGGGTTTGTTTTTAAGAAGATGAATGCAAAGCACCTTGCTTTAACAGATTTTACAAAAATACATGGCCATGTGGATACATTTCTAGGATCCGGGTCCTGGGAAAGGTCCATGTAAATGATGGGCCCTGAAGCTTAACTCCGTTAGCTTCAAGGTGGACCACGTGTAGGCTGGGACTGGGGAATAAATATGTGTTTGCCTGTCTGCGTCTGTGTGTGTGTGTGTCCACGTGAGTGTGTGCTCCTGTGCCGGATGCAAGGTCCCAAGTGAGAGGACCCAGGGCCGGGACTCTGACTTCTCCCTCGAAAACAAACCGAGTAGAGAAAGTGTAGTGTTCTCTACGTTTTAATCCCGCCCTGCACTGCACTCTGAACTCTCAGACTGAAACACTTTGAATTTCGTATGTTACTGACTTTGCCCTTCTTGGGGCAGAAATGCCCAGCGGCAGGAATTTGTGCCGGTTTCCAAACTAGTTCACACGCCGGACAGCGGCCCCCGAGTTGCAGCCGCACTGGTCACGGTCAGGGAGGAGCCGCTGCACTCAGCTCTCTGTGTTTCCTTCTGGTTCACCAATAGCCTTCTGCTCGTTTCCCGTGGTTTCCGTGGTTTCAGATACTGAATTTTGGCACCAGTGCGTGCGTTTGTTTGCCTTAAGGAGCACCGGGTTGAGAGAAACGACATTATGGGAAATGTCAAGTTCTTCACTTTACTCTGGTAGACTTAAATGATCTGTCCAATAGATGTCTAAAAACAAATAACAAACTGTTTTCAATCCTTTGTGAAAGTAAAACACGCTTCATGTTGAACATCTTAAAATGAACAAATATTTAAGGAAAAATATGTTACCCATAATCTCCCCCAAAGATACCTGCAGTCATCACAGTGATAAATATACTGTGGCTACTCAATAAATATTTTTAGAACAAAAGAATAATATGAACTCTAGAGAATACAAGCAAAACCTTTTTCTAACTTTTTCCCCAAGTGCCTGTGATTACTGTATCTGAGATACATGTATTTAAATGAGCATATATTGAATACTCACAAGTAAAGGCCCTATGCTCAATAATGATGATGTGAGATGAAGCTGGGAAAGACTGAGGGCAGGAAGAGAAGGGGACGACAGAGGATGAGATGGTTGGATGGCATCACCGACTCAATGGACATGGGTTTGGGTAAACTACGGGAGTTGGGTGATGGACAGGGAGGCCTGGCGTGCTGTGGTTCATGAGGTCACAAAGAGTTGGACATGACTGAGCGACTGAACTGAACTGAAAGATGAAGCAAGGTGGTCTTTGCTTCTCTCAGTGGAATTTGTATCCAGTAGAAGAAGCCCAGTAAATCCCTGCCAATGCAAGGACACCTAGAGCAGCTATGTAAAATCACACACAGGGAATTTCTTTCAAATCCAGGTGCCCCTAGCGATTTCTTTTCTCTGGACATTCTTGATTGTTCTCTTTTCTCTCATTCCATATCAGCAAATACTGTTGGTCCTATCTTTAGAATCGATTCACAACTCAACTCCTCTCCCTCTCTTATTATGCTGCCCTGAGCCAAGCAACCATCTCTTCTTATCTCGATAATTGCAATGGCCTCCTTATTGATCTCCCTGATTCTGTTCTTGCCTCCATACAGTCTGATCTCCATCCAGAAGCTGGAGAAGTCCTTTGAAAAATTTTCAGCTCATAACAACAGCCTTCTGCCACAAATTCTCCAATGTATTCCGACTTTATTTAGAGTAAAAGCCAATGTCATTACATTGGTCTGAAAGATGATTTTGTCCAACCCCCTTTTCTGTCAACTCCCCAGTCTAAAATCTACTATTCACCATCTTGCTCTTTTGCTTACTCTAGAACAAGCCAGCAACCTGCCTACCTCCTGGACTTGGCAAGAGGTTTTCCCTATACAGTGCCTTTCCCTTAGACATCTACCTGCATGACGATGTCCTCCACTTCAGATCTTTGTTCAGATGTCAGTTTCTCTGTGAGCCCCTTCCTGTTTGTCCTAATTAAAACCAGAGCACTCCTACCCCTGGTCCCTGCTTAATTTTTCTCCAAAGCACTGTTACCACTCAAAATACCATATATGCTTATTATTTATTTACTTTCATAATACAAGCTTCACAAGGGCAGGCATTTGCTCTCTTTATCCCCAGCTCCTGAAACATTCCTGGTGCATTGTAGGTGCTCAGTTAGCATTTGCTGAAAGAAAGAAGATAATGTGTTCAGTCTGCTGACATGCCTACATGTTCTCTGTTCCTGTGGTTTCCTTCTGTTCAATATCAAGATACTTTCACAACGTTGACTGGGCAGCTCAAGAGCACATATGTTGTCACTAGCCTTTGTATTTTTTAAATGATAGTTGCTGAAATCTCATCTTAACTTTTCCATGCTCCAGGGCAGGTAGATGTTAGTAGCCAATGCCTGCTTGAAACTGACGCTCCATCTTTACAGTGGTCTGGAAAATTCAGTTCAGAAAGGGGCCAATGGAGAGAGATGAGAGACACTACTGCACTTTTCCATATCTACGAACCAACATACTTAAGCCCAGAATTCGCTTCTCATAAAGTGAGGAAATCTAATATAATGTCAGGATTTTGAAAAGGATGCATAATTCTTTGATAAGTAATATATGTATTTATGCAGGCTGGAATAAAAAAGAATCATTGAACCAGGGATTTTAGGTTCTCCAGTAATGTTAGAGTGGTAAGGTTTTTTTTTTTTTCTTCCTCATCTCAAATTCTAAAATTTAATAAGGAGATTGTCAGGGGAACCTAACATTCCACTCAAAGGGTTAGTTACCAGCAAATACAGCACCACTGAAAATCAGAGTCGTGAGTCAGATTCCTGCTCAGTGAAGGCTAGCTGTAAATGCACCCCTTGTTCCTTACATTTTTGGAAGTCCCATATTCAGAAGTAGTCTACCTGCTCAATCACATTTGTGTCTTTCTGCATTAAAATAAAAATAGTCAAGAAGGGATAAGTGGGGGAATATTTATTCTTGCTCCTAATGCATATAAAGGCCTCTATTTTTTAAAAAAAACTCCTTCATTTGAACTCTTGCTTTTCCACTAGCTTGTTTATCTCATAGGAAGGAAGGCAGGCACAGCCTATAAATAATGCCTGTGTTTCCGTTTCGGGACGTATAGGGCAGGAGAGCCTCTTCCCTGAAAGGTCAAGGGCCACAGCCAGCCCGCTCCCCTCCTGAGTCAGACAGGTCTCCCGTGTTGCTATTCGGAACTCAGTAAAGCAGAGTCACGGAGAATAAAAGCCCTGTGAGCAGCATCCTGAAAATTCTAGCACAATGCAGAGTTTCCACTCGTGTTATCCACCATTGTTGGACAACTTTTATTGAAGATTATTTTTCAGTCTACTGTTAGAGGTTTAGTGTTCCTAAAGTGAAGCGTACTCCACAGTCTTTGAAATTTCCACAAGGAAATGAGCATTTGGAAAGTTCTCAATGACCTTATTTCTTCCCTTGAATTTGCTTTCATATTTCAAGAAACTTTAAGACTTTTCATGTCTCCAGAGGATAGATTAAGTTTATTTTACTGGGAGTTTTCTTCAAATTACATGGAAAATTATATGTTGTCTAGAAAGCTATTATCTGTTATAGCCTAATAATAGAAAAAATATGTATGTGCTTTTCTTCTTCAGCAATTTAATAGTTATTATAGCTTACTGAGTAATTGCAAGGGGAGAGACAGTAAGCTAGGATTTTCTGAAAATGTGTGACATATGAAAAGATGCACAGCATCATTAGTCCTTAGGGAAATGAAAATAAAACCCACAGTGAGGCACCACTTCATAGCCACTGGAGGCTCTGTAATCAAAGAGACAGATACTATAAGTGTTGGCGAGGATGTGGACTCACTGGAACTTCCATGTGTTACTGGTGGGAATGTAAAACGGCAGACCCATTTCAGAAAATGCTTTGGCAGTTTCTTGGGAAATTAAGCGTATACTTAGCCATATGACCCAGAAATCCCAGTGTCAGGTATTTACCCAAATGAAATGAGAACACATATTCTCACAAAGACGCTTATGCTAGGTTCAGGGAAGCATTGTACCTAATAGCCAAGAAGCAGAGACAACCCAAACGTCCATCTCTACTGGAACGGATAACTTTTCAGCATTGAGAATGAACAGACTTCCAGTACACATAGCAATAGAGATGAATCTCATGAACATAATGGACAGCTAAAAAGCCAGAAACAGGTGTGTTGAGAGTCTGATATTTAAAAATAAGAATACTGATCCATGCAATTGGAAGTCAAGATCGTGGTTGTCCTTTGGGGGAAGAGTAATGGCGGGTGCTGGGGATGAGGGTGCTTTGGGGTGCTGGCCGTGCTGCGTTTGTCAGTCCAGACGCTGTGATACAGCTGCGGTAACTTCGTCAGAATTCATCCAGTTGTTCCCTGAGGACTTGTGCAGTTTTCTGCATGCAGGTTATACTTCCAAAAAATATATTAAGACTATAAAAAAACGGAGTGACACTTGGTTTCCAGAGATTTAGGGCTTCTAGGAAAACACTCTCCACATTCATTGCTACAAAGACTTTACCATCCAGTGGGAAGCTTGTTGGTGAGTAATTCTAATGTGAAACAATCTCTGAGAAGTGCTGCATTAGAAATATATTAAGTACAATGAAGTAAAGGAAAATACAAAAAAAAGGACAACTGGCAAAAATGTTATAGGCTGTAGTCACTGTTGGATTTGCTACATAATACCGGGAGGAACAGAATAATGTTTAAAAGTGGAAGACACGCTATACATTAGAAAGAAAGTGAAAAGTGAAGTCGCTCAGTCGTGTCTGACTCTTTGCAACCCCCTGGACTGTAGCCCACCATGCTCCTCTGTCCATGGGGTTGTCCAGGCAAAGTACTGGAGTGGGTTGCCATTCCCTTCTCCATACGTTAGAAACAAAAGGATTAAATGCTTTGGGTTATGTACAAGGAGTTGGGACTGTTGGAGAGACAAAGTTGTTTTCAAATATCAGAACACAGAAGTTGTTTATATCCTTCAAGATGAGTTCCTCTGTTTTCAGTTGACTGCCTTTGCCTGAGTTGTAGGTTATTTTGTTCCAGAGGTTCTCAGCCCTGAGTGCACGTTGGGATCACAGGAGCTTTTATAGCTGCTCCCGAGTCAGAATCTCCAGGGCTGGGATTCGGGTGTCTGTCCTCTTTCTAGGCGCCTGTGAGTCTCCTGAACCGCCGGGGCTAGGAGCCCCTGCTGGAATCCTGCGGGGCAGAGGGAGCCTTCGCTGGGACCATCACACAACAAGAAAGGCCTCTGAAAGTGCCGTCTCTTTGTTTTGGGAGCTACTGTGGCTTTCACAAAGAAGAGCACTTTTCATATTTATCTCTTTGTACCTGTGCCAAGATATTTCTTTGCAAATGGCTTTTATCCAAGTATGACATGAAAGATGTTAATCCTACTGTTAAATTTTAACCTTAATTCTTTCAAGCACTGGGGCATTGCTTCTGATTTTATTACAGGTACATAGATCCACAGCAGACGATAGAAGTGGAAAGGACAAAATGGCACGTGTAGGTCACTTGTTAATGCGCTCACATGACTAGTCTTTCTCCTGTGAGGGAAAAATGTATTTTTAGTCCTAACATTTATGTATCAGATATTCCAGTGCAAAATAAGACCTGCTTTCACTTAGAAAATTTTAGTCCTCTACTTAGTTCATTCACTTGATATCGCTTGTTAGCTTATCCATTTTCTTTCTCTTTGTTTTCAAAGAAATTTTAGAATCACAGAAAAGTTGCAGAAATAGTAAAGGGTTCATGTGTATTCCTCACCCAGCTACCTCTAATGTTGACCCAGCTTATATAACCATAGTGCAATTATCAAACAAGGAAATTAACTTGAAACAATAAGATTAACTAAGCTACAAATCTTATTTGAATTTTACCAGATTTTTCCTTGATTTCCATGTCTGGTCCAGGATTCATTCCAGGATATCACATTGTGTTGATACCTACTTGTCAAGTCTCCTTACACTCCTCCAATCTGTGACAGTTCCTCCTTCTTTTCTCGTACCTCATTATCTTGACCCTTCTGTTGACTACTGGTGAATCATTTGTAGACTCTCTCACATTGGGTTTGTGTGGTGTTCTCTTATGAGTAGATTGAAATTGTTCATTTTGGTAAATAATTATTTGCAGAAATAATTAGATGATGCATTTTGTGTATGTTATGTTATTACTAGTGTTGTGTGTATGTTATTACTAGTGTTGTCAATTTTGATTATTTGGGTGAGGTGGTATCTGCTGAGTCTCTCCACTATAAAGTTACAACCATTGATAGTTGATAAATACCTTTGGTGGGCTTCCCAGTGGCTCAGACAGTAAAGAATCTGCCTACAATGCAGGAGACCCGGGTTCAGTCCCTGGGTCGGGAAGATCCCCTGGAGAAGGGAATGGCAACCCACTGCAGTGTTCTTGCCTGGAGAAGCCCATGGACAGAGGAGCCTGGCGGGCTACAGTCCATGGGGTCGCAAAGAGTCAGACACGACTGAGCGACTAACACAAACACAAACATCTTTAGCACTATGCCAATATTGTTTCACCTCAGATTTTCATCCACTGATTTCAGCATCCATTGGTATATCTTGCCTGCAATAATTAATGCTGTGGTCTTCAGCTGATAACATTTTTTTTATTTCCCTTATTCCTTATATATTTAGTAATTGGAGTTCTTCTATAATGTGCCCTCCCTTGGCTGTTTGTTTGTATCAATATGAAGCTGTGAATACTTATTCAATTTTCTGAATCATAATCCAGTATTATCATTATTTATTTTGCTGCCCAAATTGTTCTAGCTGCAGCCATTGGCAGCTCCTTCTGACTGAATCCTCTGTCCTTTCAATGTACCCTCACTCTTTCTTATCGCTTCTTTTTTTCTTCAATCACAAGATACCACAGAATCAGCTTCTATTTTACCTGCCCCAGGTCTGGAATTTTTCTAAGAAACTCTGATTCCTTTTTTTCAGTTTACCGGAGAATGATGTTTAGATCTGGGTGCTTGTAGACCATTGTTACTGGGGTGTCCTTGGCCCTATTTCCACTCAGCAGAATAAGCTAGGAAATATATCTATGTATATTAAGCCACACATGTATGCACATATACAATATTTATTAGTTACTTCTATATGTATTTATCTATCATGTGTGTCTAAAAAAGCATGAGTTCATTCTCATATCCCTGATTCCAATTCAGTACTATAAGGTTCATTAAGCCTCCCCCCTTTTCTTATTTGTAACTTCTTTAACAGTGAAAAGACTGGCTCTCATTATTTATAATCTTGGATTATGCATAAAGTAGTTACTGAACTGCTAACTCATACCCCTGTGAGAGATCGATTTCCCAACTAGAGTGCAGTAATTTGCTGACAGTTCTGTTTGGTTTTCAGTTTACAACATTCAGTCACAATCGTGTTTCCAAAGCGACTTACTTCTTAGTTCCATCCCCTTCGGTGTGGTCGTACTATTGGCCCTGGTCATGCTGTTCATTTGTTAACACAGTTAGGTTCGTTTGTTCCTGTCAGTAGTCTGCTTGGGCTTCCTATCCTAGTTGGTTTTATTTTTTTTATTTCGGGAGGTATATAAAACATTACTCTGGTTTAGAGAGTCAAGTTCAGTTCAGTTCAGTCACTCAGTCGTGTCCAACTCTTTGCAACCCCATGAACCGCAGCACGCCAGGCCTCCCTGTCTATCACCAACTCCCAGAGTTTACTCAACCTCATGTCCATCAAGTCGGTGATGCCTTCCAGCCAGCTCATCCTCTGTCATCCCCTTCTCCTCCAGCCTTCATTCTTTCTCAGCATCAGGGTCTTTTCAAATGAGTCAGATCTTCACATCAGGTGGCCAAAGTATTGGAGTTTCAGCTTCAACATCAGTCCTTCCAATGAATATTCAGGACTGATCTCCTTTAGGATGGACTGGTTGGATCTCCTTGCAGTCCAAGGGACTCTCAAGAGTCTTCTCAGCACCACAGTTCAAAAGCATCATTCTTCAGCACTCAGCTTTGTTTATAGTCCAACTCTCACATACATACGTGACTACTGGGAAAACCACAGCCTTGACTAGACGGACCTTTGTTGGCAAAGTAATGTCTCTGCTTTTTAATATGCTGTCTAGGTTGGTCATAACTTTCCTTCCAAGGAGTAAGCGTCGTTTAATTTCATGGCTGCAATCACCATCTGCAGTGATTTTGGAGATGAATGAAATAAAGTCTGATACTGTTTCCACTGTTTCCCCATCTATTTGCCATGAAGTGACAGGACCAGATGCCATGATGTTAGTTTTCTGAATGTTGAGCTTTAAGCCAACTTTTTCACTCTCCTCTTTCACTTTCATCAAGAGGCTCTTTAGTTCTTCTACGCTTTCTGCCATAAGGGTAATATCAAAGCTAGAACCAAAGAGATATTCCAAGAAGTGTGCACCCCTCCTCACCCCACCCCCGCATTCCATACCCTGTCTTTTTCTCCCTTTCCCACCAACCCACTGCAATTAAACAGTCTCTGTAGTTTCTGGTATGTCTTTCCCATATTCCTTTCGTACAAAGGAGCAGATTACTATTTTTAATTCTGTTATGCTTTGCATGGTGGTAGCACATCATGGAAACTCTTTTGTACTTTATTTTTTCACTGAATGATTTGAAAATTCCTAGTGATCTTCCCCCATTTAACTTTTTAAAAGCTGCCTGATGTTTAGTTGTGAGGATGTAGCATAGTTTAACCACTCTCCTGTGTATGGGCATTATGCTGTTTGCATCATTTTGCAATTACAACCAACTCTTTAATGAATAAACTTGTACATGTATAATTTTGTGTAATTAGAAGTATATATTCTTGGAAGGAAAGTTATGACCAACCTAGTCAGCATGTTAAAAAGCAGAGACATTACTTTGTCAACAAAGGTCTGTCTAGTCAAGGCTATGGTTTTTCCAGTGGTCATGTATGGATGTGAGAGTTGGACTATAAAGAAAGCTGAGCGCTGAAGAATTGATGCTTTTGAACTGGGGTGCTGGAGAAGACTCTTGAGAGTCCCTTGGATAGCAAGGAGTTCCAACCAGTCCATCCTAAAGATCAGTCTTGGGTGTTCATTGGAAGGACTGATGTTGAAGCTGAAACTCCAATACTTTGGCCACCTGATGTGAAGATCTGACTCATTTGAAAAGACCCTGATGCTGGGAAAGATTGAGGGTAGGAAGAGAAGGGGATGACAGAGGATGAGATGGTTGGATGCCATCACCGACTCAATGGACATGAGTTTGAGTAAACTCCGGGAGTTGGTGATGGACAGGGAGGCCTGGCGTGCTGCAGTTCATGGGGTCGCAATGAGTTGGACACGACTGAGTGACTGAACTGAACTGATTCAGGGTGGATTCCTAGAAATGCAGTTCCTTTGTCAAAATTGACTACAAACATGCTCATGTCACTCAGTTGCGCTGTTTGCCTATGGAAACAGCTTTCAGTGAGTTCATGTACTACCTTAATCATCATATGTTTCTGAATTATACAGCTTTGAATTTGTGTGACTTTTTAAAATTTAACTTTATTAGTTATACTTAGCATGCTAAAAAGTATTAAAATTACATTTGGGATAAGGAATTAGCCTTGCATAATTCATCCTTTGCCAAGGCATTATAAGTACCATTGTAATATGTCAGCAGCCCCTAGTAAAGGCAGTAATCGTGCATTCCATTTACCCCGTCCTCCCCGGTGCAGTCTACGAGTTCATGATCACTGGTGCAGAGGAGAATTCAGGAACTCCAGCAGTGACATAGTGAGACAGCATTACATGATGCTGTCATTTGCCCAGAGCTTTTCATGTTTCAAAACTCATTCACGTCTTCCTTTTTAGTCCACTGGACCACTGTAGAATGGCGTGGGGAAATATCTAATAAGCATTCTATTTATGTAGGGCAAAGTGCTTTACACGTACTTTCTCACTTGAACCTCAGACCAACCCGGTGAAGTAGGCAGAACAAATAGTCAGGTAAGGGAGCTGAGACGCAGGAAAGTTAAAATGTTATTCTAAGTTCAGCATCTACTGAGTAGTGAGGCCGGAAGTGAATTTGAGACGAGAAGATACCACACCACTGGTTTAGCAGCTCATGAAAAACGAAAAAAATATCCAAAGGTCGGACATATTCACAGAGAGGTAGATTACTCAGTATAGATTTTGGAATTTAAAGATTCTCTTGGACCCTGTTTTACAGACACAGTGCAAACGCGTGGCTCCCTCTGAGCTGTAGCTGAGGTCCCTCGGTCCTGCACGGCGGTAAAGGGAGGTGCATTCTGAACACGCACAGCCGCCTCTGCCGCGCTGGGTGCCGCTGCGGTGACAGTGAGCCCGGGCTCTGGAGCCAGACTGTCGCCATTTGCACCCTCGTTTTGCCACTTAATAGGCGTGGGGCCTTGGAAAGGTGTTTAACCTCAGTTTTCTTACCTGTACCATGTGTTATTTTTTTTGTAGGCCTGTTTGTTCTTATTCAGTTGCTCAGTCGTGTCCGCCTCTTTGTGACCCTGTGAACTGCAGCACACCAGGCCTCCCTGTCCATCACCATCTCCCAGAGCCTGCTCAAACTCGTGTCCATTGAGTCTGTGATGCCACCCAGCCATCTCATCCTCTGTGGTCCACTTCTCCTCCCACCTTCAATCTTTCCCAGCATCAGGGTCTTTTCTAATAAGTCAGCTCTTCATATCAGGTGGTCAGAGTGTTGCAGCTTCAGCTTCAGCATCAGTCCTTCCAATGAACACCCAGGACTGATCTCCTTCAGGATGGACTGGTTGGTTCTCCTTGCAGTCCAAGGGACTCTCAAGAGTCTTCTCCAACACCACAGCTCAAAACCATCAATTCTTCAGCTTTATGGTCCAAAACTCACATCCATACATGACTACTCTTGGGCTACTGGAGGGATTAAAAGTAACTTCATCAGAAAGACTCCCTGGTGCCATCTAGACATCATTCTGACAGTGATCATTCCATTTCCTTCAAAACACGTGTTACAGTTTAGAATTATGTATACTTCTGTGCTTGCTTCACATCTCTCTCTCCTCCTAGAATATGGGCTTCGTGGCATCGAGGACTCTGCTTATTTTTGCTGCTCTGTGTATCCCTTAGGCCCATTGCTCCTAATCACTGGGTGAACATTTCTTGACTCCGTCTGCCACTTCCTTGGCCCTGTGTTTATTTCACGTAGGATGACCTGCAGCTCCCCGTTCCTTCACGCCTCTCTACCCTTCCGTGCGCTGTTTGCTGAGCCTGACATGCCAGCCCTCATGCCTGTGTTTTTCTGGAGAATCCTTTCTCAAGATCCCTCAAGACCTAGCTCAGCTCTTCCATGAGAGCTCCTGTGACCTGTCTCATCCCCTGAAGACAGAGCCTGCCCCGTCCCTTGGCATGTCTCTGTAATAGAGCTGGCCACGTTGCAGTCATTGGTATGTTCAGCGAATATTTTTAAGAACTGACTCTGTAGCAGGCACAGACTAGGTGCTGAGGATACAACAACAGTGGATAGATCTGTCATTCTAATAGGAAAAGTGGACGACAAAAAAAAAGTACATAACTAAGCAAATAAGTACTAGCAAAAAAATGATGGAGTGATTGGTTCTGAGACGCTGCCCTTTGCCTCAAGATCTGGAAAGTGAGAAGTTTGGGGGTGGGGAGTGAGCCCTGTGTTGTGACTGTTTACCTGGCTGTTCCCCGTTCCCACCCAACCCCCCTCCCCGCCCCCCACCCTCCAGCCCGGCGCTCCGAGCTCTGTGACCCCGTGTGCCCCCGCCCGGCCATGGTGCACCGCACTGGCCCTGCGGGCATGTCAGGATTAAATGAGGAAACGCACCTGAAATTCCTAGCCCGGTGCCCAGCACCTGGTCGTCCTCAAGTGCTGGATAAGAGGCTCTAGTGTGCTCCCGAGGTTTCTGTTGTCTCATTGAATGAGTTAAGGAAAAGGAAAATTTAATTCTTACTTCAGTAAACAGAACTATGGCAAAAGAGAAACTGAATACCTTGATTGTATCTTCAGTTGTCTTATTTATGGTGTGTTTAAATTTAGACAAAAAAGAAGGAAAAAAAGGGAACTCCCATTCACTACTGATTTTAGCACCTAGAACCAGTAGGTGGTCACTGTCCGTGTGCTCATCATGTGGCCTCGGGAAACTCCACTGAGCATTTGATTGACCATCGTCTGCAGAGTGGAGTGCGGAGCTTTCACGTTCCAGCCCCAAACCTCAGTAGAAATACACAGTCCACCCGAGTGGGGTCACCTCGCATCTGGCTCTCCTTCTTCTGAGATCATAATTCTAGCACTTTGTAGTGAAAGGGGTTTTGTGTGTGTGTGCCTTCTACTTCTTCTATCATAAGAGAGCCTGAGGATATCTTAACCGATGAATTTTATGACACTACCAGAGATAGCAACAGTTTTCTTAGGTCAGGAACACCGGTAGGATTAACCTGAGACACTGCTTCTGCTACACGAAAATATCACTCAGACCACACAGCAAACCTTGGGCAGATCACTCCTGTCCTGTCCTACCTCCTTGGAAAACTAAATGCCAAAACAGCATGTACACAGTTGAGAGCATCAGCAAATTGATATCCTGAGGAACTTCTGGAAATTTTTTTTTCTTCCCTTATATTAATAGCATTTTCACTGGAAAACACTGAGATCGTGATTATTGTTTTTATAAACTTTAAATATCTGGCTCATTAGGAATGCTTTGATACTTGAATACATAGGCATGAGTTTTCTAGTTTAAAAAATTACTGAGATTAATTAGCGAAGAGATTTTTGCCATGTGTTTTTTCCCTGCAAGCTTTAAGAGTTAACATTTATTTACTTGAGTACTTCACTCTGCTCTTATCATTCTAATCAATTGGAAAATATCATCTGCTTTTAATGTCACAGGAATCAACTCATCATATCTTAGAATGAGGAAATAATTAGCAAACAATTATTATTCCTTTTTAATATTTGTGGCATTGTTTTCAGAGTTTTCCTTTACAAACCGATGCACCATAAACGTTTTCTGGCTGGAGGTATTGAAATCTGTTTCTCTGTGCACAAAGGTAGAGGCATGTATGTCTGTTTCACTAGAAGTCTGTAGCCAAGAGCCACACTGGCCTACTGGACGCTCCGATAGGGTGATGGGTTATGGAGCCTTGCAGTGATGTGTGGTGTACATCACAGATTCTGGGATAAATCTCTGTGCCTCAGTGGAGGTACAGGGCTGAACAGTCAAGAAGACTAGGGGCAAGGATGGAGTTCGTGTGACAGGCTTCATTTCCTGTGTCAGTAGGAGGAAGACTTCTGATACAGTGAGGACATTCACCATAACAAATGCTAGCAGCAACTAAATTCAACTGTGTGTATACTGTCCTCCTAATTCCTAGCTGTCTCAAGAAGGACTAATGTGAAAAATATTATACACTCTTACATTTTACCATTCATGAACAGATGGGAAAAAAATGTGCCAATTGCTAAAGAAATTCACATGCAGAGTAACACACCTCAAAATGGTGTTTCTGAAGGTTTCTCTTTTTAAAAATTATTAAATTTATCTTGGGTAAAATTTAATTACTCCTTGGGGGTTTCCTGTAATGTTATATGTGTAATTCATTTGAGTTTATGCCCTCTACAGATACGAATGTTTGGAAGTACAGGTAACCTTGTAATGAATAAAACTGATAAAAGGTTGTGTTCCAATAAAAGGGAAATTATGGAATGATTATTCACTTTGTGAAAGGCTCTGTCATAGGGCACGCTTTCCTAAAGCATTTTAAATTGGATTTCATTTACGAAACCTTTGTTTATACACAACATTTCAGGAACAAATGCAGTGAGGAAATGAGAGACATTGTCGTAATAAGATAGAGTTCTCTTGCGCTGACATCTGTGCTTCCTGTCTCCCTCTGTCTCCCCTTGCAGCTCTGATAGCCATTGGGCGGTACAGCATGACCATAGAGACTGTGGACGTCGGATGGTGCAAAGAGATTACAGACCAAGGCGCCACCCTGATCGCACAGAGCAGCAAGTCTTTAAGATACTTGGGGCTGATGAGATGTGACAAAGTGAGTTGCCTGTCGAACTTCTTTCCTACGTATCAGTGTCATTTACAGCTCGATGTTACCTTCTTCTTCTTTCCCTGGGCATATATCTCTTTACATGCACATACTTATGTTATTACAGGTATGCATGGTAAGCTGCCTGGTTTTCTAAACTAATCTGAGATGATTTTTTTAATTTCTCTGTTTAAAAATGAATGTGCTTATGCAGAAAGAAAACCGCAGTCACACACACACTCAGCCTAGCTTGTGGCTTCCTGTCCGTGAGTCCACGGACCGCGGTGAAACGTGTTTGCGTGGCAGACTGCAGCGTGCCCGGCCTCACCGTGAAATCCCGCTCGGGGTTCCAGGTTTGCTCCAGCAGTCTGGAAAGCCCAGTGCCAGCTGATTCTGTCGCAGTCTGCAGCGTGTGATTCCCCTGCTCATCGTCTTTGTGTTCTGGCCCTCTGGAGGCAGGAAAGGGCCAGTGAGGCAATGTTAGGTGGGAATCGCCACCCTTCAGATGCCGCTTTTCACACATGTTGAGAAGCAGTCCTAGAGGCCCCCCCGAGGTTCAGTGGGGCTGGCCACAGGCGTGAGCCTGGGTTTGAGAAGTTGGGCTGCATTTAATAAAGATGATCAAAAGCTGTACTGATAACCAGGCATTGGAGAGGCACTTTCCCCTTTGTCTCTTTGACGTTTTCCCCGGTTAAAAATCCGGGAGACGGTCGTTTGTACTGCGAAGGGGAGAAGACGGAGCTCAGAAGGACCAGGCGCTGGCCCCAAGCCCCTCATCCAGGGGTCACCCCAGAGCTTCAGGCCTGTGTCCAGCGCCCGGGGCCCACCCCAGGGGCTGTCTCCAAAGAAGGGGGTGCTTCCTTGAAAAAGACCCACCTCAGATACTCTCTCTGAAAATGTGGGCAGCTTGTAACAATTTATACACGTGTGCTGCTTTTTGCGATTGGTGATAGGGACAATCTAGCAAAAGAGCGTGAGGCTAAATGTATATGCCTCTCAAAGGCCATATATTTTCTAAATGTAGCAAATTTGGGGACAAATGAGAAGAATGGCCCAAATTCTCTGTGCGCTTTGTCAGTTTCGTTAATTGACCTAGTTCTTTTTTCCAGATGTTTTACAATCCCAACTTATACCAGACCTTTCCAGTGAGTTATGGTTAAAGAGATTTTAGTGTGTATACTCAGCCCAGCCTGGAAAGCTGACCGACTTTTACTGAGCAACAGTGAAGACCCCGGGTGACAAGTCTCTCTTAAACTTCACTACTAACTAACTGAACACTGCTACTAACCCTGTCACTTCAAAATGACTCCTTTTAAAACAAGTGAGAGTCCAGAGCGGGCAGAGTGTTCTAGAAACCCTGAACAGTGACATCAGAACTCTCCTGCTTCTGCCCGAAGGAATTGCTGCTCTCGAACCACCTAAGTGAGGACAGGAAAAGGTAGGCGTTTAAAGCCGGACCCACGTGCCCACAGCTGTTGGCGAAGTCCCCGTGTTTCTCGTCCAGCCTCTCTAGACTTCCCCTTCGGAGCTGGATTTGTACTCCAGTTAGTTCAGAAGATCCTTTCAGACGTATTTGCTGACCAGCATTTTGCCAATTTTCAGTAAGTGGAAGGATCGTTTTCTGCCTAAATGCAAATTCGTCCAAATTAGAGCTCTCACACCACCCAACCCAGCCCGCTGCAGCCAGCCCAGCTGCCCGCTGGCGTCCTCGGGCTTAAGGCAGTTCAGGGCCCAACACGGGAGGTTCTGCAAGGACGGAAGTTTGCAAACCATACAAAAAGCGCACGTAGAGCCTCGCACTTAAAAGCCTGCTGGTTGGTTCAGTTGGATGGAAGTCCAGTGTGAGTGTTCTGTCCTCCGCATCTGCATTACGCTGTCCGCCTCCAGATCCTAAATTTCTATCAGGAGTCAAAGGAGTGTGTGAGTAGCAAGGAACCGAAGATAGCAGTTGAGGGCGTGGACTCTGGAGCCAGAGTTCAGGTGCAGACCTGAGCTCCGCCCTTAGCCACGTTGGCTCGGACCGGTTAACCTCTGAGTGCTTCTGTCTCCTCATGTGTAAAACGAGGATGATAGCTGTACCTGTCTTGTAGAAATGCTGTGAGTATTTACATGAGTGGACATATATCAAGCCCTTAGAGTAATGCTTGTTATATATAAAATGCTGAATGTTAATAATTACTCTCATCATCAACAATATTATATTAACCTGGGTCTTGATTTTTCAATTCACAAATGAGAAAAAAATTGCATTGCCTGCTATCCCGTTTTTGAAAGGAAATCTTTAGAAAGAGGAAAGACATGAACTGAAAGATGTTGCCATTTCACTTTTCCCTCACTTAAATTTAAGATTATTATTTCTACAAAAATAGATCAATAATTTCATATTAAACACACTCTACAAAGGGAAACTGATGCCTTTGAGGGACAGTGTATTTGGAATCAACTTACTGATCCAGGCATAAGGCTGAAGAAGGATTTGCAGTGGGGGACAAAGGTGAGTTAAAGATGAAACAATTCAAAGAGGCAGGAAAGCAAAAAGAAAGAAAGAAGAAAAATGATGAAGGAGAGGATATTAGAACCGAAACCGGAAACAGGGAAATTCTGTTTAGGGTGCAAAGAGCCACTGTCCGTCTTCGTGTGGTCATCTGTGCTAGCAAAAACATGAAGAAGAAAGTTAATTTGGGCCTGTCACTCTTCTCCATGTACCTTACTCTAAGCTGCTAGCCCCTGGAAGCTTCTTCAGTTGCGTTCTCTGTCCCCTCTCTGCACACCAGCTGGAGCCAAAGGCGGGAGCAGAGAGACCTCCCCGGCCCCCACACCCAGCCCCCTGCAGGCCTGTGGTCCGTGGGCTTTCTGAACTTCAGACGGATGGGCTTCATCCCATCTGTGCATCCCAGGGCTAGTGCTGTGCAGTCCTGGGCTTCTCTGAAATGCTGAAACCGATTCTATTTTCTTTCACTCGGGGCCACTTATATTTGATTTGGAAGCCATACTTTAAAAATGTCTGCTTTTTTTGCCCCCTCACTTGAGCTTTTGAAGAATTAAATAAGAAAATGCATTGTTATCTGTTGTAGGGGGGAAAAAGTGTTTTTCTTCCTCACTCTTTCATTAGATAAAGAACAGATGAGAAAATGTATTCTTTGCAGATGAAAGCAGCATGTACTTAGATTATCAGACAACGTCTGAACTAAACAACAGTAAATTTGTCTGGCAGCAATGGGTGACTCCTAGGAAGGAGTCCTCCAGTCGTTAGACAAATGCAGCATCCCCCTCATGCTTGTAAAATTAGGAAGCGCATTAAGAAGCCCCTGTGTGAGTAGCTTGTCTGATTGCTGGATGGATAAGCACGTTAGAGGCATTACTTGGGGTCTGAAGCCGACGCCACTTAATCCCCTAAACTTCAGTGCATTGTAAGAGTGCAGAGAAGAAAACGCTGTGTGAGACGGCTTTGATGAATTGGGGTGAACTTATATTCTTAAAGACTGTTCAAAGGCTTACTTGACCTTGGGAATTAGAGTTGACCCGAAATCACCTATCAACTTAACACGCATTTATTTGGTGATTTAGTTAAAACTACTTGTGTAACCAACGGGACTCTCTAATAAGAGCAATATGTTTTTTTCTGCTTTCCGCAATTATAGACAGTCAGTGGCTTTGGTCATGGAAGTCGTTTTCACAACTTCAGTGAATTCTAGGTTCTATTCAGATCTGTTTCTTCTAATAATATGGTATTTTCCTCACTTCTTAACATGGCAGTTTGGATGGAGAACAAAACTAAGAAGGACCAAAAAAAAAAAAGTTCCTGGGAAAGCTGTAGGGCAAATGGAAATGCAGTGTTCAAGGTTAATGAAAAATGTTTGGGGTAACAAGGTTGAGGAAAAGCAAGGGAGCCCCGTGGCATGGTGTTGGCTGAGAAACCAGACCTCGCCAGAGGCAGCCCGGCTGGTTTGGGAAACCTCCGTGATAAAATGTCGCGGTGGAAACCTCTGCAACGTGTGTTAATACAGAAGTTTGGAGACAGAGGGCCTGAGTTATGAGCAGCGAATAACATCATAAATGTAGCAATTCTCAAATGCCAAACCCTTGTGAAAAGCAGTTGGATGAAGAAATGCTGGAGCTTTTAAAAGCTCCCTTTCACTTTCTATATTTTTTTTCTTTTTCTGTAACTTCATGCAGAACTAATTTTATACACTGTTCATTTGATTTGAAAATGCCAGCGTCTGGGGTAGCATTAAAGAGCATTATTGAGGGAGCCACTCTTGGCAAAGCGCTTGGCTGAAAAGGCTTGTCGGCTGTCACGTGTCTCTGGAGTTGTCGCTGGGGGGCGGGGAGCCCCCGTTCACCCCACTGTGTGCCTCTGCCCAGAGTAGGTAGCAGCCCTTCTGCGTGGAAGCTGCCTCGCCTCGGCCCACAGGGGCGCCAGGAGTGCCGTGGGGGCCAACCGACTCAAGGAGCAGACGTAAATAGATTCTGAAAGGTCCACCCCGATGTCTTCTGACCAAAGCCTCTTGGAATTTCTTTGATTTCTAGTTGACATAAATTAGAATTACACAGGCGTGAAGAGTCCGCCCAAAAAAAGATCAGAGAGGCTGCTGGGGGAGGAGAGTTGCCTCTCTCTGATCCTATTGATTATCCAGCTGCCTTGAGGCCAGGGGCCTCCGTGGAGGTCGACTATTATTGATCCACACACCATGGAAATAATCAAATTAATTCATTTCTCATCAAACTTCCACTGCCAAGACCTTTCTCCTCACCTGCCCTCATTCCTGAAGTGCTTAGGTAAGGAGCGAAACAGATGATCTCTTTTAATAAGAAATGATTTCTTCAGGTCGTAAGAAATCCTTGTTTTCACACAGGGTTTCTCTCATTGAAATGGTGGAGAGATTTAATCAAATCAATGAGCAGTCAATGCAGAAAGAAAGTTAGGGAGACCAGTCAGCTCCTTAAAGCCAGGAATCCGCTTTGCAACCTTAAAATATCAAGGGCCAAGTTTTGCATGCCCAATGTAATGTAAAAATATTCAGGAGGAATTGACCACTGCGTTTTTTTTTCAGGAAGTAATTATTGTAAGAGAAAGCCTCAACAGCCTAAAGATTTCTGCGGAGAAAATGGAGTTTTCATCAGCTCATTTAGGAGCCATGAGCAGGAAAGCCCTACGGGGAAAATAATATAGGACTCTGTAACTAATATACAGAACTAACTGGAAAAATCAGTTTAGGGGAAAAATAATTTGCGGGGCCCTGTGTCCAGGACTTGTTTGGGCCGCAGTTCAGCCATGGAACAACGCATGTGCCTGCAGGGGCTGCCCTCTGCCCGCAGCGTACCCACAGCTGTTTCCAGGGTGCCGGTAGCCAGAATTTTAAGATCACAAATGTATGCCTTATCAAAGAAAACAAAACAAAAATGCTCTCCTGACAAGGCGGGAGCGGTCTGACGGTATCAGATGGGGCGGTCATGGGAGACGTATCCGTTCCCCAAGCTGCCCGCCAGGCCACGCGCCCCAAGAGAGGACGTGAAAAAGAGTTGTGTGAGGCTGGGGCTCTAAAATCTGAACTCGAGTCCTTTGCGTGAAGTATAAGCATCTTGTTCCTTCTGCTGATAAAACAGTTTCTCCCAGTGATTTCCGCACAGGAGCACTTAAAGCACATTTTTACAGCCCTCGTCTGATTATCCCTGGTAATTGAAACAGGGAAAAAAACCATCCGCTGAAACTCAGAGGTTATCTCTCCACCTCATTTTAGCCAGGGCCCCAGCTCCTCCTCTTCCAGCCCTCCTCGCCGACGTTCTCCAGAGCAGTCGCTGAAGGCCTTTCTGGTGTTTAAGTAATAAAGCAGGAGCCCCTGCGGTGGCTCCGTAGACGGGGCCGCGCTGGTGGGCACTCGGGGCAGGCCACCAGGGTTCCAAACCCCACACCCTGCGCTTGGCTCTCTGTGGGGCTTCAGACAGCTTACTCTAAAAGCCTGTTTTACCACCTGATAAATGGGATAGTATTTGCCCCACGGGGTGGTTATGAGATTATATGAGATATTTCAATAAAGCACTTAGCCTAAGGTCATACACTCTGTAAGCGCGCAGTAAATGTCAGCTACTGTGACTATTCTCTTTATTGACCTACGTATATACATGGCTGCCCTGGAATCCTTTCGGATATTTAACCATGATGTGAACTGCCCAGTTCATATTTTCTAGCCATGAATATAAATTCACATGCTCAGATCTTACAAAGAAAAACGTAGGCCCCTGAGACTCAGACAACAATTCTTTAAAAAAAAAAAATTCTATTTTTTGAATAGTCAGGGACCCATTAAATGACGGTCAAATGTATGGAGGAGGACAAAACCTCGGGGCCTGAGGGCTCAGTCCGTCCTTGTGAAGAGAGAGTAAGAGCTCAGCAAGTTAGACAGCCCGCCAGTTCCAGGCTGGTGTGTTTCTTCAGGGAAGACCGCGTGTCCCTGGAACATTTTAAGGGCTGTGCAAGTAACTGCTTGTGTCTTGCTCACTCCTTTTGTGGGACTGACGCATGGTGAGATTTTTTTTAAGGGAGAGAAGAGGAAGCCTGCTGTTCCCCAAAAGCTGTGGGGTGAATAGAATGTTATGTTGCAGTTTGCCTGAAGCGTCATTGCTTTGCAGTAAATAACCTCCTTGGAACTCTGATTTGGCTTAAGTAATTTTAAGAAAGAGTTAAGGTTGGAGGATCATATAATTTTTTTTCTGATTTAGAAATAGAAAAGGTTAGCAGCGAGTTCTTACAGGAGCTCTGACCCCAGCACTCCTAAGCATCTCACTTCACAAAGTAGAAACGAGGGCCGCCTGCCAACGCTCTGGAGACTGGGGGGTCTGCGGGTCCCTGGAAGGGAGCCCCCCAGCCTGCCCCCCGAAACCCAGCTACTCAGCGCCAGGCTCCTGGGGCCTACCACATCTGGCAAGCAGTTTTTCAAGAGAAAGCCCCATATATTTTATCAATATATTCAAAAAGCATCTACTGAGCTCCTGACTGTGGTCCAGTAACTGTACTACCCGACAGGTCAGAAAAAATACCACCAAGATCAGAGTTCCTGCCCCAAGGAGCTTGCAGCCCGCTGGGGAAGACAGACAAGCAAATGGGCAGGTACAGTGGTGTCAGGGTGCCGGAAAGTTCTCTCTTCTGCACGAAGAACCTCGCTTTGGTTTCACGTGGCTTTCAGCAACAGTCCTTGCAGTTTTGTCTTTCCGGTTCAGCTCCTGGAAAGGACCGGCTGTGAACACTTGTCCTTACTTTTCTGCACCCCCGACAGTCTCTTTCCACGCTGCAGGCGACAGTGACTTCCATCTCACTGACTCCACTTTCCGCCTCCCTGACCACAGCTCGCTCCATCCCCGAGCAGCTGCATCCACGGGTACCCGCTCCCTTCTTAAGGAGGATGCCTTTCTCTTCCTCGTCACCAGGCTCCCGGCTCCTGCTGCCTCCTCCCAGGCTGCCTGCATTTCCTTACCCGTAAAGTGAGAATGAGGGCAGCACGGATCTCAGGGCTGCTGGGAGGATTGAGGGAGTCGGTGCAGGTAAAGTTCCCTCCGTGAAGTAAGTCATGGCTATTAGCCCTTCGCTGTGTGCGGCCTCAGGGTTCCGAGGAGGTGCCTTCGAGCCTCTTAGGAATGACAGGTGGCTAGGAGGCCAGAGGGCCTGTCCCGGCGCCTGACAGCAGCCCCGGTGACCCCACTTTGACTGCTTTATCCACTTGGCTTATTTATTTGATCTGTTGACTTGTTTACTACCTTGGTTTGCAGAAGCATCATACAACCAAAAGCAAGTTTGAAAACCATTAGATCCCATTGCTTCTGAATCATTTGATAGACAATAAAAAAGTAGCTATTTAACTTTCACTTTTCAGACTGGGGGGAATAAATAAGTGAGTAAGAAAGATGATACCTTGGATTTAGTACCAGTTTCCTGTAGCCGGGGGGTTCTGAGGGCTGCCTCAGGGGTCCAGGTCAGTCAAGGACAGAGTTCAGACCTCTGCGGTGTGACGAGACTCACACCCTTCAGAGCCTAACCCTGAACGGCTGTGATTCATGTAGAGCCTCTCTTCTGAAAGTCAAAAATGTCGCTTGTTTATGCAGAATAAATTTTTGCTGCTAATAAATTTATTTTAGGAAACAGGTCAAATCCGTAAATTCTACCTGATGGAAATTCAGTTTTAGAAAGAATTTTTTTTAAAAAAACCAGGTGTCCACTAGTGGTTACCATTGCCCTAAGCTTTATGTAAGAAAATAAAAACTGAAATCAAGAAAGCCAGTAAGCACAAAAGAAAACATAATTTTAGGTTCTGAGAGTTTTCTGTCTCAGTTGTCTTTTTCAGCTTAACTTGTGCACGTTTAATTTAGAAACACACAGATGTGTTCCCATAAATATGTCACACTCACTGCTCCCTCAGTGACAGTGTTTATTAATTATCATTTTAGGACCCAGGTTTTCTCAAGTAGTCTTTTAGGGTGCCACCAAGTCTTCCCCAGTGGCTTTGTCCATCCAGGCGTCCCACATATGTCAGGATTGGTTCTTACCTATGCCGCATGTGCAAATCTATACGAAAGATGTACAGCCTTGCATGATGGGTCAGTACTATAGGTTTGCAGCCTCAGGACATCCTATCCCAGACTACCCCTGAAGTCTCCACTTGGCTCGAAACATCCTTCTGGGTGGAGGATCGCTCGGTGAAACAGGGAATGAAAACGTCGCTGATTTTTCTCTCTGACGGTCTAGTTGCTGGACGCCCGTCGCCCTGGTCTCTAATCAGAGGCTTCAGGTCGGTGAGCCCCCATTCTCACTTAGCACTGCAGCCGTATCTGTGATCCCCATTCCTCCAGATTCCTAGCAGCTCTCTCGCCGTGCAAACTCAGGTGAGTAGAAGCAACGCTAGTGTTAGCAGACAACCCACATTTCCCAAGGAAGAGACAGCATGAAGCCAGGCCTGTTGTGATATTGACAGAGCAGAGCACTTCCAATCATCGCAGATTCTGGATGGAGTGACTGCATCTGACCAAGCTGACTGAATTTATGAGCCTGCCTCTGTCAGCTTCATTGCATTGTCAGTGTCTTTCTCTTTCTACACTTTGGGATTTTGAGATGAGTTTCTTTGCCACCCAAGAGTAATATTTCTTACCTCTGTATAAAAAATACACCCTTGAAGGCCTCAGGCTCTTGGCATGAGGTTCGTGCATGAGGCCTAGTGCATTAAGGGTGGCCTGGAACCGTGCATATTTAGCAGGTGGTTTTTAGGCTCCAATAAGATGGTCATTTTCTTCTTAAGATTATATCAGACACTTAGTCATGTGTGCCCTCCCCTCCCTTAGATGTTGGGAAGGTCAGGTGGCCGCCTCCTGTCTCTCTGGGGTCTCTTCAGTCAACCTGAGCTTCACCCTGAAGTCTTCCAGAGGCTTTAAAACATACTTATACCTGGGTTCCAGTTCTGCAAGACTGGGATGCATTTAGTCTGGGATATGATCGGGCCACTGAGATTGTTTTTCAAAGATTCCCCAGGTGGTTCCAATCAGCAGTTGGACTGGGAACCACTATATTCTTGTTTGTATTCTCCGTTGCAGACACAGTTTAATTTCTTTTTTTAACTTAAAAATTTTTGTGAGTTAAACCCAAGACATTTTGACTTCGTAGGAAATCCACTGAGAAATGTTTTTTCTAGGCTGAACACCTGTTTCCCCTTAGTCTCCCTGGACAGAACATGTTCATGTTAATTACTTTAATTTAGCAGTCACCTCCATGCCTCCGCTAGGAGTTACATAACAAGATCGCCTAAGCTGTGTGCGCGGTATTCTGGATGTTCTTAGTCATCCCCTCGTTTGGATAACTGCACGAGATTTTCTGGGATAAAACTGTCCCTGGAATTCTTTGGCTGTTGCTGAGGCTGAAGTCCAGAGACCTCTTAAATGAATTCTGTTTGTCAGGCGGGGTGGGGGTTCTTGACACAGTTTAATCCATGCCACATCAGGGAACACAGATTGATATTTGTTGTGTGCATGAGTCACCACAGGGTGCGGAGAGAGACTTTGGTTTGGCTAAGAAAGGAAGCGGGGTGGGAAGGCACGTGACGCTGCCTGCAGACGCGGCCTCCCTCTGCTCACTTCCGCGTCCTCCTGCGGTCCTCCCTGCCTCTCCCCTTGCTGTGGGTCCTCCCGCAGCCGCCTCCTGCCTGTTGAGCTGCTGAACCGCTGGGACGCTCAGCTTGCAGCCCCAGGGAAAGAGACGAGGGGAGAGACCGTAAAAGCGGCATCTGATTCCTGGCGTCCCAGACCTCCCTGCCCTGGTCACAGGTGGCGCCGGCCGGGTGTGGCGAGTCCTCCAGACGGGGCCATGGGCGTCCTGCTGCAAAGGGAGGGAAACAGAATCACGAAAACACCCACCCGGCCTGCAGAGAGCAGGCGTACGTGGTCGGCAGTGCAGGTCCTGAGAAGAAAAATCACTGTATGGTCTGCTCTCTGATTCTCCCCTTAGTGTCCTATGTAAAGTATTTTCAGCTGCACTTAGATGACTCATCTCATTGACATGCAAATTGGAGGTATTACTAAATTCCCGTCCCCCTTATTTTATCCGTTTTAGCACGTGCCCATCTTGGAGCCAGTGGGCACTTGGCTAAAGAGCAACTGGGTCTCATTTGCATTTGCATCACCCACGAGGATTTCTGCCGGCACCCAGTGAACGCCAGGCCGCAGGGAGAGCCGGCACGTGTCCCAGGAGCTAGACGCTCCTGACTGCGGGGAGACCACATGCTGCCCCCAGGCCGCCGGGAGTCAGCCTGCGGGGCTGTGAGCAGCGAGGGGCCTCGCCCAGGGAGCCTGTGGGGATGGCAGACTAGTGTGGGGGGAGAGCCCTGAGTTAGGAGGCGGGAGGCCCCTGTGCTGTTTGCCACACTTTCCTGGGTTCCCTAGGGGCTCCTTACCCCTCGGCCTTGAGAAACGGGGGGGGGCGGGGGGGGGGGGGTCCTATTTTCTCCCCCACCACTGCACCAAGCTCAGAGCAGTGCCATCGCAGAGAAGAACCCCCTCAAGTTTGTTAGACGGGCTGGAGAAGCGTCGCCTTACAAAGTGCAGGACAGACGAGCTGTTTCCTTCTTGCTCTTGAGCACCTGCCCTTTCTCCCCTGAATAATACACATGTATTTCGTGCATGTAGTATCGAAGCTGATACCTCCGTGTCCTTCCGGAGTCCACTCAGACACCCCTGATTTTGGAAAGCCCTTTCCAGCCCTCCTGGCAGAGGTCGGGGCCTGCCCAGTTCTGCCCACAGCCACCGCTCCGTGCCCTGGGAAACAACTATGAGCTCAGAAGGACCCTTAAATGTCCCAAATTTTCAGAGTCTTCTGTGGGGCCCTCCTGGGTCTGCTACCTTGAGCAGGGCGGCCCTGGTGCTGCGAACTGAAGTATGAAACCTTCTGAATCATGTGGGTTTCTGCAGAGCTTTGAAAACCTGCACATAGCCAGTCGCCATTAGGGTGCTTCTCAGCGCCGTCTCCCCAGTATACTGAGCCACTCATCTCTAACAGGAGGGGCTGCCCTCAGTCAATCTGGAGTATAGCCTAAGGCTTCCCTGGTGGCTTAGATGGTAAAGAACCTGCCTACAACGTGGGAGACCCAGGTTGGATCCCGGGGTCGTCAAGACCCCCTGGAGAAGGGAATGGCAACCCACTCCGGTCCTCTTGCCTGGAGAATCCCATGGACAGAGGAGCCTGGCGGGCTACAGTCCAGGGGTCACAGAGTCGGCCACGACCGAGCAGCTGACGCACTATGGCCTCAACACTTCCTTGGCGCCGCCCATGGCCTCACGGCCCAGCAGGCAGCGGCTCGTGATGCCGAACCGCCCTCGCCAGCCGCTTTGGTCTCCTGTGCAAAAGTGCTGGGAACCCAGGTGCATAGGGACAGAGGTACCCGGGGGAGTCAGATGGCAAGAAGAGAAAGGAGAGGCGCCCCAAGAATCACCTTGTGTGTGAACTTCGAAGGATTAAAGGGGCTTGGAGCTGCCAAAACATCAAGATAATAGAGCCTGCCCCCACTGTAGCTGACAGTCTGGGAACAAGTTATCGCCACCATTTCTGAGGCAGTGCTGTTTGGTGCCCTTCTGGTTACTGAGGACATACGCATGGAGCAACCCTCAGCCAGCCAGTTTTCACTGAGTACTTACTGTGTGCCAGGCACTCGCCCGCTGCTGGGGTTTGGTAGTGAAGAGACGCAGGCGCTTACATTCTGATGGGGCGAGAACATGCCAGATGGTAATAGTAGGACCGAGAGCAGGGAGGTGACTAAGCTACTCCTTGCTGTCAAGGAACTTATGGTCTAGGGAAAATACAATACATTTAATGCTTGGGGTACTTTAACTAATGTTCACTTTTTGCAGGGAAACTTTCTCCATTAAAAAAATGATTTCAAGTAAGTCATTATATTCTTAAGTGTAGTTTTAATATACTCCGGTGCCAAATATTTCCCCTCGACACAAGAAATACATTCTATTTTATAGCATGAGTCAAAGAGGAAATAAGAATAACTTAAAATGAATGGTTTCTTCAGCAGATGTCATCAGATATTGTATTTTTTGAACAATAGGTATTGTTGGGGAGATAATTTAGGTCTAATCTTACACTTTCTAGAATTTTCTTGGAGAAGTGTCAATAAGGAGGTGAAGAAACAGGTGATGGTTTAGGTAAATAGGTTAAACTGAGTCTCAGAAACCCTGAATAATCTCTCCTCATCCTTGTATGGTAGCAGTAGCGATAGGATGAAACTATGGTATGATTTACCTTAATTAGCACAGCAATTTGCCTCACATTTTCAAAAAGTGCTAATAGATGTTAACTCAAAATAGATTAAAATACCAGACAAATTGCTACTACCTTAAAAGAGTTATAATAATTTTGAAAATGTAAATTATGGTTGTACAGTCTTTGGAGAGAACTATAAAATCCAATTTTTCTTATATTAAAAAAAAAAAGAAACCTGTAATACATGCTTCCCCCCCCTCTTTAATCACAATAATTTCTCCAAATGACACTGCTGAGTAATTCTTTAGAAGATCCACTGCATTTTTCAATCTTATGTGTAATACAGAAATTGCCATTGATAGTTTTCAGCAGAGGAAAAAAAAATTACCGACAACCAAGGATCATGGGGAAAATGTTTTTAATTCATTTTCATGTTCCATTTTTATGTTACATACATTTTATGAGTTGGAACAGAGAATAGTTCTTTTCATTCTAGCAAGTGGAGCTGTACATGACAAAATGCAGAAATGCATATGTAGGCCTAAGGAGTTAAAATGATTTGGACCGTCCCAATGTCTTACACCCAACTTTTTCTCTAAGGCACCAAACTGCTTATGGCGTCTATAGAAAGAGGTGAGCATAGTGTATACTTGTGAGGAGTAAATGAAAATAGCTTCCGTATAAAATGTGTCACACCTTATCGCCAGGAGACACTATAAGTAAAAGATAGAACTTCCCTGGTGGGAACACATGTATTTCCCCTGAATAGCTTCTACCCAACAAAGCTCTGAAATGGAGTATTTGCATTTTCCCTACTGCTTTATTTTCTAGAGTTTACAGAACACAGTTAGCAAACGGATTGCTTAGAAGACACATTATATCCACAGAGGATTACCTGCAGCATTTTTTATACAGCTATACAAAGCCAAATTACTGTCCTTTTTTTCACCCACAACCTGTGAAAGCCAGAAATCTAGCACTCTGTATATTCTCAGCTATAAGTGGGCCTTGCTTTACGCAACAGAAAAAGGTAGACTGAATTTCAGTAAAGCAAGGGATATAAAAACACATTAAGAGAGCTGACTGACTAAATTAACCCTACCATGAGTCTTTGCTAGAGTCAACAGTTAACCCCTAACTGAAGCTGATTCATGTGCTTCATAAATCGGTATCTTCATGTGTCAAGTTTGCTTAAGGTGAATTTTACCTCCTTCGTGCAAAGCAGCTATCACGTAGTGATATTTTATCTTTGTAAAAACTGGGCCTCCAAAACAAAATGCCTGTCAGCCCTTGGTGTAAAACTTTGTGCCGGCCTGCGTGTAGATTAGGAAGGACATATTGTAGAAGACAAGCCCCGCCTTTATGGTGCGTTTAGAGGTTTTCTCTTCTTCCTCCATTTTCCATCTATTTCCAGTTGGTTGTTTCTTGAATGCTAGGTGATCGGGGCTGCATTTACTCTCTTTGCCATTTGAGGCAGATTTTCTGAAAATCCTTTGGCCAGGTGACTTCAGCTCTTCCTTAGTGAGACCTGCCTCCTTCTAGGTTTATTCGTGGAAGCAGGGAAGAAAGTAACCTCACCCACAGCCTGGGCAACATCAGGTAAAGGAAAGGGAGGGTTTCCTGAAAGTGGCTGTGGAAAACCTGGACTGTGTTACCAAGAAAAGTTCCAGACTCTTCTCCAGAGAGCATTAAGATAGAATAGATTCTTCTTATATATGAAGTAGATTATCAAGGTTGCTTCTTACCCTGTGGTGATAGCTAATGTTATCAAGGTTTATTTCTGAAATATCTCAGAAGTTGAACAGTATTGAACATCACTGTAGAGAACTGGTCACCCTACCACAGCATTGATCAACTCAGTAAATGATCATTTATTGAGCATCAGCTCTACTAATAGGAACCACCATTTAGGGCTTTTTTATGTCAGTCACAATTAGGCACATTATTTTATCCTTGTAACATCCTACGACATCGGTACTTCTATCCTGTTTTTACAGTTGGAAAACCAAATTTTGAAGGGAAACCAGGATTCAGACCTGTGCCTGACTGACTCTGAGGTCAGCTATAGTCGCCACATCTCTTCTCTGCTTTGTACACAGCTCTGTGGTCTTATTAAAGGTAAAAGGCAGTCTCTGGTCCCCAGACTTTGGCTCAGGTAGAAGAGAGTCAAGCAAAGAGGTGATTGCAGTGCAGTGTGAGGGTGCTTAGGAGAGAGGCCTGCAGGCGCCTGCCGCGGGTTCGCAGAGGAGGGTCGGCTCGGTCAGGGAGGCTTCCTGAAGGAGGGCGTCCCTGAGCTGAGGACGAGTTCTTGGGGAAACTGCTGGGCTTGGTCTATAGTGCGTTAGTGTCTGGCGTCACTTTGCTCTTGGGTTTCTGTTTTTCGTTTGGAGTTTGTTACTGTTTTCTCCTCCTTTCACAAGCAGTAAGTCTGGCTCATGAATAACAATGTGATCATGGATCATGGTTCTTGTGGATCTTACATTGGAACAAGAGTAGACATTAAACAAAGCAATTATAAATGAACTTTTGAAGGTGCCATGAAAAGAAAGTAGGCAGTGCTGGAAGAGAGAATAACCCGGAAGCCTTAGCTGATTTGAGGAGGGAAGCGGGGTGTGGGCGAGGATCAAAGCCCCCGGGAGATAACGCGGAACTACGACTGAGGAGGGGTAGCCATGGAGGGGACTCTTAAGGGGGAGGGGGGTTTAAAAGTACTCCAGATAAAGAGAATGGCAGGTGCAAAGGTCCTGAGGCCAGAAAGCACTTGGACAGCCTCATAACTTGACATTAGGTCAGGTGATCGGATAAAATAAAAAATGTACCAGAGAGACAGGCATAGCTAGGTGATGCCTGACTTTGTAAGCCACTGTTTCAAGCAGCCTCAACTCAAGCTAGACTTAGGTAGAATTTAAATTAAAAAAAAAAATTGTATTGCTTAGAAATCCTTTAAAGGTCAGCAATTGATATTCTCAACTCTGATTTGTATATGTTTTTCTTTTTATTCAAAATTATTTTCTTCGTGTTTTTGTAAACAAAAGTCATACATTGTAACACAAAAAGATTGAACTGCATAGCTTGGTTGAATTTGGAATGATAATTGATTTCAATACAAGAAAGTCTTGAATAGAAATTCTGACAAAATATAAGTATCATCAGTGCAATGTGGAAATATCAACTCTGAATTTAACAAAGACTACATGTAATGTAGTTTAACAAAACACCATGTTATTTCAGAAAAGTGCAGAGGACTTAATGTCACGGTCAGCATACTCCCAAGCTGGCTTTCAAAGCAAATTGCAAGGGTCTGATGTTGTTTGAGGTTTTTCCTGATGGTCCTGATCTTTTTCAGTAGTGGACAGACGTGGAGAGGAAGCACAAAAATGTGTCTCAGCAGAACCTTCTTGCAGACCAGCTTATTCAATATAAATGAAGCATTATTGTATTTGAAAATGCCGAAGTGTTCAATAAAGATTTTAAATAAAGCAACCTAAAAGTTGTGGTTCTTAGGTTAATAATTTATTTATCTGAAGGATGAAGGAAGCTGTCTACTTTTGTGATATGAACTGCAATCAGCTTAAAAATAATTGACAAATTAATCCCTTCACAGCACAGCAATTGAAAAGGTGTTAGTTTTAATTAGGCCTGTCTGATTGCCTTGTCTAATCAAGAATCAAGGTGGTGTCTTTGATGGTTAAGGTCTATTGGGGCCATCTCTGACCTGCCAGCCATGTATGTTTTAGTGATTGATTCCTCACGTTTTCAGCCCTTTTCCACAAAGGGACCTGAAGTTTGCCAGTACCTTAACGTTTAAGGGGAAGGAAAACAAACATTTTGCCCAGCACTCCTATCCAGAGCCCTGTGTATCCTCTCTAGCAGTCTACAGTTCTCTCCTAAAAAAGCTTATCAGGTGGATGGCAGAGTCAGAGGCATGTGAGAGTGCTGTCTCATGCTGCCTCCCCTCCCAGGCACTCACCCTTCAACAGACACGGTTCAGATCTAGACAGGCCACGCTCATGGATGCTCCTAGAAAGCACTAACTTGCTAATACCTTGCTGCTGCTGCTGCTAAGTCGCTGCAGTCGTGTCCGACTCTGTGCGACCCCATAGACGGCAGCCCACCAGGCTCCCCCGTCCCTGGGATTCTCCAGGCAAGAACACTGGAGTGGCCGATAACCTTACATCTTTTAAAAAAGAAAACCCTGTAGGGGTAACTTAGTACTATGTAGCTTAGTATTACTTAGTACTACATAGAACTTAGTATGTAGTACTATGTAGAACTTAGTACTGCTTAGTATGACATAGTACTGAGTACGGTGTAGAAGGTAGTACTCAGGGCAGGTCTTCCCAGCAAACACTTGCCGGCGCTGCCGAGAAGGAGGAGGGGCGCGTCTCCGGAGCCCGCGTGTGACGGCGGCTCTTGTTCGCTTGCAGGTCAACGAGGTGACGGTGGAGCAGCTGGTGCAGCAGTACCCGCACATCACCTTCAGCACCGTCCTGCAGGACTGCAAGAGGACGCTGGAGAGGGCCTACCAGATGGGCTGGACGCCCGGCGTGTCGGCCGCCTCCTCCTAGGGTGCGGAGCCGCGGCGGGCCGGCCCCGGCCGGGATCGGGACTGCGCTGTGCCCCGTGCGTGCCCCGCCTGTGTGTATCCGCGTCGCGTTTGCATATTGCATAGCGTCAGCACAGTTGCTGTTTGTTCCCAGGTGAGCTGGTCTGTTTTTTTTTTTTTTCTTAAAAATGAAAGATTTTGACAGGCACAGACCTTTAGTTTTTAAGTTCAAAGGCTTATTTCTCTAATTTTTTTTTTTTAAACTGTGGAATAAAAAAAAAAAAAATGGATCCATTATTTTGAGCTTCTAATTACTGCCACTGGAGATGCCCCCAAATGGAGGCAGCTGCCTTCTTTCTTGATGGGGAAGAATTGTGCAGTTCCGCGGCTGGTGGCCAGAAAGGAGAGATGTGGCACTGGTTAGAAGCCTGAGAACTAGTGCTTTTCAGGATTTCAAGCACATCCACGGCTATCGGTTCTCATCCTGTCTCACAGGCGTGTGCGCGCGCACACACACACGCATGCACACACACGGCACACACTTTCTCTCTAGGCCATTTTCTGACGCAGGGGCCTGTCTCCAGGCCACGCCCTCCCCTGCCGCTCCTAACACACCGTCCCCAGGGGCTCCCCACCTGCCGTCCAGCGGGCAGCTTAGGGCCTAGAAACAGCATAGCCTTCTGTGAAGTTTCCCCGTGGACTCAACGATCCGAACCCCCCAGCCAGCTCACAAAAGTTAGTTATTCACTATTCTGCCAAATTCTCTGGAGTACTAAGTATTTTGAGTTTTACGTTAACATTGTGTTAGCTTTATTTCATGGATAGTAACTGGTCCGGATATATTTTAATGATGTTTGGAGCTAATCTTAGCATTATCCACATTAAAGTCACCAATGTAATTAATAGTATGCAGTTATTTAAAAAAAAAAAAACTCTACAGATCATTTAATTATTTTTGTTAATTTGGTAATTATGAAAGTATATTTCTGAGATTTGGGGCTAGTCACATTAATAGATTAATGAATGAGATATAAGTAGACAATCTTCCTATTGATTTTTTTTTTTTCTTTTTGCTTTGCTTTGGGCTTTAGAACAGGTTTTTTGGAGATGTGCATGTTATATTTTGAATAGTTCTTATGCTATTGCAAAGATCTATTGCTGGTTAATGTATGAGTTTAGAAGAAAAATTAGAAAATCTTTTCATTAAGATTCTGTTTACACTTGTCAGAAATAAGCATTTCTTTGTTTAATTAAAGATCTCCAGCTTTCAGTTTAGGCAATACCTATTAGTAAATGAATATACGTTTTGATCTCACACATCTATACAATTAATTCATAGTAGGGACTCAGGCTCATAATAACCTTTCCTATGTCTTGATTTATAATCAAGACAGCAGGGAGCCTTTTTAAGCTAAAGCGTGATTATCTTTCACAGTAGAGTTAGATATACAAAACCCTGATGTGTGAGTTTGCTATTTATTCTTTCTCAATGTGGACATAACTGTTTTTTTGGTCTTTAACAGATATACCCAGATTTGAATTTCACTTTATAGAAGTCCCAGTGTTCCTAAAATGATACTCGCTGTCAGAAGTGAAAAATAGCTTTACATTCAAACACCATTCACTTATTTATAGTAACTCCTTTTGTGTAAACAACTGTTTCGTTTGATCATGTCAACCTGTTTCTGATGTGGCGTGTTTTTGCTTTTAATTCCAGTCAGTTTTGAAAATCTATAATCGCTAAGCACCAAAAGTATTTTTTCCATCACTAAATGGGTTACTAATTTAATTTGAAGGGAATAAAATTTATGTAAGAAAAAAAGCTGTTTGCTATTAATAAATTGTAATTCTTCTTACACATCCAACTGTATCGTCTTCATATTCATTTCCCCACCACTGAAAAATATCTTAATTCACAATATTTTAACTGGTTTTTAATCCAAAACTAATTTATAAGATGACATGTATAGTAATAGCTTGAGGGAATAAGCAAAAGTTTAATTTTTATATATGTCACACTATATTTTAAATAGTTAAAAAGACAGAAGAGGGGAAAGCCATCAGTGATATAGATGGTGCCATTTCAGTTCAAAGTTGTAATAATCTTGGGATGGTTGTCAAATGTTTCAAAAGTGTATAATTGATTTTTTTTCATGTTGTGTTGTTTGAATCTGAAGTTCCGCACTATAACATGCTTTAGCCTGGGGGGTGGGGGTGGGGCGGGGGACTTGCACTTATTCTTTAAGATGTCGACTAATCCAGAAAGCCTGATGCATCATAACCTGGAAAACTGCTTTGGTGTATTTGTAGGAATCTGTAGAAATACCATATCCAGCCTCAAAGCACTAATCTCAAAAACAACCAAGAAAACATCACCTTGAATGATCCTGTGATGGTTGTTGAATGTGTTCTCATTAGATGCTTTGAAATAAGGCTTAAAATGATTTTTTCCTGGGCAATCTAAAGTTTCTTTTTTTGCTTAGAATGTCATAAATATATGTGAACATGTTTAACGCAGGGCTTTTTATCCTCTCCAAAATGTCAACAGTATTTTCAGAATAAAGACTATATGAAATACATTGCTGTAGTGGAAAATTCTGGTCTTTCGTCTTTAATGTCTGTTTGAGCGGATAAAGGAAACTCATCCAGTTTGTAGTTTCTATATTTCTGTGAATCTTTTGACCTTGCAATGGGTTGCAATAAAAGAGAAAGAAAACACAGTGTCTTTTGTTTTCTTTGAGAGACAATGAGTGGCCTCCCTGATGCTGGTTGGGTGTGAGGCGTGAGGCGTGAAGCAGTCTCTGTCCTTGTGTGTCTTACTACAGACTTTATGGAGGTTCAGCTAACTCAGAACAACAAACAAGGCTGAATTTAGGAGGTTCTCATTTGGCCAGTGAGTCCTGAGATAAGATTGAAAACCTCAAGGATTTAAATAATAGGTTTGTTTAAAATACCGTTTTCTAAACACTCATTCATTTACTTAGCAATTTTTTTTCAAAGTATAAATTTATTGAGTTAACAACATGTGTCAGGCACTGGGCATTTAAAAATAAATAAAACTCCTTTCAATCCTGAAATTGCTCATAGCCTAGCAAGAAGATAGTCTTAAAATTCTTAGCCATAGCAGTGGAGCACGGTGGGTGTAATAATTAGCGGGAGCATGGATAGGAAAGGCAATACCCTCTTACAAAGAGTGAACTAAAATAAAACAAGGAAAATCAGACAGTGAAGAGGCAGACAGGAAAAAAATTAAGCATTTGCAGCCTTGGCAATTTATACGTTGTTTTTTAAAAGGTTCTCCTGAAAATTGGTGTCACTGGCTACCATTCACATGGGCTTATCTGAATCTACAGTATTTGCATCATTTGTATTGCTTATAACTGTGTTTTTAAAAGGATTCATTACAGGAGTTCTCACTGCCCAACAAAAGCAGACAGAAATCATCCCAACCGACAAATAGCATGCCAGCAAACATGAACTCACCCTCTGAATCATAGAGAACAGCAGGAGTAAGCCAGCATTATTGCAAGTCCATAGGGGAAAAAAGAAGAAAGACTAGACCCATATCCTCAAAGGCTTCAATAGTAGAGGTTAAGCTACATAATTCAGAATAGATGTTTGATATATTCAAGTATATTAAAAGTTATTTATAACATGTATAAGAAAAAACTACCAAAAGAGGAACAAAAATATTTTTAAAATAAAATTTCTAGAATTTGAATGTTAGATGGATTTATTGAATGATATATGGATATATTGAATGAATAATTGAATGTTAAAATGGAAAGGCATTAGAAGAAAGGATTCAGCTATAGAGAGAATTCATACACTGAAAGGTAGGTCTGAGTAAAGTGAAGCAAAACTTGAAACAAAACCATGCTTTTTTTCCTTCGTGTGGATGATTTCCATATGGATGGCTGAGAGGTTATAAGACACATGGGACATATGAGGCTCTCAAACATATCTATCTAATCTTGCAGAGGAAAAAAAAATAGAACAAAGGAATGGCAGTGTTTAAGATTATAATGGTGTTTCATTTGTTTATGAAGAAGAAAATAAAGATTTTAGGGAAGAATATCAAAGGCTTAATTTTGGGTTAAATTTGAGATGCTTATTAGACATCCAAATGAGTACACTGACTTATGCAGTTTGATACAGGAGCTCCATTCCGCGGAGAGGTATACGCTGGCATTTTAAATCATGAGTCTGTCTGAAATTATCATCTCTGGTCACCATCCATTACTTTAAATAGAAAACAAAGTCTAAGCAGGAAGAGGAAGCAAAGCCT
The DNA here is from genome assembly GCF_910594005.1 of Cervus elaphus. NCBI lineage: Eukaryota > Metazoa > Chordata > Mammalia > Artiodactyla > Cervidae > Cervus > Cervus elaphus. The sequence goes on along the minus strand of NC_057823.1, from coordinate 105,778,848 downwards.
TCAAAGGAAAGTGAGGCAGAATAACCTGAGAGGGAGGCGGACACCCAAGTATGTTCTATCCTAGAATCAAGTGAAAGCAAGCACAGTTAAATCAGCCACTGCTCAGGGAGACCGTTTATGAATAGGAACGGGACAGGGTGACAACTGCGAAGGTTTAGAGCGGTGGTCACACCTGGCAGGCAGGCGTGCACCACACGGGGGGCTTCCACCGAATCCGGAGTTCTGCTTCCTAAGTTGAAGAGTGGATCACCAGCGCCCGTTTTATTAACGTGCTTCGCAGCGTGTGCCTATGTGGCACGCTTTGTCAGATTTTACAAGAAAGTTCCGTACCTTGGTTAAGCTGGTCGACTGGTGGTCCAGAATTGCTCACCCTAGATGCACGCTCCCCTCCCCGTGTGGGGTGGAGGCTAGCTCTGCGTGAAGCAGCGTTCACCCGGACCCCTGCCCGAGCAGGCGGCAGACCTGGAAGAAGATGCTGGCCCACGCTCGCTCCGCTCCTGCGCGGGGAGCAGAGCGTTGCCTGCCTCTGTGACTTCGCTGGCACTTTGAGCGGAACAGCTGTCCCCGTGCGGGGGAAGGCGGTGGGCATTCCCGTGGCGGGGCTGCCGCGTTGTCCCCTCCCCGCTGCAGGGGCCGCAGAAGCGCTGAGCAGCTTTGCAGAGGACTCAGGCCCTTCATTATCCCTTCTTTTTCAATTGCACAGTCAAATCTGGTATCGAAACCTTTTTAGGAACGCAGAGGCTTGTCTGATAATGTGAAAATCTATAGCTGAAAAGAACAGTCAGGGTAAAGTCTATCCATTTCATTATACGAACAAACCACGGTTTATTTACTGATCCTTCCATTGCTGAATATTAGGTTATTTCCCGTGTGGGTATTATGCTTGCTAAAATTCATCCCCAGTTTCTTGAGATAGTTAGTAGAAACACATGTAGCAATATTATTTCCTCAGTCCCTGAAATGCAGCCTTCTATCTCCAAGAAATAAACTTCGGAAAACTAACATCATCTCATAGGGAGCATTTCCTTTCCTGTGATTTTGCTTGGCTAATAAAACTGTACATGAATGCCCTCAGCCTAAGAAAAGAGAAATATCCAAAGAGCATGTGTTTATTTCAGCTCTTTTATTCACCACGTGATAGGTGGGTGTTTCTTATACTTTTTTCAGTTTGGCAATACTTTTTTCAGTTTGGCATCAGATCAAGTGGCAGGAGAATTCGTGGCTAGATCAGGCTGGTGGGCGCTCCACTGAGTTCCTTTGTATAACCTGAAATTTTCCAGTGGCGTGGCTGTGTGTATGCTCATGAGCTAATGTGCACCATACAATAGAAAACAACGTCGACTGAATGCAATCTATTTAGTCTTGTTTCTTGGAGTTTTTAGTGATTAACATAATGGAAAATGAAAAATTAGTGGACTAAAGGGCTTTTTAAAAGCATTGTTTAAAAAAGATGCTGCTTTGGTGGGCCTGGGTGGCTACTGACAATGATAATTTTTATAAATAATACCAAAATGAATGGTAAAAGCTCAGCAAGCTTGATTCTGTTAGAAAATAATTCTATTGTAATTTAAGCAGCATCTTGCAACTGACTCACTTACTGGGTTAAGTGGGGAAAAAAAGACATCGTGATAATTGGATTTCAATGAAACTTGTATTAGTGTTTCTTCGATTCCAAATCAAAAGATGGATTGCTATTCAGGGCCCGTGGATGAATATAGAGAGGCAAATACTTGGAAACACACTCATAGATAACTGAAATAATTGGGTTTAATGTGAAAATTCAGTTAGTGTCACCCCTCGTTATTAGATAACTTAGATGACCGAATTTGCTCAAATGTATGCTAATGGACATTTAGTCCATTTCCTTTCTCTTTCCCTGTGGCTGCTGTTGAATGTTACTGTCCCCATTTCTTCCTCGTTATACTTCATCCTTGGAGCTAACCAGAGTCTAAGATTATTAGTGATCAGAGTTCATTGCCTCCAAGGATTAATGATACGTTTGAAAGTGATCCCCTCACATGGAATTGGGGAGAGGCAGGGAGAATTAAGTAAGCTATATAAGACATTCCATGTTTTAAAATATTTTGTTGTGAATATAACAGAGAAAAGAGGTCACACACACACGTGTGTGTGTGTGTGTTTGGAACAGTTTATTAAAATCACAGAGCAAGCGCCACTTAATACATAGAGCAAGCCCCTATCCCAGATACCCTTTTCCAAGCATAGATGCCACCCTCCTTCCAGATAAAGTCACTCTCCTGGCCTCTATAGAAATCATTTTCTTGCTTTTGTTTTTGTTCAATGAAAAGAAAGAAAAGAAAATGTGTGTGTGGCCAGTGAAAAAGGATGTGAAAGCGATTCAGGGTTTGCCGTCTGAGTAAAGTGTCTTCTAGCTGCCACTGAAGCTTGAAAGAGTGAGTGAGAAACTAATGAAACAAACGTGGGGAAGTAGTAAAGATGGGTCATTTTTAATAAAGAGCACTCCAGGAAACCTCCATTTTGATATAAAAAAAATACCACCTGTTTGAATCCTTAAAAATGTAGTTTGGTTTTGCTTGGTTCTGAACTTTACATGAAAGAATCATGCTGCTTTGTAGCTTTCTGTTTTCACATGATCGTGTTCATAGAATCCATGCATTTCATTGTGTGGAAATGCCATTCTACTACCGAAAAGCGTTTGGTTTGTCTCCAAACTAAACATGTCCTTGTACCGGTTTCACAGTGCATACAAGCACACAGGATACGAACTTAGGAGAAAAACGGCTACGCCTCCCGTATCTTCCATTTCATTAGGTGAATCCACACCACTTCCCAAAACTGTGGAAGGAATTCACATTTCCACCAGCAGAGCATGGACGTTCTTACTGATCACCAATTTGCTTCCAGTTGCCCTGCAGGCGTGTCTTGTTATGGTTTAGTCTGCATCCTCCGGAATATTAGGAAGCTGGGTACTGTTTCATCTGTTTATTGACCACTGAGGAAATTATGGTTGTAAAAGCCTTTAAACCAATGTTTGCCTTCCCTTTTCAGATAAAGAAGGAACCTAGACAGGAAAGGCATGAGAGGATTGCCAGGGTTTCACTGTGGACCTTAGCTCTGGGGGCAAAAGCTGAGCAAGGGAGGCAAGGACGGTGAGAGGCCCTTTAAGAGGTTTACAGGCTAAACGGACAGACCTTTCTTTCCCTTCATCTCCCTGTCTCTCTAGTCCCTCATCTTCCTGTGACTTTATTACATCCTTCTGTATGGAAGGAGGCCATTATCGTGGATTTCAATGAGACATTATGGGGATATGAGCATTGCCTGAATGCAAAATTGTAGGGTTATTGTGATGATGTAATTAAATTATTATGTAATTAAATATTGTGTAAACCAATGAAATAAGAATGGGAAAAAAGAGAGTTGTCACTTCTCTGCTATAAAAACAAAGTTGAATGCTTTGAAAAAAATTCAGATGAAAAGATAGGCACAAGAAAAATCCTTCAGGTTAGTTATAGGGCACACAAGATGTAGAATGTGGAAAACATTATAAAGACCTGAGGGATTTTGTGTTTAGTTTGCTTCAAAAATGAATTTAATTTCTGACTCTTTTTTAAAGAAATTGAAGCTAGAAATCATAGACGATGTGTTATAGAGATAGTTTATTCAAGAATGACAATGTGGAACACAGAGAAAAACAGTCTTGTCTATACATCAAAAGATTAGCAAATGAATGCATACATATGTGCTTTTGTATGAAAAATAAAATATTAAAAAATATATATACTTAAATGATTTTTAATAAACTTTTAAAATTAAGTAACCAGCTAGCTGTCCTTGCCATACTGATACGAGGGATTTCACTGTGCTTGCTTAGACCGAAACATACCCTACTGATGGGAACTCACATTTTAAAACATAATATTTTTTCAATTGAAATATAATTTACCTACAATAAAACGCACATGTGTTAAATTACAGTTCTTTGTAACTTTGAAAAATATGTAGACTTTTGTAATACCTCAAGCTGTACAATATATATAAAACAAGCTATAAAATATATATGAGTGTATGCATATATAAATACATACGTGTGTGTGTATACCACCCTAGAAATTTTCCCTGTCACCTCACTCCACCTCAATCACTCTTCTGATTTCTATCACATATTATTTTTGCCTGTTATTAAATATCTTATAAGTGGACTCACAGAGGACATATTCTTTGTGTCTAATGTCTTTCCCTCACACGATTGTTTTTGAGACTTATTCGATTGGGTGTATCAGTCGTTACTGAGTAGTATTTCATTGTATGAATACACCACAATTTATCTCTGTTGCTCTTAATAGGCACTTGTGATATTACCAGCTTTTGACCAATATATGGTGGTTTAGTGGCTAAGTCATATCCAACTCTTACAACCCCATGGACTATAGCCCACCAGGCTCCTCTGTTCATGGGCTTTCCCAGGCAAGAACACTGGAGTGGGTTGCCATTTCCTTCTTCAAGGGATCTTCTCGACCCAGGGATGGAACCTGGGACTCCTGCATTGCAGGTGGATTCTTTACTGACTGAGTCACCAGGAAAACCCTGTTTGACCAATGTATATAAAGAGCTATAAATATCTTAGTAACTTTTTTATGAGGTATATTCCTAGGAGTGGAATCTCGTGTAAATACCTAAGAGTGGCACTGCTGAGTCATAGGATATGTTATAAACATAGTCCTTATAAGAAAACTCTCAAACTGGTTTCTAAAGTGTATGTTACTCTGCTGCCAGTACCAATGAACGAAAGATCCAATGAATTACTGTACGTCCTCACCAACTGTTGATATTGTCAAAAAATTTAGCCATTTTAGGGACCCACTAGAACTTTAAATGGGCTTTTGTTTTAATATTTGGATAAATTTAAAGATAATTGATATCTTAACAGTGTTGAATCTTCTAGTCCACTAACATGGAACATTTCTCTATTTACAGTTTTTGGCAATTACTTTCAGCAACTCAGAGTTGCTTTCGGAGTAGAGATCTTGACTGCTTTCCTTAAATTTATCCCTATGTATATTATGCTTTGATGTTATTATAAATGGGATTTACATTTTTTCATTTTTAGACTGTTTGCTATTAGTATGTGGAAGTGCTACTTATTTTTGTGTATTGCCTTTGTAGCCAGCAGCCTTGCTAAATTCACTTATTAGTTTTTATTAGTTGTCTTGCAGATCCCTAGGATTTTTTTAATCAAAAAAAATCTGCAGTAATAAAAACAATGCTGATTTCTTTCTGATCTTTACAACTTTTATTTCCTTTGCTTAATTTATTGCACTGGCTTATGAACTCCAATATAATATTACATACACATCATGAGAGATGACCTCCTTTTTCCTGATCTTAGGGGAAATTGTTTCATTTTTAATAATTATGATCTTAGTTATACAGTTTTGTATGTGCAAATAGTAAGATTGAAAAGAAATCATTTCTATTTTTAGTTTGCTTAGAATGTTTATTACAAATGAATATTGAATTTTATCAAGTGTTTTTCTTAATATTTTAATATCTAGTCATATCTATTATTTCTCCTAATATATTTTTCTTCATCCTGAATAATATTTTTTAGTATTTCTTGAAACTGATTGATAATGATCAGATAGATTCTTTCATTTATTTTCTTCCATTATATTTTAGCCTCTTAATGTCCTTCTATTTTCTGAAAGAGGATGTGAAAGTCATATCTTTCATTTATTAAATGGTTACAAGAATTCTCCAGTGAAATTATTCTTGTGTTAGGACAACACAGGGATTTTTTTCACTACACTTGAGTTTTAGAATATTGGCGTGAAGTTGTTGTTTCTAATGCCCTGTAATCTTTTAAATGTTTATAAGATCTATAAAGATACCCCTCCTCAGTCCTGCTTTTGGTGATTTATATTTTCTCTCTAACAAAGAGATTTATGTTTCTCTTTAACCAAGCCTCCACAAGTTCAAGGTCATTAGCCAATAATTTAACTAATGGAATAAAGTAAAAAAAAATCAACAGAGAAGATAACAGAAGCCAGAATCTCTGCAACACATGATCTACAATGTCTTGTGTCCAATCAAAAACTAACAGATATGTGAAGGCAAAAGGAAAATCTGACCAATACTCAAGAAAAAAATGAGCGGGTTGAAATAGATCCGATGTGATCCAGATATTGGAGCAGACAAGGACTTTAAAGAAACTATTATACATATGCCCAAGTACTGTGAGAAAAAAATGGTCATAATGAGTGAACAGATAAGGAATCTCAACAGAGAAATAGAAATTGTATTTAAAAAATGGAAGTTCTAGAACTGAAAAGTATAATACCTGAAATAGAAAATCCATTGAATATGGGTTTAAGAGCAAATGGAGTTGGCAGAAGAGTCAGTTGACGTGAATATATAGCAATAGAAATGATCTAATCTGAAAATGGAGAGGAAAAAAGGCTGGGCAGAGAAAAACAGAAAAATGACTCTGTGACATGTAGCACAAGTGGGCTAATACACAATGTGATTTGAACCCCAGACAAAGAGGAAGAAAAGAAGAGGTGAAAATTATTGAAAAAAATAATAATAGTCAAGTGCCTCTAACTTGGAAGGACTTAAACTCTAAGCCCTTTCTTGTCTGTGTTGGCAGAACTGAAATATCTCTTTAATCTTTTCAGCCTTCCAATTGTTGCTTTCGCTGAACTCTTTAATAGGCCCCGCTGTGCACGCGTGGAACACGAGTCAGCCAGGGCTTGGCGTCGGGCTTGTATGCAGATTCTGATGGATCTCTTTCATTCCCAGGACTTCCCCTTCAAATTCCAACCTCTTGGACACTTCCCTGACCCTTCAGGTCTAGAGATGGCGGCTTTTTGCTCGGATCTAGAAGGTCTCTAACCTCCCTGGTATCGTGCAGACTGAGGAGTCCTCTCAAGGGAAAAGCTAAGTCGAAGCCGGTCTCATGCAATGAGTGTGCTTCCTTTCTTTAAATGGTTGAGTCCCCTTTAATAGCTGCCAACTTTGGGTTGTTCTGCGGTGATTTCAAGAGGTTTTATGTTTGTGTTTTTTCCTACGGTCTAATTGTTATCTGTGGGAGGGTTAATCCAACACAAATGCTGTGCCTCTATCAACCCCACAACTCCTTATGTATGGATATTTTAAAAAGCCAAATTTAGACCGGAGAATTGCCATCAGTGCCACGAACATACTTTGTACAGTTGCAGAGACAGCTTGTTGCCTTCCAATACCCATATTCTCTTTCTTCTTCAGGAATAGTGAAAGTGAAAGTCACTCAATCGTGTCTGACTCTCAGCGACCCCATGGACTGTAGCCTGCCAGGCTCCTCTGTCCATGGGATTCTCCAGGCCAGAATACTGGAGTGGGTAGCTGTTCTCTTCTCCAGGGGATCTTCCAAACCCAGGGATCGAACGCAGGTCTCCCGCATGGCAGGCAGATCCTTTACCATCTGAGCACCAGGGAGGCCCTCTTCAGGAAAACCCAGTTGGAGGGAAAGTCACATTTCCCAATTTCCTCTGTGGCAATATAAGTTCTGCTGCATAGAAGCAGAAACTATTGAGAGGAAATTTGCAGACATCACTTTAAAGGAGAAAGAGACAGCAGAAGAACGCCCCTTTGTTCTCTTTTTCTCCTCCCCCAGTAGTGTCGACTTAATAGGTGGGATTTCCACATCCGCCTTGGGTCATGAATTGCTAATAGACAGATGGAGTAAACAGTTCCCGGGAGAGTGGGTCCTGTCTCTGTGCAGTCCCCACACCAGATCTGCCTTCCAGCAGGGTTCTATCAAATGAGGGAAATACCAGTTTTCACCTTGCTCTAGCTCCTGTTAGTAGTAGCTGATGCTAATCCTCACTGATGTAGGTGCAGGAGGCTCGTATAAGTAATGCACCAGTTATTAATGGTCCAAGTATTTGTGTTATATTAGAACTTTTATCAAGAAAGTATGTGAAATGGGGAGGGGGTGGGCATCGGCTGCAAACCGGGAGATCTCAATTCTAGTCCTGCCTCTTCCCACTGTAGCTACATATTTTTAAGCAAGTCTCCCTACCAGGGCTCTGAAAATGTCTCACTAAACTAAACAGTCCCTAATTTTCCTCCCCCATGCCACTGCAGCACTACAGTGTAGATCATGTTTTTACTGTTTTACATAGTTCTGGAGGATTTATTCTATTTTTTATTTAATTTGACCATGAATTTTTACTTCCAGACAAAATCCCTTTAGCCCTCATTTCCCAAGATCATTTGCTGACCAGAAGCAGAGTCCATGTTCCCGTGGGTCTTAGTCTGTTGACCTCAGGTTTTGAATGGAAGGCATACTTTTTTGCAGGGCACCTCTCTGCTCACAAATATTTCCCTAATTTTTTAAAAGGCTAGAATCCATCAGTGGCACAAATCAAACAGATAAAACATCTTTTCAATAGCACGGAGGCTCAGGACTGTGGCTGAGCCGATGAAATGGTTTTTATTTTCTAGATGACTATTTTTCAAACTAGAAATATGTTTTGCATCAGTGATGTGTTAAGGTCAAGTCAAGAAAAGAGACAATATGTCCCATGTCACGGCGAGCAGGATAATGAGAGTGTTCTCTGGGAGCTGGCTCAGAGGCTGTTCATTTCACCGGCAAAAGGTTATACCAGACAGATTGCTTCTCATTTGATGCCTTAAATTAAACTGCTGACATGGCCTGCCTCTAAGTAAGACGCATACGTGTTTGCCAAACAGACCCTAAAGAAAAGCCCTGTTTGAGAGAGGCAGTCCTTCAGCTGCAGCCTTGCCGGCTTTTCTGTTTTTAAGGTCGGCTTAGGAATTGAACCAGATTTTCAACAGCAGCCGAGCTCCTAGTGTGTTCATCAGGTAGGCCCGGGGGGTGGGAGGCTGGGGGCTTATCCGAGAGCTCTGGGATAGAGGTTAGCTAATACCTGCTTCTCAAATACTGCTTGGACATGTCACACATTCCAGACGCACGTGAGATCAGGGGGAAAAACTGAGGCTAGAGAAATCCCGATCAGAGGTTCCTTTCCTCTCTCCCGCCCCCAATTCTGGCCTCATCTTACCTTTCCCTCCAGCCAGCTCCACCCACCGCCACGTCAGAGCTAAAGCAAGACGAACGTCACGGCGAGGGGTCCCCTGAGCAGCCATGGGGGTGTCACAGGCGCTACCCGGGCATCGGAATCTGCATCCAAACCAGATTCCCCGGGTCATTCAGGAGTCCTGGCACAGACATTTCACATAGGATGAGGCAAGGGTGATGTGCCAGGCACAGTTCGAGGTTTGGAGGATACAGCAGCGAATGTGACGGACAAATCCTCCTTGCACGGAGCTTACATTGTGATGGGGGAGGCGGGCAAGACCAGCAAACGCGCAGGCGCTTCTGCTGGTGATGAGTCTAAGCGGGGGACGGGGTGAGGGAGTGCCTGCTTGTGAACGCACATCCTCAGGAAGACGGTAAAAGCTGAGCAGACGTAAAGGAAACAAACGCTTCTCTCATAGCTCAGCTGGTACAGAATCCGCCTGCAATGCAGAAGACCCTGGTTCAATTCCTGGGTTGGGAAGATCCCCTGGAGAAGGGAAAGACTACCCACTGCAGTATTCTGGCCTGGAGAATCCCACGGACTGGGGTCGCAAAGAGTTGGATGCAACTGAGCAACTCTCACTTTCTTTCAAAGGAAGCAAGGAAGGACACCGGCAGATGAGCGGCCAGGAGGCCCGAACCCCAGCCCAGGGCCTCCTCCTCTTTGCCAAGAGCAACATTTTGAAGATGCTTAGACTTCCTGGTGCTTATTCTTCTCATCTGCCAACTAGGAGTAAAAATACTAATTTTGAGGAATTTGGGGGTGACTTCAAGGATCAGAAGTAATGAACATAGGCTTGAATGCCAGGATTGAGGCTCCTTGATCCCCTGCCACTAACTCACAGGGGCGAAAACTGAGTGATGTGAGTTACCAGTGGAAGTGTAATGACTGAGCTCTGGGCAGTCGTCCTTGCTGTTCAGTCGCTCAGTCGTGTCCGACTCTTTACACCCTGTGCCCTGCAGCACGCCAGGCCTCCCTGTCCTTTGCTATCTCCCAGAGCTTGCTCAAACTCACATCCATCGAGTTGGTGATACTATCCAACCATCTCATCCTCTGTCTTCCCCTTCTCCTCCTGCCCTCAATCCTTCCCAGCATCAGGGTCTTTTCCAATGAGTCAGCTCTTCGCATGAGGTGGCCAAAGTATTGGAGTTTCAGCTTCAGGATCCGTCCTTCCAATGAATATTCAGGACTGATTTCCTTTAGGATGGACTGGTCTGATCTCCTTGCAGTCCAAGGGACTCTCAAGAGTCTTCTCCAGCACCAGTTTGAAAGCATCAATTCTTCAGCACTCAGCCTTCTTTATGGTCCAACTCTCACATCCATACATGACCACTGGAAAAAACAAAGCTTTGACTATACAGAACTTTGTCAAGGAAGTAATGTCTTTGCTTTTTAATATGCTGTCTAGGTTGGTCATAGCTTTTCTTCCAAGGAGCAAGCATCTTTTAATTTCATGGCTGCAGTCACCATCTGCAGTGATTTTGGAGACCAGAAAAATAAAGTCAGCTGGTGTCTCCACTGTTTCCCCACCTATTTGCCATGAAGATGGGACCAGATGCCACGATGTTAGTTTCTTGAATGTTGAGTTTTAAGCCAACTTTTTCACTCTCCTCTTTCAGTTTCATCAAGAGGCTCTTTAGTTCCTCTTCCTTTTGTGCCATTAGGGTGATGTCATCTGCATATCTGAGGTTGTTGATATTTCTCCCAGCAATCTTGATTCCAGCTTGTGCTTCCTCCAGCCCAGCGTTTCTCATGATGTGCTCTGCATATAAGTTAAATAAGCAGGGTGACAATATACAGCCTTGACGTACTCCTTTCCCAGTTTGGAACCAGTCCATTGTTCCATGTCTGGTTCCAACTGTTGCTTCTTGACCTGCGTACAGGTTTCTCAGAAGGCACATAAGGGGATCTGGTATTTCCATCTCTTTAGGAATTTCCACAGTTTGTTCTGTCAAAGGCTTTGGCATAGTCAATGAAGCAGAAGTAGGTGTTTTTCTGGAACTCTCTTTCTTTTTCCATGATCCAATGGATGTTGGCAGTTTGATCTCTGGTTCTTCTGCCTTTTCTAAAACCAGCTTGAACATCTGGAAGTTCTTGGTTCATGTAGTGTTGAAGCCTGGCTTGGAGAATTTTGAGCATTACTTTACTAGCGTGTAAGATGAGTGCAATTGTGTGGTAGTTCAAGCATTCTTTGGCGTTGCCTTTCTTTGGGATTGGGATGAAAACTGACCTTTTTCATTCCTGTGACCGCTGCTGAGTTTTCCAAATTTGCTGGCATATTGAGTGCAGCACTTTCACAACATCATCTTTTAGGATTGGAAATAGCTCAACTGGAATTCCATCACCTCCACTAACTTTGTTCGTAGTGATGCTTTCTAAGGCCCACTTGACTTCACATTCCAGGATGTCTGGCTCTAGGTGAGTGATCACGCCATCATGATTATCTGGGTCATGAAGATCTTTTTGTACAGTTCTTCTGTGTATTCTTGCCACCTCTTCTTAATACCTTCTGCTTCTGTTAGGTCCATACCATTTCTGTCCCTTACTGAGCCCATCTTTGCATGAAATGTTCCCTTGGTATCTCTAGTTTTCTTGACGAGATCTCTAGTCTTTCCCATTCTGTTGTTTTCCTCTATTTCTTTGCATTGTTTACTTATCTCTTCTCTCTGTTCTCCGGAACTCTGTATGCAGATGAGTATGTCTTTCCCCTTCTCCTTTGCCTTTTGTTTCTCTTTTCTCAGCTGTTTGTGAGGCCTCCTTGGACAACCGTTTTACCTTGTTGCATTTCTTTTGCTTTTGGATGGTTTTGGTCACTGCCTCTTGTATGCTATTAGGAACCTCTGTCCATAGTTCTTCAGGCACTCCATCAGGTCTAATCCCTTGAATCTATTTGTCACTTCTACTGTATCAAATCTCTTCAATCATAAGAGATTTGATTTAGGTCATATCTGAATGACCTAATGTTTTCCCAGCATGTGTACTAAGTCACTTCAGTCGTGTCCAACTCTTTGAGACCCTACGGACCATAGCCCACCAGGCTCCTCTGTCCATGGGATTCTCCAGGCAAGAACACTGGAGTGGGTTGCCATGCCCTCCTCCAGGGGATCTTCCTGACCCAGGAATCAAGCCTGTGTCTCTTACGTCTCCTGCATTGACGGGCGGGTTCTTTACCACTAACACCACCTGGGAAGCCCAGTGTTTTCCCTATTTTCAGTTTAAGTCTGAATTTGGCAATAAGGAGTTCATGATCTGAGTCACAGTCAGTTCCCAGGTCTTGTTTTTGCTGACTGCATAGAGGTCCTCCACCTTCAGCTACAAAGAATATAATCAATCTGATTCCGGTGTTGACCATCTGGTGATGTCCATGTGTAGAGTCTTCTCCTGTGTTGTTGGAAGAGGGTGTTTGCTATGACCAGTGCGTTCTCTTCCCAAAACTGTTAGCCTTTGCCCTGCTTCATTCTGTCCTCCACGGCCAAATTTACCTGCTACTCCAGGTATCTCCTGACTTCCTACTTTTGCCTTCCAGTCCCCTATGATGAAAAGGACATCTTTTTTTGGTGTTGGGCAGTTCCTCTAAGTCTTCCCAGAGCCCGGGACCCAAGCTGTGGTCTCACTTTCCAGAAGGGAAGTGCCGTCACGTGACCCCCGCTCACTGATTTCCTCCCTGACGCCCTCCCCACCCGCTCATCTCCGCGCCCAGACTTTATCATCTGCTGTCCTCTGACGTCTGACGTCTCTGAGTCACCTCTTCCCCAGATGATGGTCCTTTCCCAGGCAGGGGCTGCTTCCACGTTGCCCTGGCAACAAGAGTTTCTCTCCAACTCGAAAAGCTCTTGCCGTGTCTACATTCCCTCCTCCCTTGCCTTCATTTTGGACCATGCCACATGTAGCATCTGGCTGCTTTGTGACCCTCATCACTAGTGTGAGTCCTATTCCATGAACTTAAAGGGATGTTCAACCTCTTCATCCTGTTTGCTAGGTCAACAGGGACCGTGGGGCTGACTCACCTGGAAAGTGCCCGACTAGTGTGACGTTTGGTGAAAGGGAGCCTGGGGTGGTGGCCGTGCAGCAGCTTACATAGTTTATTCCTCACCAGCGATCAGTTCCTTCTGGATAATTTGAGAGAATGTCTGTATTTAGTGTTTCTGTAATTTTATTTTGTGTTTCAGTTGAGTAAGTGTTGCTGAATATCTGTAGAATGTGTGATAATTTTTTTTTCGGTAAAAAACTCAATAAAAGAAACATTAACATAGGAAAATATTTTATGTTGTGTAAAACACTTGGCTGAGGAAATGTTTTAATGCATTATATCAAAATGCTACAGACGCTCAGCAGCTAGACTCCAGGAGCGAGCTGTGTTTGGTACTAAAGGAGCTGGAACTCAGCATTGCCAGGTTGGGAGAAGGGCACTGGGGAGGCCGCGATCCCAAAAGGAGCTGGGTGTCAGAGGCTCCTCTTTGACTGAACCAGCTTTTATTGGGTACCATCCAACGCGAAGTACTAAATCTAGGCTCTTTGGAAAATACCAATGGAAAAATGCTTCTAACCTATCCTCCTAGGACTTGCAAACTAGAGATGGTCTGGGTATAAACAGGAGCTCATTTGGCCCATTTTTAGGGGAGTTACTGTGAACAAAGTACCATACAGCATGCAGGGAAAATGAATACAGAACAGAGATGGGCTCCGCTGTTGGTTCTAATGGGGTGAGAGAACGAATTCAAGAATTGTCGTAAAAAATGCCAAATGTGATGAATGGTAGATTTTGACACTGATGATTTTATATTATATTTTTAAACCCAGCATCTCATAACACTTCACAGTCCTGTTTGATGGGCTTTTGTTGTAGAATTTTGGTGACTTACAGAGTCCCCAGTAGTCATGTACGAATGTGAGAGCTGGACCGTGAAGAAAGCTGAGCACTAATAAATTGATGCTTTTGAACTGTGGTGTTGGAGAAGACTCTTGAGAATCCCTTGGACTGCAGGGAGATCCAACCTGTCCATCCTAAAGGAGATCAGTCCTGGGTGTTCACTGGAGGGACTGATGCTAAAGCTGAAGCTCCAATACTTTGACCACCTCAAGCGAAGAGCTGACTCATTTGAAAAGACCCTGATGCTGGGAGGGATTGGAGGCAGGAGGAGAAGGGGACGACAGAGGATGAGATGGCTGGATGGCATCACCGACTCAATGGACGTGAGCTTGGGCAAACTCTAACAGTAGTAGTGTTAGTTGCTCAGTTGTGTCTGACTCTTTTTGACCCCATGGACTATAGTCCACCAGGCTCCTCCATCCACGGGATTTTCCAGGCGAGAGTACTAGAGTGGATTGCCATTTCCTCCTCCCCTCTGAGCAAACTCTAGGAGGCAGCAGAGGACAGGGAAGCCTGGCGTGCTGCAGCCCCATGGGGTCACAGAGTCAGACACGACTCTGGCTAAACAACAAGAGTGGCAGAAGTCCGTGCTTCCCTCTGCTCCCATGTGGACAGTGACCACCAGAATGCCCTCACGCTTCTCCGTTCATCTGACCTCATGGGCCCCTCACACAGCAAATGCTCAATGAATGTGTGAGCGCTGAGTGAACTGGGCCTGCCGTGTGCTTGCCGATTTTACCCTGGTAGCCTCCTCCACTTAATGCATATGTGGGCTCCTGGCTTTAGTCATAACTTGAGCTTGCCTGAAATCCACAGTATGGAAAAGAGACTTTTTCTAATGTCACGCCCTCTGCCTATGAGGATATACGGCCCAATAATTCCGATTTCCACTCAAAGTCTCAAGGACTCCCTTGCAGAGGCTGGATTCTTGCAGGATTCAGACCATTGACATTAGACGTGATTCTTTGAAAATATTTGGCTTTGAATGGCTGGGACATTTAACAGTAACTCCACCACTGGTATTGTCTTCCTGTCCTGCCATTATATTACCTGACTAGAAACCTAACGCACTTCAGCTGTCAGCCCCTATGGGACAGAAATCTCAGCTCAATCCATCATGAAAATTCATGCCATCTGAATTTTGGCATTTAGGTCATTGCAGCTCCAAGTCCATACCATTCCAACACCATGAAGTGTAGCTCGATAATCACCTCTACTCCCAGCTCCTTGCAGAAGAAAACTGAACATCTTAGCCGACTTCTAAAGGGCTGCTGACACCCTGACCTCCACAAATGCAACCGTCTTTGAGGAAGTGTCAGGAGAGACACCAGATATTGGCTAGGATATTGGAGCCTTAACACACTGCAATTGAGGGCTTTAAAACCAAGAATCATATGACTTAAAGAACCAGGGTTTTTTTTTTTTTTTCCATTTTGCATAAAAACAATCTAACATTGAAGTAAAAGAAATAGGAAGTATATCAATTTTTAATAAATACAAGCCACAAAATAAATTTAATAAATTATAAATGATAAAATTATTGAAAAATTAAATATTAAACATTCCCACATAAAAATGTAGAACATTTATTAATTAGGGAGCATTTTCAGAGTAATACTTGCACTTTAAATTGCTCATAACTTTTTAAACACGCAGGGTTGCAGACCTCTAAAAAGTGGCCTCAGGGCATTTGCACGGCTGGTCACCCCAAAGGGTTCCCTGCAGGATGGTCAGTGTGGGGTGAACACCGGGGGTTGAGGAGAGTGTGGGCAACGAGGCCAGGGGTGGGATTCCTAGGACCCGAGTTTGTGAACAAGATAAGAGGTTTCTCTTTCCTTTTTTGGACCCCCCGAATACAAAGCAGAGCAGTCACCGTTCCATTGAACATTTCTGGCAGAAGCCGGGAAGAAAGGTCCATGCAAACACGTCTGGCTCTTTCCCAGAACGCTTTAAGGAAATTCCCAGTCCAGGTGCTTTATTTCTGGGCCTTAGACTGGAAACCAAGGGGAAGAAAACACAGTGAATGAGGGTATCTGGGGAGAGACCAGCTTTCAATTATCTTCTCCTCACCTCGTGTGGTGCTTTTCTTTCCTTTTCCCTCCTAATTTGCACACAGTTATTCTCCGGGTCCTCCCTGCCCTCTTCCCCGTTCTTCCACGACAGGAGGTGGAAGGGCTCACCCTGCAGAACGCGGAGCAGGAATCGCAGTGCGCCTCGGGGCCCCTGCCTTCCGGGGGCCCCGCGCAATGCCACCGCCCTCCTCCGGGGCTCTGATTGTCGGAGGAGAGCTGGGGGTAGGCGTGGCGGTGCGCTGTGCAAAGCGCCCTTCGCCGAGGGCCTCCGGCCCAGCTGCGGGGAGCCGGTGCAGGTAGCAGGCAGGCGGCCGGTGCTGGCCCCCCGACAGAAGCCGCAGGGCCAGCGCGCTGGGCCCTGTCGCCGCCGCCCCCTGCACAGCCCCTCGCTGGGCTGGCCGGCTGCGTCAGGCCTGCATCCCAGGTCAGCTTCTGCGTGGGGCCCTCCTGCCTTTTCCTCCGTTCCCTTCTCGGTGTCTTCATCTGTAGTGGCCGTCTCACTCCCCAGCTGTCTCACCTGAAGGACCAGCCTCGCAGCGGTGGGTACTGAGAGCCGTCTGAGACAGCAGAGGGCGAGATGGCGCCTAGAGCCGCCCGCTCACCGCCTACCCGCAGTGGAGACCCGTTTCCAGCGCCAGGCGCCGGTCCTGTTGCTAGAACTTTGCTCAGTGGTGAATCAGGCGGGCGTGTTGTAACAGCGAACGTGCCAGTGAAAGCAGCATACGAAACACCTAAAAGTGGGGAGATACAGCCCTGCGGGGGGCTGGGGGGCTCTCGCGAAGTGCTGTTGCTACCCCACGGAAGATGGGAACACCCGGGGATGGGCGACAGGGAGCCGAAAGTCAGGGAAGAAAGCGGGGGCCTCTTGGCCCGCTCACAGTGAAGCCCTCGTCGTCTCCAGCTGCAGAGCCAGGCCGGCCAAGGACCAAGCCGGGCCTTCAAGTCGGAGGAGACGAACCAACCAAGACAGGTGTGCTCACCGAGGTCAGCGCCGGGCTGGGAAACCTGGGACCTTGACAGAAGCAATCAGAACGTCGGGGTGGATTTCCTCACAGAGTCATGGCAAGTCCCAGTGGGAGAACCGCAAAGCCGGCTCCGGGGGTTCTGGAACAAAGCCACGGTACCTCCAGGGGAGAATTAGACACCTTTTGAAGTACAACTCCGGCGTATTAGTGGGGCCCTCCTGG
This sequence comes from Cervus elaphus, assembly GCF_910594005.1. NCBI lineage: Eukaryota > Metazoa > Chordata > Mammalia > Artiodactyla > Cervidae > Cervus > Cervus elaphus. The sequence continues at coordinate 105,761,654 of NC_057823.1, read as the reverse complement.
AGGCAGAGTGACCGGCCTGGGGTAGGGTGGACAACACATCTCAGTTTGCCTGAGACTTCCCCGGGCTTTCACTGTTAACGCTGAAAGCCTCTCATCCTGGGAAATCCCCCAACCCTGTGTGAACAGGTCATGGGCAGCCTGCATTCGCCATCAGGGCTTGGGTCCTGTCCGACTGGCCACTTCAGGAGGTTGGGTGGGCCCTGAAACACTTCATCACGAGATGGACATGATCCATCTGGGATCAGATGTGAGCAGGACCTAACATACTCTATGAACAGGTAGCCCAGACCCAGAGCATCCGCCCTCTTTCCACGCTCCCTCGCCTCAGCACTAGCTGATGCGGGTGTAGGACATCTTGTATGACCAGCTGAAAACAGAGGGAAATGCCTGAGTTCAGTACACAGATGGCCTGGCTCAGTATGCAGTTTAAGTAAAAAATGGGCGGCAGCCTCAGCGAAGCCTTATTAGCAGTGGACTCGAGAGACCGTGTCAAGGGATAGTGGGCTGTTCCCCGAAGCATCTGGTCTTCAAACTACAGAAAGAGAAATGACCCTAGATTTGGATATATGTATATATTTTTTGGGCTGTGGGCTATTGCACTTACTTCATCGGCACATACGCCAGAATATATATGTGGGCCAGAGAGAGCAAATGTCCCGGCTCTCTGGTTAGCTGCTCGGTGGAAGAAAGGCTAGAAGTCTGGGTAAAAGGCCAAGTCTGGGGAAGAGGCGTGCTGATGAGGACGGCCAGTGACACCACCACGCGGAAGCCTCTAGAGAGCAACCGCCGCAGAAAGCGCTCAACAGCCAAGTAGACAAGATGCCCAGGCCCACCGCCGTCACCCAGCCTTGGTCGTCAGTCACGGTGATGGCATGGTGGGCACGTGGACGGAGTGGGCACGGCCACAGAGTCCACACGCAGGAAGCCCCCTGCCCAAGGCTGATTTTCCGATTCCTCTGCTCGTGGGCCCACCTTCCAGCGACAGCAGCTGACCCTGAGCACCCACCACGGCCTCAGTCCAGAGGGACATCAGCTGCTCACTTGGTGGGGAGCTCGTCACTCTGAGCCTCTTCCCTTCCATCTGTTGCCGTAGGAACAGACCCACATGTGACTTTCCCACCGCCCCAGGGCATAGCGGGCCCTGCCCTCCCAGGGGCTCCTGCAGCATTTCACCCATGGGCATAGCTTTCCCTGTCCCAGTGACCCCATCAGGGGACCCACTTTCCAGCAAAGATATGACGAGCAGTGCACCACCGCGGGATCCCCTGGTTGGCAGTGTCACGGTCCCCGCTGCTCCGAAGGATACAGTGCATGCACTGAACCAGAGGCCTGTCCCGGGCGCTGTGTCCCCACGGCGCCCTGCTCTCGACAGGAAGAGTACCTGGCCTGGGGACCAGCAGGTGGAGGTGGGCGTGACCCGCGCCCCCGTCCCAGTGATGCACCAGGGACTTTCTGCTTTTCTGTCCCTACGACCCAGAGCCATCCCACAGGGGCAGACGTCCTCGAGGGGCACAGCCGGAGTCCTGGTGAGTTTGCCCTGCGGTGGCCGCTCGGGCCTTGAAGGGTCTTTGTTTCCAGGGACAAGTGGATCCAGACGGAGCCAAGCTTGACTGTCAAGGGGAGGGCTGGGCGGGCTTCTCTGACACCCCGGGTCCCGGGAGGGATGTGCATGGGACCAAACAGGTGCCCCTTTCTCCTCCTCGCCCGGTGGTGACCGTGGATGGGCAGACTCAGCAACTCCATCAGAGCGTGAGGTGACCTTGGGAGAGGATGGGCTGGGTCAGCTGAGCTGGTCCCCGCGCAGGGGCGGGGGCGGGGGGAAGCAGCATGAGCTGTGAGTCCGGAAGGCACGTGCCAGGCTCAGACGGTCCCAGGGTGGGCGGTGACGGCCCGCCTGTCTCCCTCTTTCCACAAGGGGCTCATGGAGCCCCCAGAGGGGCTGCTCGCCAAGCGCATGTGCAGAAGGGGCTCTGAGAGGCACTAAGGGTGGATGGTGGTGAACCCCAGCGGGTCGGCCAGCTCTCCTCCGGGGCAGGACCCGGGAGACGCAGCTCCAGCGGGCAGCTCACTTGGGGTCTGCCCAGCCATGGGGGTCCTTGCTCAGGGTCACGATCTCCCTGGAGCCCCTCTTGCACGCAGAGGAGACCTGGCCACGTTAGCCCAGCACGGTGCACTGGGTGGGCAGAGGTTGGTCGGTCTGGTCCCCTAGCTTCCCTTATTCCTCTGCTAATTCTGCCTTCTCTACGTTTTATTCACAGCTCTTCCACTCTTAAAAAAAGCACATCTTGTATCCCCAAGTCAGCTTCTGGATAACCCATTCCATCTCAAGCTCTGAAGGGAGTTTTGGTCCAGACACGAAAGAGCAGAGATGAGTGCCGCCTTCCAATCCCTGTATTGACGCCTGGGAGGCCACCTTCCAGGTAAGGGATGGTCCGACCGCCCTAGAACAACCGCTGGTTAGGGGTGGGGAATGTAGGGATGCAATGTGGCAAGTAGGGGATAAAGAAGAGTTTTAAACCACCTCTGGGCCTCAGTCTCTGCAGAGCCAAGCCCTTAGAAGGCCTGACGACCCTTGGCGGAGGAGGTTGGGGCATGCAGGACGGGCCCAGCGGCTGTTGTGAGTGACCAGCACTGGGCACAGAGGGGGTCGGCAGACCGGGGTCCAGAGGAGAGCGTGGTGGGCACCTGGCGGCCCGCAGCACACAGCGGCAGCCCTGCACTTGGCGGGCCTGTCCGTTTGTCTGTCTCACCTCTCTGCCCAGGCTCCCTGTCTCTTTTTCATGGCAGTTAGCGATGTGTTGTTGCCTGAGGTCACTAGGGAGTGCTTCGCAGGGACCTTATAATACAGGAAACATGTTTGTAGACGGAGTCCATTTAAAAGCTGAAAGCAGCCAAGAAAGAGGCCCTATAGCTCAGATGACCCCTCAGCTCTCCAGGCATACCTTAAGAATCTCTACGGGCTCCTGGAGGTGGCCCCCAGTAAGAGCAGCACCAGTGATCCCCGGGGTGATGTCGTGGAGCCAGCGTCCGGGGAATCTGTAGAAGCCTTTGGTTAAAACCACGGGGGTCTTTCACTGTGTTTCGTTTTCTGTGGCTAGTGTGGCCTGAAAAATAAATGATGTATCTGTTTGTCATATAGACGGACAGATGGATGGATGGATGGATAGATGGAGACAAAAATGATACAGAAAGGAGAAAGGCAGACAACCTCTTCTGAAGTGTATCAGTTAGGATGGTTTTGACTACAGATAACTATCTGATTGAAAGTGGCACCAAAATGAGATGTTTGTTATTTCACATAACAAACCTGGTGACTTCTAGGTTTATGCTGTGGTTCAGTGATGTTGTCAAGAGCCTGGCTCCTTGAGATTTTTACGTGTTGGCACTCTTCTCTGAAATGAATTGATCCAGCATCATTTCTTACAAAATAGTCTCCAGCGTAGGAAAAGAAGCTCTTTCTTACTGCATCTTCTGTCTGTTTCTCCAGAGAAAGAAAAGCTATATCAGTCATGATAGAATAAATTACACTGCAGTAACAACCTCCCAATCTTAGTGGCTTAAAAACAATAAAAATGCATTGCTTTCTCATGCTCCATGTCTTATACAAATTTGCTGGCTTAGTCTAATGGGCCCAGACTGATTGAAGTTCTCATTTTAAAAAGAATTTCGGAATTCGTGGTGGCAAGGAAAGAGGAGGCTGCTGTTTAATCTTTTGACCTGAGATGACTTCCTCTTAGAGTTCACCGTAACTTCCTCTTTGATTCCATCGGCCGGAAGTCGGCCATGGCCCTGCCTCACTCCAAGGGGACAGGGATGTACAATCTTCCAGGTATTCAGAAGTAAAGGAAAACCAGATATTAGTGAATGTTGCCTGTATTGTTCAGCTTTCCTCAAAAGTTCTAAGCCTCCCGTATCTCTTTGTCCAGACCTGGGCCACACGACCATGACTACATTGGAACCCTACCCCCGTGGAACGGGCACCCTACCCAGTATCAACCCTCTGGGGCAAAGAAGCATTTGTGCCAGCAAGTCAGGAGGGCAATTGATTTGGGTAAGCAAACATCAGGACCCACTGCTTGCTATAAAAGGACTCTTACTGCCAAATGCAATACCTGTGAGTCAATTTTAAAGGTCCCCCATGGAGGGTTTCTTTTAGATTTAGAGAATCATGTCTTCCATGGGCCACGAGCTTGCTCACTGACCGATCCTCAGTCACCGTGATCGGATGAGACTGGCAGTGGGTAGCCTGAGGGATTCTGCCCTCATCCCCTAACAGCTTGGACCAATGCACGAGGAATTTTAGACAATTAGGAAAGCTCTGGCTTGTTAGTTCTTCCAGAAATTAATTCAAGCAAGCAAACAACCAAAGTCTCTGAAAGAAACTGATTAGTCCTCTTCCTCAGTTGATGAGGAACAGTTGAATTCAGAAGGTTCTTTTAGTCTCTTCTCTCTTTCTCTCTACCCATCTATCCCTCTTGTAAAATAAAACACCATAAAGCGCGTTACCCTATTTTGCCAAGGTTTTAGCCCTCAGATGTTTATGATTCTGCTGCAGCATGGGGGCAGTTTAGGTGAATGGCTGCAAGGGGAGAGGGAGGCTGCAGCAGATGGTCGAAATTCCAGAAAAGCCAGCCGCAGCACCCCCACCAAGACTTAAATTGAGCCATTTCTGGGTGGGTGCAAACCTGGAAGCTTTTTACCTATAGCCTCCTTGAAAGGAAAAGCAGAGTGTTGGAAGAGGGGCCCAGAATCTCTAGTACCAACTCAATCCCAGCCCCCAGCAAGTATGCCGTGTGTGTGTGTGTGTGTGTGTGTGTGTGACATATGGCAGTTTGAAACAGTTAAACATATGAAGAATGTTTTTCATTCACAGATGGTTTTAAAAAAAAGGCATTTATTTTTTCATATAACACGTTCCCAGGGCTTGGAGCCAACCGCCTCCAGGGAGGGTCACAAAAGCACTCAGTGCCCGGACGACTCAGGCTGATGTTTGAAGGTCTGCTTCGGTTGAAAGATGAATACAGTGTGGTTAAGGCAGACGTTCCCCGGTGGCCCTGGAGCCTAGGGCCACTGGTTATTTCAACAAGGCTGTAGGAAAAAGCCCAGCTCATCACACTTGCTTGAGATGATTCCACCTGCTCGAGGCAGCCGAAGGAACAAAATTTATCCATGGGGCTAACTCCTTCTCGTGGCACGTAGCCGGCACCTAGCCCCACAGCTCTTCTGGGGCCGTGGAGAGGAGGAGCGGGTGGCAACTATGCTGTGCCTTTTCCGAAGTGCATAGAGCACTACCGCCTTCCACGGTTATTCCTGCCCCCAGGACAGCAAGTTGGGTGTCTGGAGTGTCCAACCAGGGCGCGGAAACTGCACAGCGCACCAAGACAGTTATTCCACTGAGGCTCCCGACAGTGGAAAGGAGAGTTAATTAAACCTCATTGTAAGATGAAATAGCATAACCATATATTCTAGAACTAGTGCAATTCTGCCTTATCTTGGAGCACTGTAAATTCTTTGTGACTGGGATGCATTATCAGAAACTTTTGTAGACTTCTAGAACTCGAGGGGTTTTAGAGACCATGAAGAAGAGCAATTTCCTTGTATAAAGGTGGGAACAAAGCCAGAGAGGTTAGGTGACAGACCAAGACCCTCAATAAGCCTCCTGATACCAAACCCAGCACTCTTGCCATTTCCTTCGATTTGCATTTTTGCACAGAGACGAAACCCACCTCGGGCGAAAACAGCAGGTGGTCCACACAGCCTCTGGAAATCTCTCAGAAAGGCACCACGCTAGAAACGAACACGTCTTCCGTTGAGTCCAGCACGGCCGAGTTGACAGTTGTTCTTACATTGCGCACCAAGTGAAGCAGAGGGTTGGGGTTTAGAGGCCCTGTTGTATAGGAAATGGGTCTTTTAAAGTCAAGAATCACAATCCGGAAAGATGCTCCCACCACGAGAGCCCAGAGCTGAGACCAACTCCTGGATCAGAGAGTCCTCGCTGGGGCGACCAGTGATCTCTGAGCTTTCTGTGAGCCCTCACCTCTCTGCTACTTTGCTCTGTGAATTCCTGGCCTCTCAGAATTCTGAATTTCGTCTCCTCAACTTAGCAAGGCTGTGGGTTCTTTCTCCTCCCTGGGAGGGAACCTGACTCTCTCCAGGCGGTTGACTGGAGCAACCACAGGCTCACCTTGTCTGTTTATTTCCTCTCAGCGTTCACTGCTGTATTAGTCAGGGCTCTCCAGAAAAGAAGAAAACTAACAGAGTATGGATTAGAGATTTATTGTAAGGAGTTGGTTCATGCAATTATGGAGGCCGACAGGTCCCAACATCCTTAGTCAATAAGCTAGAGACCCAGGAGAGCTGACAGTGTCGTTTTGGTTTAAGACCAAAGGCCTGAGAACCAGGGTGGTATAGTTCTGGTCTGAAGCCTGGCAGACTTGAGACCCAGGAAGAGCCAATGTTTGTGTCTGAAAACAGGCAAAACAAAACCCAGCCCAGTGTTACAGCTTGAAGGCAGTCAGTAAGGAGGAATTCCCTTATACTCACAGTGGGCGTGGACTTTTGGTTCTTCTCAGACCTCAACAGGCAGGATGAGGCCCCCCCACATTAGGGAGTGAACCCTGCCTGATTCAGTTCATCAAGTTAAAAGTCATTCTCATCCAGAAGCATCTTCACAGGCACACCCAGAATAGTGGTTGGCCAAATATTTGAGCACAGTATGGCCCAGTCAAGTTGACACATAAAATTAGCCATCAGAAATATCCTCTGCTGCTTGTAGGCCAAGGTCTAAGAACTTTTGCCTCATATGTTTCTTCCTTTCTCTTGCTGTTGCTATTTGAGATGCGAGAGCAGATTTGGTTTTTCTTACTCTATCGTGGCTGGAAGCAGAAGTCTGGCAGCTGCATTGTTTTTGTGAAGGTTACTGACAAATTATCTACCTCCGAATTTGCCATTTTGCTCTCTGACCAGCAGTGAATGAGAATTCCTCTTTTCCTGCCTCACCAACAGAGTGTTTTGTCCTACTTTTGGATTTTTGTCAATCTCACAGGGAAAAATAACATCTCTGTAGAGTTGCCGTTTGCCTTTCTCTTGTAATGAGTGACACTGATAATCCCGATATATGTTTTGCCTTTGTGTTTCTTTTTTCTACAAACTGTTAGCTCATGTCATTTGTTCATTTTTCTATTTTGGGTTTGTTAGCCTCTTTGTCTTTTCTAGGAGCTCTTTATATAGAGAAATTATCACTTTGTCTATATATGAGTTGCAATTATTTTTTCTCTTTGACGATTCTACTTTTGCATAGAGAAAGCTTTGTTTTTTTTTTTATAGCTGAATTTATCAATCTCCTTTTTTATGGATTCTAAATGTTCAGTCATACTTAAAAAGGCCTTTTCTATACCAAGATTATAAAAGAATTCTCCCATGTTTCCTTCTAGTACTTCTATGGTTTCATTTTGCACATTTAAATCATTAATTTTGCTGTACAGTGTAAAGTATGGATCCAGTTTTCTCCTTTAGCATATGACACTCAGTTGTCCCAAAACCCTGCAGAAAAAGTCCATTTTTACCATATACTAAATTCTGTATGTATTTTATTCTCCTATAATTTCTATTCTCTTCCGAGGGTCTGTCTTTTTATGTGGCAGTGTCACACCTTTTAAATACTGAGGCTTTTCATTATGTTCTCATATCTACAAGAGCTGGTTTCTAGCACCCCTGCCCTCTAAAAACAGCTTGTTTAGGCACAAAAAGGAACTGTTAGTACTTCTACTGAGGTCATGTGAAATTCATAACTTAGGAAGAATTGGGATATTCATGATGAAAAGACTTTTTGATCAAGAGCACTTTGGGTCCATCATTCGTGAAAGGCCCAAGGGGACTCTGATGGCTTCTGAACGCTGCCTCACAGGCACTGCAGTGAGCTCCCCCGGCAGGTCTTAGAAGTAGATTTTACTCGGAGGCTGCATAGCCCAGAAAGCCAGAGCTGGAGAAGGCCAAGTGTCTGTAGGATGCTCCAGTGGGAGTTCTCCCGACATCCATGTTAATAATGTAGAACACATAAGATCTCTCAACTGCTAGATTCTTCCAAATGACCCTTCCATATGACTCAGCAAAGCCATTTCATTGCTTCTGAGTAAGACAGGCCCCCTGGAAAATTATGAAGGGATCAGCTTTTGGCAGCCTCACCTTTCCAGCTTTTCATCATTTCCCCCAACACAGTATTTCCTTCCTCCTCCAAGGCACTCCTCCAGCCATCAATAATAGCTCCACTTCCTTCTTATTTTTCTCTTATCAAAACCCATTCTTGGGAAAGAATACGCCATCAGTCACTTACACCTTACTGTGAAGTTCTTTCTATCTAACAGTGGCAAGGAAGGCTGGGTTTACCTAGGAGAGTTCTGAGCAGCTGGCAGCAATTGGAGGAGGTAGGCAAGGGGCCCTCCAGGTGTCACTGAAATATTAGCAGGTAGATTGAACCTTCTGGGGCCCTGCTCTTGGGCTTAAGGGGACGCCGCGGACCCCAGGAGATGCTCCTCTCGTCTTTCTCCCCACGCTCTAGAGAGGAATCCCGAGACAGCACGAGTGATTTCCCCAGGCCGCAGACTGCAGGGAGGCAGCCGCAAGGATTCCATTTCCCTTATCTGGCCGGCCGGCCCTGTGCATCGGGCCCAGCGTGCTCCCCTGTTAGCGGAGAGGGTGGGATTAGAAGCAGAAATGTGAAGTGCCTCACCACGCAGCTTCTGCAGCACGTGCAAGGAATCAATCTCCACCTCGGGCAGCCACCCCAGGGAGCCCGTCCTTCCCTGTTTTTATTTATTGACTTGCCCTTGGCCAGCCCCCTTAACGTATTTGTTGTTGTCGTTCCAAGGTTTTTTGCTTAAAATGCAGGCAGTCCTGCTTCCTTGCTGGGATTCGGAGGGTTTGTGCGTCAGCCTCCTCCAGCGCCAGTGACCGATCCCCAGGCCGCCCTGTAGTGGAGCCCGCGTTATTTGGACTTAGTGACCCGGAGTCTCTTCGGCTTCGCTGTTGAGTGTTTCAACGCGCACAGCCTCGTCTTTGGACCCAGGCTCCCCTGGCTCTGCTCGGAGGGTCCGAGCCCGCAGCCCCTCGGGGGATGCCTCGTGGAGGCGGCCGGGCCTGGGCTCCCTCCTCCACCGCGGCTGCTTTGGAAGGGAAACTTGGTGCCCGTCTCAAACAAGGGCATTTGAACAGTTGGAAAAAACCCCCGAGCTTCAGGTGTAAGGGGAGCCTTTGGAACAACTGAGAGAGGAACGTGAGCTTACCGAGGTTCCTGAACGTGTGGGATCTGCGCTTCATTTCTAAGCACTTTGCCAGAGCGGCTCTGCTTCAGGAACCGACCGCAGTGCGGGATACGAAGGGCCTCCGACCCCTCTGCCGGGCCTCCTCGCCTCTCAGCCTGGAACCTGAGACAGAGGAGGCGGCCAGGAGCCAGAGGGTGCTCCTCCGACCGGCGCGTCCCGCCGGCCCTTCTGCGGGCTTGTCTGTCTCAGCAGCTAAGCCAGTCGCACCTCGGGACTGCGGTGGGGTTTTTTTGTTTTGTTTTGTTTTGTTTTTAGGTTTCCATGAGGCTGCTCATCACAGATCAGGTATCCAGGAGCTGTCAGCGTTTATTTTTCTGTGAAAGTGAAGTCCCTCAGTGATGTCTCTGAGACCCCATAGACTGTAGCCTACAGGCTCCTCTGTCCATGGGATTCTCCAGGCAGGGATACTGGAGTGGTTGCCATTTCCTTCTCCAGGGGATCTTCCCGACCCAGGGATCAAACCCGGGTCTCCCACATTGCAGGCAGACGCTTTACCCTCTGAGCCCCCAGGGAAGCCCCTGTTGTTTTCCTGTAACTCTGGTTAATTTTGCATCAGGTCCTGGCTCTGCCGGGGTGGAGGGAAACCCCGCTCCGGTCCGTCCAGGCTCCTAGCTGCCTTGCTGTCTGGGGCCAGCGCCCGGAGGCCCAGGGCGCCACGCGGAGTCACGGTGACCGGAGATGCTCCTGGCCCGCGCCGCCTGCTCCGCCCTGCTTTCCGCTCAGTGGTCCACGCGCCGGCCCCTCCTGCGCAGCGGGAGCCCGAGGCCGGTGCCTCTCCGCCTCTCTGGCCCTGCTCCGTCTCCGAGGCATCACTGGGCTCTTTTCACGCCCAGAGTCGGGCGGAGGCCCGGAAATCTCTGCGAGACGGTCGGCGGCCGGGCCCTGCGACCTGGAGTCACCGCAGCCCTTTCAGCCCTGGGGAACGGGCTCAGCTCTCCCGTCTCAGGGTTTAGGAAGGGCCTCGGGTTTCCTGCTTCCGCAGCGTTCAGCCCGGGAGATAGGAGATAGGGACAAAAGGCCCGTTTGTCCAGGAGCTGCCAGCAACCATATCCTCGAGGAATCCCCCGTCTATCTCTTCCGTCTTCTCCATCCCGGGGAGTTTCCTCTCGTCTGAGGACTCGGAGGTGGGCAAGACTGCATTTCCACGTTTTCCCTCTCGCATCCTCAGCGCTCAAGCTTCCGGCCACTTCCTCTCCTCAGGACACTCAGGGGCTGCGGCCCTTGGATGACCAAGGCCAGGAATGCAATTTTAGTTTTGATCTTGTTGCAGCAGCCTCACTTTGAAGCAGGGACCCCAAAAGTGGCCCCGCTGCTTGAAAGGGTTGATTAAGATGGGATGATTAAAATTTTAAGCATCTTCTGCCACAAGAATAAAAGAGCTTAGTAAACAATAATCTCTCCCGAGAGGGTCCCTCTGATGCAGCCCTTGACGCCTGCTTGCTAAAGGGTGAGGCATGGTACATCGGGATGGAGGCCCTGGGCAAACGGAATTGTTTGTGCCGCTGGGTTTTCAAATATGGCTGCTTTTCAGCACACGGATGTCGGTCTCTGCTTTCTGAACCGCTTGGGTTCTGAGGCCCGGCTTAAACAAAGGGCTGCAGACACTTTCTAGGGCCGTATGACCAGGAGCCTTTCTGGTGTGATCTGTCTTGTTCCCTTTCTACCCTTTTTTCTTTCTGGGAAAAAATCCTGAGGGCAAAATTCCTATGAAAATGGAGCCTGGGGCCCTCAGTAATGTTTTTCTCTCTTTCTTTCCTCTACTGTCTCTTCTAGTATTTCACTTTAAATCCATCCCATTTAGAAGTCAGTATTTTCTTCAGTATGTGAGTAAATCTATAATAGATAACCTTTCTACATTTTTCAGTATATTGTCAGATACTCTTCAAGTAAATATAACTCATTTAGAATTGCTGTTTTAATTACAAGTCCTTTTTATCTATGTTGGTGTCAGAAATCCCATTTTCAAAAGGAGTATTTCTAAAAAACAAAAACAAACAAACAAACAAAAAAAACACAAAAGGAGTATTTCTTTTAATTGATTGCACCAGTTAGAAATGAAAATAGCTCTTAAAAAATTTTAAAGCACCTATATTGCATCATATAAAAAGGAACTTACTTTGAAATTCCTAAAGGTAATGTGGGGGAAAAAAATCACTGTTGGGCTCAATATTCAATGGTATTAATATAAAGGCATAAATCCATACATATGCATGAACACCTATAAATGTACAGATATGCTCAGGAGTGTGATAACATGGAGATGAGAAGCGGGTGACTCATGAAGCAAAAAAGGAAAATGGTGCCTACCAGGGAAGGAAAAAGCGTAACCTGACTTATAGGGGGTACCTGCTTTGCGCCCAGGACTTCTCAAGCCTGCGATGCAGACATCATCACCTCCGTTTTACAAAGAAGGAGACCAAGGCACAGAAGGGTTAGGAAGCTTGTCCCCAAGTGACATGTCTGCTTAGCAACAGAGCTTGGCTTTGAATCTGGATCTGTGAGACTCCAAAACATCCTCTTTTCACAGAATGCCAATAGTAGATACTTACCTGGTGTTTCTTATACTTATAAAAATCCATTCCAAAGGATTAGCTTGAAGGAGTACATTGGAAAGAGATAGCCAACTCTATGTTCTCAAGCATACTATATCCATTTCACACATTGAAACAAGGTTGGCTACAATAGATCTTGCTGAAGTTATTGATTTGATCAGTGCAATCTTTCAAGATATGATCCAGGTCTTTAGCAAGAGCTACACTATTTTTGCAATCCATTGAGTGGTGACAGGAGTTCACTTCACACCATCACAAATTTCCCATGAGAGCTCACACAAGCTTGCAGCTTGGTAACATGTGGGAAAGTGTAATATTCTACTCACAGAGTAAAAGTAATATGTCACCATTGCAGGGTACAGTAATCAACTACGTGTGTATTCTAAGCAAAATGGAGTTGGGCAGAGGGGGCGAGGGCAGGTCTTCACACAGAAGACGGATTGTGGGCTCAGAAGTAGCAGGCAATACCGCGTTTCTCACTGCAGATTTGCTTCTGACGCTCAACCTAGCAATGTGTGGTCTCATGCCTTCATTTCCTTATCTTCCGCACAGGACTGAAATTCAGACATTCGAATTTTAAAATCAGTTTTTCCAAGTTTCATTCATTTTGTGGCCCTTTGGGTCCCCATAAGTAGAAAAGCTACTTAGGCCTGATTTTCTTGAAGAATCTATCTTTTGCATAAGATGCTTGATAAAATGTACATTCTTTGTACAGCTAATGCCTTGATAACTGACTTCACATTTTTTTAAAGAATTTCTTCATCTAAGAAATAAGTAAAAATTAAGGCAACTCATGTCCAAAGACCAAACTGTCTTTACAAACATTTCCTTTTTATTTTAGCAGCAGCTCCTTTCTTTCTTTTCTAATAAATCAGTATGTTGATTTCCAAACCTAAAAACTAAGGGGAAAAGATTTTTTAAAATATTGTCATTATCTAGAAATGGAACCCCAAACTAACTAGTAAGCTAAGTAAACTGTGGCTAACCAGTTGCTCATCCTCTGTCAGAAAAAGGGCTTCAGGATAAATTCATTCTTCCCTCTTCCCCAAGGTATATTTACTCCTCAGAGTCACAAGAAGAAATCAAATGGACCAGGAGTACTGGAAATTCTAGGTGAATATTTCATTTCTAATCTTAAATACAGTTCAGCATCTTGGTGCAACAGCTTATATGACCCCAGAGGTCTCCGAAGACAGTCTCAGCCAGAATAACGAACACCGGCTCTCGCGTCAGGAGGCTCTCAGTGGGGGGCCACCGCTTCGTAACCAGGTGACCCTTAGACCGTTCCTTGGCCCCACCGAGCCTGGTTTCCTAATTTATAGTAACTGAGATCACTAAGCCTCTGATCCCATGGGGTCAAGCGAGGTAATACTTGAAAGTAGTTTCTAGGCTCTGAAAGTCAGTCCAGACTCTTTTAAAACTAGGAAACTCATATCTGAAATGGTCCACATTTGCAGCAGCGCAGTTTTCTTTCATTGCACTTTTCTTTGGCATCGAAGGGAATTTCAACCACACTAAGAGTTAAACTGTTGGAGAAGACTCTTGAGAGTCCCTTGGACTGCAAGGAGATCCAACCAGTCCATCCTAAAGGAGATTAGTCCTGGGTGTTCATTGGAAGGACTGATGCTGAAGCTGAAACTCCAGTACTTTGGCCACCTGATAGGAAGAGCTGACTTGTTTAAAAAGACCCTGATGCTGGGAAAGAGTGAAGGCCAGAGGAGAAGGGGACGACAGAGGAGGAGATGGCTGGATGGCGTCACCGACTCAATGGACATGAGTTTGGGTGGACTCCCGGAGTTGGTGATAGACAGGAGGCCTGGCGTGCTGCGGTTCATGGGGTCGCAAAGAGTGGGACAGGACTGAACGACTGAACTGAAGAGTTAAACAAGCGTCCATACGTCTAGCCATGTAACCGCTGCCACTGTTGTGAATATTCTTTCTCAAAGAAAAAAAAAATGTGACTTGATTTCCAGTCAAAACATGAACACCACTCACCTCCGCCTGCCCCACCACCTTTTTAAAAAAACAAAACAAAGCCTGCTTGTTAGTTTTGGGATTCACTTGTTTTATTCTGCTCCATGCTGCCTGGAATTCAGGGACCTTCTGTGAAGGACTTTAAGGGACTCACCGCTCCGTAAATTTGTTGAGAGTAGGAGATATTTTTGCATCCCTAGCGCATAGCGCAGTGCTTGGCACAGAGAAAATTGAGTAAGTGTAGGTTGAACTCAGCTGTTGAACCGAATGAACCCGACGAGATGGATGCATACGACAGTGCAGTATAGCCGGGAGCCGGCGGGCGCTGGACAGAGACTCGCCCATCGGAAGGGAGGGAGGCCGGCGGTGGAGGCGTGTTCGTTACTTGTGTGTGAAGGCAGAGTGCGGTTCTGCTTCCTCTGGGGGGCTGTGTGTGCCTTCTTGTGTCTGCGTATATGGATAGATGATGGCAAATGAAAAGAACACAGGTCAGAATTGCCTTGGCTTGCTACGCGTGCAAGTCCATTTAAGCAACATTTGAGTAAAATCTGTTCTTTAAAAACAGTCAGGAACCTCTTCCTTCCTCTAATTGTAAAAGGTTATCTACCTTGTCTGTTTTTTTCCGACTTTCCAATTTGGCTTTCCAACCAACAAGTAATTTTACTTATTTTTATCGTCTTACCGTGACTTCTGGATATATATAAAAAAGGAACAAGTTATGGATGAAAAAAATATATTAATGTGTTTTATTCCACTCAAGATGCCTCCCTGGTCTGAATTAGGCTGTAATGGGGCCAAACACTGAGCTTAGCGCTGGTTTCATGGGGAGAAGCCAAGTAGTCAATTTTAATTACTTGTTGCCATATCCTTAAACAATGCACCAAGCATGGAAATGTTCAAAATATCTTTCCTTCTGTCTGATTTCACTTTAGTCAATCCAAATTTGGCATCACTGCTTTCTGAAATATTTTTGATTGTAGAGCAGTTGGTGATTTTAATAATTTAGTATAGAGGAGAGAATGAAGAGAAAGACATTGGAATTTAAAGCACAGTGGCAAAAAAGTTAATTTAAAGTGATGTTTGGTTTTTTTTTTAAAGGCTCCCTTTGAGATGCTGTTGTGTAATTGCATGGATTAGGGGAGCTGACGGGAACTTCACGGGTGTCTCAGTGGAGGTCTCTGGGGTCAGCCCTTGGCTCTCGCGCCTCACGTTAAACAAGTTTGTCAATTTTCCGTCAGATTGATTTTTCTCACAGGTCTAAAGGCCTTGTCTTATTTCGCCTTATTTCCACAGGGGTTTTTAGCATTGCAAACTTCCATCTACCTTTTGTTTCAAATCGTGAGGAGTGATTTTTATCTCCAAGAGATGATCTAAGGAGAAGCCTCTGGATCTGGAGCACTCTGTTTAATATGGAGACCATGTGGAGTGGCGACCACTTTCCTTCATTCTTTTTTTTTTCCTATTGGAATTAATCACTCTTTAAGGATAACCATGTTCATCTAGCTTACCTAGAGCCATATTTTGCATTTGATGTTTTAAAATTTCTATTTACAACAGTTTTGAAGGAGAGCAGATAGGTTGGCACTTTCAAGATAAATAACCATGAGAAAATTCCAAATAGAGCCCCCTGAGAAACATGGAGACCTCAATATTTAGGAGCTGACCTACTTGACCCAGTAACTTCTGTGAGAACTCAAGCACTGCATAAAGAAGCTAGTTCCTGGCTGTTAATATCGAGTTCCTTTGTGTTGAATATTGGATCCCTCAGGGTTTTTTTTGAAAGTCGTTGTTAGTTCCAAAAAAGAAAAATCACTTTTACTCCAATTTACAAAAAAAAAAAAAAAAGTTCCTTAAAATGACTTTTAGTCTTATGACTTCCTTTGAGTTTTTTGGAAAGCATGTACGAAAAACACCACATTTACATAAGCAGAATCAATTATGTTTCCCGTTGCTGTCCTTACATGTGCTTGACTATTTCTTATTTAAAAGGAAACCACAAAAATATACACATCGTGCATTTCTGTTTTCTTAAACTTTCAAATATTGTCTTCCCATACATGATCCCATTTGCTCCTCCCTCCTGTGGCTTCGTGAGAAGGTACAGATGGCATGAGCGTGTCTTGTTCTGAGTGAAAGACAGAAAGTGAAGTTGCTCAGTCGTGTCTGACTCTTTGCGACCTCATAGACTTGTAACCTACCATAGACTGTAGCCTACAGGCTTCTCCATGCATGGGATTTTCCAGGCAAGAGTGCCGGAGTGGGTTGCCATTTCCCTCTCCAGGGATCCTCCTGACCCAGGGATCGAACCTGGGCCTCCCGCATTGCAGGCAGACGCTTTACCCTCTGAGCCACCAGGGAAGCCCTGAGACGCATCAGTAAACGCAGAGTTGAACCAGTTCCTCAGCCTCCTCAGCCTAGGCCCTTTCTACTGCCTCCTGCTGCTTCAAAGAGCTTGTCAAAGACCAGGGGCTTCTCAAATTGATTCCCTGGCAATTTTTCTTTCAGAAAAGGAAATGGTTTCTTCATCTTCAAGCTGTAATCACTTTGTCACATTAATAGGGAATATCTTCTCATTTCCAGCCTCTTGACAAATAGGTCCCAGTGAATAAATGAACCCTGCTCTTTTTGCTACCTGCTAATTTATTAGCTGTTTTCATATTAATATCCAGGGCCAACTTTAGGAGGAGGCAAACCAGGTGTCCAATGCCTGAAATTCTACCATGTAGCATCTATGTGTTTGCCAACCTTTGTCCCCAGTGGAAGTGCAAAGGGTTTTCAAAGAATCATGAGGCATGAATTGAAATTTTACTTTGTGCTAGCCTCCATGGCTGAGATGCAAATAATAACAACGTGAATTGAACTCTTATAACCATGAGGCCCTGGGCTCAGCACATTTCACTATCTCACTTAACTATGACAGTGAAAATATTAGTCGCTCAGTCGTGTCCGACTCTTTGTGACCCCACGGACGGTAGCCCCCAGGCTCCTCTGTCCGTGGGGTTCTCCAGGCCAGAATACTGGGGTGGGTTGCCATTTCCTTCTCCAGGGGATCTTCCTGACCCAGGGATCCAACCCAGGTCTTCCGCATGGTGGGCAGATTCTATAAAACAACCCAATACACGGGTCCCATTGTTATCCTCACTTTACAGACTAGGATATTGAGAGTTAGGTTAGAAAATTTGCCCAAGGCTTGCAGCTAAGTAAAGAGAGAGGGACAGGATTTTGAACCCAGTCAGTTTGGCTCCCAGTCCTTTGCTTTTAAAGGTCATTCTCTATGAAACACGTTTCCTACGCGTGAGAAGCGCACCCCGTATTCAGAGTGGGGTCATGGGAGCAGAGCGCTGTGGGACGCGGAGGGGTGGGTGCTGGGCTTTGCCCGGAGCAGAGAGCACTTTGCAGAGGAGGACTCTGGGGCCCGAGGCCTGAGGACGGGTGGGAGTCCTCCAGGAGGTGGGGAGGGATCACCAGGCCGAGGGCACAGCCAGGACAGAACAGAGGGGCGTGACGGCACACACTGCGCTCGGGAATTGCAAGGGATTTGGGGTAGTTGGAGCAGAGACATCTCGGAGTTGGATCACTGATAGGAAACAGGTTGAGAAGCTGTAGGTAAATGCCAGATTACAAAGGACCCAGGGCGTTCTCTGCCAGATTTTTAGAAGCTTTCTTTTGGAGCTACAACAGCACTTAAAACATGTTCAGTGAGATGACTATGATTAGATTTATGGTGGGGAAAAAGTGAAGTGTGGAACAAGAATGCCATTTATTGCACTGTTAGAATACCTGAGAAAATGCAGAACTGTGTATCCATATAGGGTAACAGAGTACCCCAAAACTTAGCAGTGTAAGGGCTTCCCTGGTGGCTCAGAGGGTAAAGCATCTGCCTGCAATGCAGGAGACCGGGGTTCAATCCCTGAGTCGGGAAGATCCCCTGGAGAAGGAGATGGCAACCCGCTCCAGTGTTCCTGCCTGGAGAATCCCATGGACGGAGGAGTCTGGTGGGCTACAGTCCCCGGGGTCGCACAGAGTTGGACACGCCTGAGCGACTTCACTTTCACTTTCACTTTATGGCAGGCTGCAGGTCCTTGTTGGTTCTTGGCCAGAAAATCAGGTGCTTGCCCACGGGCCTCTCGCACACGGCTGCTCACAGCAGAGCAGCTCGCTTTCCCCAAAGCTCTCCACTGGCTCTGAGAGAGACCGAGAGATGGAGAGGTGCAGGGGGTCAGAGAGGGCGAGCGAGACAAATGCCGGAGTCTTTGAGGAACCGAACCTCACAATCAGCATCCCAGAATGTTGGTTATATTCCGTCTGCTAGAAGCGCGTCACCAAGTTCAGCCCATTCGAGGGAGGGGATGACAGAAGGACGCGAACGCCAGGGCAGCCAGGGAGCCGGTTTAAGTGCCGCCTCCCAGGGCCTGATGCGAACCGACTCATTGGAAGAGACCCTGATGCCAGGGAAGACTGAAGGTGGGAGGAGAAGGGGACGACAGAGGATGAGATGGCTGGATGGCATCACCGACTCAATGGGCATGAGTTTGAGCAAGCTCCAGGAGCTGGTGATGGACAGGGAGCTGTGGTTTGTGGGGTCACAGAGAGTTGGACACGACTGAATGACTGAGCTGAGCTGAACCAATGCCAAGCTTTTGGAATGTTGGTTTTGAGCTGTCTGTGGGGCCTTAAGGTACTGATGTCAATTGACTAGTTGAAAATAAAGATTTGAACTTGAAAAAGAAAGTTGGATAGTGTGTAAAGCAACTTTTTAGCTAGCTCTTTGGCAGCTGTGTTTTGATAGGGGACACACCATGTTCTCATTTACTTAGGAAACATTCACGCCTCCTTTGTACAGGAGACACCACACTGGGCCTTCACGGTGGCCTTCATGCTGGGCCTTCATGGTGTCCAGAGGCCTCCTCTGTGCGGGAGACGCCATGCTGGGCCTTCAGCTGATACTTTGGTAGGCTGCTCTTCTGCTTCTGAATGGGGTCATCTTGTGGCTTTGTAGCACTTAAAGCCTTTATAATGGTGTTAAAATGCAGTTACAAAACCTCACACACTCCAGTTCAGTTGCTTGGTCGTGTCCGACTCTTTGCAACCCCATGGACTGCAGCACGCCAGGCCTCCCTGTCCATCACCAACTCCCAGAGTTTACTCAAATTCATGTCCATCGAGTGGGTGATGCCATCCAACCATCTCATCCTCTGTCGTCCCCTTCTCCTCCTGCCCTCAATCTTTCCCAGCATCTGGGTCTTTTCAAATGAGTCAGTTCTTCACATCAGGTGGCCAAAGTATTGGAGCTTCAGCTTCAGCTTCAGCTTAAGTCCTTCCAATGAATATTCAGGACTGATTTCCTTTAGGAAGAACTGGTTGGATCTCCTTGCAGGCCAAGTGACTCTCAAAATTCTTCTCCAACACCACAGTTCAAAAGCATCAATTCTTTGGCACTCAGCCTTCTTTATGATCCAACTCTATATGGAGTTGGAAATGACTCTTGGAAAAACCATAGCCTTGACTAGACAGACCTTTGTTGGCAAAGTAATGTCTCTGCTTTTTAATATGCTGTCTAGGTTGGTCATAGCATTTCTTCCTAGGGGCAATCATCTTTTAATTTCATGGCTGCAGTCACCATCTGCAATGATTTTGGAGCCCAAGAAAATAAAGTCTGTCACTGTTTCCATTGTTTCCCCATCTATTTGCCATGAAGTGATGGGACTGGATGCCATGATCTTTGTTTTTTGAACGTTGAGTATTACCTAAACACCACCAGGGAGTGATGACCTTGGCAAATGAAATAGCTCACACAACTAGCGCATGTGAAGGACCAGACTAAGGAATGACAATACTCAGAAACAGCTGAACTAAACTACGTGCAAGCTGATCTACAGAAGTAGCCTGGGATGCAAAACTGACTAGGACAAGGAGCTGAAGCCCACTGCTGCCTTTATTCCAGTGAAGTCAGAATAAATTGTGTTGTAAGAACTATAATTTGACTGTGGCGGAGTTCATGGTCTGCAAATCCAAGTACATTACTGATAAGGGTATTTTCTGCTTGTCTCTACTCAAGGTGAATTACATACTTTTACAAAAATGAAGTGATAATTTAAGGCCATTTTCTAGATAATTCAAGCGGGTTAAATCTAATTATCCCAGACACCATTACAGCGATAACAGCCTATACAACAGAGATCTAATGCCCAAATGATGAGTCACTTCTGGAAAACAGTATTCAACGTTCAAAGTAATTAGGACAGTGCCTTAAAGTTTGTTGAAATTGGATTTTCCTTATATCTAGATAATTAAGATGAGTCAGTGATTTTCCTGAAATCTCCAGATAACTGCTCCACTTACCCTCTTGGGGTACCCGTGCAGAGCTGAATCCCTGTGGGACTTCAGGCAGAGTCCCTGGTGTTTCAGAGAAGCTGTAAGTACCTCACACTTTGTTACAGAATCCGGTTCATCACTCAGGAAGCAAAGTACAGCAACCCCCCAGATAAGTAAATGCCCATCCTGTCAACACTCAACGTGATATATTAACACGTGAGAAACTACAGTGCCTTACAACTCCCTGGAGAGACGCATGACTAAAGCTATATGCAGCCAAACTTTGGGGAAAAAATTATTGCTGAAACCAGGGAAATAACATCACCGTTCTACCCAAATATGACTCGGGGCCTTGCATGAGGCTAATGTATGTCCTGTTAAATTATCCTGTTTCCTCACTCAAGACTGCTGAGTTTGTGGCCTGTGATGAAGCTGTGTCTCCAGTGAAAGTGAAGTCGCTCAGTCGTGTCCGACTCTCTGCGACCCCAGGGACTGTAGCCCGCCAGGCTCCTCCGTCCATGGGGTTGCCAGGCAGGAGCACTGGAGTGTTGGCTGCCGTAGGGCAGTGGAAGCCGTGTCTATGCATGTGGTGCTTTCCTCCATCACCCTTGTTCTTTGGCTTCACGGGACCATCCAGATATCTGGCCTTGCTTCTATCCCCTGGTCTCCTCTCTCCTTTCTTCATGTACCTCTTCTTCCAGCTTGACTTGTAACATGCCAGTGATTGAGGTTATTGTCACACCAGTGCTTTAGATCACTTGTGTTTCACAACAATCCATCAAGTATTTGAAGCCGGTGTCCCACTGGCTTCCCACCGGTGTCTATGTATTTACTAGTGTATTTGCAATGAGAAGGACATGGCAATTCACTCCAGTACCCTTGCCTGGAAAATCCCAGGGACAGAGGAGCCTAGGGTGCTACAGTCCATGGGGTCGCAGAGTCGGACACGATTGAGAGACTTCACTTTCTTTGAAATATTTGAACCGAGAACCCAGTCTGACTTCATGGGGATCCTAATCACTACCTTTTATTTTTAAAACTTGTTTCACTTTTCCAAGCCTCCAAATATCTATATAACTTTAATTTTTCATTGATATGTAAGGCAAGTATTTTTGAGTTTACATTTTCAATGTCGAGAAGGACACGGAAAGTTGGGTCGCTTATCTAATTTCATACAGATTCGGTGACAGAACTGGGGCGATATTATATTATATATTATGTATATAGGCTCTTATATCATAGCATCCTGCTGATGTGCTTCATCGCCTGTTCTCCTCCTGGCCGCTGACCCAGTCCTCAACATGCCAGTGTCCGTGCTTCCAGCTTCTGTGCAGAGCTGCCATAATCCGGGAAGCCAGGTCTGTAATCTCTCACCAGAGTACTCTCTGTAACTCAGTCTCTGAATTGAAACTTGTGTCTTTCCCCCATATTTTGCATCCCCTGAAGCTCTTTCATGTTGTAGCTCTTAAACCTTTCCCATCCCGTAAACCTCAAGGTTGCCAGAAGCGTCAGAGGCAGTCCTCTTTGCTTCTTGCTGTTACTGCTTACTATAGAACCCCCTGACCTTCCCCTGCAAGCCAGTCCCACTGAATTGTAACTTTTAGCTCTATCACCCCGTCCCCTCTCCCGCTGCTTTTATCCGCTGACCTATGGGTTCCTCCAGTTTACCTCTCTTCAATTCTTTTTTTTAATCTAGCTTAGACTCCTTGACACATCTTCTCAAAACTGCATTCTCTCAGGTATGCTCAGCTCTCCAATACCTCGCTGTTTTCCTTCACGAGGACCTTCCTGATCATCTGAGCCCGCAGACACTGGTTTTTTCCTGAGTTTCTCCATCAGTTGCCATCATCACTATTATGACTATCACCACCACCTCTTCCAGGAGCACTGATACCATCGCAAAGCTACTACTTGTATTCTCGCCATCATTTATGGAGTGGATACCCTGCACCAGACCTGGGCTAAGTGCCTCGTGTGAATTCCCTCTCCTAATCGTCACAACAACCTTGCAAAGGAGGTGGTTTTATTATCCCCGTATTACACATGGGATCAGGGACTTGGCAAGACTGCCTGCCTGTAGCCCTTGGTCAGTACCTACGCGAATTTTTAATACAACGGCTCACTCAATAGTGACTTCAGTATAATTCAACACATTTCTAGGAGGATCAGCTTTCAGTTCAGTTCAGTTCAGTCGCTCAGTCATGTCCAACTCATTGCGACCCCATGCATTGCAGCACGCCAGGCCTCCCTGTCCATCACAAACTCCCGGAGTTTACTCAAACTCATGTCCATTGAGTCGGTGATGCCATCCAGCCATCTCATCCTCGGTCATCCCCTTCTCCTCCTGCCTCCATCCCCTCCCAGCATCAGGGTCTTTTCCAATGAGTCAACTCTTCGCATGAGGTGGCCAAAGTATTGGAGTTTCAGCTTCAACATCAGTCCTTCCAATGAACACCCAGGTCTGATCTCCTTTAGGATGGACTGGTTGGATCTCCTTGCAGTCCAAGGGACTCTCAAGAGTCTTCTACAACACCACAGTTCAAAAGCATCAATTTTTTGGCACTCAGCTTTCTTCACAGTCCAACTCTCACGTCCATACATGACCACCGGAAAAACCATAGCCTTGACCAGACAGACCTTTGTTGGCAAAGTAACATCTCTGCTTTTTAATATGCTATCTAGGTTGGTCACAACTTTCCTTCCAAGGAGTAAGCGTCTTTTAATTCCATGGCTGCAGTCACCATCTGAAGTAATTTTGGAGCCCCCCAAAATAAAGTCTGACACTGTTTCCACTGTCTCCCCATCTATTTGCCATGAAGTGATGGGACCAGATGCCATGATCTTAGTTTTCTGAATGTTAAGCTTTAAGCCAACTTTTTCACTCTCCTCTTTCACTTTCATCAAGAGGCTTTTTAGTTCCTCTTCACTTTCTGCCATAAGGGTGGTGTCATCAGCATATCTGAGGTGATTGGTATTTCTCCCGGCAATCTTAATTCCAGCTTGTGCTTCCTCCAGCCCAGCATTTCTCATGATGTACTCTGCATATAAGTTAAATAAGCAGGGTGACAATATGCAGCCTTGACTTACTCCTTTTCCTATTTGGAACCAGTCTGTTGTTCCATGTCCAGTTCTAACTGTTATGCACCAGGTTTATTCCAAACACTGGGGTTACAATAATAAACAAAACAAATAATAGCCCCTTCAAAATTTATGGTAACATGGTGAAGACATATAATTAGACATGCAATCACCACCCAGCAGGCTTATATTTGGGGGCAGACAAGAGTACAAATAGAGACCCACATACCATATGTCTAAATATTTAAAGCTGATAAACTGTTAAACAAAATATGTTCTATTCTCCTTCCTTGAAAAACATATTTCATAGAGACAAAACTGAAAAACATGAGTGTAATTATAGCCTTTATATGACTTAAAGTTGGCAAAATGTCAAAACTGACTGAATTAATTGTTATTGCATATGTCTTGAGTGTTATGTTGATGAGCTAGAGATATTTGAATGAATTAAAAAAATAAGATGTACCTAATTCATAAAAATCACAGTTTATTCCATAAAATGTGTTATTTGTCTTCATTTCACCAAATTACTAATTAAATGCTACAGTCAAGATTTTTCATATAATTTGTGTTCTCTTGTAAGTAATGTCTAAAGAATTAAAATATTAAGATATAATTCCATTAAAATGCATACAATTTGAATGTATTTTTATGAAAGTATAAATGAAAGTAAAGCTTAAAAATGAAAAAGTTCAAGTTATATTTTCAAATAAAATTTTCTCCAGCAGAAAGGTGAATGGTAGTGGCCAGGGGCTGGGAACAGGGAAAAGGGGACCGTCATCGTCCACTGGATATAGAGATTCAGTTTTGCGAGATGAAAAACTTCCAGAGATTTGTCGTGCAGCAAGACGCATGTAGCTAGCACTGCTGTGTTGTTTTTCAGTCGTGTCCACCTCCTTTGCAGCCCCGTGGACTGTGGCCCACCAGGCTCCTCTGTCCATGGCATTTCCCAGGCAAGAATGCTGGAGTGGGCTGCCACTTCCTTCTCCAGGGGATCTTCCTGACCCAGGGATCGAACCCACATCTCTTGCATTGGCCAGCAGATTCTTCACCACGGAGCCACCAGGGAAACCCAGCCCTATTACACTGTACAGTTAAAAGTGGGTTAGATGGTAAATTTTATTGTTACGTATTTTTGTTTGTTTCTTTTAAAATGTCCAAACTCTATTTAAAGTTTTAAAATTTTAAATGTACATTATTGAAAGGCTAGATTTTTATTTACCTTTTTAAATATGTCTCGTCACATGTTTTTGTTAAAAAACTATTTGCAGCTCCACTGTTAAACGTCCATCAGCTGTCAATGTAGAGAGGCAGTATCATACTTCACAGAGACCCATAGAGACAAATTCCAGGGTGGTGCACATTAGCAGCCATGTGTAACTGTCCTGAATGCCACCTTGGTGGGTGAGCAACCTTTGGAATCTCCAGTTGGAAAAAGGAGAGAAACAAGTAAACGGGAATTTGGCACTGCTGGGAAATAGTGCCTTGTTATGTAAAAATAGACTGCAAGTGAACTTTATGAAGGGAAGAATTTGACAAGTTAATTTGTCGTCTCTCTTACCTAAGAGCTTCGACTGATGCAATCCTCCTGTATTCCGAGGTGGAGTCTCGTCCCCCCAGCTCCCGGCTTAGCTGCTGACCTGTGTGGCATTTGGATGTGGTTGCCGTTTGCATTGAGGATCTAGGACAAGAAAACTGAATGTGGGGTTCCCTGGGGCTTACAGGAGGTCCTCAGGAGGACCAGTGTTTGGGATCACAGATGCCAGGGGCTAGCCCTGAGTTTAGGATCGCAAATGACCAAAGGGTCCACAGAGCTGCTAACTAAGACGCAGCATCTCCTGGCTTCCCCACCTCTGGAGCTCCTTCCTGCAGCACTGGGGGTTCCACTGCCTCCGTGGACCCTCTCTTTCGGGGGCCCCACATGCTCCCCTTTCCTTTCCTCTCAACTGTACTTGTGACTTCTTCTCTACCAAGCACTGTAAAAACCCTCTTTTCCTGAAAGTCGATGACTTAGGCAGGTTCCTTCCCAGGGTACACTCTTGAGTTTGGTGCTTTCCGGATCCAGTGCCTTTTCCCCCTGAAGATCATTTCCAGTTTTCTGAATTTGGGTCACTGGGTCCTGAAACTGGGGGACATATTTGGGGAAAGATGGATGGGATTTAACATCTCCAAAACATTCCTTATCAAAATGTCACAACTTTGATTTTTTTCCCAATTCAGATATTTTAAACTATGTTAACTAATTCCACCCCCTTTAACCACTTTTCCCATGTTGTTGGTCTTACTTTAATTTTTAAAGTTCAGATTGACATTGCTTTTAACACCTCACAAGGAAGTGCCCCATGTTTGGGGTCCCTTCCTGCTTAACGGTTGACCCTTCAGAGACATAAAGGAAGCCAAGGAAATGTTTGGGTCTTTAATTCACTCCCACATTCTGATTCATACATTTGATACATTTTACTCGGACAAGATCAGATCATCATATGTCTCATCTTTAAAGTCAGATTTTGTAAGACTCTACCTTATATGCTAGTGACCTTGTACGACAGCAATAGCAACATTAGCGACTGTCGAAAATGCCATTTAACAACAGCAAAAACACTGAAAATCTTTATGAAAGGTAATAAAAGTTAATTTTCACAGACACTTTTCAAAATTAAACAGTTGAGACACCTTACATTTTCCTCATAATTCTAAAAATAATTAGATCACAATGTGGATTAATTTCTTGTCACATTTAATTTCTTAGACAAAAGCGTTTAAAAAAAAACCCCAATGTTTCCCCATCCCCCTCCCTTTTCCCCTTGCATTTTTCTCAATAAAGATAAAGATTAGACCTGCTAGAATTAGGACTGCCAACCAAGATGGGATTTTTTTTTCATCTGGTAAGCTAATTTTCTTAAGAGAAAAGGTCATTAAACAATCAAACTTTTGATTAAGAAAGAAACCCTCACATTGACTCCTTATGATATTTTGGGTAATAGACTTGACTTGCTCAAAAATCTTATTTTCAAGAGCCCAAAATGGAAAAACATTATAGTATCCTGGCAGCCATAACGGGCTCTTAAACCACAGTTCCCTAGTGGTTGTTTAGAAAGACCCGGGTTCTGATCCCAGCTCCTCCATCCACTGCCTGGAGACTCAGTGCCTTCGTCCCTCTGAGCCTTGGTTTCTTCGCCTACAAATGGGAGATACTAACACCTCCTCGGTTGCTCTGAGGACGAAATAAGACAATCAATGTACAGTATGTAGCACAGGTCAGTATCCAGTCTATTTAAGAAAACCACCCAGAGGATGCCAGCTTGACTTTCAGGACAAACGCTGTCCACTTGGCATCAAATGGAGACTTCGAGGTAATGAAATGGCTTGGAAACAGAGAAGGACTCGGACTTTTGGGGGCCCTTTGAACCCCAGGCTCGGGGGGGTTACGGGAAGCTTGAGACTCAAGCAGGTGGTGATAGTTTCCGAGTCATCTCCTGTATTTCCCGGGAACTGTGCAACACTTGAACCCTCCCCCTGGCCTCTCACCTGCGTGGAAATGCTCCTCCCAGCAGGGCCCGGGTCAGGGGCGAGACTGAGGAGCCGGTGTGGGGGCCTGGAGGGGCCGCGCGCTGAGGGGCACCGGGGAAACCTCAGCAGCTTGAAGCGGGCATCGCGGGGCTGGGGGTGGGGGGCAGTCGGGAGGCGGGCAGCACCTTGCAGGACATCCAGCCTCATCAAGGACCGAAGTCGAGAATTGGGATAAAGCCAGAGACCGGGGTCCCTCGAGCCTAAAAGGAAGAAAGGACTTCATACCCGCCTCACTCCTGTGCATCACCTTCCCCATCTCCCCTTCTCGGGCCACCGCGCCTTCCTTTTCGGCCACCAGGCCCCACGCAGGCTGGTGCAGCCTGGCCTGGAGCCAGGCGCCAGAGTCCGGACCCCGGCTCTGCCTCTGGTCCGCACTCACAGATCACGAACCCTTCGATTCTCCATTTACTCGTCTGTAGGAGGGGATGAATGCATACCGTTGGTTTTACAGACGGGTGTGGAAGATTAAACACAAATTTCTCGGTAGGCACTAGCTCTTCTAAAACTTTGAGAAACAGTCATTTCCTGATGTACAGGGTGTGCCAGGCAGGCGTGGAAGTAGGAGGCTCGGCAGGGAGGAAATCCACCCCGTTGTCCTCCAGGAGAAAGAGCAGTTCAGTTCAGTTCAGTCGCTCAGTCGTGTCCGACTCTGCGACCTCATGAGCCGCAGCCCGCCAGGCCTCCCTGTCCATCACCAACTCCCGGAGTTTACTCAAACTCATGTCCATCGAGTCGCTGAACTCGCCTTACCAAAAGCAGAATTGGCCGCTGGATGGTCTACCTCCCCTGCCAGCCCTCCTCTTGTCCAGCTGTCTCAGCAGGCCAGGGCTGAGGGAGGCCAGGAGATATCTCCTTGCATTTCTTGTGCCCGGGAATACAGTGGCACTCAATTAATTTCGGCAAAGTGACTTGATTCTCTTTGACCATTCCTGTATCTCCAATACTGTGTAAAGTAAAGCCCGAGTTTTTCTTTTTTCTTTTTAAAAATGATTTTTAGGAAGAAAATACCTTCTGTTATATTACCTCCTTCTGATAAGACTGGCTTCTAAATCTTTAATTCGGTAACATATTTTCTTTATCCTAAACCCTCCCCTAGTCTGAACTCTGAATACATTCTTGGCATTCAATACATTATTGACTTTGTAGAAGTCAGTAATGCCCTGCCCCCAAACTCTTCCCGTCTATGTACTGTGTAGACGAAGGCGTAGAAGAGCCCCATGGATCTTTAGAACAGTTTGACTCACTTTGGAATGATTTTTGAGATTTTTTGCAGGGTCAGCCATCTGGCCCCCTGGTCCCCAGCCTCCCGCCCCCTCGTTTAGCTGGGTGATCGCTTGCTCCTGTGGTCACGTCCAGCCCCCAGCCCCTGGAGCCCTCCTCCCCTCGAGTCCACCTCCGGGTGGTTACAGTGGAGGTTGGAGAAGGAGGGGGCTCCCAGCCTCGGGGCGTCTGGGGGCGCTGCTGGAGCCGGGAGGTAAGAGCAGCCCACCCGCCTCTGGGTGGTTACAGTGGAGGATGGAGATGGAGGGGGCTCCCAGCCTCGGGGCGTCTGGGGGCGCTGCTGGAGTCGGGGGTGCGAGCAGGACAGCTGCTCGCGGCTGTTTCTGACGTCCCCACCGCCAGATGGGGCCGCGTGTCTGGCCTGCAGAAGCCGGGGGGCGGCGCAGCGAGCGGGCTCCCTGTTTAGCTCCGTGATACACACGCAGCCCAACTGTGGAGCCCACTCCGCGTGGGGACACCTGGTCACGTCTGCCTCCGCCAGACGGCGGGGGAGCGCGCCGACGTTTCTCAATGGGAGTGACAAATGGCAGCGCGCTTGAGGTTTCCGCCGGAGCAATGAACCGTTTTCTCCCTGCTGCTTCTCCGCCCTTGCTCAACCTCCGGGGACTCCCATCAGAGCAACTGGGGTCACCCCGCTCAGCCCTGCACCCCGAATCCAGGCCCGACCCTCGTGAGGCCTGAGAGGGAGGAACAAAGGCGGAGACGGCCTCTTCTCCCAGCCCAGCAGCAGCAAAGACTGGGGATTCTTTTCTTTTTTTAAACTGAGGGCGGGAATGCAAACTGGCACAGCCTCTATGGAGAACAGTGGGGAGGTTCCTTAAGAAACTGGAAATAGAACTGCCATGCGACCCAGCAATCCCACTGCTGGGCATACACCCCGAGGAAACCAGAATGGAAAAACTGGAGAGTCTTCCAAGACCCGCTTAGCAGCAGGAAACGCGCCGGCCGGCCTCTCGGAGGGGAGGGAGGTTAATAGTGTGGTGCCTTTAGGGGTCCGTTTGGGGACCACTGTTATTTAATGTGTTTATTATTGATTCGGAGGAGCGAGTGGATGGTAAGTTAGTGAAGGCTGCGGAGGGCACCAAGTTATTTCACTTAGTAAACACTGCGGAGACTTGTGGAGAATTCAGGAAGGATTTTCCTTGGAGTTAAAAGAAATTAGAAATGAATAGTCTTGTTAGATGATGTACTCCATCCCACTGGGCCAGCGTGGATTGGTTGCCAACAATAGAAAATATTTCCCAGAGTTTAATTCAACCTCAATTTTCAAATGCCTTGAGTGTGTTCACCGTCTCCCCGCCCCCGCCCCCGCCCGGCCCCACCTCCAGGAACATGGAAATTCGGTTTTCTCTCTAATGCCCTGTCTCAAATTTCTTTTTTAAAAATTCCGTCTATTACACCTCACAGCTCTAGCAGGGGGGTGGGTGCGCCTTGTTGGATTCTCAGCATTTCACCTCCTACACAGCATGATAAAAGTGGACCCTTAACATTCCTCCTAGCCATTTCTGCTCCAAAGTATTTCTTTTATGTTTTCTTTAGCCATTTTGCCATTATTCACTTTTCCTGGCCCCCAAATCTTGGTAGCTACTTCATTTCCTAATTTTCCTTTCAGACCCCCAAAATAGTCTGGTTCCAGGCCTGGCAGGTTGTCCTGATGGCCCCATTTCTTCCAGCTCCAGAGGAAGAAATTATGGAAATTTTATACAAATATGTATTTATGCAAATACTTGTTTATATACCTGTCCAATACAATGGCCTGTGGTTGAAGCTCAAAGTCCTAGAAGCCAAGTGAGTATATTGAAAATTCATTTCCAACTTGCTGTCTAGGTTCTCAAGTTCCGAGTATTTTTCTAGCTCTCTTTCTGTATTGGCGTACTATCCCCCAGTGAACTGGTTTACAGTTTTCAATTCCCAGAGCAGGGATCTCTAGGCCCCAGTGAAGTTGCATGGAGTATTTCTTGTTGTTTAAAATATTCTTGAACATGCTGAGAGATAGAACAGCTTTGATGACACATGGCTCTTAAAATGAAAGTAATTAAAAAAAAAATTGACAGCAGATTGTTTGACTACATTAGGAACATGGGTAAACATGATTTGAGGAAGAGGATGATGTGTAATGGACAATGCCCGCTAAGACAATGAAGGAGACTCTAACTTTTTACCCCACTTTCAATCAATTTTTCCCCATTTCGTAGAACCTTCCTATTTGCCCCCTTCTTGCCCTTGTGTATAATCACTTATTGAATTGCCTGCTCCACAGTGTAGATAAGGAAGAGACAGCACTGGAGAAGCTGCATGGAAAAAAATCTTCCAACTATGTTATTATTTAGAGACTTTTTATAAAGCTTTAATTCTAGCAAAGCAGGCTTCTACTTGGAGGTCTCCTTGTATTGCCTGCTCTTGTCTGAGAGGAAATTTGGTCTTCCCAGCCCAGGGTAAATACTTGGATCATCAGAGAAGGTTAAAGCCAGAGAAATCTTAAAGGTCATTTAATATTTTTGTGTGCTTTTAAATTCATTCATTAATTTTCATATTACAATTATTTTCCCCAAGCACAAGTTGGTACACGTATGATTTGCAGAAAATCTAACCCAGATTTCAGTTTAAGAAGTTATAGATGGTTTCCAATTTATGATGGTTTTTTATTTTATGATGGTGCACATTCAATATGCATCCATTAAAGACAACGTCACATTTTGAATTTTGCTCTTTTCCATGGTGTCTGAGGACAGAGGGAACAAAACTTGCACACTGCACTGAGGAGGTACCTTGAGGCTGAAGAATGAGGCGGGCAGCTCTCTGTAATCAGTGGATCTATTTATTACGTGGTAACTTACAGAGTAGAATCAGGTGGATGGTGACCCAGAGCTGTACTTCACATCTCCAAGGGGCCATCATGACAATTGTATAGTTAACCTAGGGTGTGGGGGAATGTGCTTGCAGGCGGCAGGTACATTCCTAAGTTAAAATTTATGATGGAGACTCATCTCATGGGTGCCAGGAATATATCAGTGAAGGTCTTAAAGGTCATTCTAATTAACCCTTTGGTTTCTCAGTGCTAGAATGGAGCAGCACAGGTTTAAACTCCCTGCTTGAATGGGTGAAACAAGTCCAGCAACTCATTCTTGAGTAGGGGAATCAAGAAAAAAATTTGACACATGTGCATTAAAAAAATGACTGTCAAAAAGGACAGTTGTGCTGCTGTAAGCGTAAAACGGTAAGCGGGACCCGCAAGCTTGTGTAGCGTGGGCAGCAAGAGACCTCGGCTCATTCATCTCTTACCAAGTCACTTCTTTTCTCCCTGGAAGCCTACCTTCTCTCTCGCTTTTTAATTTTATTTTATATTGGAGTATAGTTGATTATTGTGTTCATTTCAAGTGCACAGCAAAGTGATTGCTATACACACACATTTATCTGTTCTTTTTGAATTCTTTTCCCATTTAGGTTATTACAGAATATTGAGCAGAGGTCCCTGTGCTAGACAGTAGGTCCTTGTTGAGTATCTCTTTTAAATATAGTAGTGTGTACATGTCAATCCCAAACTTCCAATCTATCCCTTCTCCCCTCCCTCCCCCCCAGTAACCGTAAGTTCATTCTATGAGACTGTGAGTCTGTTTCTGTTTTGTAAATAAGTTCATTTGTATCATTTTTTGAATACTCCACATATAAATCATATCATATGATATTTATCTTTCCCTGACTTACTTCACTCAGGATGATAACCTCTAGGCTCACCCGTGTTGCTTCAAATGGCTTTATTTCATGACTTTTAATGGCTGAGTAATATTTCCTTGTATATATGCACCACGTCTTCTTTATCCGTTCATCTGTTGATGGCCATTTAGGTCGCGTCTATGTCTTGGCTATTGTAAATATTGCTGCAGTGAATATTGGGGTGCATTTCAATTTATGGTTTTTCAAATTATGGGTCTTTTCAATTTAAGGTTTTCTCAGGTATATGCCTAAGAGTGGGATTGCAGGGTCATATGGTAGTTCTATTTTTAGCTTTCTGAGGAACTTCAATGCTGTTCTCTGTTGTGACTGCACCAGTTTACATTCTCACCAACAGGTAGGAGGGTTCCCTTTCCTCCACACTCCCTCCAGTGTTTATTATTTGTAGACATTTTGATGATGGCCGCTTCTGACTGGTGTGAGGTGATATTGCATTTTAATTTCGATTTGCATTCCTCTAATAATTAGTAATGTTGAACGTCTTTTCATGTGCCTTTTGGCATCTGTATGTCTTCTTTGGAGAAGTGTCTGTTTAGGTTTTCTGCTCATTTCTTGATTGAGTTTGCTTTTTTACAAACAGGCACTTGAGCTCTTTGTAAATTTTGAAGATTAATCCCTTGTTGGTCACATTGTTTGCAAGTGTTTTCTCCCATTCTGTGGGTTGTCTTTTCCTTTTGTTTCCTTCTCCATCTGAGTGTGTAGGTTTTTGGAGGAGACATATGAGGAGCTTTGGGGGAAGCATACGGGACTAGCCCAGCCAACCGGCTCAGCCTAATCAACACGGGTAATTATGGGGTAAGACGTCACATTCAGGTCATTCTCACATGAAAAGTGAATAAAATAAAAAAGCCATTGTCAAGAGTGAGTTTGGTGATGGGTTAGTAATAGGAAATGGTGTCTTCTTATCTCCGGAAGTGCTTCCCAGACTCCATCTCAGTACCTGTTTCTGCAGGAAGCATCTGCACCCCTAGGTGCAGTGACATGCCCCTCCTACCCTCCCCCAGGACCGAGGTCCTCACTCCTCCGGCTGGTGGGGGTACAGGCCGAGGCGGTGGCTGACCACTGTAGCTGCCTCAAGCCAGGAACTGGAGAGCCCAGGCTGGAGAGAGCTGCCTTGCCCCACGCCACATCGCCAAATGTCTTATCCTGAGAGCACTCCTCAGTAAACTCCCTCCGTGCTGCTTCTCAGAGTCTGCTTCCCAGGGAACCTGACCAAGGCAGATGTTTAGGACAGATACAGCCCGTGACAAAAGCATAGGACTGGAAGCTCAGATCAGTCAAGCACTCATCATATCAACAACTGTCAGAATCCCTGAAACACTTTTAAAAAATTCATATGCCCAGGGTCACACCCAGCTCTATCGACTCTGGGCTGTAGTTCTCAGTGACTGTGTCTTGAAAAGCTTCCCAGGCGACTCTGAGGGATGTCCTTGTTTGAGAATACCTGGGAAGAAAGATCCAGTGTTTCCTACGCGTTATTTCCCACCCCGACCCCCCAACACCTAAGACAAAGCCTGACATATGACAACACTCCATAAATGCTAAGTTAATGAATGAAGTCCCCAAAGTCACAGAGTGGTTCATCACAAAGCCCTGGGACTCGTGACCCATTGCTTCCACTGCTGGAAGTTCTTCTTTTTTTTTTTTTTCCTTAACCACACTGTCTTAGCACTATCTTAATCATAACTCCTTTGGCAATTGTTTGTTGAACTTAAAATTCCTCTTGGCCATGGCAACAAAAATAAAACCACACAGAAAGCTGTATACTAATGGGCTCTGTTAATAATTTGACCACCAAATTATATCATACCCTCTGCACTGCCATCCCCCACTTCAGAGTCAACCGTGCTGGAAAGATGATGGATACACATATTAGTCTCTGGCTGTAATGAACACATCCATTATAACAGCAACAGTAACTGAAACAGGGATTATGTGCTTGGTGAAAACATCTCCAGCGCCTTGTAAACACCTCAACCTTCTGGAAGCCCCCCTGTGGGCCTATTTACTGCCTCTACGATGCAAGGTAGCTACTGTCTAATTATACACAACTGGCTGGGTTAATCCTGTATAATAATAATTAAAAACAATTCATATTTTTTTTTCTTTTTCTCTCTTTATTAACTTTAAACTTTTAAAAGCCTCTGAGGTCCCTGTAGAATCAAAAGCTTATTAAAATATCAAGACACGCAAGCCTTTTCAAGTGCATATTATTACATTTGTTTTTGTTAACATGACAAGGCCCGAAAGAAACTCAGCAGACTTTTGTAGATCAAAACAAAGGCAGTCGTGAGAGAAACTGGAGCGCCTGTGCAATGTCACCCAGAGTCATAAAGAAAACAGCCGGCCCCAGGAGCCTGCCTCCGCAGCGGACCAGGTGGCCGGGGCAAGGCAGGGGACAGGACTGGCAGCTGGGAGACCGTCCCAGCTCGCTGCCAGGAACCCACGGCCCGTGGGGACCATCCCTGGGAGGCCTCCTGGGCTCCAGGGGCTTCCGGCTACCTTGGCTACCTGACCCGTGGAACCCTGGAGTCAGATCCAGCCCGCAGGAGAGAGGCTGCTGCAAAATCCCAGGGAACAGGGGAAGGAGGCTGCTGCTTGGCCGTGGGAGAATGAAAAGGAGGGTTGCATACATAAAGCCCGCATGCACGTCCTGGGGCCATTGATGAGACCAACACGCTCCAGCCTCCCATGGGCCTGCTCTCCAGGCCACAGGCTTCGGGCTGCCCTTCCTTGATTCTCTTCCCCTTTGGAAACTGCCCTTTGCCTTATTTCACCTCTGTGAGGCTTGGGAGGTGGGGGTTGGGGCTAAGTTGTGTTCTCAGTGTGACTGACTGGGCCGCTGGCCTCCCTGGGGTGGCCTGAGTCCCCGAAGACTCTTGGCTTAACCCAGGTAAGACCAATTACTAATTCCCGAAGTGGCCCCCTTTTATTCCCCAACCAAGAAAGAAGCGCATATGTTCTGTGGAGTACCCGAACATTAGAGGGAGAGGGTTGGAGTTGTGGGGAAGGGGGAGATTCCCTTGCTTATCCAACTCACTAATTAGCCCTAAGTAATTTTAACTGGTCTCAAGAAGCAGAGGAGAGTGTGAGTCCACACAGGCCATACACAGGCATTTGCTAGTCTTACCCAAGCCGTGATGTTATCTGTCTGAGCACCTTCTGGGGTCAGGCCCTGTGCTGCGTGTTTTGCAAATGGGTAACCTCCCATTTGAGGCAGGGAACCATATGTAGCTCAAATTCACGTCCCCAGTACAGCGATTATGCTTAGTACATATTTATTAAATGGATGATCTCACTTATAATCCTCACAGTAACTTCAAGGAGGCATTAAAATTCCCATTTAGCAGATGCAAAAGTGAGGCTTGGCAGTTTGCCCAAGGCCCCACTTCAGTGACTTTCTTCCCTTGGGTCTCACATCATCACCCTCTCTGGGTTTCTGTCCCCCCTCCTTTACCCATCCCTCCTCTTCTTCGTGACCTCTTCATTTCAGAGTACCTTCTTTTCTCAATGTGCTCCATTGGAAATCTCACTGAACCCCGTGGCTTGAAATACTGACAACTAACTCCTTCTTTTCTATTTCCAGCCCAGACGTCTCTCCCACACTCCAGACTTGGATCTCCAACTGCTGTGCGGCATCTCTTCATCTCCGTTTGGAGGTCTTTGAGATATTTCAATCTCAGTGTGTTGAAAATTAAAGTCCTGATTCTCCTCCACCAAGTTTACTTTGCGTGGTGCCCTCCCCAACCCAGGGATGGCAGCTCCACCCTTCCTGTGACTCAGGCCAAAAAGAGAGGCCTCCCCCCGGCTCCTCCCCTTCTCTAGTTCCCTGTCCACCCTCTGTCCTCAGCCCTTTAAAACTGACCCTCTGGTCTGAGCTTTCAGTATCTCTTGCCTGGATTATTATAGCAGCTCCTGCTCTCTCTGCATCTAGCCTTGCCCCCCTAATACTGCAGCTTGATCATGCCAGTCCTTTGCTCACGATCCTACAACACACACCATTTAAGCCAGAGTTAAAAAAAAAAAAAAATCTAAATCTTTCAAAAACCTACAGTGTCCAACATGACCTACTACCTTCCCTTAGTTGCTAGATCATTTTTTAAGTTCTCCCCCGATGCCTTCAACTCTAGCCATCCCACCCCCACCTTTGTTCTGGCTGTTCCTTCTACCTAAAATATGCTTCATCCAGAAATTCCCAAGCCTAACTCATGCGCCTTAACTCCTTGTGCAGATCCCACTTTCTCACCGATGCCGCCAGGACAGTGCAGCTTAGTCAATGAGATAAGTACGGAAGTTGGGAGTGTATAGGAATTTTCTTATAGCAGCTTGTCATTGTTGCGACGTCCACGTGTGGGGTCTCTTGGGAGAATGTCGGTCAGCCCAGGTACTGTTGCTCTTGGGGGTGAGTCACGTGTATGCCAGCTTGCTTCCTAGTTCTGCACAGTAGATCCAAGCATCCGCCCACCACACATTGGAATATAAAAAGCTACTTCCCCGTCACAGTAGATTTGGGAAGAACTGACTGTTCTAGAGAGTACATGAGTGTCAGGGAGACGGTTCAGTGTTATGCTGGGACTTCAGGCTGGGGGAAAGAATTCTCTCTGTTGTCTCCAGATGACCTGACAAGGTGACTTTCAAACACCTACTGGCTTCTCCTTCTCTCACTTTACCCAAGACTTTTATTCTCATTTTCCCCTGGAAGTTTGTATGTGATCCACTCGGTTAACTTGGAGAGAGAAAGGGGAGAGATAGAGCTAGGGAGACAAAGAACACAGCTGCTGAGCTTGACAGCTGCTGCCTCTGTTACTGAAACTGGGAATTAACCGAATTGGAGAGATTAGATGGAATTAGCAAGCTGTTGGATGGATCTCCTGGGAGCTGCCTCCCTTTGAGCTGGTGGGGGTGGGGGTCAGGGGAGGAGGACCGGGGTAGGAAGCTCCCTGAAGACCCTGTGGGTGAGCGCTCAGCCAGGTTCAGTCTGAGCTGCAATCAGCCCCCCGCCAGTGAACTCAGGGGCTTGGTCTCCCCAGCTGTGCCCCCTTCTCAGACTCCGCAGCTCCCTTCCCCCACTGCGGGCGTTTTCTGCCTTGCCTTTCTATCACCTGTGGTAAAGCAGTTATCTTGATCAGGGAAGCATGAAGGGCTCTGACATTTTAATTATCGTCTGTCTCCTTGAACAACACGAATAAGAGGAAAAACAAATCCCCTAAGAGCCACCCGCTGGAGGGCTTTGCCAGGTCTCGTTTTACCCTACCCCTCGTTGTATACAGCTAAGTAGGGTCCAGGCCAAGAGTTACAGGAAGAAAGAGGGCGAGGGAAACGCAAGGCCGTGTGGGGCCTGCGGAGCAGAGCTGAGATGGCCCGGGAGGCTGGGCGCGCTGTGTGACGAGCGAGCACCACCTCGGCCCTTCGCCGAGCATTTGTGCCGGTCATACAGGCAAGTCACGTGATCTCTCTGCCTCTGCTTCCCAGGCAGGTAAGCGCTCAGACCACAGGCAGTGGGTAGCAGGTGCTTTTGGTGGTCTACGCTTCCGTGCATCTTACTAGTGTCTGTACATCTTTTACTCTCTTCCTCTCTCCCTGCAGTCCCAGAATTATGCTCTCTTTCTCCTCCCAAGAGGTTCTACAGCCTCATCCCTGTGACTATTATGTTACACTGCAAAGGGACATTAAGGTGCAGATGAAATTACCATGGCTAATCACCAGTTCAGTTCAGTTCAGTCGCTCAGTCGTGTCCAACTCTTTGCAACCCCATGGACTGCAGCATGCCAGGCCTCCCTGTCCCTCGCCAACTCCCGGAGTTTATGCAAACTCATGCCCATCATGTTGGTGATGCCATCCAACCATCTCATCCTCTGCTGTCCCCTTCTTCTCCTGCCTTCAATCTTTCCCAGCATCAGGGTCTTTTCCAATGAGTCAGCTTTTCGCATCAGGTGGCCAAAGGATTGGAGTTTCAGCTTCAGCAACAGTTCTTCCAGTGAACACCCAGGACTGATCTCCTTCAGGATGGACTGGTTGGATCTCCTTGCAGTCCAAGGGACTCTCAAAGTCTTCTCCAGCACCACAGTTCAAAGGCATCAGTTCTTTGGTGCTCAGTTTCCTTTATAGTTCAACTCTCACATCCATACATGACTACTGGAAAAACCATAGCCTTGACTAGTCCGCTTGGCTAGTCACCAAGGGTCATCAAAAGTGGAAGAAGAAGGCAGGAGAGAAGGTCAGAGGGACGCAGTGTGAGGATTCAACTCCCTGGGTGGCTTTGAAAATGGTAGAGAGAAGTCACGGGGTGGCAAGGCATACAGGCAGTCTCAAGAAACCAGAAAAGGCCAGGAAAGGATAATTTTTTTCCCCCAGGATTCTTTCCCGCAGCTTCCAGAAGGCATGTCCTGCGAACACCTTGGTTTCAGCCCCAGGAAGCCCATGTCAAAGTTCTGGACTCCATAACTATAAGATAATAAATTTGTGTTGTTTCAAGTCACTGGAATTGTGGTCACATGTTACAGCAGCAGTAGGAAGCTGAGACACGTCTCACTTTGTCTGGTACTTATAGAGCTGTGCGAAGACCAGGCTCTTATTTAATTGTCACTGGACATCCAGCACATGCTCACTGAGCTCCTGTTATGCATTTAGCATTGTTCCAGGGTCTTCCAGAGTGGGAGGGATGCAGGACTCTGTCTGCTAGGACTTGCCATCTAATTGGAGAAAATAGACACATATGTATGAAATTCATGATACTAAGTGGGTGACGAGCTACAGGAAAGAATGGCGTGTTCACTGTGGGGACACTGGTTTGAAGGGCTGGCTAGGATCTGGATATTTCACAGACTTGACATTCATATGAAAGAATTATGCATGTTTCATGATGTGCAGTTGAAAGAATGCAGGTGGTTTGACTTTCTGCCTTCCTGACTGACAGAAAAAGACAACGAGTAGAACTAAAATTGTTTTCTAACTCTGTTGCTTCTTAACTGTCAACTCTAGGATACATCACTTTATCCTCTTTGTCTATAAAATGTGGAATATACCCAGATTTTATATGGATTAAGTAAGACATGACCTATGAAAGCACTTTGTAAGCTATCAAGATACATAAAAATAAGCTTTTCCCCCTCTGATATCTTTTGTAAAAGTTGGTAGCTTATATTACCATCTTCAGTAGTTAGGCATAAAAACTGATGCCAGCAACTTTGGACTTTATCCAGGGAATGTCAGATAAAGACTTAGGGGTGCTTTTGTAAAATTGTTAACTACAAACAAATAGCTCCTCTCCTACATGCAAGGCGTCTCTGTAAACACCAGAACAAGGTAGCCTCTGGAAGAGATCTTTGGGGGAAGTAAGAACTACATTCAATATCCTGTGATAAACCATAATGGAAAAGAATGTCTGTATGTGTATAGCTGAATCACTTTGCTGCTCAGCAAAATTAACACATTTCTTAATCAACTATACTTCAATACTGTATCCCTAAAAATGAAAGAAACCATTTGCTTAGGATCACAGGGTAAGTGACGTACCACACAAAGCCGGAAAAGTCAAGGTTCGTGATTCTGTCTAGTTCTAAGAGCCCCACTTCTTGAGTTTGGGGCTTCAGGACCACATCCACTGTACATCAAAGCTCTCTGGGAGGTGCACGCATATACCCAGTATTAGATGAGAGTGGGTTTTGACAAGGAAGTACCCAGGAATCCCCAGGGACTCGACTCCAAGACAGTGTCTGGTCTGACATTTATTTCTATTTTCCCTGGCCGGAGACCATCCAGCTCCACAGACTAGGAGTCACCCTCTGACCTTCCCCGGGGTCCCAGCCCACCCCGCAAGGTCATCACGAGGAGCAAATGAGCTGGAGCTGCAGAAGCTTTGCAAACTGGAAAGCAGGGCCTCTCAAATGTGATTCCAAATCGGCAGCAGCAGCGTGACCTGTTAGAAATGCAGGTCCTCTGTGTTTCCACCCCACACCAGTGAGTCGGAAACTCTGGGGGTGAGATCTAGCACACGGTGCTTTGGTAAGCCCTCCAGGGCAGGCTGGTGCCTGCGGGTGGTTTGAGAACCACCTCTGCCCACTCGCAGGGTCTCCCTGGTGGCTCAGACAGTAAAGACCTTGCCTCCAATGAGGGAGACAGGTTCGATCGCTGGGTCAGGAAGATTCCCTGGAGGAGAGCATGACAATCCACTCCAGTCTTCTTGCCTGGAGAATCCCATGGACAAAGGAGCCTTGTGGGCTACAGTCCGTGGGGTCGCAGAGAGTCGGACTCAACTGAGCAACTGGCACTCACTAACTGCCCACTTACAACATTGCTTCTTTTCCTGCGTGTTTCCTGGTACTTCTAGCGTGGAATATGTGACTTTTCCCTCTTAGGAGAAGTAATAGTCCTGCTTGGCCTGGGACTGTCCCGGTTGTACCACTGGAAGCTTCTTGTTCCTAGAAAGCCCCTTACTTCCAGGACAATCAGGGTGTTTGGTCTCCCTGGAGACGATTTCTCTAACACTGCCTGGAGCTCACTGCCTCCTCTCCAGCCGACTCCTCCATCCACTCTCAGCACCACAACCCGACTTCCAAACTTCACTGAGCCTGTTCTTGCCTATGGAATAGCATCCAGCCGGTGGAAGGCAAGAAACGAGCTTACTACAAGGCAGTACTGATTCAGTATCTACTCGAGCCAGCCAGCCATTTGTTTGCTCATTCATTGGTTTCTTTTTGTCTGCACCCATACAACCACCACTGGGCAAGATGTTAAGGGTACAGAGATTGAGAGCCCGGCAATTTACTTAACCAGCTTTCCCCTCTGAAATTGCAACAAAAATGCTAGCAGCCTGCTCATCAGACTGTGAGGGTAAAATGAAACCACAGATAAAAAGCGTGTGCTTCGGTCTGGCACGCTCGCAAACGGGCGCTCCTTTGCACACCGTCTCTCCTCTCCGGCCCCTCCTGCCGGGCCACTGCAGTCCAGCACAGGCTGGTCACTCTGCAGCCCAGGGGGCTCTCGGTGTTTATGCATCTCAGTGCCCACCCCTCGACCCTGCTCGCCAATCCTCCCTGTGGCCTCAGACACACCCTGTAAACTCACCGACCCCTAACTGCTCCTCCAGTTTCTATCTCTTCCTTTTGGGACCATATCCTCTGCCTTATTTGTCCTGCGGAAACCTTCACAAAGGACTTTCAATGTCAGTTGCTCCAAGAAGCCCTTCTTGACCTCCTTAAGTGAACAAAGAATATGGCCTTTAATCTGTTTCATCGTTTGTCTTTTCATGTCTGTGGGGCAACATGTGATGCTTATTCTAGTATCCTTCCAGGACCTGGCAGAGCGGAGGGCAGGAATCACACTAGGCTGTCATTGTACGGTAACGTGAGGAGTGCAGTGGCAGAGAAAGGGGCAGGCACCCATGGGCAGAGAGAGGACCCTGGGATTGTCTTCAGAGGAGACGCTGAAGCTCCTTATTCAGGTGCTCCTGGATGAGGGTGCCGAGAGCCAGGTAGAATTTTACCAGGTGAAATGCATTGGATCACATGTTCTGGAAGGCCAGAAAGTGGAAGTGAAGTTGCTCAGTTGTGTCCAACTCTTTGCAACCCCAGGAACTGTAGCCCACCAGGCTCCTCTGTCCATGGGATTTCCCAGGCAAGAGTACTGGAGTGGGTTGCCATTCTCTTCTCCAGAGCATCTTCCCGACCCAGGAATCAAACCCAGGTCTCCTGCATTGCAAGCAGATGCTTTACCGTCTGAGCCACCAGGGAAGCCAGAACCAACTCAGATGCCTGCAGGTATGGGGCAGGCAATGTGTGAGCAGCCCTGCAGACAGAATGAGCACTGACTAAAAGTCTAAAGGGGGCAGGGCTCCAGCCCAGCGTTTCCTGGTGGGCATGCATGCCTGGCATTGTCAGCTTGTCCACTTTTTCAAGAGGAGCCACAACTTCTGATTAGTTTCCCTCAAAGACGTGCTTCCCACCCACACCTGGGCCTCCATGGCTCCAGTGCCTGTTTCCTTGGTGCTGGCTATGAGGATCGGTGTGGCTCTCCACAGAGTTTCTAGAAGGATTTGCCCCGAAGTCACAAGGAATTGTAGAAATACAGCAGGTTCCATCGCCAAGGGATGGCAAGTATGTCAATTCCCCTTATTACTTACGATAATGATAGACTTACTTCTTGCTTGTGGCAAATGATGGGATGGTTTTAGTGATCCTGGTAGATGTACAAGGAATACACATACTCAATTTAAATGTATGAATATTAAGATGAAGACCAGGCTAGAGGAATTCTTTTTCAAGCAACACTGTGCATTAAAAGGTAGTACTATCTTCAGGACATTCCAACCAAATGCAGAAGAATATACCTTCTTCTCAAGTGCACATGGAACATTCTCCAGGATGGACCATGTCTTGGGTCACAAATCAACCCTTAGTAAATTTAAGAAAATTGAAATTG
Organism: Cervus elaphus; assembly: GCF_910594005.1. Taxonomy (NCBI): domain Eukaryota; kingdom Metazoa; phylum Chordata; class Mammalia; order Artiodactyla; family Cervidae; genus Cervus; species Cervus elaphus. Next base: position 105,719,413 of record NC_057823.1, on the reverse strand, counting down.
TATCAAGCATCTTCTCCAACCACAATGCTATGAGACTAGATATCAATTACAAGGGGGAAAAAAACTGTAAGAAACACAAACACATGGAGATTAAACAACACGTTTCTGAATAACCAACAGGTTACTGAAGAAATCAAAAGGAAAGTCAAAAAATTTCTAGAAACAAATGACAATGAAAACATGAAAATTCAAAACCTATGCACTGCAGCAAAAGCAGTTCTAAGAGGGAAGTTTATAGCAATACAGTTCAGTTCATTTCAGTTCAGTTGCTCAGTCGTGTCCAACTCTTTGTGACCCCATGCACTGCAGCACGCCAGGCCTCCCTGTCCATCACAAACTCCTGGAGTTTACTCAAACTCATGTCCATCGAGTCGGTGATGCCATCCAGCCATCTCATCCTCGGTCGTCCCCTTCTCCTCCTGCCCCCAATCCCTCCCAGCATCAGGGTCTTTTCAAATGAGTCAACTCTTCCCATGAGGTGGCCAAAGTATTGGAGTTTCAGCTTTAGCATCAGTCCTTCCAATGAACACCCAGGACTGATCTCCTTTAGGATGGACTGGTTGGATCTCCTTGAAGTCCAAGGGACTCTCAAGAGTCTTCTACAACACCACAGTTCAAGAGCATCAATTCTTCGGTGCTCAGCTTTCTTCACAGTCCAACTCTCACATCCATACATGACCACTGGAGAAACCATAGCCTTGACCAGACGGACCTTTGTGGGCAAAGTAATGTCTCTGCTTTTTAATATGCTATTTAGGTTGGTCATAACTTTCCTTCCAAGGAGTAAGCGTCTTTTAATTTCATGGCTGCAGTCACCATCTGCAGTGATTTTGGAGCCCCCCAAAATAAAGTCTGACACTGTTTCCACTGTCTCCCCATTTATTTGCCATGAAGTGATAGGACCAGATGCCATGATCTTAGTTTTCTGAATGTTAAGCTTTAAGCCAACTTTTTCACTCTCCTCTTTCACTTTCACCAAGAGGCTTTTTAGTTCCTCTTCACTTTCTGCCATAAGGGTGGTGTCATCAGCATATCTGAGGTTATTGGTATTTCTCCCGGCAATCTTGATTCCAGCTTGTGCTTCTTCCAGCCCAGCGTTTCTCATGATGTACTCGTCATATAAGTTAAATAAGCAGGGTGACAATATGCAGCCTTGACATACTCCTTTTCCTATTTGGAACCAGTCTGTTGTTCCATGTCCAGTTCTAACTGTTGCTTCCTGACCTGCATCCAGATTTCTCAAGAGGCAGGTCAGGTGGTCTGATTTGCCCATCTCTTGAAGAATTTTCCACAGTTTATTGTGATCCACACAGTCAAAAGCTTTGGCATAGTCAATAAAGCAGAAATAGATGTTTTTCTGGAACTCTCTTGCTTTTTCGATGATCCAGCAAATATTGGCAATTTGATCTCTGGTTCCTCTGCCTTTTCTAAAACCAGCTTGAACATCTGGAAGTTCTTGGTTCACGTATTGCTGAAGTTTGGTTTGGAGAATTTTGAGCATTACTTTACTAGCGTGTGAGATGAGTACAATTGTGCGGTAGTTTGAGCATTCTTTGGGATTGCCTTTCTTAAGGATTGGAATGAAAACTGACCTTTTCCAGTCCTCTGGCCAGTGCTGAGTTTTCCAAATTTGCTGGCATATTGAGTGCAGCCCTTTCACAGCATCATCTTTTAGGATTTGAAATAGCTCAACTGGAATTCCATCACATCCACTAGCTTTGTTTGTAGTGATGCTTTCTAAGGCCCACTTGACTTCACATTCCAGGATGTCTGGCTCTAGGTGAGTGATCACACCATCATGGTTATCTGGGTCATGAAGATCTTTTTTGTACAGTTCCTCTGTGTATTCTTGCTACCTCTTCTTAATATCTTTTGCTTCTATTAGGTCCATACTATTTCTGCCCTTTATTGAGCCCATTTTTGTATGAAATGTTCCCTTGGTATCTCTAATTTTCTTGAAGAGATCTTTAGTCTTTCCCATTCTGTTGTTTTCCTCTATTTCTTTGCATTGATCACCGAGGAAGGCTTTCTCATCTCTCCTGGCTATTCTTTGGAACTCTGCATTCAAATGGGAATATTTTTCCTTCTCTCCTTTGCTTTTCGCTTCTCTTTGTTTCACAGATATTTGTAAGGCCTCCTCAGACAACTATTTTGCCTTTTTGCATTTCTTTTCCATGGGGATGGTCTTGATCCCTGTCTCCTGTACATGTCATGAACCTTCATCCATAGCTCATCAGGCTCTCTGTCTATCAGATCTAGTCTCTTAAATCTATTTCTCACTTCCACTGTATAGTCATAAGGGATTTGATTTAGGTCATACCTAAATGGTCTAGTGGTTATCCCTACTTTCTTCAGTTTAAGTCTGAATTTGGCAATAAAGAGTTTATGATCTGAGCCACAGTCAGCTCCCAGTCTTATTTTTGCTGACTGTATAGAGCTTCTCCATCTTTGGCTGCAAAGAATATAATCAATCTGATTTCAGTGTTGACCATCTGGTGATGTTCATGTGTAGAGTCTTCTCTTGTGTTGTTGGAAGAGGGTGTTTGCTATGAGCAGTGTGTTCTCTTGGTAAGACTCTATTAGCCTTTGCCCTGCTTCATTCCGTACTCCAAGGCCAAATTTGCCTGTTACTCCAGGTACCTCACGAAACAAGGAAAACATCGAATAGACAACCTAGCTTTACACCTGAAGCAACTGGAAAAAGAATGCAAAAGAAAGCCCCAAAATTAGCAGAAGGAAAGAAATCATAAGACCCGAGCAAAAATAAATGGAAAAGCAATGAAAGAAACAACCGTAAAGATTAATGAAACTAAAAGCTGGTTCTTTGAGAAGCTAAAGAAAATTGACAAACTCTTAGCCAGACTCATCAAGAAAAAAAGAGAAGAATCAGATCAACAAAATTTAGAAATGAAAAAGGAGAGGTTACAACAGACAATGCAGAAATACAAAGGATTATAAGAGACTATTATGAACAACTATATGGCAACCCAGATAGCATATTAAAAAGCAGAGACATTACTTTGTCAAGAAAGGTCTGTCTAGTCAAGGCTATGGTTTTTCCACTGATCATGTATAGATTTGAGAGTTGGACTATAAAGAAAGCTAAGCACTGAAAAATGGATGCTTGTGAACTGTGGTGTTGGAGAAGACTCTTGAGAGTCCCTTGGACTGCAAGGAGATCCAACCAGTCCATCCTAAAGGAGATCAGTCCTGGGTGTTCATTGGAGGGACTGATGTTGAAGCTGAAACTCCAATACTTTGGCCACCTCATATGAAGAGTTAACTCTTTGGGAAAGACCCTGATGCTGGGGAAGATTGAGGGCAGGAGGAGAAGGGGACAACAGAGGATGAGATGGTTAGATGGCATCACTGACTCAATGGACAGGGGTTTGGGTAAAATCTGGGTGTTTGTGATGGACAGGGAGGCCTGGTGTGCTGTGGTTTATGGGGTTGCAAAGAGTTAGACATGACTGAGTGACTGAACTGAACTGATATGGCAATAAAATAGATAACCTGGAAGAAATGGACAGATTCTTAGAAAAGTTCAATCTTCCAAGACTGAACCAGGAAGAAATAGAAATTATGAACAATCCAATTACAAGCACTGAAATTGAAGCTGTGATAAAAAATCTCCAAAACAAACAAACAAACAAACAAACAAAAACAAAAGCCCAGGACCAGATGGCTTCACAGGAGAATTCTATCAAACACTTAGAGAAGAGCTAATGCCTATCCTCTAAAACTCTTTCAAAAAGTTGCAGAGGAAGGAACACTTCCAAACTCATTATACAAGGCCACCATCACCCTGATACCAAAACCAGACAAAGAAAACACACACAGACACAGACTACAGACCAATAGCACTGGTGAAAATAGGTGCAAAAATCCTCAACAAAATTTTAGCAAACAGAATTCAGCAACACATCTAAAAGCTCATACACCATGATCAAATTGGGTTTATTCCAGGGATACAAGGATTCTTCAACATACACAAATCAATCAATGTGTATACCATATTAACAAATTGAAAGGTAAAAACCATATGATAATCTCAATAGATTCAGAAAAAAGCCTTTGACAAAACTCAGCATCTATTTATGATTAAAACTCTTCCAAAAAATGGGCATAGAAGGAACCTGCCTGAACATAATAAATGCCATATATGATAAGCCTACAGCAAATATTATTCTCAATGGTGAAAAACTGAAAGCATTCCCCCTAAGGTCAGGAATAAGACAAGAGTGTCCACTTTCCCCACTATTATTCAACATAGATCTGGAAGTCCTAGCTACAGCAGTCAGAGAAGAAAAAGAAATAAAAGTAATCCAGATCAGAAAAGAAGTAAAGTTCTCACTGTTTGCAGATGACATGATACTGTACATAGAAAACCCTAAAGATAATATCAGAAAATTACTGGAGCTAATAAGTGAATTTACAAAAGTTGCAGGATACAAAATCAATACACAGAAATCTCTGGCATTTCTATATACTAAGAAAAATCAGAAAGAGCAATTAAGTAATCAAGTCCATTCACCATTGCAACAAAAAGAATTAAATAAACTTACCTAAGGAGACAGGAGAACTGTATACAGAAAATTATAAGACACTAATCAAAGATGACATAAATGGATGGAGAGATATTCTATGTTCCTAGGTAGGAAGAATCAATATTGTGAAAATGACTATACTACCAAATGCAATCTACAGATTTAATGCAATCCCTATCAAGTTACCAATGACATTTTCCACAGAACTAGAACAAAAAATTTCACAATTCACATGGAAACACAAAAGACCCCGAATAGCCAAAGCAATCTTGAGAGAGAAGAATGGAGCTGGAGGAATCAACCTTCCCGACTTCAGGTTATACTACAAAGCTACAGTCATCAAGACAGTATGGTACTGGCACAAAAACATAAATATAGACCAATGGAACAAGATAGAAAGCCCAGAAACAAACCCATGCACCTATGGGTATCTTATTTTTGACAAAGGAGGCAATAATATACAGTGGGGCAAAGACAGCCTCTTCAATAAATGGTGCTGGGAAAACTGGACAGCGACATGTAGAAGAATGAAATTAGAACACTACCTAACACCATACACAAAGATAAATTCAAAATGGATTAAAGACCTAAATGTAAGACCAGAAACTACAAAACTCTTAGAGGAAAACATAGGCAGAACAGTTGATGACATAAATCAAAGCAAGATCCTCTATGACCCACCTCTTAGAGTAACAGAAATAAAAACAAAAGTAAACAAGGGGGACCTGATTAAACGTAAAAGCTTCTGCACAGCAAAGGAAACTATAAGCAAGGTGAAAAGACAACCCTCAGAATGGGAGAAAATAATAGCAAATGAAACAAGTGAAAAAAGATTAATTTTCAAAATATACAAGCAGCTCATACAACTCAATGCCAGCAAAACAACCCAATCCAAAAGTGGGAAAAAGACCTAAACAGACATTTCTCCAAAGACATACAGATGGCTAACAAACACATAAAAAGATGCTCAACATCACTTATTATTAGACAAATGCAAATCAAAACTACAATGAGATATCACCTCACACCAGTCAGAATGGCCATCATCAAAAAGTCTACAAACAATAAATGCTAGAAAGGGTGTGAAGAAGAGGGAACACTGTTGCATTATTGGTGGGAATGTAAATTGATACAGCCACTATGGAAGATGGTATGGAGATTCCTTAAAAAACTAGGAATAAAACCACCATATGACCCAGCAACTCCACTCCTAGGCATATACCCTGAGGAAACCAAAATTGAAAGATACACATTTATCCCATTGTTCATTGCAGCACTATTTACAATAGAACATGGAAGCAACCTAGATGTCCATCGACAGATGAATGGATAAAGAAGTTGTAGTATATATATACAATGGAATATTACTCAGCCATAAAAAGGAACACATTGGAGTCAGTTCTAATGAGGTGGATGAACCTAGAACTTATTATACAGAGTGAAGTGAGTCAGAAAGAGAAAGATAAATACTGTATTCTAACACATATATATGGAATCTAGAAAAATGGTACTGAAGAATTTATTTACAGGGCAACAGTGGAGAAACAGACACAGAGAATAGACTTATGGACATGGGGAGAGGCGAGGAGGGGTGAGATGTATGGAAAAAGTAACATGGAAACTTACATTACCACATGTAAAATAGATAGCCAATGGGAATTTGCTGTATATCTCAGGAAACTCAAACAGGGGCTTGTATCAACCTCCAGGGGTTGGGATGGGGAGGGGAGATGGGAGGGAGGTTCAAAAGGGAGGGGATATATGTGTACCTGTGGCTGATTCATGTTGAGGTTTGACAGAAAACAGCAAAATGCTGTAAAAAAAATTATCCTTCAATACAAAATAATTTTTAAAAAGGGTGGTACTATTACTAACTAAAAAGACAGAGCTATTGCTAAGATTGAATTTCTCAAATTTTCACCTTTATTCTTGCTTTGCTTCAAAAGGGACATTTTGGGAGAATTAAAACTTACTCTAAAATGTACCTTGCATGTATAAACACACATTCACAAACTTAAATGTGTGTATGAAGAAGCCATGGGTTCTGTTTGCCTGAGATTATTTTCACCCTGTTATTTTGACTGGCTTGTCTTGCTTTCCAAGGTAACAATCAACACTCTATGTTTATTAAGTGATTAAAATGACTTCATAATAGAACTAGTACAATTTTCACCTTGATAGCTATGAATATTAATTAATGTAATTTTTGAAAGGTAGTATGAAAATTTTTGTTCAAAAAATAGTACAAAAGGGTATTTATCCCCATGAAAATTTTAGGCTATGTTGATTGAAATATCAGAAAGCATGTATGGTGTATAAAAATAAAAGTTGCTTTAAATTCTGGTCTGTTGATTGTTCTCAGCTAAATTGCTTCTCTACAGAGAATGCTACTGACAAAAAGGTGAAAATAGGCCAAGAAGCACTGTAGAAATTAATAAAAACCCAGAGTGCTCTTCTTAATAGAAAGTATCTTCTATGTGTCCAGGATGTTCAAAAGTGAATGAATCCAGTGTTGCATAAAATGCTCCCATGCAATCTTTAGCTTCATGAGAATTTCTGCATAGCAAATATTTTCTGATTATTTTAGTGAAATCATCACTCATGTATCGACTTTGAACTAGTTAACTCCTGGGTAGGAAAAAAAATGCAGATTTATTTTGAAGGACAGGAAAAAAGCCAAACCAGTTGCAAGCCACAATTACTTCTCTCCAGCTCTGAAAGATTTTTCAGCTTTTTAAGAAAAGAGAATTAGCATAAAGTATTTCCTGGGCAAATCTTCAGGCTGAAAACTGAAGAAAATTGAAATAATGGCCCCCGTGTTTGGCTTCCTTCCTCCATAACGGAAAACTCTTCCATATGTTTGCTGTCTTACCCCTCCTCAGCCTCTACTCAATCTCTTTTTGATTTCCGGAATGGCTGATCTTGTTTTCCTGTTCCTCGGTTTCGGCGCTATTATCTGAGAACAGCAGGACGTCCACGGGCATCGCTCTCTGATGAAGCAGAATCTTTCTCCTTGTTGGCATCTTGTGTCCTTGTGTCAGTGATGGGAACACTAGAATCTCAGGGGTTCCAGCTATTTACAAGGGTACAATGTGCATTTTGTCATTCGCATCCTGAGGTCTAAATCCCTCTTCAGATTTCAAACGAGTGAAAAAAAAAAAAAAAGAGCCAGTTCTTTGGCTGTGCACAGCAACAAATGTGGCTCCATGCAGGAGACAGCACCAGACCCATGCAGGGCCAGACCTCGGCAGGACCGCTAATTATCGTTAGCAATAAGGCATTGACCGTGGCTTCTTCAGGCTTAGAAAAATGGATATGCCATCCGGCCAAGTTGAGTACAGGGAGGTGACCGTGCCTGAGCACCTGGCCCCAATTAGAGTTTGTTAAGGGGCATCTGGGAACCACATTGAATGGACTTGCCTCATACCAAGGATGATTTAACGCTGAGACCCATGTGAACTCTTTATTTCACCCCCGAATCAGGACATGCATTAGCATTTAAAACCCTATCAAGGTCACTGTGTCAACCCCTTTAGGAGAGCAAAGACCATCCCTCCAACTTCACATCCCCATAGCACTCCAGACTCAGGTGTCATTCACACATTTAAAAACAAACTGTTTAAATGCTATACTCTGGCATTTTCTGTACTTATTCCTTACTGACTTTTCCAGTTAGTTGATTTTCTTTGCCCTGCTGTGTTCACCTCTGCTGTTAGGTCTTTCCTCTCTTTAAAACTGGGTTCTTCAGGAATGATCTTGAGTCGGCCATTTTTACCTTAGTGAGAATTAGAGTGTCTGTTCGTGTGTATGTGTGTGTGTATTGATGAATATATGTATACATAAATGTGTGTGTACATATTATTACTTTTCCCAAATGCTTCTACTTATCTCTAATAAAGAGTGAAGCATACAAAGGTAAACTCTAGTAATAAGAAGGTCTAATATTCAAACAAGACAGGAGTGAACTTAGATGAATCATAACCATTTTATCCATAGTTCTTTCTCCACAGCCATTCTCAGTTAGGGGCCTGACACCTTCTTCTCTTGGTAAAATGGCCTTGAGTGGCCAGTCATTAGTGTGAAGGCTCTCCTGCTATTTCCCGCTCACCATTTAGAAGTTCTATTTCTTACATCCTCCATAGGAATCTTCTCCCCTGCAATGTACAAGTTAGGTAACTTACCCTCTTCAAAAGCAAGAATAAAACTTAAAGAGGCCTGAAGGTCAAGGAGCTAAGATAAGATTCACAAATCTCTTCACCTGCCTTTGTAGCATGTGGGTTGCCATGGTGATGGGAGCATGGGAATTAGGAAAAGATGAGGAGAAGCTGTAAAACTTTTGTAAAGGCTTCCTTCTCTGAGTCTAGCCTAGACCAAGATATTGCTTGATTCTCATTACGTGATGAAGGGTGACCGTTCCTGAATCCTGTCTCTTACCACCTCTGTGTTCTCCATGCTTCCCTAAGACCTTAATAGGACCAGCACTACCAGAGGATGGTGTTTCTGCAGCTTGAATTTTGAGCCTTATTTTTAATTGTGGAGTGAGAGACTGTTGGAATTTCAAGCCTCATCCAGGGTATGGGTGATTTTGTAAGGGTCTTGGAGGAGAGTGTGTGATGAGGTTGTTTGCAAAATGGGTAAGGTGGACCTTCTGGCACTCTCCTCAGGATCCGAGGCAGAAAGAAGGCCTTTTGAAATATTTGTCTTTGACTAAGCACACTCAGTTGAGGGCCTCTTACCTCTTATGTAGAAAGAGATGGTCAGAGCTCCCGGCCACCATGCCTATGACCATTGATTTATAGACATTCCAGGTTTACAAGGGAAACTAAACAAATGCACGTTTCATGACTGGAGGAATTTGGCCCAGAGGCCTCCCTGGAGCCCCTGGCCCTGGAGAGCTGGGGGCAGTGGAGCCAAAGCTGGTGGCTCAAGTCTGTCCCCTGGAACTCCTTCCCAGTGCTGGCCCTCCAGGTCTTCCCCATCAGAAGGCAAGAAAAGGCAGAAAATGGTAGTCACAAAAGCAAGAGAGTGCAGTCTTCCCCCGCTGAAGCCTAGGACTTCTGCCTCCCACTCCATGGTCCTGAGCGCTGGAAGCCCAGCTGGGGCGGCCCACAGGAGAGACGCAGTCTTCCTCATGAGCTGGAAGAGGCCTGGTGTCCTTCGGCAGACCACCGCGTGAGAATAGAGTGCCTGAGGGAGGGAGACAGACGTGCCCCTAGAGAAACTACGAGCAGGGGAGTTATTTAGACAAAAGAGCTTTAAACTTCTTTGTCTGCGTGAGCACCCCAGAGTCACAGGGTAATGACCCATGGAATAGTCTATATGGTCTGGACCCACAGTGGGGTTCCTCTCCCCTCTGAGAACTCCCCCTGGACTAGGGCCATTTCTTAAACCCTAATGCAGGTGTGCTTCAGGGAAATAGTGTCAACATACGAACGCAGCCATCGGGGGCTGGGGGCAACCGGAGGACACAATGTCTACTCACTCCCAGCTGACGGTTACCATGAGAAAATGTATTGCCAACTTTCTGATTTTTTTTTAAGTGAGCCTAACTAGGAATTCAGATTTTTATGTGCCTCTCTTGTTCTTAGAATGCTAGTTCAGTTTTTACAAAAACAAAAAAGCTTTATACCAGATATAGCCTATGGATGCAAAGTTACCCATCTTTGCCTGGAGGCTTAGACATTAACACTACATTTTCCAAGATTCATCATGATGAGAGTTCTATGAAAAATCATGTTTGAGAAATTCAAGACAGAGTGAGTCACCCACAGGTGGTGAAGGCCATGCAGCAGCTCACACTTTGGACATTCAAATATAATTAAGTAGGAGGACAGTCTCAAAAGAACATGTCTGGAATCTGCTTGCTTCTTCTGAGCTTCCTCCTGTGGTCCAAGCCACCATCATCTCTCCCTTGCATCCCTGCGGGTTGCCTCCTAAGCCCTCTGCCTGTGTCTATAGCTGCCCCTGATCTCAACACTGCAATCAGAGAGAGCTCTTCAAAATATGTCAGATCACGTCCCTTCTCTACTCAGGACCCTGCCATAGTTCCATTTCACTTGGACTCAAAGTCAAAGCCCTTACAAGGCGCTCTAAGATCCTTGGTGTTCTGGCCCTGTTCGTCTCTGCCCTCATTTCCTACTTTTCCCTCCTTTGCTCATTCTGCTCGTGAACCTCGCAGCGCTGGACTTTTACACTGACTGTTCCCACCGCCTTAAATGCCCTGCCCCCTGATATCCATGTATGCCCTTTAATGGAGCAGACTCCCGTGACTACTCCATTTAAAATTGTCACTCACATCCAGCCCGGGTACTCCCCTTTACTCCGCTTTCCTTTTCCTTTTCATCCAGAGCACACATCCTTTCCAGCATAGTGTATGATTTATTTGTCATGACTGTTGTGTATGGATTATCTTCTCCCACTGGAAGATAAGCTCCATGAGGGCAGGAATGTTTCTTTTGCTCGCTGATACATTTCCTGGCGGTAGCCTTGGGCTTGCACAAAGGACAGTGGGAGGGAGCACCACTGTATCTTTTCTAAGTGATTATTATTTTTAAACACTGATTGTGGTCATGCTGCTTGGCATGTGGGATCCTACTTCCCTGACCAGGAATGGAACCTGCACCCCTGCCTTGGAAGCCTGGAGTCTTAACCACTGGCCCACGGGGAAAGTCCCCTCTGCGTTTCTTGGTCCTGACTTAGTGAAGGAGCAGAAATGCTCAGAAACCCATCTCTGTAGAAGCCGCAGTGCCCTCACGGGTCCTCGTGTTGTGAAGAATAACCAGCACAGCTCGAGGCTTGTTTCGAAACTGGTTTGCATCTGGAGATTCGGGGGCTCATAACGTGTCAGGGATCACACGGCGTGGGCCAAGAGGACACCGCAGTCTCCTTAAGTTTCGCTTTCCTGAAGACACTCCAGGCACTCGCAAGCCTGGAAGGGGTGGGTCTGAAGCCGCGTGCAAAGGGCAGAGCCCACACTGGCCCTGCCTCTCTGAAATCTGCTCTGGGATGACGAAATCTGCTCTCAAATCTCCTTGGCACAAGCCTGCTCCCCACAGCCCTGACTGATGTTCCATTAGGACCTCGAGGTAGTGAGCCCGTTTCCCCTGGAGCTCGGATGAAAAGCTGGCAGTCATGTCCGACTCTTTGCGACCCCATGGACTGTAGCCTACTCAGCTCCTCCATCCGTGGGATTTTTCCAGGCAAGAGAACTGGCGTGGGTTGCCATTTTCTTTTCCAGGGGATCTTCCAGACCCAGGGATTGAACCCAGGTCTCCTGCATTGTAGGCAGACGCTTTACCATCTGAGCCACCAGGGAAGTCATTATAGTAGTGTAGGTGCATGTAATTTATGATTAAAACACATAAATTGGAGGGGGTGGGTCAAAGTTATTTCAGAAGTAGGTATGCAATGAAAAAAATCTTTGAGATACCAGCATAGAACTACAAATGGAAAAATAATTATCTTGATTTGGCTACATATTTCTGAGTAAAATGAAAAGAGATAATCTGATTTTAAAAGGAACTAGTCTGATGTGTTGTCTTAAAGTCTAATCCCAAACCATTGGCATTTCTTACTACGATAACTGCTGTGACTTCTGAGGAATCTTCCCTTATAAAAGTGCTTGCTTCTGAGATTTCAAAGTATAGCAATGTATTGATGTTTATGAGTTATGGGACAGGGACGGTGAGTATTAATCTCTGAGTAATCAGTGAGTTGAAACTGGTAAAATTCTCTTAAGTCTTTAATTGCTCAATGCCACTTTCTGGCTGTGAAGATGGGGATAAAAAGGAGAGAACTAGGTGGCTGCCATGAGACAATGGATGCAGATTACATATTACAAATTTAATATAATCTGGTTAACAGTAAAGGGTTAACTAGCAGATCTGGGTTGTTCAAACCCTCCATCCTCCAAAGAAACGATTGGCTCTTCTCTGGCTTCTGAGAAGTAATGTCTAAATCCTCAGAATATCCTGCTTGATAAGAGTGACTTTCCATAGCTGATTCCAGATAACTTATGTCAATGATGTGACTGATGGTGGAAGCCTTGAGCCACACTCTACCAGTCTGTCCGTGGTAGGAGTCGGAGCCTGAGTGACTGTGGTCAGGCGTGGGGGTATCCCATGCCTATGTCACCAACCCCAGCGGCAGCCCTGGACCCCAAGACTGAGGGGAGCATCCCAGGCTGGCAATGCTTGGTGCATAGAGCTCCACATCGTCGCTGGGAGGGTGAAGCGTTGTCTGTAGACTCCGACTAAGGGAGGATATTGGAAGCTTATATCTGCACTATACTCTTTCCTGATTTTAATGTTTATCTGCTCATCATAATAAACTATAACTGTAAGTAAAACAGCTTTTCTAAGTCCCGAGTCCTTTTAGTGAAGGCTCATAGGGTGGTCTTGGGGAGCTCCAGGACAAAAATGAGCACATCCATGAAGCTGATCATACTCTGTCATCTGGTCTCACTGCATAGAGGAGGAACATGAAGCTTGAAGAGGTGGAAGCGACTTGCTCAAGGTCACACAGCTGGAAAATAACAGAGCCAGGAATCCAAATCTAGGACTCAGTTAAGTTCGGTTCAGCCACTCAGTTGTGTCCGACTCTGCGACCCCATGGACCGCAGCACGCCAGGCCTCCCTGTCCATCACCAACTCCCCAAGTTTACCCAGACTCAAGTCCATTGAGTTGGTGATGCCATCTAACCATCTCATCTTCTGTCATCCCCTTCTCCTCCCGCCTTCAATCTTTCCCAGCATCAGCATCCAGGACTGTTTGAAACTAAAACTCGTACTTAAAGTGAAAGTCACTCAGTCATGACCGACTCTTTGTGACCCCATGGACTCTACAGTCCATGGAATTCTCCAGGCCAGAATACTGGAGTGGGGAGCCTTTCCCTTCTCCAGGGGATCTTCATAACCCAGAGACTGAACCCAGGTCTCCCACATTGCAGTGGATTCTTTACCAGCTGAGCCACATAGGCTGCTCAAGATTACCAGAGTGGGTAGCCTTTCCCTTCTCCAGGGCATCTTCCCAACCCAGGAATCGAACCAGAGTCTCCCGCATCACAGGCAGGTTCTTTCCTGCAGTCAAATATCAGCTCTGCCACTTACTCACTGTGAGACTTTATCCAAGTTACTTAACATTTCCCTGCCTTCAATTGCTTCCTCTGTAAAGCAGAGATGATGAAAACAGCCTCAAAGGGCTGTTATAGTGAGGCTTTAATGAGATAGCTCATGTACAGATATTTAGAAGAATGCCTGGCATATGGTAGACACTTAGCAGTTATTAGTTTATGTAATTATGATGACGAAAGTTGTACTGGAGACTACATTTATTCTAAACTGAAGAAATAGGCCACTAGTTACATAGATGTGTGTGTGCATGTATATAGTGTGTGTGCGTGCATGTGCATGTATGTACATACCAGCTCTTCCCAAGTCTTGTCCCTGCTGCTCCTCCACGCAGCCGTTTTTTCATGTGTTATTGGTCCAGGTTGACTCTACCAAACGGAAGAGAAGCCTGGGTTTCTGCACGCTTTCCCTCTCCGCTTAGATGTAGCTTCCACTGCCGGGGGCAGCCATCTTTGCCTTAGGCTGAAGTTGGGGCTGATTGCAGGGTGGAGAGGCAGAAGGAGTACCCACTGAAATGTTGTGAAGTAATTAGCCTCCAACTAATAAATAAATAAATAAATAAATAAAATAGAAAGAGTCTCAGTTCATCATGATGTTCTTGAGCTGCTGAGTTCTTGGGTGCTGCCCTACTTTTAGATTTCTTGCTAGAAGAGATCATACGTGTCATTATTATTTAGTCACTTTGAGTTTGGTATTTTTTTGTTTGTTTGGAACTTATAGCCAAAAGCATCTTAACTAATACAACCAACCCCCTTTATTTTCAACTTTGTGTGTGTTTCAGTCGCTCGGTCGTGTCCGACTCTCTGCAATCCCATGGACTGTAGCACACCAGGCTCTTCTGTCCATGGGATTCTCCAGGCAAGAATACTAGAGTGGGTTGCCATTCTCTTCTCTGGGGGATCTTCTCAAGTCAAGGATTGAACCCTGGTCTCCTGCATTGCAGGCAGATTCTTTACCATCTGAGCCACCAGGGAAGCCCAAGTAGTTCAACTTTAGAAAGTCTAAAGAGCAGTGAACCTCTCTTTCCTCCGGTTAACTGGAATTCTTCAGGTGCAAGAATGAGAAAACCGATAAAACTTACAAGACAGCCAGAGGATCACATCCGTTCGTGTGAGGGAAAACTCCTGACGCACAGAGTGAGCGTTGTGGGTTTGATGGGGACCCTGGCTCTGTCTCTCTGTGTAGCTGCATCCTCAGGCTGGCCTCGTAAGATAGCTGAGTGCTGGTTCTGGGTGTTGCCCCTCTAGACGCCGTGTCCCTGCTCCTGGGACCACCCCACTAGGTGAAGCTCTACTTTTGTTCTGTGTATAATAGAGATTCCCTGATGTCAGGGAGGGGGGGCCCAGGGTCTCATTTAGACGTTGGTGTGTAACCCAGTCGTGGTTCCGAGGAGGCTGAGAATGATACGCATGCCCAGTGGGAGGAGGGCAGGAAGGCACGTGAGGAGCAGCCATGCCCTGGGCCGTGTGCTCTTCCACCCCTTCCGCTGAGTGTGGCTGTGTGCGGATTGACCTGCTGCAGTCATTGGGCCAAGAGATTCATGGAGATGATGTTCACGCAACACTGTCCAACTGAGGCCAGCCACCTTGCCTCTCTGATCCTCTTCTTCTGTAACCCTAACAAACTACTCCAATGGGGGTACTTTGGATACTCTTAGCTGAAACCTTTCTTGACTAACCTGGCCACCACCCGGGTTATGTGCTTCCCTGCTTATCCTCAAGGAGAGAGGACCTACTACAAACCTTACCCACTGAGTCAGAGGCCTACAGTTCATTCTGATGGAGCCATCCATGACCACTGTGACCTTGGCCGACCTACCCCAGATGGCCTTAGTCCAAAATGGAAGCAAACTTTTCCAAGCCTAAAATTGGGGGTGTGAGAATTTGAAGAAAATAACCACAGCGTTCACCACACACCTCAAATGTAAGCACGCTCAGACGTCTCTTCAGAAGAACTTTCCGTGAGGTGTGTGTTCAGTGGACAGCCTACAGCACTGGCACCTGTGGACCCAGCAGGATGCTCGTGCTGAGGTGGGGCTGTTAGATTCAGGCTCTACCGTCAGGCTTGCTCTTGGGTTCCACTTGGGCCAGTGCTGGGCCAGGTCAGCTCTGTACTAAAGGCTCCTCCTAACAGGTCTCCTGTCCCTCTCTCCTGTCACAGGGGTCAGACCTACACATTGGTCTGAAGACTCCCCTCCCTGACACAGACCTCCTCCTGCTTCTTCTTCCTCCTTCCATTCACAGGCCTTTCCTCCAGCAGATCTCTGGCACATCCAGCTCTTCCACTGCATGATTCTCACATGTCCAAACTCACACAGGCACCTCCTGGACAGGACAGTGTTCACGCACCTGAGTCCATCGTTGCCCCAACCGGGAGCACCCCTCTCTCCCGAGAGTGCATCCTGGGGGCCTGTTTGCCTCTCTAGTCCTAGCCTGGTGACAGAGTGAATATTTTAGACTTTGCAAGCTATCCAGTCTCTGTCTGAACTACTTGACTCTGCCATAGAGCAAAGCTGCCACAGACAATATATAAACAAGTCGGCATGACCGTGTTCCCATAAGACTTTATTGACAAAAACAGGCAGCATCCCAACTGCTGACTCCTGATGCAGAAGATTGATGGGAGGTAAAGAGAAAGAAAAGAGTTAGCCAAAACAGAGAGATGATGACAGGCTGACGATTGTAGAGAAAATGAAATGAAGGGGAAACTTCATATTATGAAGTTAATACATATTAATATCTAAAAAGTAAACTTTATAGTAAACTTCAAGGAAAAAAATTAAGCCATAAAACCATGGCCACATTTCCCCCCTGTGTTTATTTCCCTTCAGTAATTTTCTACTCGTTATCTGGTGATTTTCAGTAACTTTCAATCACTTTCAGTGATATTGCCAAATTCTCTATAGTTACATATTATTTTTACTCAATATTATTATATCATTAGCATGTCCCCATACCATTAAAATATTTTAAAGAATTATTTCTAATGGCTCTATAACATTCTACATTGTATTTTGTAATTTATTTCTTTATTCTTTAATTGATTGAAGATTGACTTCAGTATCTTGACAGAAAAGGAATTTGGATATTTACCTGATACAATCTGTTTTCATTTTAAAAAAATACATCAAAAGACTTCATGGTTTCCAATATTTGAGAAAAGCTTTATAGTTCATGGCATTTTCAGAAAGTCACAGTACATACCAACATTTCAAAATCCTTGAGAATTCTATAGTAAAGAGGTAAAAACACCTTCCCTTATCTTAACTCAGAATTTCCCAAATATACTTGCTAATTAAATCCTTCAGTTCAGTTCAGTTCAGTTGCTCAGTTGTGTCTGACTCTTTGCGACCCCATGGACTGCAGCACGCCAGGCCTCCCTGTCCGTCATCAGCTCCCAGAGTTTACTCAGACTCACGTCCATTGAGTTGGTGATGCCATCCAATGATCTCATCCTCTGTCGTCCCCTTCTCCCATCTTCAATCTTTCCCAGCATCAAGATCTTTTCAAATGAGTCAGTTCTTTGTATCAGGTGGCCAAGGGATTGGAGTTTCAGTTTCAGCATCAGTCCTTCCAGTGAATATTCAGGGCTGATTTCCTTTAGGATGGACTGGTTGGATTTTCTTGCGGTCCAATTAAATCCTGCTTCACTTTATTTTGGCTCAAGACCTACAGTATCCTGCAAGACTCAGATACTTTATGAAATACACTTTGGAAAAAGCTGCTACAGGGTTTTTCCATTGCAAAATGAACTGGAGGGAAAGCACTGTCAGCAGAATCCAGTTCTATTAAAAGTTCAAATGACTTGGTGGCTTTAATAGGTAGGCCTTACAGAATATAATCAGTGAATGTGAATACAATACACTTATTTTGATTTTACTGTTTCTAAAAAACCCTTTTATTGAAATTAGGGAGGGGATTAAAATGTGTCAAATAGAGATTATAGATGGCCACTGAACTGAGGCAAGAAGTGAATTTATTAATCCTGTTAGAATCACAGTCTTAAAGTAAATGAAAGAGTTAGAACTCGTCAGTTTAAGAGTTATAGATTTCTTTAGTTAGAAAAGAATGATAAATGATAAGAATTGGTAGGATCATTTCAGCATGGAACATAACAGCTGAATATTATTTATATTTTATTATATATCAAGGGTATTGCAGTGTTAAAATTTCATCTTGAAATATAAATCTAAAGACATAGTAATGTGAACCTGTATTTTTGAAGCAGTGAAGTCCTCAGATGAAATTGGCACTCTGCTCATTTGTCAGTTCATTAATGCCTTGTCATTTTGTGGAAACAGAGAAAAGAGAGAACACTTTCTATTTTCCAAGGAGTTCTGCTTCATTTTTTTCATGAATTTTCTTTAGCAAGAACCAGTTGAATATTCTTTCGTTAGGTATAGTGATTTCAGCAGACATTTGTGAAAGGAAATTACTGTCTTATAGCCAATGACAATAATTACATTCTCTTTCTAAACACAGGAAAGTCACAAAGCAGTTTCAGAGCCATTTCAAGAGGGCAAGTTCCAGATTATATCATATTTAAACAACTTTTCAGACTGTCATATTAGAAAAGCAAGTACGGTTTTATAAAGAGTATGAGTTAAATGTCATAAGTTTTACAAGCAGGACCAAAAAGCTCATATAACATCTGAATTTCTTAGTCACCATTACCATAAAAAGTGCGAAAGGAAATATAAATAAAATTTGACAATTACTTAGTTGTAACTCATATAGACATTGTCATTGTCCTGGATTATTAGATAGGAAATGATGAATAGAAAAATCATGTGCTTATTTTACACATAATATACATTCCTATTTATATACAGCATGTAGGTACCCATTTGGTTGATACCTCAACAAAAACGTCTATGCAAAAGGCTTCCCCCAGCAATGCCGTCCTACTGTAGCGTCACAGGAGTAAACTCTCATCAAAACAACTAAGTCTCGGATACTCAGTGATAGTGAAACCCACTGTCACACCCTTTCCTTCCACTCTCCTTACTAACTCATCACCTAACCTCTTGCAACACTGAAATTCTGAGCCCATTCACATTTCACTAGTGGTAAGTAGGGCGGGACAGTGACATATTTGCGTTTATGAGTTGAGTACCAGTTCAGTTCAGTTCAGTCGCTTAGTCTTGTCTGACTCTTTGCGACCCCATGGACTGCAGCACGCCAGGCCTCCCTGTCCATCACCAACTCCCGGAGTTTACTCAAACTCATGTCCATCGAGTCAGTGATGGCCTCCAACCATCTCATCCTCTGTCGTCCCCTTCTCCTC
Organism: Cervus elaphus; assembly: GCF_910594005.1. Classification (NCBI taxonomy): domain Eukaryota; kingdom Metazoa; phylum Chordata; class Mammalia; order Artiodactyla; family Cervidae; genus Cervus; species Cervus elaphus. The sequence continues at coordinate 105,700,452 of NC_057823.1, read as the reverse complement.
CTGCCTTCAATCTTTCCCAGCATCAGGGTCTTTTCAAACGAGTCAGTTCTTCGCATCAGGTGGCCAGAGTATTGGAGTTTCAGCTTCAGCATCAGTCCTTCCAATGAATATTCAGGACTGATTTCCTTTAGGATGGACTGGTTGTATCTTCTTGCAGTCCAAGGGATTCTCAAGTCTTCTCTAACACCACAGTTCAGAGGCATCAATTCTTCGGCACTCAGCTTTCTTTATAGTCCAACTCTCACATCCATACATGACTACTGGAGTTAAGTATATAAATCTGACTTAAGATTGTTTTAACCAAATATTTATTTTCTTTGCAAAGAGCATGTAGTTCTCTTTCCTTCAACTGGCCCAGACCAGCATTTGCAAAAGTTCTCAGAGCTGTTGGAGGGAGTTTTAAGTGTATTATAGAAACAGGAATTACAGATTTTCAAAATATTATTTTAAGAAAAAAAAAAAGAAGCACTTAGATTGAAGAATGTGTCATGGTCTCATTTGTCCCGTTTTTTCCATCCTTCCTCCTTTACTCAAACACTGGCTGACAATATCTGCATGGAGCACTGGGTCCCTGTGTCCCCACACCCCTCCTCAAAAATACATGTCCTCAGTCTCCTAGGGAGTGTGGTGTTCTTTCAATACCATGTACTGGGCTTTTCTGGGGCTGGTACTGCAGTCTCCTGGAATAAAGTTTACTTCTAAATGAGCTAGAAATCCATGCCTTTTGGTAATAGAACAGATTCCAAGTATATGAAATCAATGGGATATTGGGATTGGTTTTCTAAATTCAAATTACATTGGTGTAGACTCCTGGTATGACCAGAGCAGCACAGGTCAGCATCATCTCCCCTTTGCTCTGGACAACAAAAGCAAAAGAAAATGAAGAAATTTTTGTCAATAGCATTTTCAGTGAGAAGATAGGAAACAGATATAATCAACAAATTCTAAAATACATATAAGGGGCATAAAACTTCTAGAGAAAACAGAGTATCTTTATGACACCAGGGATGGGAAAATCTTCTTAGCCCATAGATAGCAGTAACTATAAAAGAACCAAATAATGAATTTTACTTCTTCAGAGTTGAAACTTCTGCTTGTTGAAAGTTACTGTTGAAGAAGTAAATAGGCACTCCACACACAAGGAGAAAATATTTGCCTTATATATATTTGGCCAAGTGCTTGTGTTCACATTACGTAAAGAATATCTGTAATTCAATAACAAAGAAAGTTCAATAAAAGGGGACATACCCAGTATTTGCTAAATTACAGGGCCTAAGGGCACAATCCTCCAAAGACCACCCTCACTTCTGACACCAAGTTCAAGGTCAAGCAGGGCTTTCCAAAACTACCTTCAGATTCAGTAATTCTCTGGAGGTACAGAGCTCCCTGAAAGCCATTATATTCATGGCTGCAGTTTATGAGAAGAAATTCAGAAAATCAGCCAGAGGAAGAGACTTGTAGGACAGGTTCCAAATGTGAAGTTCCTGCTTTAGCTCCCAACACTGATACGTAGTGGTATACACGGAGTATTGCCAACTTGCGTGTTCAGCTCACGTCTGACGTTTTGCACACCCATCGACTGTAGCCCACCAGGCTCCTCTGTCCATGGAGTTTTCCAGGCAAGGATACTAGAGTGGGCTGCCATTTCCTTCTCCAGGGGATCTTCCCAATCCAGGATCAACCAGTGTCTCTTGTGTCTCCCGCATTGACAGGCAGATGCTTTACCGCTGCACCACCTGGGAAGCTCATTGCCAACTTAGGAAGCTCATCTGAACTTTGTGGTCCATGGTGTTTATTGGGGCCTCACTACTTTGGCAGGATTGATTGATTGCCCATTCAATTAATCTCAGCCTCTAGGTCATCCTCATATTTCAGAGGGCAGACAGAATGAAAACCACAATCACAGGAAACTAACCAAACAGATTACATGGATCACAGCCTTGCCTAACTCAGTGAAACAATGAGCAGGCAGTGTAGGACCACCCAAGATGGACAGGTCATGGTGGAGAGTTCTGATAAAAATGAGAAGGGAAAAAAAAAAAAAAAAAAAAATGAGAAGGGAATGGCAAACCACTTCAGCATTCTTGCCTTGAGAACCCCATGAACAGTATGAAAAGGCAAAAACGTAAGACACTGAAAGATGAGCCCCCCAGGTTGGTAGGTTTCCAAATGCTACTGGAGGGCAGAAAAACAGCTAAAGAAGGAATGAAGAGGCTGAGCCAAAGCGAAAACAACACCCAGTTGTGGATGCGTCTGGTGGTGAAAGTAAAGTCTGATGCTATACGGAACAGTAATACATAGGAACCTAAAATGTTAGGTCCATGAATCAAGGTAAATTGGAAGTGGTAAAACAGGAGATGGCAAGAATGAACATCAACATTTTAGGAATCAGTGAACTAAAATGGACTGGAATGGGTGAATTTAATTCAGATGTCCATTTAATCTACTACTGTGGGCAAGAATCCCTTAGAAGTAGTGGACTAGCCTTCATAGTCAGCAAAAGAAAAAGCCCAAAATGCAGTACTTGGGTGCAATCTCAAAAATGACAGAATTGTCTTGGTTTGTTTCCAAGGCAAACCATTTAATATCACAGTAATCCAAGTCTATGCCCCAACCAGTAATGTTGAAGAAGCTGAAGCTGAATGGCTCTATGAAGACCTACAAGACCTTCTAGAACTAACACCAAAGAAAAATGTCCATTTCATCATAGGGGACTGGAATGCAAAAGTAGGAAGTGAAGAGATACCTGGAGTAACAGACAAGTTTGGCCTTGGAGTACAGAATGAAGCAGGGCAAAGGCTAATAGAGTTTTGCCAAGAGAATGCACTGGTCATAGCAAAGACCCTCTTCCAACAACACAAGAGACGACTCTACACGTGGACATCACCAGACGGTCAATACCAAAATCAGATTGATTATATTCTTTGCAGCCAAATATGGAGAAGCTCTTTACAGTCAGCAAAAACAAGACTGGGAGCTAACTGTGGCTCAGATCATGAACTCCTTATTGCCAAATTCAGACTTAAATTGCATAAAGTGGGGAAAACCACTAGACCATTCAGGTATGACCTAAATCAAATCCATTATGATTATACAGTGGAATTGACAAATAGATTAAAGGGATTAGATCTGATAGACAGAGTGCCTTCAGAAGTACGGACGATGGTTTATAACATTGTACAGGAGGCAGGGGTCAAAACCATCTCCAAGAAAAAGAAATGCAAAAAGGCAAAATGGTTGAGGAAGCCTACAAATATTGAAAAAGGAAAGAAATGACAGGGAAAAGAGAAAAGGAAAGATACCCCATCTGTATGCAGAATTCCAGAGAATAGCAAAGAGAGGTAAGAAAGCCTTTTAAAGTGAACAATGCAAAGAAATAGAGGAAAACAACAGAATGGGAAAGACTAGAGATCTCTTCAAGAAAATTAGAGATACCAAAGGAACATTTCATGCAAAGATGGGCTCAATAAAGGACAGAAATGGTATGGACCTAACAGAAGCAGAAGATATTAAGAAGAGGTGGCAAGATACACAGAACTATCAAAAAAGATCTTAATGACCTAGATAACCATGAGGGTGTAATCACTCACCTAGATCCAGACATCCTGGACTGTGCAATCAAGTGGACCTTAGGAAGCATCACTATGAACAAAGCTAGTGGAGGTGATGGAATTCCAGCTGAAAGAAAGTGAAAGTGAAAGTCCCTCAGCCGTCCCAACTCTTTGTGACCCCATGGACTATACAGTCCATGGAATTCTCCAGGCCAGAATACTGGAGTGCGTAGCCGTTCCCTTCTCCAGGGGACCTTCCCAACCCAGGAATCGAACCAGGGTCTCCTGCATTGCAGGCAGTTTCTTTACCAGCTGAGCTACCAGAAAAGCAATTCCAGCTGAGCTATTTCAAATCCTAAAAGATGCTGCTGCTAAAGTGGTGCACTCAATATGCTGGCAAATTTGGAAACTCGGTTGCCACAGGACTGGAAAAGGTCAGTTTTCATTCCAAGCCCAAAGAAGGGCAATGACAAAGAATGTTCAAACTATTGCACAATTGCACTCATCTCACATGCTAGCAAAATAAAGCTCAAAATCCTTCAAGCTAGGCTTCTGCAGTATGTGAATCAAGAACTTCCAGATGTACAAGCTGGATTTATAAAAGGCAGAGGAACCAGAGATCAAATTGCCAACATCCCTTGGGTCACAGAAAAAGTTAGAGAATCCCAGAAAACATCCACTTCTGCTTCACTGACTATGCTAAAGCCTCTGACTATGTAAATTTTATAACTAACTGGGAAATTAAGAGATGGGAATATCAGACCTCCTTACCTATCTCCTGCAAAACCTGTATGCAGCACAAGAAGGAATATTTGGAACTAGACGTGGAACAATCCACTGGTTCAGAATTGGGAAAGGAGTACATCAAGGCTGTATATGGTCACCTTGTTCATTTAACTTATATGCAGAGTACATCTTGTGAAACACTAGGCTGGATGAAGCACAAGCTTCATCAAGCACAAGCTAATCAAGATTGTGGAGAGAAATATCAACAACCTCAGATATGTAGATAATAACACCCTTATGGCAGGAAGCAAAGAGAAATTAAAGAGCCTCTTGATAAAGGTGAAAGAAGAGATTGAAAAAGTTGCCTTTAAACTCAATATTCAAAAAACAAAGATCATGGCATCCGGTCCCATCACTTCATGGCAAATAGATGGGGGAACAATGGGAACAGCAAGAGACTTTTATTTTCTTGGGTTCGAAATCTCTGTGGACAGTGACTGCAGCCATGATAATTAAAACATGCTTGCTCTTGGAAGAAAGCAATGACAAACCTAGACAGTGTATTAAAAAGTAGAGACATTACTTTGCCTACAAAGGTCAGTATAGTCAAAGCTTTGGTTTTTCCGGTAGTCTTGTATAGATGTGGGAGCTGGACAATAAAAAAGGCTGGGCACCAAAGAATTGATGCTTTTGAACTGTGGTATTGGAGAAGACTCTTGAGAGTCCTTTGGACTGCAAAGAGATCCAACCAGTCCATCCTAAAGGAGATCAGTCCTGAATATTCATTGGAAGGACTGATGTTGCAGCTGAAACTCCAATTCTTCGGCCAACTGATGTGAAGAGCCAGCTCATTGGAAAAGACCTTGATGCTGGGAAAGATTGAAGGCAGGAGGAGAAGGGGACGACAGAGGATGAGATGGTTGGATGGCATCACTGACTCAATGGACATGAGTGTGGGCAAGCTCTGGGAGACGGTGAAGGGCTGGATGCCTGGCGTGCTGCGGTCCACGGGGTGGCAAAGAGTTGGACACGACTGAGCGACAGAACAGCAGCAACAAGGCTAACCGACTCCCTGTGACCTAAAGCACCTACCCTCTACTGATATGATCAATCTTTTGGTGGCCAGCCTCCGACCTAAACAGAGACACTCCAATGAGATGTGATATAGATTATCTTTCAGAAGACAAAGCAAAGGCCAGAACTTCTCTTTGGCAGGAGTAACTTTTTTTTTTAAACTACAAAGGGCAAAGGAACCTTTGTAATGGAAGATATATGATTGATCAAAGTGTTCACAAAATGCTGTACAGCATACCACTACAGCTTGTGAAAATGGATGAAATTAAAATGACTTGATAAGATGAAGTATTGATGAGAATGTGGAATTCTCATATACTTCCAGTGTAGATATAAAATTGTACAACTTTGATTGATATATAAAGTTAAAAATACATCTATCGATGATGCAGCATTCCACTCCCAGGTATTTCCCCAAGATTAATACATTTCTCTATTAAAATACATGCACAAGAATTTTCATGCCAGTTTTAGGCATAGCAATCAAGACTAGGAAGAACTCAAGCGTCCACCAACAAGAGAATAGGTAGACAACTTGTGGCATAATCTTACACAGAAACCCTTTTCATCAATAAAAAAGAATGAACTACTGTTCCACCCAACAACAGGAATTAAGCTCAAATTTTGCAGAGTGAAAGAAGCCATATACAAAAGAGCACATGATATGTGATCCCATTTATATGAAATCATAGGCTTGGCAAAACCATAGTGATAAAAACCAGAATAGTGTTTGACATACAAGATAATAAAGGTGGAAAGGGGTAGTGATTGACAGGTAAGAAACTTTATTCTGTGATGAAATGTCCCATAACTTGATACGGCTGGGGGTTACAAGGTATGAGCAGTTGTCAACTCATCAACTTGAACACTTAAGATTAGTGCATTTCACTATATGTAAATGATATTTCAATTTTAAATACATTTCCTAAAGGTGAGAGGTATTCAGAAACAGACAAGCCATATATACTTTATTTGGAATGATGGGTGGCAGCTTTGTGTAGCCTTCTGCTGGGCCAATTTTGATTTGGAGAAAAAGAGGAAGCTCTAAAATTAAATAGTTGGTATGGGAAAATTCAACTCATTTAGTGATAAGAAATAAGGAATAGGCCCAGCATCAATACAGAGATTCCATTTTTTTTTAATGGCAGAAAATGAAAACAAAAGTTATTGACCATTATGGACTGAACTATAATCTCCCCAGAGTTCATATGTTGAAACCTCAAGCCTCCAAGTGACTGTATTTGGTGATAGGTCTTTAAAGAAGTAGTTAAGGTTAAATGAGATTGTAAGGAAGAGATCCTTACCCAATAGCACTGCTGTCCTTTTAAGAGGTGGAAGAGACACCAAGGGGTATATACAGAGGAGAGTCCAGGTAAGAACACCATGAGACGGTCAAGGTCATTGGCAAAGCTTGAAGGGAAGCTTTCAGAGAAACTGAATCTGCCAAAACCCTGATCTTGAAATTCCAGACTCAGAACTGTGACAAATACATTTCTGTTGTGGAAGCCACCTAGTTTATGGTATTTTGTTATGACAGTAACCACAAACAAACCACAGATAAATAACACTCTCACCCACAAAATGTATTTCCATAGAGAAAATGAATATAGTTATAAAATATTTCTCCATTATTTTTTGAATTAAAAAATTACCTCCAGGGACATCACAATATAGAATTATAAAAATAATGGAAAGAGATGAGCCAGCAGGAGAGATGATACATGAATCAGCAGAACCAAGGAAGGAATTAGAAGAGAACAAAGCTGTCATAGAAATAAAAATAGAACTGGAAGGATTCCAAGGAAGAAAAGTCAGTAAGAGAATACAAGTTGGTAATATGGGGGGAAAAGAAACGGAAATTTTAAGAATTAAATATATTTGGAAAGAAAAATTGCAGGCATAGACAGACACTGGCAAAGGAGATGTAATGTTCACATAATTAGAGCTCACAAAATTATGAAGTCAAAATAGTGGAAAAATATTTAATGATAAATTTAATAAATCTTTTTATCATTTAAAAATTGTATTTAATATTACAAATTGAACGGACATACTGTGTACTGGAGAAAACTGCGACCAAAATGTGGGCTTATTGTTAAAAAGATATTTATCCTTAAAGAAACTTCTGCACAGAAACAAAGACTTCAAATACATGGAGCAAAAAAATCAGAAAAGTGAAGGGAAGAAATAGAAAATTCAACCATAACTGGGGACTAAAATGCTTCATGTTAAATAAAAGACAGAACACCTAAGCAGAAGATGGAAGATTTGAGGAAAATAGAAGACTTGAGCAATACTGTATGGTTTTTTTTTCTTTCATTTTTTTTTTTAATTTTTATTTTTATTAGTTGGAGGCTAATTACTTTACAATATTGTAGTGGTTTTTGTCAAACATTGACATGAATCAGCCTTGGATTTACATGAATACTGTATGTTAAACCATAAAATAAGACTTGAAATTTTTTTTAAAGTTGAAATTATATAAAATATGTACTCTAACCACAATGGAATTAGATTAGAAATCAACACCAAGGAAATTCTGGAAATCCCCAAATATATGGAAATGAAACAACAACCGCCCCCACTCCAAAGCAAAGTGTCAAATAAAAATTTCACAAGGGAAATCAGAAGATACTTTGAGATGAAAAATGAATATATAGCATATGGAAATTATAACTGTGTCTATATTAAAAAGGAAAAAGAAAAGATTTCAAATTTATGATCTAATCTTGCATTTTAAGAAACTACAAAATGAGGAGCAAATTAATCCCAAACTGAAAAGAAGGAAGGAAATGATGAAAATTAGGCAGAAATAAATGAGACAAGAGAATAGGAAAATGATGGAATAACTCAATGGAATCAAAAGTCATTTCCTTGAAATAATTTTTTAAAAATTGACAAAGCTTTAGCTAGAATGGACAAGAAAAAAGGTGGAAAACCTCAAATTATTAAAATTAGAAATCAGAGAAAAGACATCCTTCACACCCTACAGAAATATAAAGCATTGTAAGGGATACTATGAACAATTGTATACTGATAGACTAGATAAACTAGTCCAGAAAAATTCCTAAAAGACACATTCTATAAGAAGTGACTCAAGAAGAAATGGAAAATCTGAAAAGGACTCTTAGCAAGTTAAAAAAAAAAAGAATTAGTAATTAAAATTTTCCAAAGTCCAGCAAAACATGGCTTCACTGGTAAAACATTACCAAATGCTCAAACAAGAGTTAATATGAAATCTTTCCCCCCAAAAAAATGAAGAGGAGGGAAAACTTTTCAACTCATTCTATGAGGCCAGAATTACCCTGATACCAAGATCAGACAAAGGCATCACAAATAAAGAAAACCACAATCAATACTCTTTATAAATATAGAGAAAAAAATCCTCAATAAATTCATAGCAAACAAAATCCAGCAACATATATGAAGAGGATTATGCATCATGACTAAGTGGGATTTATCTCAGAAGTATAACGTTGGTTTAACATCTCAAAATCAGCAATACAATATTAATAAAGAACTAAAACTATACATCATCTGAATAGATGCAGAAAAAAAAATTTGGCAAAATCTATCTCCATTTCATGAAAAAATGTTACAAAAAACACCTAGGAATGAAAGAAACTTTTCTCAACCTGATCAAGGTCACCTATGAAAAACCGCATCTAACATCTTAATTGTGAAAGATGAAATGCTTTTTACCTAAAATCAAGAAGACAAGGAGTTATGCTTTGCCATTTCTGTTCAGCGTTGTACAAGAGATTCTAATCAGGACAATTGTCATTATTGTTCAATCACAAAGTCATGTCCAACTCTTTGTGACACCATGAACTGCAACACTCCAGGCTTCCCTGTCCTCACTGTCTCCTGGTGTTTGCTCAAACTCATGTCCATTGAGTCAGTGATGCAATCTAACCATCTCATCCTCTATCGTCCCCTTCTCTTCTTGCCCTCAGTCTTTCCCAGCATCTAGGTCTTTTCCAATGAGTTGGCTCTTCATAGCAGGTTACCAAAATATTGTAGCTTCAGCTTCAGCACCAGTCCTTCCAATGAATACTCAGGGTTGATTTCCTTTAGGATTGACTGGTTTGCTCTGCTTGTGGTCCAAGGGACTCTCAAGCGTCTTCTCCAGCACCACGGTTCAAAAGCATCCTTCTCTATGGTCCAACTCTCACATCCAATCCATACATGACTACTGGAAAAATCATAGCTTTGACTATACAGACCCTTGCTGTCAAAATGATGTCTCTGCTTTTTAATATGCTATCTAGGTTTGTCATAGCTTTCTTCTAAGGAGCAAGCATCTTTTAATTTCGTGCTTGCAGTCACCATCCACAGTGATTTTAGAGCCCAAGAAAATAAAATCTGTCACTGATTCCACTTCTTCTCCATCAATTTGCCATGAAGGGATAGAACTTAATGCCACTATCTTTGTTTTTTGAATGTTGAGTTTTAAGCCAGCTTTTTCACTCTCATCTTTCATCCTCAGCAAGAAAAAGAAATAAAAGGCATCCAGATTGGAAAACGAAAAGTAAAATTATCTCTATATGCAGATGATATGATCTTGCATACAGATAATCCTAAGGAATACAAACATACACCCCCACACACAGCACTATTAGGACCACTAAATGACACCAGCAAAGTTGTAGGATATAAAACTTGACTGTATTTTTTACATACCAGCAATGAACAACTGAAATTAAATTTTTAAAAATAAGTCTGTTGACAGTAGCACCTGAAAGAAAAAAGTAGCAGTAAATTAAACAAGAGAAGAGCAAGCTCTTTGGACACTGAAAACTAAAAAACATCATTGAACAAAATTTAAAGACCTAAATCAATGGAATGATGTCTCATGTTTATGAATCAAGAAACCTAATATAGTAGTAAAATGGCAATAATTCCAAAATTCATCTAATATTCAATATGGTTCTTATCAAAATTTCAGATGCTTTTATCAAAGAAATTGGTAAGCCAATCCTAAAATTCATACGGAATTGCAAGTTGCCCAGAGTAGCCAACACAATTTTGAATAAGAAAAAGTTTGAGGGCGTTCACATCATAATTTCAAAATTTACTGTAGTGCCATAGTAATGAAGACTGTGTGATAATGGCCTAAGGATAGGCATATATACTCATGGAATACAACTGAGATCCAAAACACACTCTTCTCTTTACTGTCAGAATATTTTTGACAAAGGTGTCAAGAATGTTGAATGGGTGAAAGAATAATCCTTTGAACAAGCAATGCTGAGACAGCTGTATATCCATATGCAAAAGAATAAAGCTGGATTCCTTCTTTACACCATATACAAAATTAACTTAAAATGGGTCAGAGATCTAAATATAAGAGCTAAAACTATAAAACGTGGGACAAAGCATTGGAGTAAATCTTCATGACCTCGGGTTAGGCAGTGGATTCTCAGATATGACACAGAGACAAGCAACGAAAGAAAAATATATAGATAAGTTAGATAAATTGGATTGCATTAAAATTAAAACCTTTTGTGCTTCAAAAGATACTATCTAAAGTGGAAAGATAGCCACAATATAAGAAAAGTATTTGTAAATCTTACATGTGATAAAAGGCTTGAATATATAAAAATTATCACAATTCAACAGTAAAAAGACAAATAACCCAATATTTTAAATGGGCAGAGGATCTGACTAGACATTTTTCCAAAGGAGATATACAAATGGCACCTTTTCATGTGTTCCACATCATTAATCATGAGAAAAATGCATATCAAAACCACAAGGATATATAAGGAAAAACAGATTGACGTCCTAGACGTGGAAGATTTTAATTCTCTTGAGTTTGCAACAACAGCTCAAGTAGGTCAAAACCTCGAAAAAGAGATAGACCTAACAAATGTAATTAGTATAGTTGATCTGATTGATAAGCAGTTTCACTTATCAATTAAGGGACCCTGGGGCTCTGTAATTTAAAGGACTCTGAATTTTGCAAACACATAAAATTGATTAAATAATACACAGGAGCCTCTTTCTCTCTGAATCTGATGCTCAGCATTGGCACAGAGTGACTAGAATCCCTGAACATCCATCTTTTCATTAACACCATTGAGGCCCCAGAGAAACGCTTTTCCGCATCTCTTGCCTTCTGTCTTTGCAACAAAAGGGAACTAGGTCCAAGGGACCTGAAACTCTGGGGCTGGTGCTTCCCTCTGCATCACAGAGGGAGACTGCTTCTGAGCCTGGGGGTCCCTGAACGGAGGATGCTTGGGCATAAGAAAAGACAAATTAAGTCACTTCTCAAGTTCTGATCTCAGGTAGCGTAAATGTTACAAATCCTGCCTAACCAAGTATCATCTCCCGAGGTGACAAGCAGTGGTGTCCTGGAGCTTGCTCATGCCAGCTCCCAAGAGCTAATGGTTTAAGAGGCAGGAATTTTTGCAAGACAGGTTTTACGTCACTGGTAACCTTAAATGAAACTGGTGAACACTATTAATCAGTCCCTCTTCAGGCTGGTTCAGCAGCACAACACCGGCATGAAGTTTCCTTTTTTTTTTTTAAAGTCAAGTCCCTTTTCATTGTTCTGGCGGTACCCACACCTTAGCATGACATTTGCAACAGTTCCATGCAGTAGCTGAAGAATCCTTTGCACTATAAAATAATATTAATTTTAAATTTGTATATATGTTGGTATCATACTGTAAATGAACACTGAACATTAAAATTGGTTATTCTTGCAAAAATTAATACAACTTTAGAAAAGCTCATTTAAAAGCTAACTTTAGCTTTGAAAATTTATGAAAAATGTATGTATTCAGTAATTGTAATTTTTTATGTTTTGCTTTAAAATTTTAATGTATACTTTTAATACTGTAGAGGAGAAATAACTTTGTTGAAAAATAGATGAAAATGAATTATACGTTTTTGTTTGATTTAAGTGTTTTTGTCTGTTGGCTCTGCGTTTGTTTTGGCGATGCCCAGCTACAAAGCATCCTTAGCGCCCACTGCTCCGAGCACTGAGCCTAGACACATCCACGTCCTGTCTGCCCCAAGGTCACAGGTGCCGCAGGGCAGGTGCGGCCACAGCGCAGCCGATCCAGCATCTGCGGGGCCGCGCGCCCCTCCTCCCACCCAGCGGTTTAAGTTTTTGATGAGAATGCATTTGAGTTTCACGTATTTGGAGACTAGTACCTTTCATGCTTGGGCTTCCCTGGTGGCGCAGGTGTAAAGAATCTGCCTGCAGTGTGGAGACCTGGGTTCCATCCCTGGGTCGGGAAGGTCCCCTGGAGGAGGGCATGGCAACCCACTCCAGTATTCTTGCCTGGAGACTCCCATGGATGGAGGAGCCTGGCGGGCAACAGTCCACGGGGTCACAGAGTCAGACACGACTGAGCAACTAACACACACACACACACACACACACACACACACACCCCTTTCATATTTAATGCTTCAGTGATTTTTGGCAGTAGAACAAAGACTTATGAAAAAAAAGATCTTCAGCATTACAATATAATTTTATTCCTGATTGCCAGGATTGTGGGAGCAGGAAATGGAGAGCAAATACTTAAGGGGTATGGGGTTCCTTCTGAGGTCATGAAAGTGTTTGGGAAGTAGTTTCCATAATATTGTGACTTTAGTAAGTGCCACTGATTGTTCACTTTAAAATGGTAAAATTTTATGTGAATTTCACCTAAATAAAATTTTTAAGAGCAAAGAAACATAATTTGTTAAACATAATTTCGCTAAAAGGAAGGCAAGAAAAAAATTTAGGGGATAAATATATAATAAGTTATGAATTATATATGTCTTATTTTATTATTCATCCAAACATCAGCCGCACATCAACAAAACATCCAGACATGTGCAAAAGTAACTGAATTCTGTCATCTTTTATGTTCTGGTGACTTTCAGTCATATAAAAATTCTGCTTTTTTTAATGCATTGCTCAGTTTCATTATTATGAACATATATTTATCAAGGTAGAAGAATAACCATATTGAGTGCTAGTTTTTTTAAAATATTTTATTTATTTATTTGGCTACACCAGCTCTAGGCTGTGACACACAGGAGTTTTCATTGCAGCCTGTGAACTCTTAGTTGCAGCATCTGATCTGGTTCCTTGACCAGCAATCAAACCTGGGGCCCCCTGCCTTAGGAGTGCAGAGTCTTAGCCACTGGACCACCAGGAAGTTCCAAATGCTAGTTTAAATGTGTAACGTATCATTTTTAGACATCATGTATATGTTTTGAATATTTAGACGTGATATATGGGCCTGTATTTGTGCTTCTGCCTCCAACTCCACCTACCAGTGGTATGTCTGGGTCCATCCTATAGCACGTGAGTATCAAAAGTCAGTGAGAAGGACAAAGCCTGCACAGTTCTGGAAGCAGTTTATCCAGTGATGCAAGGGAGCGTGTTAGATGACATGAGATACTTACCAAGTGCTGCATGGGGGAAAATGATGAAATTTTCAGTTGTGGATTAATTTTCTATCTGATTTCATGTGTTTACTCTGCATGATTCATTTAGTGATATTTCAGTAGATAATTTACATAGAGAATGAAAGTTAAGAAGTATATGACATCAGCAGTGTCATTCCAAAGGACATTGCCAGTCTTAGAAACATGCATTATGAAATAGAGAATATCTGAATATCAGTACTTGAAATAGGTAATTGTTTATCCATCAGTAGAGGTTTGCCTATTTACTGATCTCTTAGTGAAACGAAGTCACTCAGTCGTGTCTGACTCTTTGCCATCCTGTGGACTGTAGTCTACCAGACTCCTCCATCCATGGGATTTTCCAGGCAAGAATACTGGAGTGGGTTGTCATTTCCTTCTCCAGGGGATCTTCCCAACCCAGGGATCAAACCCAGGTCTCCCGCATTGCAGTCAGATGCTTTACCCTCTGAGCCACCGGGGAAGTCACTGATCTCTTAAGTGTATCCAATAAGATACAGTTGGAGAAAATAAAAGCAGAAAAGAGGATTTTACTTGCAAGCATGTGTGTACCTTCTGTTAATGGGCATAGCAAGATAAAGGCTTAAATGTTACATGGCTGCCATAGATGAGCTAAATGATCACTTGGTAAATTTTTTCTAGAGTTGTGGGTACTATTAAGAATGATACTTCAAAATGACATTAACCAAATAAGCAAAATAACCCCCCCCCCATCTTTACACTTTGCTGTCATGAAATAACCTTACACACAAGGCATATATCCTCTGTTAGCACCAACTCAAAATAATTGTTACGCTCAGTCCTTAACAAAAAGTCAGAGACTGCAAACATTTTGAAAGTCGGGGACATGACCTCCATTTCCTTTGTAGCTAACTTTCAGCACTCATGACTCGGGCTGTACTGAGGGTGGATGGCACGCTGCAAGCCTAGGAGGGTTTGATTGACAATCCTGCATGATAGCCCATCCAAAAAATTAATCTGTGTTGGAAACAGTGAGATGCCCTCAAGACACTCAGTCCGTTGGTTCTTTTTCACTTTTTTCTTAGAGATAGTAAGGATTACAGCGATTCTCCTCCGTCCTTGAGAAAAGGTCCCACGCAGACATTAGAGCAGCATCTTATGTCTGTATTTTCAGCAGGTCAGCCAACTGATCTGGGAGCTTTAGTCTTCTTCACAATCATACTGAAATGTCAGTTTTGTCAAAAGATAGCATCATATCCGTGCCAAATGTCTGGGTGGTGGGGCCACGTTGGGCCACGGCAGCACCGTCTATGATGAGGGGAGAGCTTAAAAGGTGATCACAGAGGCATTGTTGCTGTGTCCAAAGCATCTTCCTTTGTCAGCGCTTCAGAAACTCCTTCGTAACCACGGAGTTCGAAACAATCTTTCATGTGAAACATTTCAAAATGTCACATTACAATTGTCATTCTTCCAGTAAGGGTTGAGTTTTCGTGGAGCAAAAAGAGCAAAGAGGAGAAGTGCTTTTGAACATCAGCCCTGAGCAGGCAGAGGCCAGTCCCCCTTCGTGAGCTGATGGCTATTTTAGTTCTCACAGTTGGCAAGGAAGACCCAAGCTTAGGCATGAAATGACTCTGCAGTTCCCGTACCCCAGAGACTGTCACGGCCCTGAAGGTGAGGTCTCACCTCCCACCCTCGTGGCTCCTGTTTATTTCCTCCGTCCTCGTCACCCTGCAGCTACACTCCACACTCCCCGACTTAGTGCTTTTCGTCTCCGAGCTGGGTTTTACATGAAACCAGAGTCCTAACTCAGTCATTCTACTGCTACTCCTCCGACTAACTCGGAGAACTCTGAGAATGGCAGGCTCACCTTGTCTCTTGCAAAACACAATGGAAAATGGATAGCTTTGATAGTAGAAATCTATACATGTATATATAAAACCTATATATGTAATCTATATGTAAATATATATATATGTATATACCAACCCTGGTGGCTCAGACGGTAAAGCGTCCGCCTACAATGCGGGAGACCCGAGTTCAATCCCTGGGTCAGGAAGATCTCCTGGAGAAGGAAATGGTAACCCACCCCAGTACTCTTGCCTGGAAAATCCCATGGACGGAGGAGCCTGGTAGGCTACAGTCCATGGGGTCACAAAGAGTCGGACACGACTGAGCGACTTCACTCACTCACTGTGTGTGTGTATATATATGTAGGTGCGTATATATATATATCAGATAGAGTGTATATGTACATATATACCTATGTATATGTGTGTGTATTTATATATAGCAGATAGAGTGTTAAAAAGGGCAAATGACCAGAGGAGTTTCGTTCACTTCCCCCCTAACTATCAGAGAACAGACCCCGAACACAACCCCTTTGGGTTGCAAGGCAGACCTTACACTCTGCCCTCAGAGCCGTGCCCCATCTTGCAGGGAAAGATTCGGGCTGTTTCACTCAGCAAGAGATAGAAACACCATGTTGGGGCGAGCGAGGCCAGAGAGCTGCCGTTTCCCCTCTGACTTCTGCTCGCTGCCGTCCTCTGAAAGATGTCATGGCTGACCGACCCTCAAAAATAGACGCTCTGATGGTGATGTATTGTGGCCCTTGAAGAATTTAATTGTCAAATTGACATTTATCAAATGCTTTCGTGCATTCGAAAGATAAATGGTGCAAGTTTGGTTGAGATCAAAGCGCCCCCGTCCTTCCCCATTCACAGGGCCGGCAGGCTTCAGCGGGCAACTCAAGTGTGAACAATGATGCCCTTCCACTCACAGCCCCTCTAAGCACCACCCTGGTGACAGACAATCACACATTTAAATGTTAGCCTCCTCTTCGGAAAGTTCTGAAAATAATGGAGAACCCATTGAGACCATTTGTATTTGAAAGGAATGCTAAATAATTTAGAGTTCCGGTGCAGGATGCGCTGTGCTGGGCAGATAAATGATGAAACCCCAGCACAGGCTCTCTTCAGCAGTTGCCACACTAATTACAGATCAATTACTTCCCAGTTGTTTGCAACCTTATCAAAGAATGGTAAATTTACTGAGAGCAAAGTGTGATAAGATGACTTTTCATTATTACAGTAGATTTGTTGAAACAGCTCTGACACTGAGATTAATAAGAGCTCTCCCAGAGGTAATAGGATCCGTGCGCATATAGGGAAAATTTAAGAGCTGAAAATCGGATGCTAGACGCTATCATGAAAACCCTTCCTCTCGTTAATTGTTATCATGCGTGTGTTCACCATGCAGAAGTAAGGCAGCCAGGTGACCCATTCACCGAAACTTGCCTCAAACAAAGTAGTTCTCCACTTCCAAAAAGGCGGGCTGGATATCAAAGAAAAGTAAACACAGTTGGGTTTGGAAGCAAGAGAAATTGTGTGTCGGGGAAGGGGAGGGCATTGTGTGTGTGTGTGTGTGTGTGTGTGTGTGTGTATTCTAGCTGAATTCCATTTTCATTAAGACAATCACAAAGAGATGGTCCGTCAAACGTCTCTACAAAAGGAAGCGTCCAGGTTTTTGAGGTGGACGTTGGTGGGATCCCTCAGGTCCTGAGATCAATAAAGATTTGGGGTGGCTGTTAGTGTTACCCTAGCAGGGTTCCTCCCGGGGGCAGAGGCCTAGGAGGAGAAACCAAGGGTTTGTAGAGGCCCCGGAGCCATTCAGGTTGGAATAAACAATGCAGAATGTTCTTAGCACACGGCCCCATAGCTACCGGACTCTGTTTTTATTTTTTAAATGGAGAAATAGCTCATGGAGGAACTCGTGAAAGTGAAAATACATATGCTCCGATCAGAGGAACTGTGAGAAATAAAGAGATGTGTCCTCCTGACTTGGTTTCAGATCCCCGTGGAGACGGACGAAGAGAAAAGCTGAGCGGCAAGAGCCAGCTTTTGAGGAATGGATGGTCTTTTATATCTCATTTTCATAAACTCATATTTCTTTTCCTGACTTTTAAAGGAAATAAGAAGCCATAGGGTAAAGGTCAGATCTCCTTGTGAATCAAAAAACAGTTAGGGAAGGGAAGGACTCCCTAGATTGGCGAGGTAGCATCTAGTGGTAGGACACCCTTCCTCACGTCCTCATGGAGCATTGCTGATGGGATTTCGAACCGAATATGGTGTGCCATAAATGATGTTTAACGTAACATCTCAGGAACTGCATTCAGTTACACTCTGTACCATTAACCTTGTTTTGTGAACAGACTCAAATAAGTAAACTAATGCTCAAAGACAGAAGGTGGGGACTTCCCTGGTGGTCCAGTGGCTAAGACTCTGCATTCCCAATGCAGGGGGCCCAGGTTCGATCCCTGGTCGGGGAACTAGATCCCACATGCTTCAACTAAAGAGCCTGCATGTTGCAACAAAAACCCGGCACAGACAAATAAATAAATATTTAAGAAAAAAAAAAAAAAAGACAGAAGGTGATTCTGCCCAGATTACTTTCAGAACCAAACTTGGAGCCTTGTTGGAGAAGCTCAGTGCTGGTCATTCTGTTCCTTTGAGGATAAGCCATGGCAAATTTGAAGACTTTTCAGATACAACCAAGCAAATTAGGAAAGAGGCCAGGGGAAAGCATGCAGTACTTAATTTGTACAAATGAAAGGAAAGATGATAATGACTAGGGAAAGCTAATGTAAACTTTGTCTACTTCAAACTTAATCCTTAAACATACAAACTTAATTCATACACATCCCCGTGGACAGGTCTTAGGAACAATTGTCAACCAATCAACACATCGCTTCTAGCAACCTGAGCCACACACACCAAGAAAAGATGAAAAAGTAAGTCAATGTGGCATCGGGAGTACTGTTTGTTTTTACCTGTTCACTTGTGTTTTTATCACCCTTTCAAATAAACAAAGCAAAAACTACCCAAGAGGAACGAAATATCCTCTTTAACATTTTTCTCCATCTTCTAGAAGAAGGTAGCAAGAAGGCCAGAACAAATATCTGCATCCTTTTCAGCTCAATAGGCTATTTGTAAGGTGATAATAGAAAAGAGAAAGCTCAGAAAAGCCTTTGAAAACCACACGATGGAATTTCCAGCCTAAATCTCTCTCCTCCCCATCCTCTCCAGTTCCCAACTCTCCTCTCACTGGCTGAATTTGATGTATTTCTCTCTTGATGCTTATTTGGACAAAGCGACATAGTGCTTTTCAGATTCCTGTAACAAATTTGTTTCCCTGCATTTTAAGAATCAGCCTAGGAAAACTCTAGCGTGTGTCTGTGCTCCGCTGTTATGTGAAGGGGGGACAAGACGAAGGGGGCTGGCGTGGAGTATGAATTACACATGGTGAGGATATTTGGCGTGGACTGTCTAGAAGCAGATGTGTTTGATGTATTCAAACACGTGCATATTCAAAACTCACAAGAGGTGTTAGGAGAGCGGATCAGTTCCCTCCATACTTCCTGCCCAGAATGTCAGAACAAAGGCTCACTTGATGAAATTGAAGGGCAGAGATTTATGAGGGGAGGGAGCACAAAATGAAAGGAAATTCCACTTCACGTTGCCTTCATTCCACCTTCTGAATCGGCTTCCATGGAAATCCCTCACATCATACTGCGGTTGGATTTTAATACGGTTAATCTTTCTCACTGATGGTAGCGCTGTGTACAGGGTTTCACTGAGATGATGATAAACGTAAGAAAATCTCCTGCTTCGGGTTGTAAACCGTCCTTGGAATGATGAACTTGATTCTGCACACAGCGCTGGCAGAGTTATCCAAGGAAGGGCCCGAGTCTGTTTCCCCTGCTCAGTGCTTTTGGATCATTATTGCACGGGATGAACCTTTATCAGCTGCTCGTGACAACCTGAGATCCACTTTGTTGAGAGACTGCTTCCTTTTGGTGTTAGCTGTCATTTTCCAAAGCGTTAAGGGCTAAACCTCACTTTTAAATATATACTTTTTTCATTATACAAGTAATACGTGCTCATTTAAGAAAATGAATAAAATTATGGAAAGAAGAGAAAAACTGATATCAGCCCAGACAGTGCTACTGTTAACTTTTCAATGATTTCCCCCCAATCCTGTATTTCCTGTACAAAGGGTTTTTTTTTTTTCTCTCTAGTTGACTGGTTTATGTAATATATAATCACGCTTGTTTAGAATTTTGCATCTCGCCTTTCTGACAACAGCTTAGGAGAAGTATTTTCGATGCTATTGCATAGTCTTTATAATCATTGCAGTGGTTACATAACGTTTCACTGTGATCATAAACTGTGGTTTACTTAGCCATTCCCCTATTATTGAATATTTACCTTGTTTTCTATTCTTTGCTATTGTTTAGAATTGTTTCCTTGGAATAAATTCCTGTAAGTGGTGTTACTGAGTCAAAGAGCATGAATATTTTAAAAGACCTCACTAATTTGAAATGCAAATAACTGGGAGAAATAGATTGATGGGTTTGAGTCCATGTTTCAGTATTCAAATAATGAGCGCTGCTTTAGGTAGGAGAATAGCAAAGGCATCAGTTGTGAGCCATTTTGACTGAACTGATGTCTGCCTCGTGGTAAAGCTAGGACCTGAGGTCTCTGCTGTGTACCAGTGCCCGTGATGGCACCCATTCTATGCCAAGTAGCCATCATTTTTATGGGACATCAGCTTCCAAACGGGCTTGTTGACGCTTGTTAACAACCTTTTGTCATTTTTACAAAGCACGTCTCAAATTCCCCTGGTGCAAACATCTACCAGTGCTGCCCTGAAGCTTCAATTTTGCTTATGGAAAATTGAATTTGCTTTCTTTTGCCTCTTAGGTGACAGAGTAAACTCACCCCAAGCAAATACACGAACACAAACAAAGGCATCAGGGCTGGGTTTCAGAAAGAGCGTTAAGAACGGAGGAGAAGCTTTTAGGCCGTCTTCAGCGGATTTCTTAAGAAGGATATTTAGACCATTTCCAGATCTCTTACCATCATGCCCTGGGTCCCCCGCAGGAAGGGGCATTCCAGCAGAAAGAGCAGGCCCATTCTGGGGCAGTGGGCACCATCCTAGCCCGCACCCCCGGATGTCCCGTTACTTTATCACAGTAGCATAGCCAGGGGATCAAGCTGCCACTTTCTGTCTGGGGCAAGAATGGCAGCATTCTCAGTCCCTGCCTGTCCTGCCCTGGCGATGCTTACCTCTGTGCTGTGATGGCACGTCAGCCTCTGTGCCCACCAGCTGCGTCACACGGCGTCCTGCTGGCACAGAGGTGGGCAGGGGGCCGTCTGATCTACAGCGCAGAGAGGCCACGGCTCTCAGGTCAAGCTAAGACGATCATTGTCTTCTGCAAGGGAGCTTTTACAGAAGAAAAAAAGGCTGCACTCTAAGGCAGCCAATCGGCAAGCTTAGGTATTATTATTATTTTTTTAACAAGTTGCCAATCATAAAAAATTGGGCAAATTCACATGAACATGTAGGTTTCTTATTTTCATTAAAAAATCACAAGGCTCACCCGAGGCGGTCTTTCCATAAAGCCCTGGTCTGAGTGGCAGGCCCCCTCCACACCCTGAGGCATCTTTTCCTCTTCACCAAGGTCCCCATCTTCCCCTATTCGTTCCTCACACCTTCCCACTTGAGTCACTCAGCGTCTTCTCCTGGCCAAGTGCACAGCTGAGTTGGCAGCTTTCGGATGGCGAGAGGGAGCCCGGGAAGACTCCAGGGTGCGGAGTCTCGTGCCTTGCCTTTCTCATGGATGCCACAGTCTTCGTTAGGGGCTAGTGCAGCTAGCTACTCTCACTCCTTTGACCCGGATAAGACTCTCCAGGGCTCTTTGCACTTACCTGTGCAAACCCTCGGTTGTTCACCTGCACCGTCACGTAAATAATTCAGTTGCCATTAACAGTGGAATTAACTTCACATCATCTTAGAAGTACGG
Source organism: Cervus elaphus (assembly GCF_910594005.1). Taxonomy (NCBI): domain Eukaryota; kingdom Metazoa; phylum Chordata; class Mammalia; order Artiodactyla; family Cervidae; genus Cervus; species Cervus elaphus. Next base: position 105,678,843 of record NC_057823.1, on the reverse strand, counting down.
CGTGGGAACTTGCCATTCTTCACTGATTAACACTCTGCGGGATGCTTCGTCCAGTGCCTTAGTGTGATGCTAAGTTAGAAAGACAGAGTAGCCCAGTCCCTGAAAACTGATGTCCATGAGAAACTGCTGACCATGCTTACCTAACCCTAGGAAGTAGGACTGAGGTCTGTAACGAGGAAGTGTTCCTCTCCATCATCACATTTTGCAGTGTAATTTTTTCTTCACCATATAAAGGTGTAATTTTCATTTAAATAACACATGGGGGAAGGGATTTAACTTGGAACAAAAAGTCAAAGTAGAGTATTATATATGCAGCAAGATCCAGATTTTATAAAAATATCATTTGATGTCCAAAAAGTCTGAAAGGGAATAGTTCACAATGTTAATTGTGATTATCTCTAGGTGGTGAGATACAAGTAAATTTTCTTCCTTCAACTATATTTTTTTATTCCTTTTGAGTCAGGTCTATTTTGTAGAAGGACATTATCTAGAAACTCTTACAGTGAAATAATTTGAAGTAGCATTCTGAAATCTTTCTTTAAAAAGATATCAGCTGTTATACATGAGACTATCCTCTTTATCGATGGAATTCAATGTTCATGTGAAATAATGAAATAAATCTATTTCTTTCTCCCTTTATTAAAGGAATCATATGCTTCCATTCATAACTACAGGTCTGATGTGGGACCAGCCCATTTCACAGACTACACAACCTAGGAAATCCCAGGAAATAGGGACAAGAGGGGCTGACAATGTATCTGGTACGTATTAGCGTGGGATACTTTTCAGTTAAATGGTAATTCTGCCTCAGTCTCTCCCTTCTGGGTTTCAGGGAAGAGGGGTGCATAAAAATGGTGAAAGGAGTGGAATGTCTGTAAATCCTTCATTGCTATGGAAGCTTGGAAGCTAAGCTGCGTCTCTTCTCTTTATTGCTTGTGTCATGTGACTAAACCTTCCTAACAATGCAGTGAAAAGCTGTGTGACCAGTCTCATACAGAACACTTCTAGGTTTTGTTTTATTAGAAAAGATAAGCATTGCACTAGCAAAGTTTTTCACTTTGAACTCTTTATTAACAGATGAAAGTGAAAGTCGTTCACTCACATCCAACACTTTGTGACCCCATGGATTGTAACCCACCAGGCTCCTCTCTCCTTGGGATTCTCCAGAGAAGAATACTGGAGTGGAGTGCATTCCCTTCTCCAGGGGATATTACAGACCCAGAGACTGAACCCAGATCTCCTTCAGGAGATTCTCTACCATCTGCACCACCAGGGAATAGATAACTAATATTATTTAGTGGGCTTCCCATGTGGCTCAGAGGTAAAAGAACACTACCAGTGCAGGAGACACAGGAGACTTGGGTTTGAACCCCTGGTTGGAGGAAATGACAACCCACTCCAGTACTCTTGACTGGGAAATCCCATGCACAAAGAAGCCTGGTGGGCCACAGGCCACAGGGTCGCAAAGAATCGAACACAACTGAACAACTGTTCACGGATGCACGCATGGTATTTTTTTTTTATTAACGGGAAAACCAGATTGGAGATAAAAAAAAAATAAACATCAGATTTAACAATATGCATTGAAAGAATTCAGCTTGATATTAATGGCAGGGGTCTCAAAGGGGAGAGTATTTCAGAACCTTTCACTGATTTATTTATTTTACCAAGAAAAAGCACTGCATTGGATCAAAGTTAAGCTAATTACCAGAATGTATTTAGACATCCCTAAACAGAGGCTAGGATCTTTATAAACACCTCTCGCACTCTTGTCTGGAGATGAAACAGGGCTATACCATTTAGAAGACCATGTAAATGATTCTCGCCAAATCACCGAGCGAGTCTGAAATGACTTTACAGGCAAGTTTCTCCCTCGGGTACCAACTGTGTCCCGGTGCCCACAGCGCTCTGTTCGCAGGATCAGCCCTCTGGGTCCTCTCCCTGGCTTCATCTCTTTCTCAACCCCTACTTCAAAAAGCAGATGATAAAGGCCATTCTCCCAGGCATATTTTCTAGCTGCAACTATTAGCATTTTATTCTCATTTTCCTTTTTTTTTTTTTTGCAATTAAAAAAAAAATAGGTAGAGCTCTTTTCCAAATCGTTGCATTCCTCTTGGCTACAGATGGGGCCACCTGCAAGTCATTCTGCTCTCTCCAGCTCCACAGAGGGGGAGAAAAGGCAGGCACTGTGTTTTCTGCCCCTGCCCCCCACTTCTTATCCTTGTGTCTCTCAAAGGATGCCCCAGAAGCACAATTGTCACATTTCAAGCAAGTGAGTGCAAAGCGAGAATTAGCAATTTCCAATCTTTTTTTTACCCCCGTCTCTAATCAAGGAGCATTCGGTTTTGGCAGCTCCCCTCTGGTGGAAAAGGCGTTTGGGGTCTCAGCAGCGTCTGCCCATTTGTGGCAGGGAGGCCCAGCATGACGCGGAGGCAGGCAGAGGTGGACCAGGGCTGGCTTGTTCTTTCGTTAATTCAATGACCATGAAAAGTAAACTTTTCCTGACACAGTTTTGCGGTTCACTGCTTTTATTCCCCAGTCCTCTCTGGGCACAGAACAACTTTTAACTTTACCTCAGTAATTAGCCAGCCTCAGACAGCTGAAATTTAAGTCCCTCTGAGAGGTGGTAAAGCATTTTTAAAGAGCTACGACTGAAAACCATTAGCCTACACCACATTTTTAGAAGCTTCTGAGACCTCTTCATTTTCTTTCCATATTCTTCATCTTCGAATCTGAAGAAACTGGAGCCTGGGCAGCGTAATAAATACTTAATTCTCAATAGATGGCTCCTAATTTGCCCAGGCCCATCTGTATGTAATCCAGCCAGTGAAGAAAAATGAACCCCTCCCCCCGATCCATTTACTGTGCCTGTTAACAGTCTAATTCCTAGAAACATCGGACTTTCAATACTTTACCTTAAGAATCTATTGCTCTTGGGCAAAACACCAGTCACCCTATTATAAATCCTGAAAAACAGACTGGTGATTAAGACACAAACCACGCTCTACATTCGGAACCAGCATCTGACTTTCCACTTGCGCCCTCCCTGCCTCCACACACACACACACACACACACACACACACACACACACGCACGCGTGAGCTGAAGACTGGCTCAGTGCAGTCCATTACACTTGCCTTAAATGAACTGGCCGAACACTGGTGAATTTCAGAGTCACCAGCAAAGCCAGCTGTGGAAAGGACTTCCGAAGCGAGCCATGGATTTCGCCATTACTCCATCCTTCTTTTTCAAAAGCTCACCTCCTGGGTCTCTTTCCCTAAGTCAGCACCCAGCACCCTAGGGCTCCCTGTCAATCTTGAGCCCCTGCCCCAGACCTGAGCGCTTTTCCCTCCTGATTGCTGGTGAGCGCTCAGCCTCCCTGCCCTCTCTTGAAGCAAATCCAGGTTTCCCGCCACTCTCTTAATACAAACTACAAACCTAAGATGCCGACCCTAATTCAGGTTCTAGGAGAGCGTCTGACAGAATCTGCTGATCTCCTCTGTCTTCAAGAGTCTCCTCGAGACAATACCCTGTCTTTACCTGAATCCTCGAAATGAGTCTAATGGTAGAGATTCCTCACCAGCCCAATCATGAGAAGAAGGCGGCTGCCAATTTCTCCCATGTAGCGGGCTGGCCCTGGTCATAAACACATGTGTGGGAAGCTGAATTGAAGTGAGTAAACCTAGTATTTACCCTGACCTAAAATTATTTACTTGGAGGGCTTGTAAACCTTCTTTTCCATCATGCTTTATAAACACAATTCTCTAAACTTATTTATGCTTTTCCTTTCTCGGCTTCAAAGCTATTCTCAACTGCCCGCTCACTTCACACAGGTGTGTCATGATCAGTTGTGAGATGTCACAAGAAATTTGTTACTGGTAATAGTTTTTCTGAAGCCTGAAAAGTATTTGCTTTCTTTTTCTGAGAAGAGAGTTTTCCAGGCTATAGCAACCATCTCACAGTCTTGTTACAGTTAGAATAACCCTGACAGCACCCTTGAGAGTGTGTTGTACATGTGAAAGTCATCTACCATGGATGATAAGGAAGGGGAAAAAAAGACGTTGACAAACTCCATGCTGCAGCCCTGGATCCGGTAACTGAATATAAAGGAGATTATTGGATCATTATTCCAATGGACTTCTATTCAATTAAGTCATATGCCTAGAAGAGCAAGGCAGATAATTCACAGGAAGGAAGAAGACACCATGGTGACCCTGACCTAGAGAACAGGCCAGATCCAAAAGCTCCTCTACTCTGGCCAAACGCTGTCCTGAGATAAAGCAAACCCAGTGATGCCTGGACACCCAGCTTTTCCAAAGAAACCAGAAATGCAGATTTTAATGTGAAATCTCTGTCTGTAAATGTAAGCATGTAGGTAAAACATAAAACCTAGTTTATGGCTTGCTAAACTTTGTATCAGGGTTTTCCTGGTGGCTCAGTGGTGAAGAATCCATCTGCCAATCCAGGAGACCTGGGTTCAACCCCTGGGTCAGGAAGATCCCCTGGAGGAGGAAATAGCAACCCCCTCCAGTATTCTTGCCTGGGAAATCCCATGCACAGAGGAGCCTGGCGGGCTAAGGTCCATAGCGTTGCAGAAGAGACAGATGTGACTTGGTGACTAAACAACAACAAAGTTTGTGTTAAATGATACACAACTAGCCAGGTTGGTGTACAGGCCCCAGCTTGCAGTTTCTGGATTAAACAAAAGATTAACTCAAGAGACTCAGTTCAGTACAGTGGCTCAGTCGTGTCCGACTCTTTGCGGCCCCATGGACTGCAGCACACCAGGCTTCCCCGTCGTTGGGTTCTATTTATAGCATCGAAAGATGAGTAAGACCCAGTTCCTGACGGCAAGGGACGAATAAGGGAGAGAAGGACGCACAAGACTTGGATACCATTAGGCTAACATGGTCACCTTCCTTGGGAAAAACACAAGGTACCATTCAGCCAGGACTCAGGGCCACAGAGCTGGGAGATTTTTCAGTCTCATCCCAGGGCTGGTCCACATCCCAGGCAGCCTTTTGATGGGGGCCATGGAATGTCTGGACCCAAGCCCCCCCACCACAAAGAGCCAGCCTCCAACAGGGTCACTTCAGCAGGCGGTGGAGAGCAGACACAGGACTTCTTCATCAGGGCCCCGTCTGCCTGGGGGTGACTTGCGAGACACCGCCCCCCACGCACAGGCAGATGACTTACATACACAGAGTGGGAAAGAAAGACCTCCTCCTCGAGGCAGCTGACAGTCCGCGTGGCCAGCAGATCCCGGGATGGATTTCATCCTTCAGCCGTGTCTTTGGCTGGGCTTCCATTAGGAGGACCCAAAATGCAGAGCATGATTACCAAGCAGCCCAGTTCCTTACCAACTTAGGGGCGCGGCTCCAGACTCGCCTTTCTGGAACCTGGTAACACGCAGACCGTGTTGCAAATTATTTTCCTGCAGCCTTTCTACCTGCCGTGTGGATGGAAATCAGGAGCCCTTGGGACATGGAGCTATTTAAAAATAAATGTGGCGTATGTAACCATAGCGAGCGATTATATCAATTCTAAATGGACTTTGCCCTGAGAAAAATTTAAAAAAAGCCAAGCTTTGGGGTTTTATTTCATTTACCAGAACCCAAGTGAATCGAGCGTGATTGAAGTGCCTGTGTTTGGCTGGGCTCCTCTGTGCGATGCTGGCTTGTTGGACGGGTTTGAGTGGACCCAGCTGTAAAACTAAGAAGCCCCTCTGGACACAATCTCTTCCCAGATGCCAAAAATACCTCCTCTTTGAGAAGCTGGAGGAATAACTCTCCTCCAACAATAGGACATTCTTTTCTTTTTGAAGGTTTTATTTTTGCAGGGAATGGCAATGAGCAGGAGGTTATTCTCTGCCACAAGGCAGTGCCCAAAGCAGGGACCAAGTCCTAACTTAGTTAGGAGACTGGGAATTTGATCCAGCATCCCAAGGAGAAAAGCGTTCTACGTTTCTCTTTAGACACAGCACCCTTGTCCTAGCGTGTGTGTGTGTGTGTGTGTCTGCACACTCACACGTGCACATTGGTCAGCGTTGCCAGCTGGGGACAAGAATCACTAAAGCTTCTTGGAACCCGACTTTGTTTTTATGTCTGAAGGCATCTCAGTCACAAGAGTTCTTTCAAAAGCCCCAGTGCTGAAATATTTCACCAGGCCGTATTACAGCAACTTGGATTATGCTGCGGGAGGTATGTGCCTGCTCTTCCTACACACTGCTTTGTGGATCATTGTGCGGCCATAACCTCTTATGGAAACCTTGCCCCCTGCTTTATTTTTCTCTCAGGGTGTACTCAGCACTTCTCCCCGACAACCTTGTAGAATGAATGTCTCCCTGTTTTATTTCAGCTCACCACTTAGTTTGAAATTCTTGCTTCTTGATTCAATTTGAACAACTGTGAGAGTTCGGATTGAAACAAAACAAAAAAGCATTACCTCTCTGTCTGATGTTGACTTTCAAATTGGAGAGAAGGCTCCTGGGATTAAACAGATGATGTGTGGTATCTTCTTGGAAGGAGCAGTTTTTTTTTTTTCTTTCTTTCTTTTTAATAGAAAATTTCTGACTCAGACAAAGAGGCCAGGAGAGTCTGTTGAAAAAATCAGAACATCTCATGTGGCTATTCCAATGGAAAGTAAAAAAAAAAAAAGAAATACAAATCATGTACAACACCTCAGTCCCTATGTGGAAACCATGAACTGATGGAGTTAGGGGTTGTAATATACCTCACTGGGGATCCAAAGTAATTAAACAGTGTTGCAAACCCTAACTCTGAGTGGATTTAAGCCCTCACTAGGGAAGTACAGTCCCTTCTTTGGGAAGAAAGTGAAACTAGGCATTCTGATGGCAAATGAGAAAGCTTTCCGTTTGATTCTGTCCTTCTTTATAGCATCTGCTTTATAGCATCTTCTTGCTGTCTGTAACATTTGAGCTTATCTTCCTTATTCCAACAATAAGGAAGCAATGTTATAGCTTGTTATGTCAAAGCTGCCAGGGAAGCACGGACTTAGCCGAAGAAAGCACGTCGTTATTTTTCTTAATTATTTCAGAAATGTCATCTCCGATACCATTCAGCTTTTTGTAACTACGAGGAGAAAATTGACTAACCGCCCATTCTCCCTAGAACCGCTTTAAAAAGTTTGCAGTCAATTTTTTCGGACAGCCAGGAAACAATCTGATGACACGGGTAAGCTTTGCAGGATGATAGGAGAGCCATTACATGTAATCAGGAAAAAAAAAATATATTATGGTGTATACAGGCAGACTGTTTCGCGTTGTTCAGTTAGTTTAGGTTAAGAAATGTTTTCTCTCAGGAAATGCCTTTAAACCAGGGCTACGTTTTATTTAATGATGTGGAAAAACTCCACAAAATATCCTTATGAGAAATGTATTTAATTTTCTCTTTTTAAGCCAGTCAGCAAGTAAAGTGAGCTGCGTATTGCCCACATGACTACCACCGCCTGGCAGAGCATGCCGAAATATGCCTGGTCATGCACATTCGGAGGTAATGTTAGTTCAGAGTAGTTGGTACAGTTGCTTAGCACTTTCCAGAACCTGATTGACTTCAGCTGCTGAAACGTTCTGCAAGGATGTTGACAGATGTTGGACCCAGGGCAAACTCCCCTTGCCTATTTCTGCCCTTAAGTACGAAGGAATCAACAGAAGTGCAACTTGGCATCCCGAAAGGAGAGCCTCACCTTCTCCCGGCTTTAATGACTACCCTGAGGAAGGAGCATGGATGCCCTGCTCTGAAAGAGCAGTTAGCAACCTTGGCGTCATCCGGGTGTTCAGGGCAAGGCAGCTGAGAAAGCTCGGGAAATACGCCTGTGCCCCAGGGTGCATCGTCCTTGGCTCTCACTCTTAATGACTCTCCTAACTCAACTGACCTTGTTCAGCGTTTAATCACAAACAGGTCACACTCTGTCCTTCCCCGGGTCACCCGGCTTCTCTCTCTGACCTCTGGTGGAGACGGGCTTGTTCCACTCTGCTCTACACAGACGGTAAGGCAGTCATGACATTCTCAGAGTATGTGGGATTCAGTTATGAAAACCACTGGGTTGGCGGTGATAAAACCGTGTGCTAAAATTATCTTTCCCCCTATATTTACAATTTGCAAACTCTAATTTTGACTCCAGGTAAAAAGTAAACTGGAAAGATAGGCTGATTTTTTCGATAGAGGTAAATGTGATAGAAAATTCTTGTGCAAAATGAAATGTATCTGATTCATTTCGGATTTTCTCCCTTGTTTGACCTTCACTCTTGCTTCCAGCTCAAGGCTACTTGCTTCAGCACTACAAAGAGAAAGTGTGTTTTTCAGAAGTCAGATATGCAAAGGAAGAATTGGATCGGCAGGGCTGCTCAGGCATTTTAATTCTAGGAAAGGTGTCACAGGCTAGTGTTTTTTAAAGGATCAACTTCTACACATTTTAAATATGTACACTGAGACTGAAGTCCATACCTGATCGGCAGATTAATAGAAAATCTATGTACCAACAAGGGTATGAGCACAAGGAAATGATAGTCTTCGACCCTGGTAAAGACATTAATCGCAATTATTTTCCCGCCAAGGTTAATTGTTGGGAGTTTTCAGTGTGCTAATTGCTCTTAAGAAGGATGTCAGCCATCAGTTAAAATGAAGTATTATTGCCACACAGGAAGAGTTTCTGCCCTCCAGACTCCTGACTGACATCAGGCCACAGGGAAACTTTGGGGTATAAGACTGATACAGACAGTCACTTGAAGCCAAGTGTCTGACTTTATCTTAATCTAAAAGGAACCAGTGTCCTGAAACACAGTATATCATCTCTTTGACCTGGAGACAGATGGTATCTCATGCATAATAGAGGTTATTTTACACAGAGCTTTCAGTTCCCTGGAAATAAACTAGTCTTCCTAAGACCAAGGGCTTCCAGTAAAAAAAATCTTGTAAGAGAAATAAAGATCTCCGATAAATGATCAATTGTTAGCCCCACCCCCTCACCAGGTATCTTGTACCATTAGTCACTAGCGTCTGCTAATACCAAAATAAATAGGCCATTGACCCCATTATATGATAACCAATGGGTATGTGTGATATTGCTGAGCACGGAAAATAAATGTAACCTCTTCTGTAGGTAATCAACTGATGCTTTATTGCTTTTAATAGCTCCACATTACCTACAAGAGAGATTGATAGAAGTCTATTTTTATACTGGTAGAGACAAATATAATTGACGATCATAAAATACATACCTCCATGATTTCCCCACTAACATCTTCAACACAATATTCTATGTTTTTGCTCTATATAAAGTAAAAAATTAATTCATGCTTTTATTAATTTTCCTGTTTATGAACTTCATACAATGTCCCTTTTCTTCCCTTAGCACATGGGTGAAAATGTGGAGTTGTTTGGATTTCACTGAGTGTTTAAATAGCTCCAAAAAGTCTCTAATTATTTTTTCTCTATTCTAAAATAAAGTAATGTTAGACTGTTCAATCTTATGCCATGCACTGGACCATCCATCTCGCATTCTCCATTGGAGTCTTAATCCAGAGTGGTCACCTTAACTCTTATTAAGCTTGGCTTTGGCTATCCTAAATCTTTTTGAGTAGAGCTACCACAATTTAAGAAATGTTTTAATATTAGTGTATTATAGTTCTTTGTTTCAACCATCTTTCCTGATTATGGATGTGATACATATTCATGAGACAAAATTTAGGGCAAAAAACTCCAGAAAAATATAAATCACTTTAAGAAAGTAATGCTGGATTATTTTCCTCCCCATTTTGTTGTCCTTCCCCAGAAAAAATTTAAATTGAATATTGATTTTATTTTTTACTTCAGAATATATCACGATTATAAGGGCATATTGATTCAATTAATCTTTGAAGAAAGTGTTTTAGAATTCAAGAGGCTCAGGGTTTTTAAATTTCTTGTATCTCCTGAGAATAAGACACCTTTCTAATTTCCAGAAATAATTCCTCTGCAGTAATAGATGATGGGACCCAATTCTCAAACCTTTATTCAAGAAAAAGACTCCCAGTGGAGCCTGATGTTTAGGTAAGGACATAGCATTGAGGCTGTATTTTATGTCCTGACCAATAGTATAGCCATTCACATGTGGGTCCTCCTGGGACCCCCACAATGAATACCATCTGGCTTTGGAGAGTTGGAACACTTACATGTCTTAAGTGCTACGTAATGACTTCCTGGAAGACTTTAGTCTCCATCAACATTTTACTAAAAATGATTTCAGGAGAAATTTTTGTTTTACCTTAAACTTCTTTGGTTGAAATTGTTTCTCTTAGATTCTCTATTCTTTGTTAAATTTATCTTCAGCAACAGGTTTTTCATCCAGCTTCTAAACTACAACATGTAGTTTTTCATAAAGATTCTTGACAATCTATCTTTTGTACCATCTGTTTATCTGCCCCATCCAATCAGAATTTAATGCATGTATTTAACACCTCATTGGCTATTATCCTTGCCAGGTAGATTTTTCTCTTTTTGATTATATTTTCTTTTAAAGGCTTTCTGTTTTCTTTCTGAAGAAGTCATTTCTCTGCTCCATCACACAGGGATTGCTCTTCCTTGCCCTCATGCTTTACTTCTCAAAAGCAAAGTGACCTTTAGTGCCTTCAACTCAACATGTTACACAAACTCAAGGTTGATTCTAGGCTGCCGGAGAGGGGGGTGGTGTTCTTCGGGATTTCTTCGGTCTTGATTTTGTCTGTTCTCTGTACTAAATTTATCCACAGGACTGTTGCCACTGCTACCTACCAAGCCAAGATTTGCAAAATTGTAGATTCTCACTCAGTATTGAAAGACTTCTCTTAGGTTTATTTCACAGAGTGGTTCTTAAGCTTTTGTAGCTTATTTCTGGCCAATGTGACTAAATCATGAACTCCTTGAAGGCCAGGTACTGTAACTTATGAACACTAATATAAATATGGCCAGTGCCTGACGTATGAATGACTTCACAAACGTTGAATGAAAGGATGAATGTGTCCCTGTGTCTCACCTAATTTGAAATGCTCACGTTTTCTCAGGATTGACTTTTATTCATATGTGAAAACATGTGTGTCATCTATAGACAGTTTGAAAGATATTAAAATTGTGGAAGTATCCATGGCAGTGAGCTTCCGTGCTTTCACTAAAACAAGAACAACATTCAGAAGAGAGTAGTCATGATGCAGTTGTGAGTGGAGACAGAGATTGTGGAGAATTAAACTTGTAGTTTTTCTGAAATCCTCTGTCCACCTAGAGCTGAAAACATCAACCTGTGTCACAGCCCTCCTTGTTTTCCTCTGTCCCTGAGTTCCCGCCTACCTGCACGTCTCTGCTCAGACAACCCCTGAGCAGACACACCACCCCTCAAGGCCGTTCTTCTGTCGATACTTCTGTCAGTAACAAGAATGAAAATTAAAAGTGAAGTGAAGTCGCTCGGTCGTGTCCGACTCCCACCAGGCTCCTCCATCCACGGACTTTTGCAGGTGAAAGTACTTGAGTGGATTGCCATTTCCTTCTCCAGGGATCTTCAACAACTATAACCCTTGGGATGTGCTAGACAATGTCTAAGCATTTTGGACCTATTAGCTCTTTAATCTCACTGCAATACTACTCGCAGATATTATTCTTGATGTCACTTTGCCGAGAACTGAGAGAACTGAGGCACCCAGAGGGTGACTCTTTGGTCTGAGGTTACCTTAGGACCTTCAGGCCTGAGCAGCTTTGCTCCAAACTCCAGGCTCCTAAGTCCTCAGGCTGTTCTACTTTCTATAAAGTTCCTTACTATATGTCCGGCTCGAAAATAATTTTCCTGTAACAGCTACCCATCCACACAAGCTTCATCCTCTGTCACGTGACAAGACTTTTAAATACTGATCATCGCACCTCCCTGTATTGCCTCTTTTTGAGGCTCAGCTGCATTGTTTTTTCCTATCAGATCTCAGACTGCATTAGAGAGGGCCCTTGATCCTCTGAATCCTACCCTCTCCCCCATTTTAATATCTTCACCGAAAACTGAACCTGGTCTGGTGGAGGAATGGGTTAGACTGTAGAAGCCTCATATTTTGGTGATGATGGCTCTCTCAGAATATGCTGGAATTGGCGTCTTTGGCCCTGCTCGAGTTGAATGCCCTCTGCAACTCTGCTGTAGCTCACGAGCACACTTTGGTTTGGCCCTCTCTCTGTCACCGTGTGTACTTCTCCCTATTTAAATTTTCTTAGCTGATGTAAGAGCTTCTCTGGATTATGATCAATCATCTAACGAGCTGAGTTTCCCGCTCCCCGTAGCCTTTGTCGTGGGCCCCGCAGGTCACGCCCTGTGCTTCTCGCTGCAAACAAATTTGGTCCTCAGCCCCTTGCCCATCCTACATGTGCTCCTCTTGTGGGCGCAGGAAGAGCCCAGCTATTCTCCTCCATCCATCTCAGGGAGGCTTGAGATGGACACTCACCTTGGAGACACATCAACTACTCTGTTCCCCTGTCATGTGCCACAGAGACGTCCCCAAGACCCCCACAATCTCAAGGTTTAGGGGGAAGGAGGAGAGTTCAAAGCAGCACCTTCTCACGTGATAGGCATCCTAAATTCAATGGCCCTAAAGCCCTGCAATCCAGGATGGGAGGCTGCGGCGTGTGTTCAGTTCAACTCTTCGCGTCCCCATGGACTGGGGCCCACCAGGCCTCTCTGTCCATGGAATTTTCCAGGCAAGGATACTGGAGTGCATTGCCATTTCCTTCTCCAGGAGGGACTACAATTCCTGACTAATCTGGGTCATTTGCAGTAGATTCTGTTGTTGAAGTGTTGCAGAACTGAGGAGGAGCTACATTTTACACGAAAAACTGTCACCAGTTTCTAGGAGAGGCTGTGGTACCACCAGGGTCTCCACTAGACCAGGAACCACTGTGGGGGTGTTGATAGGTCATCATCATTCCATGCTTGCTTATTCTACCTTCCAGCTTCTCGGGAGGGTAAAATGATTCATCGATGGAAAACAGCTCCACAAGGATCCGAGACCGTGGAGAGAGGCGCAGCAGTGGTTTTTCATCTTTGTGGGTCACCAGGGTGTGTGGACAGAGGTGGCCCTGGGAGTCGTGTGAGGAGGAGTTTGCTTTCTTGAAAAGGACCCAGCCTTGAAATTGTCCAAAATTTGTATAGGTTGAAGAGTAAACAGGAAGGGTCTGTCCACCAAGAAAGGGAGAAGGATGTGAAGACTGTGTGATGCAAACAGTCCTTTATTCCCAGTGTAACTAATCCCCCTGACAGGCGAGGCCTGCCCAAGAAGCTGATTCGGGGGGCTGGGAGTGGGGGAGGGCTAGTGTGGTACCTCTTCTTCTCCGCCTTCTCAGTGGTCCTCAAACTGTGGTCCCTGAAACGGCAGCACTTGCATCACCTGGGATCTGATTAGAAATTCAAATCACCAGGCCCACCCATGCCTATTGTATCAGAAACTCTGGAGGTGGGGCTCAGCAATCTGTTTTAACAAGCTGTCTGGAGGATTGTGGTGTGCACCACAGTTGAAAGCTAGTGGTTTATATCAGGTAGAAATACAGAAATCGTCCTTCCCTAACCCAACACTATATATTCCAATAGGCTGATATTTGGTGAAAAAGCCAAACCGTAATCTCCAACCTGAGGTTAAACATACAAAGCCTGATAGTCCCTGAACGCTTCTTGAAGCTTCTGGCCTGTCATTTTGTCCCTCCTGCCTTTGCTTTATCTGCTTTATTTGCATGGGAAATTTTCAGAGTCTTGTTTCATTGACATTTCCTTTGTGAAAACTTTCCTGCGTCCTCTTCTTCTCATCCCCAAAGCCGGAACAGAGTTATTTGTTTTCCTCTCTGTGTGAAGTTTCCCCTCAGTGCTTTTGAAACCTACAAACATCGCTCTAGGTTGTTCCTCCTTGGCCTTATCTGCTTGCTACTCTTCCTTGAAACGACAAAATGTTAGTCATTCAGTTGTATCCGACTCTGTGTGACCCCATGGACTGTAGCCCGCCAGGCTCCTCTGGCCATGGGATCCTCCAGGCAAGGATACTGGAGTGGGTTGCCCTTCCCTTCTCCAGGCAGTCTTCCCAAGCCAGGGATCAAACCCAGGTCTCCTGGCGTGCCCACGGATTCTTTACTGTCTGAGCCACCAGGCAAGCCCCTCAGGGCTCATTCACTTACGTTCTCCCCCACAGACAATCTCATCCATTGACAGCACGTCAACTATCATCATTTGGCTGATGAGATCACAAATCCGTATCTCCAACCTAGACTTCTCCTTGAGCTCTGGACCCTTAGGACTAGCGCCACCTGGACACTGTCACCTCAGAGAACCATAGAGAACCTCAAAGCCAGCATGTGTGATGCGGAATGAAGAATCTTTTCTCACCCACTGCCCCCCACCCCTCACTTGCCTTGTCTCCATTTCCGCCAGAGACTGTCGGGCCGTTCCCTCTGTGAACACCGCGGGACACCTGGGCGCCATCTTGGACTGCTTCCGGCCCCTCCCCCTTTAACTGACAATGCTATAGGCCTCACCCCCGCTTCCCTGGCGGCTCAGCCGTAGAGAATCCGCCTGCAATGCGGGAGACCCAGGTTCGAGCCCTGGGCTGGGAAGATCCCCTGGAGAAGGGAAAGGCTACCCACTCCAGTGTTGTGACCGAGAATTCCATGGACTGCATAGTCCATGGGGTCACAAAGAGTTGGACATGACTGAGCGACTTTCACGTTCACTTTACCCCGACAAACATTTCAGGTGTGTAACTGGAGTAGTGTTCTCACTGGTCTCCTAGACTGAACGTAGTTCCTCTCCTGCCTGCGATTCACCCTGTAGGCAAGGGGTCCCCGACACCCGGGCTCCAGCCTGTGGCCTGGTAGGGACTGGGCTGCACAGCAGGAGGTAAGTGGTGGCCGAGTGAGCGAAGCCCCATCTGTATTCACAGCCTTCCCCACCGCGTGTATTACCACCTGAACTCCACCTCCTGTCAGGTCAGCGGCAGAGTTTTCATAGGAGAGCAGACTCCCCTGTGACCTGCACACACAAGGGGTCTCTGTTGCACACTCCTTACGGGAATCTAATGCCTGATGATCTGAGGTGGAGTTGAGGCAGTGATGCTCAGTAAATGTAATGTGCTCGAAGCATCCTAAAATCATCTCCGCCTCTGTCCCAGTCCATGGAAAAATCGTCTTCCGTGAAGCCAGTCCCTGGTGCTGAAAAGGCTGGGGGCTGCTCTTGTACACCTCAGGCGGAGGAATGATGCTAAAGTGTAAATCTGATCCTAGAATTACCCTGCTGAAAACCTTCCTTGCTCTTTTTTTCTGCTCGCTGCAGGAGATGACCAGACTCACTCATCTGGGTCTTGGCTACCCATTCAGCCTTGACTTTCTTTTCTAATATTTTATTATAAAAATGTTCAAACACCGAGAAAAGTTGAAAGAATTCTAAGGTAAACACCCACCTACATGCCTGGACTGTGCCACTAACATTTTACTGCAGCTACTTTATCACATTAACAATCCATCTATCCATCCCTCAATGTATCTATCAATCCATCTTATTTTTTGATGTATTTCAAAGCCAGTTCAAACATCAGTACACTTTCCCCCAACATGCATATTATTAACTACAGTTCAATATTTGTTTATGGTGTTGTTTTTATTTGAAGTAAAATTTATATGCAGTGAAATGCACAAATCTTAAAGAAACATTCCGGAGTTTTGACACTTGTATAACCCAAACCCCTATTCAAATACAGAACATTACCCACACCCCAGAAAGTTCCCATGTATCCCTTCCCAGACAATTATTGTCCCCTCAGGCACTCACTGTTCTGACATTTTCCACCATAAATTATTTTTACCTCTCCTAAGATTTCTGTAAGTAGAATCTTTGTGTAAGGATTCTTTCCTCAGCATTGTTTTTGAGATTTGTTCATACTGTTGTCTGCAATCAGTATGGTGTTCCCCCTTTGTATTGCAGTATTCCATTGTATAAACAGGGCAGAGTTTATTTTTACATTACCCTGTTGATGGGCTTTTTCTAGTTTTTTAGCTATTATGAATAAATCTGTTATGAACATTACTGTATAAGCCTTTTTAGACATATGTTTTTAATTTATCTTGGGTAAATATCCCCTGGAGAAAGGAAAGGCTACCCCCTCCAGTGTTCTGGCCTGGAGAATTCCATGGGCTGTATAGTCCATGGGATTGCAAAGAGTCGGACACAATTGAGTGACTTTCACTCACTCAAATACCTAGGAGTAGAGTTTCTGGGTCATAAAGTAGGTTGTACCTGCTTTAAGCTGTACTGTTTTTCACTCCTACCAATAATGTTTTCAAGTTCTAATCACGCTACATCCTTGTCAAATTTTGCTGTCGTCAGTCTTTTATTTTAGCCTTCCTCATGGATACATATGATTGGTATTTCATTGTAGTTTTAATTTGCACTTTCCTTAAGCATCTTCTTTGTATTTATTGTCTATTAGTAAATCTTCTTTTGGACAACATCTTCAAATCTTTCTCCCCCTTTATTTTTGAATTATTTGACTTTATATTACTGAGTTGTAAAAGTTCTTCAGATGCTGGATACCAGTCTTTTGTCAGATATATATTTTACAAACATTTTCTCCCAGTCTTCAGTGTGCTTATTTATTTTCTTAGAAGTGACTTTTTTTTTGACAGAAGAATTTTTCATTTAATGAAGTCTAATTTTGATGGTTAGTGTTTCTTTGTCCTATTTCTTTGAAGAAACCCTGAGCCTACCCCAGATTATGAAGATATTTTCATATGATTTCTTTTAAAAGTTTATGGTGTTAGTTTTCCTGTTTAGTATGTGTATAATGTGAGGTGGAGGTCAAGGTTCACTTTTCTTCCTTATGGATATCCAGTTTATTGAAACTTATTTCCTCTTATTTACTGTACCACTTATGGATAAGAACTTCTTTTCCTGTTGGGTTAGTTTGGCCCCTCTGCCAAAAATCAAGTGGCCCCCGAGTGGGTATCTCCTCTTCTGTGTTCTGTTCCATTGCCCTGTGAATCTTCATGCCGCTATCTCACTGCCTTGACTATCACAGCTTTTCAGAATATTGAAATCAGGTAATGTAAATCCTCCAACTTTGCTATTCCTGTTCAAGATTGCTCCAAATATTTGAAGTCTTTTGCATTTTCATATAAATATTAGGATCAGCTTATCAATTTCAAGAACTCCTGCTCATTGCATCTTGACTTTTGATGTGCTACACTCCATCCCCACTGTCCTGAAGACTAGGAAGAGTGAAGAAATTGCTCTTTCATAAACTCTTAGCTATATAGGGATTTAGCCAAAGGACAGAATTTTTAATAGCTTATTTAAAGTTTGTTCTTAATTCTAGGTGAAAAAAATTCCTCTTTCCATCTGACAAAAGTCATACAACCCCATTTCAATTTTACAATGAATATTCTCCTACAAGGACAGATAAAGGATTGCACCTAAATGCTTCACTAAAATATAAATTACCCTTAGAAGGAAAGGATTCTCACACTTCATCATCAGACAATAACTTCCTCTAGGAAGTCTCTTTTAACAAGGTTTATAGATAGAGAATCTGGCTGATTTCCTTCTTCATTTTCCTCCTCCTCCTCCTCTTCATTATTTTCACCTCTTCATTATCAACACTATAGCTGACAATTTATTGAGTCCTTCCTCTCCCCATCTCTATGCTAAGAACTTTACTCATAGCTCACTTAAACTTCACATCAGCCCTGTTTGGTCTGCCTTTACAGACGAGGAAGCTAAAACTCAGTGAGGTGAAGGACTTCCTCAAGGACCAACGACAGTGAGTGGGGACGTTGGGGCTCGAACCTGAATGGTTTTTACTCCAGAGGCTGAAGTTTTAGGGTATCTGCTATAAAAAGATATTTTGTTAAACCTGTGCAATAGTATTTCCTTTGTCCATCCAAGGATCATTTAAAACTCTTATCATTGTTATTGTTGTTTCTGTGACAAAGTATCAGGCATACCCTGAAATCATCTTCCTATAGTCCTCCAACTTCTGCAATAATGCAGTGCTGAAGACATCTGGAAAACAAAGTTGGTTCAGTTGGTTTTTGCATTACATGAAGTTTTATAGCCAAAGTAATTTAACCTTCCCCTTTTCTCTTCACAGTGGTGAACTATTTTCATAGTGTCTAAGGATTCCTTTATACATCATGCATGCCTCATTCCAGTCCTAAGCTATCTTTATGTATAACTCAAAGTAAAGATTGCCATGCCCCACTGATTTCCATCATCCAAACATGTTGCCGAATTCCAATTATGATGACTCTTTCTGACTCAGCCGTATAAATTCAACCATGCAGTTTGGATTTTTAGATTTCATTATTAATGTAGAGATAGCCATTAATATACTTTTGCATGGAGCTATATATAAAACACTTTGTACTGAACTCTTTGTTTTGTTTCTGAGAATCCAAGTGAAAGTGTGAAAGTGTACACACACACACACACACACACACACACAATCTAATACAACTACATAGATAACTTCAGCATTCTGTGCTTTTGAACTGACTCTCAAATGGGGAATTGAAACCTTACCAGGTGCCTATATTGATATACAATAACTACTGTCAAGATCAGAATGTTGATCTCTTCCCTTGATATAAACAGAGAAGAGTTAAAGGATTCACACCTGGGGAACCTTGAGAAAATTGGTTTTTTTCTGAAGCTAAATGGCAGAGGAAGAAAGAAGCAATGACCCAGAGGGAAATATGCTTTGTGTATTAACCACTGGCTACAAATAAACCTTCTGTCACAAGTTGATCAAATGATGAAAAATGCGTTATAGCTCAGATCAAACATGAATACATTAGTTGGTATAAATACTGTTTTGAACATGTGAAATTAAATACAGGAATTTTCTTTCTTGCATCCATTCATTTGATTAAACAGACACCATATTTGTAAGCTTGATGGCTTTGGTAGAAAGCATGGAGAAAAAAGGTTGGTGCCTTCTCAGTTTAATTTTATAAAGATCACATACTAATGGTGACAGGTGGAACCACACAGGGGTAAAGGCAAATTGGTCTTCTGTCCCAGACGTCAAAGATGTGCTGCAGACATCAGGGAAATGTCTCATGGTTGGGAAAGGTAAGGAAACTCAGCAGGCTGGTCTTTGATACCTAGGGCTTTCATTTTTAATTAAAGAACATAACTCTGGTGAAAAGTCATCATAGCATCTCTTTTATATAGGACTTGGATGATTGCTCTGTAAAGCAGATAATGATTGGGAATATGCCTAACATCATACCTAGAAAGGGCCACATATCTAATAAAATAATACACATTTAGCATTTCTTGAGCATCTCTTCAGAGACTACTCACGCCTCTGTGACGGAGGAGAAGCTGTTATCTCCCTTTTGTGGATGAGAAAACTGATTCTCGGAGCCATTGAGTAACTTATCCAGGGTCATGGTGCTAAGAAGTGGGCGACCCAGGGAGAGCAAATATCACTTCTGTGATGGCATCTGCCCACAGCGTCGCATTCTCAGAACACTTCTTCCTTCCTTGAGTATAGATTGATATTCCTAACTTATGTTTTATTGACTATGCCAAAGCCTTTGACTGTGTGGATCACAATAAACTGTGGAAAATTCTTCAAGAGATGGGAATACCAGATCACCTGACCTGTCTCTTGAGGAACCTATATGCAGATCAGGAAGCAACAGTTAGAACCAGACATGGAACAACAGACTGGTTCCAAATAGGAAAAGGAATACATCAAGGCTTTATATTGTCACCCTGCTTATTTAACTTATATTCAGAGTACATCATGAGAAATGCTGGGCTGGAAGAAGCACAAACTGGAGTCAAGTTTGCCGGGAGAAATACCAATAACCTCAGATATGCAGATGACACCACCCTTATGGCAGAAAGAGAAGAGGAACTAAAAAGGCTCTTGATGAAAGTGAAAGAGGAGAGTGAAAAAGTTGGTTTAAAGCTCAACATTCAGAAAACTAAGATCATGGCATCTGGTCCCATCACCTCATGGCAAATAGATGGGGAAACTGAAAACAGTTTCAGACTTCATTTTTGGGGGCTCCAAAATCACTGCAGATGGTGACTGCAGCCATGAAATTAAAAGACGCTTACTCCTTGGAAGGAAAGTTATGACCAACCTAGACAGCATATTAAAAAGCAGAGGCATTACTTTGTCAACAAAGGTCTGTCTAGTCAAGGCTATGGTTTCTCCAGTGGTCATGTATGGATGTGAGAGTTGGACTGTGAAGAAAGCTGAGTGCCAAAGAATTGATGCTTTTGAACTGTGGTGTTGTAGAAGACTCTTGAGAGTCCCTTGGACTGCAAGGACATCCAACCAGTCCATCCTAAAGGAGATCAGTCCTGGGTGTTCATTGGAAGGACTGATGCTGAAGCTGAAACTCCAGTACTTTGGCCACCTCATGGGAAGAGTTGACTCATTTGAAAAGACCCTGATGCTGGGAGGGATTGGGGGCAGGAGGAGAAGGGGATGACAGAGGATGAGATGGCTGGATGGCATCACTGACTCGATAGACATGAGTTTGGGTGAACTCTGGGAGTTGGTCATGGACAGGGAGGCCTGGCATGCTGCAATGCATAGGGTCACAAAGAGTCAGACATGACTGAGCGACTGAACTGAACTGATGCTTTCTGAAAGGGCTTTCTCATATACTGGGTGATAAAGAATCATTCCTCTCTATGGATGACTTCATTGGAATAAAACCCCATAAATAGCCTTATCTTCAGTATCCTTTCTTTCAGCCAGGGCCTTACCCTGACCCCAGTGTGGAACGAGGTCTATCCTCCCGTTTTTTGACAACATGTTATCATACCCCACAATTTTATCAACTTTATAGTCTAGAGACTTACCCCACTGTCTCTTTGTAATCTCTCGTGCAATAGCCCAAGGCGTTTGTCCTCTTCTGAGTGGGCACGTGGGACAACTGCTCACTGTCTCTCATGTAACAGTTTCTTTAGACACTCAGAGACTAATAACTAACATTTCCTGCCCCTTCCTTTTCTGAGTCAAGTAGTGCACCCCGCTTTTCCTCCTGCTTCTCCTTCCTCTCCTTCATATATAAATTACTTCCACCTAGGGCCTATTTCCAAAATTGCTGATCATTTTAGTCCCTGTCCTCCAGCCTCTTTCAGCATCTGGATGGATGCTCGACAGGTGTCATGAAGACATTGCCAAACAGAACTGAGATGATGGCATCTGGGAAAAATTTGAAACATGTCTATGGGAATATTTTCTGTTGTGTTATAAATTATAGGCAAAACATTAGAGAAAATTATGGTTTTCCCAGTCCTCATGTGATGTGTCTTGTCTAAACTAATGCAAGATGAGAAAGATAGTTTATATTGTTTTCCTTGTGTAAGAAAGATGCAGCCATTTTGGAAAGATGTGATGCTCTCTAAATTTAGTAATTATTCACATTTGTGTATTTGCATGTATAGCATAAGGGATGCCGAAAGGCTGTAGAAGTTTAGAGGAGAAAGAAGTCACTCATTTAATAGAATTGGACAAGACTTCACAGAAGAAGTAGCATTTGTGAGAAGTTTTAGAGAACAAGGAGCGCTGTGACATAAAGAACTACGAAGGAAGAGAAGTTCAAAGTGGAAAAACATCACAATCAAAGGCTTGAAGAAATAAATGCATTTTGTTTGGAGAAGAGGGAAATAGTTCCATTCTGAGTCATCCACTTTAGTTGTTGGTGTGTCAAGAAATAGGCAACCAGGCTAGAAATGGAGGTTGGGGCTAGATTATTTAAGATATTTAAGCAAAGTTGAAATTTCCTTTTTTTTTAAAAGGTGGTTCTGGCAGTAGAATGTACAATTAATAAAGAGATTTTCAGTAGAGAGATCAGTTTTGAAGCCGATGCCAGTATGACAAGACTGATCTATATTGAGGACTTATGTGCCCAGTGGAGAGTCAAGAGTACAGAATGTAACATGAAAAGTCTGTGGTTCCTAGAAGAAGAAAAATGACAAAAAGCTTGTGAATTTGATGGTTAGGTGATCACTGATCAACTTTGGAAAGTTCTCAGGAGAATGGAGAAAAGTGAGCTGAGATGATTCGACAGGCGTGAAGCAAAGGAAAATGACCTGATGGCAGTTTGAGGGTCTAGGGCTGCTTTCCTGTTGATTGGTTTGTAGGATATGAGACGAAAACTTTTTTTTTTTTTTTTTTGTGGCTAATGAAAGGGACTAGTGGAGAGAAACTTAGTAAGGAGGCGAAAGGAATGAAAGTCCCAAAGAGGATGAGAACAGATGGCAAAGATGGAGGCATGGTCTTAGCAAGCATAAGAGGTATGTTTTCTGAGATAATAACAGGGAGAATGTAAAAGAATGAAATTATGGAAGATTTTGCAATCAAGAGGAGGGAAGTTGAGGGAGCTCATATTGAATGACATTAATACTTTTGTTAAATGGATGAGAAGCCATCTATGAGTAATAATGGGAATAAATGGTGCCCAGATTTTAAGGGGTAAAAGAGAGTTGGCATAAGCTCCATGGAGAAGCAAGAAAGATCAGTTAAGAAGTCGGTTGCTAAGCAGCAGTGAGTGGCCAACTAGGAGATGCGGAATGAGGGTCTGTAGGACATTCAGTGTAATGACATGAGGACGTCAGAAAAGTTCTTCATTCGTTTTGTTGATGATTTCACCTCTCAGATGTAGAGGACTTGATCAGGAAGTTAGTAATTGATTCTTATTTCTTATCACCAAGAAGGAAAAATTTTAGGAATACTGGCAGCAGTGATGATTTAACCTAAGAGACTATAGCATAGTTGGACAGATTGTCTAGATACTAGGCCAGTGAATGTCTGGAAAGTCCCAAGAGCTCAGCGATGTATGATTACAAGAAGTTAGGAGTGCCACCTGTCCATGGTAAATATGAAGAGAAGCCTAAGTCAGCTTTAAAACTGACACAAGGACCCAATTAAGAATAAATTTGGGAAGACATGACTTAAGAGGAGCATGAGGAAAAATCACTTAAGGAAGCTGACAATATATCCATTATATATCATGCTGGGATGTGGCCAGTGTGAACTTGGATTGCATTGCTAAAAGCAGCATGCAGAACAAAGGACAATCACTCAGCAGGATTGAGTTTTTGTTGCCTTGTCCAAAAAGATGTTAAATATAACTCTACTGTTGTCGTGGGTTTTTGCAGTAGACTCCAAAGGACACGAATAGCACTGCAAGAGTGATCAGAGTCCTCCCATGTCCAAAGGGGTGTGCTGAGTCACTTTTGTGGAACATGTCAGCAGATCATAACTCCAGTTTGGCCAGCATGACCTCATCACCCACCTCAAAGGAGGTTAAGGAGCGGGGCATAGCCTGTTCCTGAAGCTGAGAGAGGGAGGCTTCAAGAGAACACCTTACTAGCTTGGCTCTTATGTCCTGAAGTTTGGGACATGGACACATCCCGTCTATATGTCCCTGGAAATCTAAGATGGGCAATCTCGGTGCAGGGATCCCTGAGGGGTACAGCTATGAGAAGACAATGTTGGAAGGGATGTGTGCTGCCTTTAGTTGCAGAGAAAGGGTAGTTGCCAGGGGTTTATCGGTGGACTCAGCTCAGCAGGAGAGCACAGATGTGCAGACTCCATGTGCCCTGACACCCAGAGCGTGGAAAAGGTTGTTAGTGACCAGTGAAGAAGAGGAACTGTTGTTTAGATCCTACCAGATTCCTCCGTCCATGGGATTTTCCAGGCAAGAATACTGGAGTGGGTTGCCATTTCCTTCTCCAGGAGATCTTCCCACCCCAGGGACTGAACCTGAGTCTCCCGCACTGTAGGCAGACGCTTTACCGTCCGAGTCACCAGGGAAGTCACGTTGTTTAGATCAGCATTGCTCAAACTGTAGCCTTCATCAGAAACACCTAGTGAAAGTGAGGTCGCTCAGTCGTGTCCGACTCTTTGCGACTCCGTGGACTGTAGCCCACCAGGCTCCTCTGACCATGGGATTCTCCAGGCAAGATTACTGGAGTGGGTTGCCATTTCCTTCTCCAGGGGATCTTCCCAACCCAGGGATCAAACTCAGGTCTCCCGAATTGCAGGCAGATGCTTTACCCTCTGAGCCACCAGGGAAGTGAAAACAGCTAGAGGACTTGTTAGAACAGACTCCTGGGCCATACTCCTAGAGGCTCTGATTCCTTAGGAAAGAAGAGCCCCCAGACGTGCACTTCCAACAAGCTCCCAGGTGATGATAATGCCATCAGTTTGCAGACCACAGTTTGAGAAGCAGGGGTTTAGAGGTCACCAGCTGAACATCTCAGAGGAACAGGCAAAGCTGGCACATAAGAGGGAGAATCAACATTTCTTAGACCCAGAGACACCACAGGTCTAACTGGATGGCCAGGCTCTCCTGGTCTCCCCTCCCCCAGCCCAGCCCGCGGGTGCTTAGGAACAGCAGCGGGCGAGGGGAGGAGCTCTGAAACACGCAACCACACTGTTCCCAGCTCCAGGCGTCACAGACTGGGGCAGATCTGAGCAGGGCCGGGGGATAAGCCCTCAGCCAGACATGTATTTGGAATGTGGACTAAACTAGGGTGAGTGGGACTGGAGTTACGGAGTTATTAGATTTTTTCGTGCCTAAACAAAGGGACTAATCATCTTTCTCATGGTGGAAAAGCTACGGGGGTCTATTTCAAATTTTGCATGCAGACGGAGAAAGAACTGCTTGGAAAAGAATGGATACAAGAATAAACCAGAGGGAGCACAGCTTGTTTAACCAGCCAATCACACGTCTCAAGAGGAGTATTTTTCAAACTCTTGTCTAGTTCAGAGAAGTACAGCCAGGACAACAGGTCCCATGCAGGAAACAGGGAGCTTTAGCATGGGGAGGATGGAGGAGATCTAACAACACCCTGAAAGTACTAAAGGGCTGCCTTGTCGAGGACGGATTCCCCTTCTATGTGGTGGCAGGGGCCACTGTTAGCTTAAGTTAGTGGAAGTGATGGGAGAAGTCCGCTTAGGCCCCATATAAGGAAGATGTAACAATCAAAGCCATGTTAGCAACACCAAGTGATGGCCGCTTGCCCTTGAAGAGAGGTTTTCACGTGGTCGAGGTAGGTTTTGGATGCTCCCCAAGGCACATAGGCTCGACAGCAACATTTCACAGCAGGTGTGGTGAAAGGTCGGTTCTCCAGGCTGGGGTCATTAGGACCTGCCTGGTTCCCGTCCTCCAGGAACTTCAGCGGGTTCCCCCAGCCCCACACTGTGGCTCGCCCCTCCTCGGGGTCCTGGGCTGCTCCCGTGTCAACCTGGGGGCAGCACAGGGTTCCGGGGAGGGTACTTTGCACACTCTTGGTTTTAGTCTGGGTTAGTTGAAATGGACATGAGTGTGAGCAAACTCCGGGAGTTAGTGATGGACAGGGAAGCCTGGCGTCCTGCAGTCCATGGGGTCGCAAAGCATCAGACATGACTGAGCGACTGAACTGAACGGAGTTGAAATTTGGGAAGCGGGCTTTTGCAATCAGGCCTTTCTGCAATAAAGTTGCAAAACAGGATGCCTGCAGCCCACCTGGTACCCTAGTGCACGCTTTCTCTTGCCAGCGCCCTCCCTGCTGTCCTCAATCACACACCTCAGCAAGGGGACCACTGAAACGGCTCTCTGGGGAGCCTGGGGCTGATGAGAAACTGGGGGAGCCAGAGACAGGGTGAGCCACATGGACAGGCAAAATGCAGAAGGGCGACCTGAAAGGTGATGGGCGTCTTCAAGGACAGAGGCAGACCCAGGAGGAGGGGAATGCGACCCCGTGCCCGACTGTAAAACGCGAAGTTTGTTTGTGAGGCCTTGTTTGTGCGATCACAGGCAAGCATGGTGATTAGTTATGCTCATCAAAACTCTGCGCAGACAGAAAGGCGTTGTGTCTCTAGCCCAAACGTTGACGTAATTGGGTAGTAATCTGGGATCAAGAAATTCTTAAGCCTCCACCTCAAATAGCTTCGAAATGTCCACAGGATGCCGAAAAATATGAGTGGGGTCAGGTGACCACAGGAAAGTCATTGTGACAGCTGCAAGACTTAGCATTTACTTCATGAAACAATGCCTTTTA
This sequence comes from Cervus elaphus, assembly GCF_910594005.1. Lineage (NCBI taxonomy): Eukaryota > Metazoa > Chordata > Mammalia > Artiodactyla > Cervidae > Cervus > Cervus elaphus. The sequence continues at coordinate 105,652,787 of NC_057823.1, read as the reverse complement.
GACAACTGTCTTTCCAATTTGTTTTCAACACCGCCGCCAGTGTTCTTTTCAAAACACACATCTGATCGTGTCAGCAACCTGCTTAAAACCCCTGAATGGCTTCCCACTGCTCTTGGAATAAAGACCAAATCCTTAACTAGGAGCTGCCCCACCAGGCCCCTCTAGGGGTTGTGCATGGTGGGGGTAGGGGGCTTCCACCTTTGCGCGGAGTCTTCTCTGGGTGTCAGCGGCTCCAGCCCCCTCGCCCCCCAATTCCTTGGTTAGATTTAACTCAACCTGGTGCTTTAGATCTCAGCTCAAACAGACCTTTCTCAGGGAAGACTTTCATTCCCCCCCCCCCCCCCCCGCACCACTGCCCCCCACCCCACCCAGTTCTTTGTTCTTTGCTTTGCAGAGGGCTCCATCCTCGACTTCCAAAGCACTTACCTCAGTTTGTAATTGCACATTCATCGGCATTGTTTCCTGGCCTCCCCCTCCCCTGCCAGCCTCTCAGCTCCAGGAGTGAGAAAGGTCTTTTTTGTTCACCATCTTGTCCTGAAGCCTGACATCGTTCCTGGTTCAGGGGATGCCCTCAATACTTTTTTTTTTTTTTGCTGTTGTTGAATGGGTGAAGGGATGGCCGAAACTGGGCTTTCCTTCCTAAATTTTCAATTGTCTAAAGAGTGGAAAGTGTTAACCAGCCATCAGAACAAAATTCTTAGTCGTATTTCCTGTGCCTCCATGCAGTGATTTATTTTAAAATGCAGAACCCTACGAGCTGTAATCTTCCTTCACATTATATAGAAATCAGTTCATCAAAATAACCCTCTAACTCTACCTGGTATTCTCATTTATTCTCCATTTTCTCTGGAATGAATTTAAGTAGTCCTTCTTAGGATTCATCTTCTTCTGGGAGCTCGTATAGAGAACATTTTACTTTAGGTTAATTCAGTTGAGATTTTATTTAAAGGCACCCTAAGTTACAGACACTGACAGGTAAATGTTTATGAAAAGATAATATATATGCACTCTGTATGTGTGTATGTCTATCAATCCACCTAAAAATATGTGTTTTCATGACTTGAATTAGAAAAGATTGGATTTAGGCAAGGAAATCATTACAGTGTCGAAGTTTCCACCCCCAGATTCTTCCCCGCTCCAGCTAAATTCTGCAGGATTTGGTGGAATGAGCAGACAGTGGTGATTTCCTCCTGACTGGCTGAAGGACATGTCCTTTCCCTCCTAATGAAATCCTTCAATGGTGAGTCATAATGCCAGAGGCACTGTTCTTCTCCAAGACTCCATCTCTGCCTATTTCTGATCCAAATTCTGAAAAAGAGCACGCGTCTAGATCCAGCCCTTCAGATCTCTGTGGGACTGAAATACCTGTCCTCTCCAAGTTCTTGCTCTCTTTCTTGTATCTTCTGCAGTGAACTGACAGCCACTGGGCAGGAGTGGTCAGTTTCAGTAACCATGATGACAGCAGGGAATGAAGAGCCCGCTGTCATTGGCCGACCAGGCTGTGCTGGTGAATGTCTCTTTCAGAAAGCCACAAAAATGGACATTTCATCATTTGCTGAGTCATGGTGCAGCCTAAGCCAAATCATCTGGGCAAGCAAATTCCTCTATAACTATCTACAAATGACAAAATGTTATAAAAATCTGTTGATTTCCTTAAACAGTATGTATCTGATACTTCTGCCCCTCAGAAAAGATATTTTCTTGAAGTACATGAAAAGAAGAAACAATTCTTCCATTTATTCTGTAACAGTTCAGTTCAGTTCAGTCGCTCAGTCATGTCCGACTCTTTGCGACCCAGTGGACTGCAGTACACCAGGCCTCCCTGTCCATCACCAACTCCCGCAGTCCACCCAAACCCATGTCCATTGAGTCAGTTATGGATACAACGATCTCATCCTCTGTCGTCCCCTTCTCCTCCTTCCTTCAATCTTTCCCTGCATCAGGGTCTTTTCAAATGAGTCAGCTCTTTGCCTTAGGTGGCCAAAGTATTGGAGTTTCAGCTTCAACATCAGTCCTTCCAATGAACACCCAGGACTGATCTCCTTTAGGATGGACTGGTTGGATCTCCTTGCAGTCTAAGGGACTCTCAAAGTCTTCTCCAACACCACAGTTCAAAAGCATTAATTCTTCAGTGCTCAGCTTTCTTTATAGTCCAACTCTCACATCCACACATGACCACTGGAAAAACCACAGCCTTGACTAGATGGACCTTTGTTGGCAAAGTAATGTCTCTGCTTTTTAATATGCTGTCTAGGTTGGTCATAATTTTTCTTCCAAGGAGTAAGTGTCTTTTAATTTCATGGCTGCAGTCACCATCTGCAGTGATTCTGGAGCCCCCCAAAATAAAGTCAGCCACGGTTTCCACTGTTTCCCCATCTATGTGCCATGAAGTGAGGGGACCAGATGCCATGATCTTAGTTTTCTGAATGTTGAGCTTTAAGCCAACTTTCCGAGACACCCTCTGGTTACTGTCCTGTCTCTTTTTCTTCCCCTCACTTTTATTGGAGTGTAGTTGCTTCACAACGCCATGCTTCTTTCTCCTGCACTGCAGAGTAAATCAGGTGTCTGTACACGCATATCCCTTCTTTCTCGGATTTCCCTCCCACTTGGGTCACCACAATAAGTAGAGTTGCTTGTGCTATGCAGTGGGTTCTCATTAGTTATCTGCTTTATACATAGTAGGGTGTACATGTTAATCCTAAGATCCCAATGTCATCCCACCCCACTTTCCCCCTTTGAGGTCCATACATTTGTTCTCTGTGTCTGTGTCTCTACTTATGCTTTGCAAATAGGTTCAGCTGTACCATTTTTCTAGATTCCACATATACCTGTTAACATTGATATTTCTCTCTTTCTTACTTCACTCTGTGTGACAGTCTCTAGGTCCATCCGCATCTCTGCAAATGGCACAGATTTGTTCCTTTTTACGCCTGAGTAATATTCCATTGTGTATATGTACCACATCTTCTTTATGCATTCCTCTGTTGATGGATGTTTAGATTGCTTCCATGTCCTGGCTATTATATATAGTGCTGCAGTGAACACTGGGGTGCATATATCTTTTCAAATTATGGCTTTCTCCAGGTATATGCCCAGGCAGGGATTGCTGGATCATACGGTAGTTTTATTTTCAGTTTTTTAAGGATCCTCCATATTGTTCTTCATAGTGGCTGTGTCAATTTACATTCCCACCAAAGATGTAAGAGGGGTCCCTTTTCTTCAGACCCTCTCTAAAATTTATTGTTTGTAAATTTTTTGATGATGTCCAAAATGTAGTTTTGATTTGCATTTTTCTAACAACTGCGGATGTTGAGCACTTTTTCACATGCCTCTTAGTCATCTGTATGTCTTCTTTGGAGAAATGTATATTTAGGTCTTCCGACTACTTTTTGATTGGATTTCTCTCTCTCTTTTTTTTTTTTTTTTGGCTGCATGAGCTCTTTGTTTATTTTGGAGAGCAATCCCTTGTTAATTGCTTTGTTTGCAAATATTTCTCCCATTCTGATGGTTACCTTTTTGTTTACTGTTTCCTTTGCTATGCAGAAGCTTTGAAGTTTAATTAGATCCCATTTGCTTATTTTTGTTTTTATTGTTTTTATTGCGCTGGGAGGTGGGTCAAAAAAGATCTTGCTGTGATTTATGTGAAAGAGTGTTCTGCCTGTGTTTCCCTCTAAGAGTTTTAGAGTGTTTTATACCTAGTAGGGTGTACATGTTAATCCCAAGATCCCAATTCATCCCACCCCACTTTTAGAGTTTTAGAGTTTTAGACTGTCTAGCCGTACATTGTCTTTAATCGATTTCAAGTTTATTTCTGTGTATGATGTTAGGGAGTGTTCTAATTTCATCCTATTTCTCACTGTAGTTCCACAGCCAGATTTCTTAAAGAAAATGGGTCTGTAACCCCTGTGTCCTTTTTTCCACCACCTAGTTTTTCCTGAGCTCCTCGTTTGTCTTCCCTCTAAGTCTTTTCTCACAAAAAATGCTAGAAACCTACTCCAATAACTTTTAAAATTTTATTTATTTTTAATTGGAGGATAATTTCCAGTATCTTTTAACATTCGTTTTCTAGCTTCATCTAAAGGATGTGGCCATTCTTCCTGTCCCTTCTGAGGCTTCCAGTTTTCATTGACCCTGATGAGACCCTAAGCCTTCAGGGACAGAGCCCTGAAGAGAGCATCTTCCTTTTCGTGAGACAAGTTCTGGATTCTAGCTTCCCACGCCAAACACCGGTGAGCACCAGGGTCCCGCCTCGCCTTGGTTTCCTCTCTCCTTCTCTTTCAGAGTTCTCATTCCTCTTCAGATTTTCAACTGTCACCTTTTTCAAGCGAGTCCCCATTTTCTTCCCTAGCCCTTACCCCTTTCCCCGAATTTCAACCTCTCAATTTATCTCACATTGCTGACTCTCCTGGTAACACTTTCACATCATCACGTTCCCTGTTTCCCCTCCCTTATCCCTCCATGTCAATATTTTCCACTCCCTAAGACTTGAAAGAAAGCTGAGCGCCGAAGAACTGATGCTTTTGAACTGTGGTGTTGGAGAAGACTCTTGAGAGTCTCTTGGACTGCAAGGAGATCCAACCAGTCCATCCTAAAGGAGATCAGTCCTGGGTGTTCATTGGAAGGACTGATGTTGAAGCTGAAGCTCCAATACTTTGGCCACTTGATGCAAAGAGCTGACTCATTTGAAAAGACCCTGATGCTGGGAAAGATTGAGGGCAGGAGGAGAAGGGGATGACAGAAGATGAGATGGCTGGATGGCATCACTGACTCCATGGGCATGGGTTTGGGTGAACTCCAGGAGTTGGTGATGGACAGGGAGGCCTGGCGTGCTGCGGTTCATGGAGTCACAAAGAGTCGGACACGACTGAGCAACTGAAATGAACTGAAGACCTGAAAGCTCACATTTGCCTTTGGCTCCTCCTTCTCCTATAATTTCTGTATCTAGTCAGTGATAAAAGCCTTCTCTATAGAACTCTACTGTCTGTCTTGCTTCCTGTGTCCACCACCACCACTAAGATCCAGGGTCTTTCACATCAGGTCTAGATTTTGGCAATATGCTTCTAACTGGTTTCTCAATAATGTGTCCCGTTCTCCATCCATTCTTCACCCTGCTCTCAGAAGACTCATTTCACCACTTAAAGCATCATTGTCTATAAGAAAAATTCCAAATACCCAGGTGTGGCAGGAGAGCACTGTGAAATATTAATTAATTAGAGATCTCCTCATCTGTTTTTCCCTACCCCATTCCACAAGGCAGCCAAGCTTTTTGGCGCTCTTCTTCCTTGGAAGGAAATTTGTATTGACTGATACCTTGCAAGGCACTTTCTTGAAACCTGAGTTCCCTGAAGACTTTGAAGTTAGCCATTGGAGAGAGAGGGATTCCTGCAGATTCAGAAACAGGCTTAGAGTTCGCTGTCATAGAGAATTGAGGATGTTCTTTATGGCAATGCCTCCCCCTGCCCCCACCCCACCACCAAAAAGACAACCTCATAAACCTTGGCTTAGGGTCTACCCAGGGGATGAGATCGTGTTCAGAGCCTTAGCAAAGATTCCTTCATGCTACCGTGTCTCAGAACAGCAGAGTCACAAGACTTCAGAGGGCTGTCATGGACTCAGTAAATGAGAACAGTCAGCATCTTCAGACTGGAATAGTTAGATCCTGTTTTTCTGGGATCCATGTAGGCTCCCAGGATCTGGTGTGATCTCGGAATGCCTGTGTGCACAGGTTTCAGTCGTGTCCGACTCTTTGCAACCCTATGGACTGTATCTTGCCAGACTCTTCTGTCCTTGGGATTCTATGGGGGACAGCAAAATAAGGCCTGGGTTACCCTCCAGTTTTGGGTCAGCTGGTTAGATCATCCGCAAGTTGCCTGGAATGTCTCATTGGCCATCCTCTGAGCAGCACTCTGCTGAAATCTCCAGAAAAATTCATGCTCAGTTCCAGAAAAACACAGCTTTTTAACTTGCCAAGAGCGTTCCCCATTGGATTTCTTCATGCAAAACTCCTACAGCACATCTCAGTTGGGAGAATGTTTCAGTGATACCTTAGGTGAGTGCAAAGCCCAAAGATAACCTTGTCCTTTTCTTTACACTTTAATTCAAAGATTAACTTCACCCACTTAGCATCTCTGCATGTAGCTTAATATGTACTATCATCGCACATTGACCCTGACTATTCAGCTCACGCGTATGTGCTTTGAGTAAGCTGGAGATGATATGTACCTGGAATCATGTCTTCTATACCTTTCCTAAGTCTGGCTGTCATTACACCTTTGTACTTTAGTGCTCAGTGGAAAACTTTTGAGCCAAAGTGAACAGAACTGAACTCTTGACAATGGCACACCTCGGTGACTCCGTGTAGCTCTGATGCAGATGAACATCTCAGCGCCCTCTTCCTTCCAGAACTCTGTTCTCTCCACTTCTCCCTAGAAGCGCAGAGAATGCTGATAGCCTCAAAGAGTTCAGAAAACAGCCAGAGCAGAAGCCATGCAGCCAACCATGTTTTTTTTTTAATCTTTAGTGGGCACTATTGATTAACCCCGCATAAAATGTAGGTGTTAAGGCAGTTCCCTGCAAACTTTTTATTTGTGCCAAGTGAAAGCTTTCCAAGAATGTCCATTTAGAATCCATGAAGTTTTATTAGATATGTATGTGTCACCATCAGAAAAATTAAATTCCAAAGAAAATCATTTATTATGTAATATGGAAAAAGAATAACTCTAAAGACAAAAGTCAACTGTATTTGAATGAATTATCCATTCATGTTGAGCTCTGTCTCCCTATTCTTCATTAAGAATTTATTGATTTCTTAGAAGGAAAACCTACTATACAGTGACTCCATATCAATATTTAATGCCATGGTGCCTGGAGCACTGTATTTCTTATTGTGAAAATGGGGAAGGAAATTAAGATTCTGCCCTATTTTCTAACTGTGAGACCCTCAGATACATTACAGTTTTGTTGCTCTTTACATCCTAGGAGTGATAATGATCAGGTTCTTTGTGTTCATTGATATGTTCTTTCTAGTTTCATTTTGTCAGACTTAACTGCAGCATTTAATGTTATTGATCAGTCTGGAAAGTGCTAGGATTCTCCAAAACTCCTACAGTTACATGGTTGGCTCTAATTGTCAAAAAATGGGACTTATGTGTCTTCTCTATTGGATTTCTAAGATATCCACTGTTACCCTACATTTTCTGAGGGCGGTCCCCTCATGTACTAATATGCACAGCATAGCAGCAAAATTCCCAACAGATTTTTGCTTTCATTCTTAAATCTACTACCTTCAGGAAAAGCTTAATATATTCCTGACAATTGACAAGCCTCTTGCTATTTCTCTGCTGCCAGCCTGTCTATCGTTCAGTGTAAGAAAGGTATGGTGATTCTACTGCTGCCTAGATATTGACTGTGATAACACCAAGTTTGTCTAACACAAAAGACAGGACATCTGTAAAACATGAACAGGAAAGAAGCAGACACTACCCAGAATGTATAGAGGTTTAGAGTCCTGGCCAGGGCCTTGTATTGTTTTGGGTGGTCAAGCAGGGGGTGGTGGGCAGGGATCTTGCCTTTGTTGTTGTTGGTTTTCCTTCTAGGATGCATAACAGCATAGAAATGAGAAAGCTATTCTTATCAAGCAGTCAGACTTGAAATGTCCTTATTTAGTCCTTGAGTCTGGTTATAAATGACTCTAGAACAACTCCATGAAATAAAAGTTGCCAACATTATCCCTGGCAAGAGCATCCCCTTAGAGTGTTCCCTTAAAGCATTTTCTCCACTTCCCACAGCTGGACTCTTATTAGCAGATTTGCACAAGTGAGTGAGACTTCTCCACGGACTCGAATGCAGTTGGAACAAATAAAATAAAGTACACAGAAAAGTACCTTGGTGACAAAACCAATTAGATCATTAAGTGTCTTCAGAGAATCCATCTCTGAAAAAGCCATTCAGCCCTGAGTTGTAATAGATATATTAAAGCCAAAACAGAGTTTCTTCTTCTTATAGTCTTCAGCCCTGGTATTTCCTGTTTCTTAAAGACCGCATACTTTTGTTGCCATGCAAATGAATCAGCACCAGGAAACGAGCTCTTCAAGACAGCTCACCACAAATACATGATACCTTCACCCCTCATCTGTAGACTACTCCCTTGCCCAGATTTCTGTGGTGGCTGGGTTTGAAGTCAGTCAGCCAGCTGCAGATTGGAGAGCACTCAGTAGTCACCCTTATGAAAATAGACTTCTAATGATACTCTGTTTATCCAGATAGAGTATTGCTTCCAACTGTGTAACAGTTGGATATACATATGTACCATACATACATAGTTCAGTATATATATATATTCCATGTATGTCTGTGAATATATGTGTAAAATAATTGATTATATAAATGTGGGTATAATGTGAGTAATCCTTGAGTTGTGAGGCTCCTGAGAAGACACTTTGGAGCCTACACTGAGGGCCAAGATATTTTTATCGGGTATAGAAAATATCCATTCACTCTTCTTCTCTCGATAGCACTCTCTTTTTTTACATTTATTTTTCAGTTGGAGTATAATTGCTTTACACTGTTGTGTCAATTTCTGCTGTGCAACAACATGGATCAGTTATAAACATACATAGCTCCCCCCTCTTATGCCCCCCTCCCACCCCCCACATCCCCCTCCGCTCAGTCTTCTCAGAGCTGATAGCATTGTTATCTTTGACGTTTTCTCGGGTTCTGTAATTTGGGTGAAGCAGAGTCCAGCTCCAGCTTCAAGAGTAGGCATGTGACTCGGGCTGGCTACTCAGACCTTTCCATCTCTTTGGGTTTGTCTTAGAGGTGGGCTCATGATCCTGTCAGAGACGCTGAGACTCACTTCCGGGAGGTTACAGTAACCGGTGGGAGAAAGCCCCTAGTTCCCGGTAGCCATCTTGATTCCAGGAGTGCGGAGACAACGAACGAACGGAGCTAACACTGTGGATGGCAGAGCCAAGGGCAGAGAGAGCCAGTGCGCTCCTGGTGTACAAGTTAGGTGAGTTGATAAATGATCTCTTTTGCTTATTCTAGCTTAAATTGAAATTTTGTCATTTGAAACCGGAGTGGAACTGCGTAATACATGGACTTACTAATCCGGTAGGTCGAGGAAACGCTGTGCGCACAGTGTTAGTATTTCAGCAAGGAATCTGACAGTGTTTCTCATGAAAACCTCGTGTACAATGTGCAGACATATGGAGTAGATACAAGTGCAGTCAGGTGACTTCATCCATAATTGAAGAGTCATGTCCAAGAATGCTAATTCCATGTCAACCTGAAGGAAATTCTCTGGCGGTGTGCCTCAGGGTTCTTCCCTGGCCCTGTCCTTTCTGACATATTTATCAAAGGTTTGGGTGAGCACACTGATGGCCTTCCTATCAAATTCCACAGATGACATGATGATTGGAGCAATAGATAGAATCTTGGGTAACAGAAATCAATTTCTAAAAACCTTCATAAGCTAGAGTGACAAAATGGAATTTTAGGAACAAATGTAAAATCTTTGAATTAGATCCAAAAGCTGATTATACAAATAACTGGGTAACACTAGAAGCTAAGTGAACTGTAATTTCAAAATGAATCAGCAGTGTGATGGAGCTGCCTACATAAATAAATAAAGCCATATTACATTGCATAAATAGGTCACAATGGTGATGGAAGCAGATGTCATATTAAACAAATTGTGGTTAGAATTATAGGGCACAGGGATAGAGAGCCAAAGGAACTAAAGTTTCCAAATATTTCTACCTGAAGATCCAATGATCTGCCTCAATGTGCCAAGTCATGTAAGCAGAAAGAATAAAAATCAGCAATGAGAATGTTCACAGCCCTCTTTCTGTGTCCATTTGCCATTTGGATAGTCTGTTTTCCTCCTCCTAAAGAGAAAGGGTTATGTTTTCTCCAGGGAAAAAAATTTAAGCTACATGATAAAGTGGGAAAGGAGGCCCTCTAAGAGGAAAAGATGGAAAAGCTAGTGAACGAATATCAAGAAAGAGTATGGGTTGTTTAAAGACACAGGGGCTCCAGAGCACTTTAAGGCATGAAAGAAGAGAGAGAAAATAAAGGAAGGTAATTTATTTTGGATTACAGTAATCACTGGAGTATAAACTCCAAACGCATCTTTACCATAATTACCCAGCCTTTGGAATAATGAGTCCCTGGCTTTGTAAGTGGTATCTAAGACTTTTCATATATTTCCTTTTTATCCAGGCTGTGCCCCATTCCCTTCCCCACCCCAGAAAGATAAGAGCCTTACAGAAAAACCTACATATTTTTCTAACCAAGAAAGTATGCCTGTGGGTTTCATAACCACAATCTGATTGGGTCAGGAAGCATACATGGCTAATTTTTTCGAATGCTACTAATCAACATAGTACTGTAGGTTTTGACCAATGCAATCAGACAATCAATTGAAATAAGTGGGATAAAATTGGAAGGGAGAAGACAGAATTGCCTTTGCTTGTAGATTATATGATAATTTACATAAAAATACAAGAGAACTAATAAACTATGAAAAGTAATAAAGGAATTTGAGGTCAACAACATTGAGAAATAAAATATTAAGCAAAGATAAATAACATTCTCTTATGCCGGCAGTAACCAATTAGAAAATACAGTAGAAAATAAAACATCATTTATAATAACACAAAAGCTGAAAACTATCTAGGAACTGATCTAATGAAGATCTTTATAGAGAAATTTTAAAATTCTATTGAAAGAGGAGCAAAGACTTGAATAAATGGAAAGTCACATCATGTAAATGGGTTGATAGCTGTACAATTCAAAGATATAGATTTCTACAAATTGATCTATAAATTTAATAAAATTTCAATAAAAAATTACAGCAGAATATTTTGGGAGAACTAGATGAAGTGCTTCTAAGATTAAATGGAACAATACAAGCCCATAAACAGCTAAGACTATTTTGAAAAGGAAGAACAAATAAAGGCTTGACCTAAAAGATATTAAGAAATATTGTGGATATTAATTAAGAAAAACTATAATAATTGAAACAGTATGTCACTGGGGAAAGAACAAATGATAAGTAAAAAATGGGTTTATGAAACAGACCCTGCTGGAGAACCTTTGGGATCTCAGGGCAGAAAAGGATGTTTTGAAATAGACCCTCAAAGTAAAATCCCTAAAAGGAGTAAGGATGGAATTTGACTATATCAGAATAATTTAAGGTTTCTATTGAACAAAGAACACTATGCACCATATTAAAAACTAACTCATGGACTGGAAGATCTTCACAACATCTATAACAGGCAAACATTAACTTCCAGAATATATAAGGGATTCTCAGAAATCTTCAAGGAAAGACAGAAGCCCAACAGAAAAATGGGCAAAGGGTATGAATAGTCAATTCACTAAAAACTTAATGATGAAGAACCATTTAAAGAGATAACCAATCTCATTCACATCAGAGAAGTGTCAATTAAGACTATCAAGAAACATGAAAGTCAAAGTGTTAGTCACTCAGTCATGTCCAACTCTTTGCAACCCCATGGACTCCTTGTCCAGGCTCCTCTGTCCATGGGATTCTCTAGGCAAGAACGCTGGAGTGGGTTGCCATTCCCTTCTCCAGGGGCTCTTCCCAACCTAGGAATCAAACCCAGGTCTCCGGCATTGCAAGCAGATTCTTTACTGTCTGAGCCACCAGTAAAGCCCATCAGGGGATGTAACTTGATACTATTCATATTGGCAAAGTTCGAGGCACTGCTCACCTGCTAGCTAGAATATGGGGAACTACGAACCGTCTCGCAAACCAGGTAGGAGCAGTCTGGTGTGATTGTTTCGGATTGCAATGTGGTGGGATTTTGTGACACTAAGTACATGTAGATCCTGTGATTCAGGGACTCCACTCCTGGTACAGTGGTGTGTGAGGGGACACACTGGGGGAACCGTGCACCAGTATTTTGGGCAGTGGGAGTTGGGGGAAATGTGTATCCCTCTCTAGTGGAATAGGTAAGTACGGTAGAGTACTTGGAATGATGGAATGATACACAGTAGTCAAAATAAATGAGTTAGATCCTCATATAGTAGGACAGCCAGTCTCACAATGGCATACACATACAACTCAGCCCTTCAGTTCAGTTTAGTCACTCAGTTGTGTCCAACTCTTTGCAACCCCATGAATCGCAGCACGCCAGGCCTCCCTGTCCATCACCAACTCCCAGAGTTTACTCAAATTCATGCCCATTGAGTTGGTGATGCCATCCAACCATCTCATCCTCTTTTGTGCTCTTCTCCTCCCGCCCCCAATCCCTCCCAGCATCAGGATCTTTTCCAATGAGTCAGCTCTTTGCATCAGGTGGCCAAAGTATTGGAGTTTCAGTGTCAGCATCAGTCCTCCCAATGAACAGCCAGGACTGCTCTCCTTTAAGATGGACTGGTTGGATCTCCTTGCAGTCCAAGGAACTTTCAAGAGTCTTCTCCAACACCATAGTTCAAAAGCATCAGTTCTTCGGCGCTGAGCTTTCTTTGCAGTCCAACCCTCACATCCATACATGACCACTGGAAAAACCATAGCCTTATGTCTCTGCTTTTTAATATGCTATCTAGGTTGGTCATAACCTTCCTTCCATGGAGTAAGCGTCTTTTAATTTCATCGCTGCAATCACCATCTGCAGTGATTCTGGAGCCCCCCAAAATAAAGTCTGACACTGTTTCCACTGTTTCCCAATCTATTTGCCATGAAGTGATGGGACCAGATGCCATGATCTTAGTTTTCTGAATGTCGAGCTTTAAGCCAACTTTTTCACTCCTTAACAAGGAGTAAATTCTGCAATATGTGACAGCGTGGATGACCCTTGAGGATGTTACACTAAGTGAAATAAGTCAGTCATAGAAAGACAACACCTGCATGGCTCCAGTAATATGAGATATCTCAAATTCATAGCATCAAGGAGTAGAATGGTGGTTTCCAGGGACTGAAGGAAGAAAGAAATAGGGAGTTATTGATCAGCAGGCATAAACTTTTAGATAAGCAAGGTGAATACTCTCTGGAGGTCTGCTGTACAACCCTATACCTATAATCAACACTAATGTATTGTACACTGATGTGTTAAGGAGGTAGGTGTCCTGCACGTATTCTTACCACATGAAATCAAATAAAAACGTACTGCTAAGTGAAACGTGACATTTACAGCACAATAACAATTGTGTAAATGTCCAAAGTTTCATGCACACTAAACACCATTTTCCCAGATAGACATATGCACACATGTACAGAAGGGAGACTGGAAGGACCCACATTGCAAACACAATGTGGGGACTGTGAGGGTGGGAAATGGGACCAGGGATGGAGATGAAGGAGGAGGATAAATTAAAGGGAGGGCTTCATGTGGACCAGTGAAATGCTATGAACTGAAGAGGAGAATGAACTCAATTCTGTGTAGGCAAAGGCTCGGAAAAAGGTGAAAATAGACAGAGGCAGGAAAAGTGAAGAAAAGACTACTCATGGGATGCCAACTGAGGATTTCCTTCTCCCTAAATCATTTAAATGAGTTTTAATTACCTAGATGTCAGGCGATAGGTGCTTTGAAATGATCTGTAGAGGGAGTATCCTTTTGTTCGTAAGGTCCTAAATTTCAAACTGTTTACAGAGAAAAGAAATCATCTTAATTTATAAATTATACATTCTTTCTTCCTTTCATATGTCTATCCATTTAGGTACATCCTAAGGCATAACCATTTATATGATGCCATAGTATATAAAACATTTTCATGTGAACTATATATGAAATATATATATATTTGATCTTCACAGAAATATGTAAAAGTATTATCAAAGGTGAGTCAGGTTTATTATTTTTGTTTTTGCTGTTGTTATTGTTGGATTCCCCTTTTATAGATGGTGAAGGCTTACATTTGCCCAAGCTATGTCAGCAAAAAAAGACCAGAGCCAGGGACTGAATTCAGATCACATGTAAAAACTCTGAATTAATTCTGCAGAGCTGAATGCTCTCAATACACTATTTTCCTTAATAATGGAAAGTTTCTCTGGGAGGAAGAGTTGTTACAAAATGAGGAAACTGTTTTTTTACCCCACATCAGGCAATAGCAGTTGTGGGGGCCAGGACTCAAACTCCGCTTCTGTGTGCTTTAGTCAACAAAAGCCCATCATTGCAACAGCATCAGACCAACAGAAGCAAATGTTTAAATATGTAACTAGCAGCTCTGAGTCCTTCTGGGGCCCATTGGACCTTAGAGGCTCTTGAAGTCTCTAAAGCTGAGCTACAGTTTGCAGGGAAATGCTGCAGGCGGTGGATCCAGGCTCACTACCAGAGTCACCTCTGGGTCCATCTGATAGAGGCCACCCAGCTCTCTGAGAGCCAGAAGTCAGAGATGAGGTTTTTCCTTCATTGTGACTGAGCACATTTACTGGACAAGCAGGAGTTTAGACAAAGTATGTGCTCGTTCCTTTGTATTAATGCTTGCCACATCCTTGCCTGGGTACGTGAAAGCTTCTGAAAAGGTCTTAACTCTTAAAACAGTCTTGGAAGATCTGTGATCATACTCAGGAACTGTGATTCTCAGCCCCAGGTGGGCATTAGAATTGCTTGAGGAACACAGATACACATTGATGTCTTTACCTAGAAAACCAGTTAAATCAGAATCCCTGATAGTAGAACCCACGTATCAGAACTTTGTTTAAAAATCTCCTTAGATGTTGATGTAAATGTTCTAGAATTTGATACTAATGATGGTTTTATAACTTTGTAAATAAATAAGAACCATTGACTTGTACACTTTGAAAGGGTCATTTGTATAGCATGTCAACTACAGCTCAATTTTTAAAAACACTATCCTAAGGCCTTCCCTGATAGTACAGTTGGTAAAAAATGCACCCTCAATGCAGGAGATCCCAGTTCGATTCTTGGGTCAGGAAGATCTACTGGAGAAGGGATAGGCTATCCACTCCAGTATTCTTGGATTTGTGGCTCAGCTGGTAAATAATCTGCCTATAATTCGGGAGACCTGGCTTCGAGCCCTGAGTTGGAAAGATCCGCTAGAGAAGGGAACGGCCACCCATCCCAGAATTCTGGCCTGGAGAATTCCATGGACTGTATAATCCATGGGGGCTGCAAAGAGCTGGACACAACTGAGCGGCTTTCATTTTCACTTTTCATCCCAAGTTACTCTAATGTACAGCCAGGACTTAGCACCACTGTGAGGCCAGACAGTTTCCCAATTCGAGCTGTACACTGGAATCTACTAGGGAGCTTTAAAAAATACTGAAGCCTACTCACAACACCCATAGATTCTGATGTTACTGGTCTGGTTAATAATCTGGGCATCACAAAACAAAACAAAACTCCCCGGGTGATTGTCATGTGCAATTTGGTTGAAGCCACTGGTCTAGAACAGTAGCCCGGGAACTGTGCTCCCCAGACGAGCACCAGGGAACTTGTTAGCAGGCTCTTCATCCCCATCCTAGACCTACGGAATCAAAAACTCCAGAGTGGGCCCAGCAAACTCTGTTTTAACAAGTCCGCCAGGTGGTGCGCTCTCCAGTTTGAGAACCATTGCTTTAGCACTCAAGAAAATTGCATTCCAATCCAGTCGTCATCCTTCTATATCCCTGATGCCTAAATATTTGTGGAGGGCATGTTCCAGGGGCAGGAAACTTTTTGGTACCCAGCACCATGCCCGACAAGAACATCTGAGGGTTCAGCTAGAGTGAGGCACCTGGAACCAATTAAGGAGGAGGAAACTGTGGAGGATGCTGGGTTATAATGTTTCTCTTACATAAAGTGGTGTTCATTTTAGTTCTCACACCAAACCTTTGAAATTAGAATTACAAAATACTACCTACATGGTCTCTTATTTCTTTACTTCCTGCATTTTGAAACTCAAATACATTTTGTAACCTCAAATCTTTCTTTAACCTTGG
Source organism: Cervus elaphus (assembly GCF_910594005.1). Lineage (NCBI taxonomy): Eukaryota > Metazoa > Chordata > Mammalia > Artiodactyla > Cervidae > Cervus > Cervus elaphus. The sequence continues at coordinate 105,636,877 of NC_057823.1, read as the reverse complement.
CCTTTTGAAATCTCTCTCTCTCTCTTTTTTTTTTTTTTTGGCTTTGATCAATACGTGATTCTTATTTCCCCCTTCTGCTGTGAACTTCTGCGGCCATTTGAGAACGTTACTGGGATGGCTTTGACATTTTAGAAAAGACGTGGCTTAGAATTTTTCTTTCTGAAAGTTTGTGATGAAAAACCTAGATTGAAATCTGTATTGAAGATACTGAGGACTTTTTTTTTTTTTTTTTTTGCTACATGCCAGCCCACAGCTGCGAAGTGTGGGCTTTAATTATTAATTATTGCCTCTTTAAGGAAGCAGGTTTCCCCTGATGTTCAGCATTTGTGGAGACATCTCTGAACAACAGAGATCTAACATCAGCCAGTGAAGAAATGACTGGATTATTTGTCCTATGTTGGGGCACTTTGATATAACAGGGTTGCTGATAATTATTTCCCCTAATACTATTTACACCCAAACCACCTCTACAAACAGAAGACTCTGAACCTAATGTTTAGCTTAGCTTATCTGAGAGCATTATAGTATCACAGTGGGGCTTTCCTGGTAGCTCAGTTGGTAAAGAGACCATGGTTCAATCCCTGGGTTGGGAAGATCCCCTGGAGGAGGAAATGGCAACCCACTACAGTATTCCTTGCCTGGAAAATCCCATGGACAAAGGAGCCTGGAGGGCTACAGTCCATGGGATTGCAAGACTTAGCAACTAAACCACCATAGTATCACACAGACACTCCCACGCACACAGAACACACTGACACACACACCCTTTCAAGCTCATTAACACAGAGATGACAGTAGCATTTTGGGGCCTGAATTTTGACTGCCCTCGCATTTGCAAAGAGAGAGAAGTTGCTAAATCAAGATGTAGTTCCTTGAAATAGTGAATTAGATTTCCAAGGCCTGTGAGCATCAGAATGTAGTTTCATGTGCCTCTGTTGACCTCTTATTCTCTCCCAACTAAGAGAACTTAAACTCACTCTCCCAGACATAGGCCCCAGCTCTCGAGCCCTGTCCCTGTCCCAGGAGGGCCTTGCGTGGTACCCTATCACCATGGTGACATTCAGACATCTCTCAAGAGGCCTGAGCAGGTGAGTCAAAGCATGGAGCTCATTATCCCCGCAGAGTCAGAAAAGAGAATAATGCATAGAAGAGTAGCTGGAAATCATGGAAAAAAGTAAAACATAGCTATTTAGGGCCATTTATAGGAATTCTTCAGAGAGTAGATGATTAAGTAAAATCAGAGAAGAATGAGGTTGGAAATAATTGAAAGTAAGGTCAGTAAATTTGGTAGGAAGGAAATACTCTCCAGGAGAGAATGAAGTCTTAAAACATCAGATGGCCATTTCTATAAATATTTGGGGAGTTACTTAAAAAAAAAAATCATATGTGAAAAAATTCTCAGTGAGTCTGTAGAAACTTTCTGCCTTTGAGACGCGGGAGGTCTTTTTAAATATGTTCCCCACTGGTTCTCAGGACTCCCCAAGTCTTGAGAATTGATTTCTACTCCTTCTTTATCATAGAGTTCATCGTCCAAATATTATTGGTAACATTTTTTAAAAAGTTATAATCACACATAGTGATTAATCCATTATCTTTCATTCATAACTTATCAATAATCTCCCAAAGTAAATAATTATATCATTATATGAAACGATCTCTGAATGAAACATGAATATAGCACAGATTAGATGACAGCAAAAAATCTGCTTGGGAATGAACACTTTTTTAAAAAAATTGCCTAGTTCTTCATCAACATTACCACCTGAAAATAACCAGAAAATATACCCAATAGCCTGTATTTGGCTCCATTCTTCTTCTAGACTGTAAATGACTTCCTCTGTAATAAAAAAAAAATCACATTGAAAACCATTTTTTTCAATATATAACCAAATCTAAACATGATATATTATGTATTAGAGTTAAAATGAAATTACATATGTGTTCATATTCATGCTAACCTAAATAAGAGCTTAATAAAGAAATTATTAGCATATTTGTAGAGACTCAGCAGAAACACTAACAGGCTATTTTTAAGAGTTAATGAAATTTTTCTCTATAAAATTCCAAAAATCATAAAGAATTAGATAAAAATATGAAATGGAGATCTTTTATAGTATACTCAAGTAGTATGAGAAAAGGAGAATTTCTCTTTATTTCTGCCATGAAAAGAAGCCTTGCCTCAAGGTTCAAAAAATAAGAGACCTAAGTGGTGTCAGTGATTCTAAAAGCAATTGAGTAAAATCATCTCTAGTTATCACAGTTCCGTGTGAGAGGAAATTCTAAATATGTGTGAGAAAATTGGTGTAAGTCTTCTGAACCTACTTTTTTTAAAATTAGCAACCTTTACCTTTTAGAGCAACTTCGGGTTCACAGCAAACTTGAGCATCAGATAAAGAGTTGCAACTGGGTCCTTGCCCCTATGAATCACAACCTCCCCAGATATGGACACACTTCCTGTCCCAGGGCGGAACATTTGTTACAACTGGTAAAGCTACATCCACACGTCGTTATCACCTGAAGTCCATAACTTACACTAGGAGTCACTCTTGGAGTTGTGTGTTTTATGGGTTTGGACAAATGTACAAGGACAAGCGTTCATTATGGTGTCATACAGAGAAGTTTCACTGCCCTAAAAATGGCTCGACGCTTGCCCTATTCATTCCTGCTTCCTTCCTAACCTCTATAACCACTGACCTTTTGGTCTCTTTACTTCCGGGAAAGTTTGGCCTTTCCCAGAATGTCAGTCATATAATTGGTATCATACAGTATGTAACCTTTGCAGATTGGTTTCCTTTGCACAGTAATAGACTTTTACGTTTCCTCCATGTCTTTTTACGGTGTGATAGCCCATTTCATTTTAGTGCAGAATGATAGTTGATCATCTGGGTGTACCACCATTTATCCATTCACCTCCTGAAGGGCATCATGGATGCTTCTAGGTTTTGATAATTTTAAATAAAGCTGCTACAAATGTCCATGTGCAGGTTTTTGTGTGAATATAAGGTCTCAGTTCATTTGGGTAAACACTAAGGAGACCAACTGCCTTCCCTTGCAAAGGAGATATTATGGTAAAATATATTTAGTTTTGTAAGAAACCATCAAATTGTCTTCCAAAGTGCCCGAACCATTTTGCATTCCCACCAGCAATGGATAAGAGTTCCTATTGCTTCACACCCTTGATATTGTCAGTGTTCCAGGTTTTAGCCATTCTGATAGGTAGGTAGTACTATCTCTTTCTTTTAATTTGAATTGTTCCTGATCTTCATCAAAAAGCTTCAGTTTCTCACCATTAAGTAGGATGTTAGCTGTAGGATTTTTTTTGTAGATATTCTTTACCAAGTTGAGGAAGGTCCCCCTCCATTCCTAATTTGCCAAAAGTTTTGTCATTTGTATGTGTTGGATTTTGTCAAATGCTTTTCTGCATCTATTAATATGATCATGTGACTTTCTTTCTTTAGCCTGTGGATTTGATGGATTACCTCAATTGATTTTCAAATGTTGACCAACCTTGCATCCTGGTATAAATCCCACTTCATCATGGTGTATAATCTTTTTAATACATTGTTGGATTTGATTTGCTAATGTTTCATTGAGGATTTTTGCATCTATATGCATGAAAGATATTGATCTATAGCTTTCTTATAATGTCTTTGGCTGATTTTATCAGGCTAATGCTGGTCTCTTAGAAGAGTTAGGAAGTATCTTTTTCTGCTTTTATCTTCTGGAAGAAACTGTAGACAAGTAGTCTTTCTTGCTACTGCTACTGCTAAGTCACTTCAGTCGTGTCCGACTCTGTGCGACCCCATCCCTGGGATTCTCCAGGCAAGAACACTGGAGTGGGTTGCCATTTCCTTCTCCAATACATAAAAGTGAAAAGTGAAAGTGAAGTCGCTCAGTCATGTCTGACTCTTCGTGACCCCATGGACTGCAGCCTACCAGGCTCCTCCGTCCATGGGATTATCCAGGCAAGAGTATTGGAGTGGGGTGCCATTGCCTTCTCTGACATTCTTCCTTAATATCTGGTATAAGTGAAAGTCACTCAGTTGTGTCTGACTCTTCACGACCGCATGGACTGTAGCCTGCCAAGCTCCTCTGTCCATAGGATTCTCCAGGCCAGAATACTAGAATGGGTAGCCATTCCCTTCTCCAGGGGATCTTCCAGACCCAGGAATTGAACCCATGTCTCCCACATTGCAGGGGATTCTTTACTGTCTGAGTCACCGGGGAAGCCCAGGAATACTGGAGTGGGCAGCCTAATCTATTCTGCAGTGGATCTTCCTGACCCAGTAATCAAATCAGGGTCTCTTGCATTGCAGGTGGATTCTTTACCTGCTGAGCTACCAGGGAAGCCCAACTATCTGGTATAATTCACCAGTTCTGATGATTTCTATTTTGGAAGGTTAATTATTGATTCGATTTCTTTAATAGATATAGACCTATTCAGATTGTCTATTTATCCTTGTGCAGGCTCTGGCAGATTGTGTATTTCAAACAAGGGGATCATTTCATCGAGGCTGTCAAGTCTGTAGGGTAGAGTTGTTCATAGGATTTCTTTATTATCATTTTAATGTTCATGTTATCTATAGTGGTGTCTCCACTTTCATTTCTAACATCATCTGATATCAATCGTGTCTTCTCTCTCTCTCCCTCTTTTTTTTTTTTTCAGTTAGCATGAATAGTAGAGGCTTACTAATTTTTGCTTATCTCTTTTGAAGAACTAGCTTTTGGTTTTATTGGTTTTATCTATTGATCTTCTGTTTTCAATTTCATTAACAATTGCTCTAATTTTTATTATTTGCTTTCTTCTGATTACTCTGGATTATTTTGCTCTTTGTTTTCTAGTCCCCTAAGATTGAAGCTTAGATTATAGTTTATAAATCTTTCTAGTTTCCTAATACTTGCATTCAATGCTATAGATTTCATTTTTAGCACTGCTTTTGCTGCATCCCACAAATACTGATGGGTTGTATTTTTGTTTCATTCAAAATATATTTTAACTTATCTTGAAGCTTCTTCTTTGAACTCGATATTCTTTAGTTGTATGTTGTTTAATCTCCAAATACTTTGGGATTTTCCAGTTACCTTTTGGTTAATGATTTCTAGTTTGATTCCACTGTGGTTGAGAGAAGACAATATGTGATTCTATTCTTTTAAATGTGTTAAAGTGTGTTCTTTGGCTTCCCTAGTGGCTCAGACTGTAAAGAATCTGCCGGCAATGTGGGAGACCTGGGTTCAATCCCTGGGTTGGGAAGATCCCCTGGTGGAGGGCGTGACAACCCACTCCAGTATCCTTGCCTGGAGAATCCCCATGGACAGGGGAGCCTGGTGCACTACAAACCATGGGGTCACAAAGAGTCAGACACGACCTAGTGACTAAGCATAGCACACGAAGTGTGTTTTATGGCCCAGAATGTGTTGTGTTTTGGTGGATGTTTCATGTGAGCTTGAGAAGAGTGTGCCAACATTAGTTGTTGAATGCATTAATCTACAGTTGCCAATGGTGCTGTTGAGTCCAGTGTTGTCCTTACTGATTTTCTGCCTGTTGGATCGATTTCTGACAAAAGTGTGTTACAGTCTCCAACTGTAATAGCGGATTCATCTGTTTCTCCTTGTGGATCCTTCAGTTTTGCCTCAGGTATTTTAAAGCTTTGTTACTAGATACATATACATTAGAATTGCTCTGTCTTTGAAGTATTATTTTGCAGTGTCCCTTTTTATCCCCAATAACTTTTCTTGGTTGATATGGGTTCTATCTGAAATTTGAAACATACTCCCACTTTCTTTTGCTCTTTCTCCAGTCCTTTAGTTTTGATCTGTATGAGCCTTTATACTGAAAGTGGATTTTCTGAGAAATGCTTTTGATCCATTTTGACAATCTCTTTTAGTCGGTATATTTAGACTGTGGATGTTCAATTATTGATAAGGTAGATCCTATCTACTGTTTTTGTTACTGTTTCTTTTTGTTGCCTTTGTTCTTTGTTCCTATTTTTGTTTTCCAGGCTTTTCTTGCCTTTTATGGTTCTACTTGAGCGCTGTAATTCCATTTTCTCTCCATTCTTAGCATATGAGCTATACATTTTAAAGTGTTATCCAGTGGTTACCCTGGAATTCACAATATATATTTACAATTAATCCAAATATACTTTCAAATAACACTACACTACTCCATGCATGGTGTGCATGCCTTATAATAAAAAATATTCCTAATATTTCCTTGCCCATTGTCCCCTGTCCCTTGTTTCATTGCTGTCATTCTTTTCATATTTACATAAGCATACAGAGTCATATATGTACATAAATATAATTATGGATCACATATGGTTATATATAATTATCTATTATTATGTATATCTAAATACATTATTGCTATTATTTTTTGAATAAACTATTATATATTAGATAAATTAAGAGTGAGAAAATTTTTTATTTTATTTTCACTTTTTCTTTCTTTCTTTATATAGATCCAAATTTCTGACCTATATAATTTTTGTTCCTTTTGGAGAAAAATTATAAAACTTTCAAAGAGCCTCTTTTAACATTTCGTATAAGGCAGGTCTACTGGCAAAATTTTTCTTTCACTTTTGTTTGTCAGAGAAAGTCTTTATTTCTTCTTCAGTTTGAAAGATAATTTAGCAAGGTATGGAATTCTGTGGTGGTGGATTTTTTTTCTCTCAACCTTAAATATTTTATTTAAATATTCTTCTTGCCTTCATGGTTTTTGAGAAGTAGGATGTAGTTATTATTTTTGCTCCTCTATCAACTAGGCATATTCCCCGTGCTGGCTTCTTTCAAGATTTTGTCTTCATCTTTAGTTTTCTGAAGCTTCAACATGACATGCATTGATGTGGGGTGTTTAGTATTTATCCTTCTTAGTATTCTCTGAATTTCTTGGATCTGTGGTTTCGTGTCTTAGTCATATCTTCTTTCCCTTTTTCTTTTTCTTCTCCCTCTGATAATCTCATGCATATGCTGTACATTTTTTAGTTTTCCTAGAATCCTTGGATATTTTATTCTAATTCTTTCGGGTTTTTTTCTCTCTTTGATTTTCAGTGTTAGAAGTTTCTATTGTCATATCATCAAGCTCAGAGATTCTTTCCTCAGCCACATCTAGCCTGCTAATGAGCTGATCAAAAGCATTCTTAATTTCTGTTGCAGTATTTTTAATCTCTAGCATTTAAAAACTTCTTTCTTAGAATTTCTCTTTGATTACATTATCTATCTGTTCTTGCATGTTGTCTACACTTTCCATTAAATCCCTTAGCATATTAATCATAATTGTAAAAAAAAATTCCTGTCTGAATTCTAACTTTCTCACCATATCTGACTCTGGTTCTAACGCTTATTCAGTTTCTTCCAATTGGTTTTTATTTTTGTCTTTTAGTATGCCTTGTCATTTTTTGTTGAATGGTGTCCAAGATGTATTGGGAAGCGGAACTGCAGTAATTAAGCCTTTAATAATGTAGTGGCAAGGCAAGGGTGGAGGAAAGCATTTCATAGCTTTATGATTAGATCTTAGCCTTTGGTGAGCCTGTGTTCCTGGACTGTGTACTTCACCAATGCACCTCTCTCTCCCTCCCTCCCTCCCTCTCTTCCTTTCTTTGATGAATCTGAATGGGTACAGGAGGCTGCAGTTAGGCATGCCACTTCCCCCAGGGAGGCTATGCTCTCAGAACAACGTGGCAGGTTAGGCTCGGGTAAAATAGTTTCTAATTGGGCAAGGCCATATTAAGAAAAACTTAATGTTCTGCTATATTTCAAAATGGTTTCCTTTCCTCTCCCCTTGACAGAAGCACAAGGAGAGATTTTTCTCTAATAGTCAATATGAGGACCTGGTAGGTACAACCAATGAAAATATTGTACCTTCTATGACTGGGCCCACTTGAAGTCATTAACTCTCAGACTTGTCCACACTGAGCCTCCAGCAATTCTTCAATTAGGTTTTCTTACCCTGGTGCTGGTTCTTCTCATGTTCCACCTTCAACAAGTTGTGAGTCTCTGAACTTGCCTGTCTCTATTTTGGAGTGCAAGAGTTTACCTATGACCTCATTTCTCTGACAGATCTAGGAAGAGTTGTTAATTTTTCAGTTTTGTTCACCTTTATACTTGATGTTAGGATCCAACGGCATCTTCTAAACTCCTTGCATTAATGAGAAACACAAAGTCCCTGAACCTACTTTTACAGGTAAATCTAGAATTGTCTCTAGATGATGTTAAAGAAAGTCATGTTCATCTTTATCAAAGGTCAGTAAGAAAACTCCTTGTCAGTCTTTGTAGGTCTAATACGAAATATGTACTTTCAAAGCTGCCAAATTTTTTCAGCCTGTTGAATGTGACAGTTGACAGCCCAAAAGCCTAATTATTTCTTTCATTTGCAAATATATATTTGCTTTTAAGGACAATACTACAACAAGAAAATTTTTAAAATTTATCTTTTTTTCTTCCTATGTGATGCTCAATTGAATACATTTCATTAACATGCAAATCATATAGCATTTCAGTGCATTTTTGCTACAATGTCATAATTTATGTAAAAATCTTGATCATAGTTTAACATACACAGAAACAAAGTGCACAGATCATAATTGCACAAGCTGAATGAATTTTCACAGAGTAAATATATCAATTTTGTGTATTTGTATGCTCAGTTGCTTGGTCATGTCTGTCTTTTTGTGACCCCATGGACTGTAGCCTGCAAGACTCCTAGCCATGGAATTTTTCAGGCAAGAATCCTAGAGCAGGTTGCCGTTTCCTGCGCCAGGAGATCTTTCTGACCCAGGGATCGAACTTGCATCTCTTACATCTCCTGCATTGGCATGCGGATCCTTTACCACTGTGCCACCCGGGAAGCTCAAATATATCAATTTAACTAGCCCCCAAGTCAAGAAACAAAACACTCCCAGAAACCTAGAAGTCCTCCTATGTCGCTTCCCGTCATTAACCTCTCCACCCTGCAATGGGTCATCTTTCAGTTCAGTTCAGTTCATTCGCTCAGTCGTGTCCGACTCTTTGTGACCTCATGAACCACAGCACGCCAGGCCTCCCTGTCCATCACCAGCTCCTGGAGTTTACCCAAACTCATGTTCATTGAGTTGGTGATGCCATCCAACCATCTCATCCTCTGTCGTCCCCTTCTCCTCCCACCTTCAGTCTTTTCCAGCATCAGGGTCTTTTCCAAGGAGTCAGTTCTTCACATCAGGTGGCCAAAGTATTGGCATTTCAGCTTCAGCATCAGTCCTTCCAATGAACACCCAGGACTGATCTCCTTTAGGATGGACTGGTTGGATCTCCTTGCAGTCCAAGGGACTCTCAGGAGTCTTTTCCAACACCATCGTTCAAAAGCATCAATTCTTTGGCGCTCAGCTTTCTTTATAGGTCATCACCTTCGGCTATTTCCATTTCTATGGATATGAGGAATAACTGCTCACCAAGTCCTGTCAAATATTCCTCCTAATGAGTTCAAAAATGTGCCTTCTTATCTTCATCCCCACAGCCATTATGGAGTCACATAAAAATTATTGCAACACCTCTTTAACTAGTCATCAACCCTCCAGACTTGCATAATGAAGCTTGTGAAATCTTGAAAAATACTATAAATTTGATTACTTGCCTCACCCCCTTGCCTTAAACCCTTCAGTCATGCCCCCTTGCCATAAGGATACATTCCAAAGCTCCTCCATATAAGGCATTTCCTAATCTGGTCCCATCTGTCTTCACTTCTCCCCCCTTCCCCTTTCTATTCCTCTTCCCTCTATTCTAGGAAGTGGAAGGATGTCTTCCTAAGGGATATTTAAGACTTTGGGGGATGGGGTAGTATGTATTTTGAAAGCTTGTACCTTTCTGATACATATTTCTTCATTTCTCTCTACCCCTCTGTGTAGAAATCACCAATCTAAGTCATAAGTTTCTTGGGGGCAGAAATTGTCATTCATCAGGACATCATGCTTATCACATTAAATGGCATAATCAGCAAAATAATGAATGAATAAACATAAATTAATGAATAGATGACTGCTGACTGATTGGATGAATGTATCTGCTCTAGTTGTGAAAGACAAATTACTGAGTTTCTTAGAAATGCATCTGAAGTAAGAGCAATTAGGCGCTGAATGAGAACCTGAGGTATTTGCCAATAAGTAGAATGAATTATGGAGAAGGCAATGGCAACCTACTCCAGTATTCTCGCCTGGGAAATCCCATGGATGGAGGAGCCTGGTAGGCTGCAGTCCATGGGGTCACGAAGAGTCAGACATGACTGAGCGACTTCACTTTCACTTTTCACTTTCATGCATTGGAGAAGGAAATGGCAACCCACTCCAGTGTTCTTGCCTGGAGAATCCCAGGGACGGGGGAGCCTGGTGGGCTGCCGTCTATGGGGTCGCACAGAGTCAGACATGACTGAAGTGACTTAGCAGCAGCAGCAGCAGCAGAATGAATTACTGTTAGTGCGTGGATTTTTGTGATAGATAGTTTTGCTGCTAAGAGTTCTAATTCGCTTCCTCTCTGACAATTGCCTATATAAGGTTAAACATGTGGGTAAGCAGAAAACATGGTTTTGAAAACACTTTTTATTTTTAAACAATTCACTGATAGTTGCAAACTCCATGCACAGAGTTCCGTGAACCCTTCACCCAGTTTCTTCCAAAGGTGACATCTGACATAGCCGTGGCACAATAGCAAAACCAAGACATTGGCATGAGTATGTTAGTTCAGCAACTTTAGGTTTTGTTCAGTTTCACCAGGTTTTACACGTACTTATTGGTCTGTGAGTGTGTATTGTTCTTGCAGTTTTGTCCCGTGTATGGATTTCTGTAACTTCTACCACAATCAAGATATGGAGCTGTTCTAGCACAAAGAAACTCCCTTATGCTATTCTTTATTAGCCACACCCACCTCCACCCATCCCTTGACAACCCCTAATCTCTTCTCCAAGCCTACGGTTTGTCATTTCAAGGATGCTGCATAAATAGAATCATAAAGTATATAACTTTTGAGACTGACTTTTTTCACTCAGTCTAACACCCTTGAGATCCTTCTGAACAATTGCATGCAACACTGTTTTTTAAATCAGAAAATGTGGAAGAGATAGAATGAAACTTCTTTTATCTGAAACACATTGACTTGGATCTTTTAAAAGACATTGTGTTTATTGCTCCTAGCTAGTGATTAAAATTGCACCTTAAAATTCAGGTGAGACTAGTTTTTGTATTGTTGGAGAAATATTAACAAAAGTCTCAAGTATCATTTGGAAAGAAATATAAACTCAGATTGTGTCATTTTGAAATTACACTCTGCGACTTGATACAAACTTTGCAATGTAAAAATTCACAAGGTAAACCCAATTTGCCATTGCTATAGACTACCAAGGGCCAATAAGTATTTTATTGACTGTTACGTTTGGTGGGAATATAAATCTGGTGAGACTGATTTGGGAGCTTATTTAATTTGAAGACAGTTTTCTTGATTTCCCTATTCCTGAGAATTTTTCGTGTCTGCCACAACCTCTTATTATCGTCACCTCTCTATGAAATGCTATTATAGTTCCCACATTCAGATTCATTTTCAATTTTATTCATATTTTTGAGCTACTGACAACTATCAGTCTTGTGACAGGTAGCATTTATGATAATACACTAACAAATTGTTTGAAAGAAAAGTGAGTGATTTGTGTCTTGGGTTTAGGAGGTTAAATTTGATTTTATTGTAATAAGATACTTTGAGACAGACAGTTTGGCTGCTGTGGGCCTGGAGTTATTAGGCCATATTGAGCAAAAGTTTTTATCTACCTCTAGCCAAAAGACTTATTCATTCTGCAAAAGAAAGATTTCTATCATCATCCAAAGAATTGACTTCCAGTAGATTTTGAGAGAGCCTTTATCCTGCTAATCCTCCACTAATGTAATACAAATAATATGGAAAACTCCCGAAAATACATCTTATCCATGACAACCACTTTCTTCTGACCTTCTTTTCCTTCTGGACTTATGGCTGCTGTCTTCGGCTATGTCCACACTTAAGGCAGCATGAACTGTTGAACCCTCTGACCCTTGTTCTTCTACTTACAGCCCCATGACACATGTTCCTTTATACAGATGTGCATAATTTGCCAAACAAAACAACAGCAAGAGAGAAAAAAAGCATTTGAAAATTACTGGTCTTAGCCTTGACTTATTAAAGCTCTTAGGGCTTCCCAGGTGGCTATGGGGTAAAGAATCCACCTGCTAAGCAGGAGGCACAGGTTTGATCCCTGGGTCAGGAAGATCCCCTGGAGAAGGAAATGGCAACCCATTCCAGTGTTCTTGCCTGGGAAATCCCAAGAACTGAGGAGCCTGGCAGGCTACAGTCTTCGGGGTCACAAAAAGCTGGACATGACTTTGTGACTAACCAACAGCTACAGCATTAAGGCTCTTATACTTTAATAAGAAAAAAGAAGAAAAACCCAATCAAAACTTGGCGGGGGTGGGGGAGGTGAAGGAAATTAGAATGCCAGCAATCATATGAAGAAATGTTCAGCAATATTAGAAACATAGACATTCAGATTTAAAAAGCAATGTTACCCTTTTTTCCTATTTGAATGTTGAGGATTTTATAAAAATGACAATTTCCGGATTTGGCTCGAGCTCAGTGAACCAGGCCGTTTTTGCTGTGTCTGGTGTAAATGTAAATTTAGGTAACATTTCTCAGGGCATTTTGGCAAGAAGAATTCGGTTCCTTTAAAATGTACAAATATTTGATATCATTATTATGATTTGTATCACTTGTAATGTTTTAAAACTGAAACAATACAATAATGGTAAATAAACCATGGGCCATCATATTGTGAAATATTATCAAGTAAAAGTGATTATATATTCAGGAAAATGTCCACATTATTATTTTTAAATAAAAATAGTATTTACTTAGAAGCATTCAGAATGTCAGCAAAACAGCTGCAACTTTTTTTCTTTTTCGCAATTACAGAATGGTATTCAATTAACAGAAGGAAAATTATTCGTATAAGCTTCATCAGAGAGAACTGAAGATGAAGAAACCAGCATCCCCGCATGTAGCTGATTCGCACTGCACAGCGCCGAGAACCTGCTCTACAGTTCCAGGAACACTGCGCCAGGCAAGGTTACCGGCCATGGAAAATACCACCAGGACGGGGCTATCTCAAGACACATGTGGTGGTGTGTTAACGATACCAAAAAAGACACTGTACAGTGTAAAAACAAGTCTTAACACAGCCTTACATTTCAGTTTTTTTCTTTAAAAGGAGTGAATTGATTATGGGGGTTAAATGCTTTATAGACAATGAAAAAAAAAAAACAATTGAGCGAGAACCGACTTATTCACCAGCTTCTTTCTCTTCGTCTTCTTCCTCCCCCTGGTCCTCCTCTTCCTCCTCTTCCTTGCGTTTTTCAGCCCTGAGGACTCTTCCCCCACCCGCCTCCTTTTTTTTTTTTTTTCTGTATTAGGTTTCCCTTTAGCCGGGTTCGCAGCAATATCTTTTCCTTCAGCTTTGCAGCCTTCTTCTCATAAGGCTGCTTGTCATCTGTCAGTATCAGCATCAGTTCAGTCGCTCAGTTCAGTCGCGACCCCATGGACTGCAGCAGCACGCCAGGCCTCCTTGTCCATCACCAACTCCCAGAGTTTACTCAAACTTGTCCATCGGGTCGGTGACGCCATCCAACCAGCTCATCCTCTGTCGTCCCCTTCTCCTCCCACCACCAATCTTTCCCAGCATCAGGGTCTTTTCCAATGAGTCGGTTCTTCGCATCAGGTGGCCAAGGTATTGGAGCTTCAGCTTCAGCATCAGTCCTTCCATCTACAGCAGTGTTATTCCACTTTTCTCGCAGTTTCTTTGCAACATCACCAATGGCTTAGGCCAGGATGTTCTCCTTTGCTTTTTGGATGACACTCAGAACGAAAGAGGCTGAAGGAGGCCTCTTGGGTGCACCGGGATCCTTGAACTTCTTTTCTGTCCCCCCTTTAGCAGGGGTACACGTTTCCGTTTCTCTTTTGTGACCGGCCAGGTCTGCCTCTGCCACGGCTTTTAATTTCCCTTCTCTTTGGCAGACATTGCCTTCCACGTCTCTGAGCTCTTCTCAGAAGGCTCCGGGCGGCTGACTGAAGCATCTGGGTGCTCCTTCCTGTGCTTCTCCCGGCAAGTCTGCACAAAGAATGCCTATGATGGCGTTTTTGCCTCCGGGCTTCTTGGCGCGTGTTTATTTTCCCTCTGCGAGGTACAGAGCTGCCAGGTGCCCGCGGGCCCTCGCTCGCCCCCCGCTGGAGCTATGGGCTCGGCGTGCTGGGGTGGCGCCAAAATGTATTATTTCGCTGACAAATAGTCCAGTCTTGTTTGCATGATAAAGCTTGATTTTATCCCCCTTGATTTTGGCGCCAAAAATGTACTATATATTTCGTTTACAAATAGTCCAGTCTTGTTTGTATGATAAAGCTTGATTTTATCTTGTTTGTATGATAAAGCTTTATCTTTATATATAAAGATATATCAATATTGATATATCAATATATTTATTGATATATATATATATATATATATATATGTATAGTAAGAGAGAAGAAAGACAAGGATTTTAAACTAAGTCTCAATCAATAATGATTGTCTCTATGAGGAAGGGTTCTTGCTGATTTTTCTGTGTCTTCACTGTATTATCCAAATTTTCTAGAACGGACATTATTTAAAGGAAGAGAAAAGCAGAAGTGATTTTGAAATGCTAACATACACTACTCTAACATGGATAAATACACAGGGTTGACTGATAACTGGGATACAGCAAAAGGTCAGTATTCAACTATTCCCACCTCTCTTATTATTTTGTTGCTGTTGGGACCATGTTTGTTATTTTCCCCCTCTCATATAGACCTATTGTTTTGAAATGTTTCCTCTTCCGAATAGACTGAAGTAAAGATTAATGAATGTGCTTCCTCAGTTGTCTTCGAAACGTTGTATTTGCCAATCACAGCTGAGGAAATAGTTGTGACCACGCCGAGTTAATATAATTTCACAAAAAATCAAAAACACTCTGTTGAAGTCACCGGGCAGCTTGTTGCAGGAAAATGTTTCCAGGCTGTCCCAAGGTCAGACTGAAATCATGAAGGGCGGGCACCAGCACGTCCTGAGATGAGCATTTTTGCCTGCAGTGACTAAATTGTTTAAAAACCTGGTAACTTCTATCTCCCAACATTTTTTTCTGCTTTCTAGATAATTTCTTCCACTTTATTTTCTATGGAATTTTTACATTTTACCTCCCCCCCCACCCCCGCCAAAGAAACCTATTTCTTTTTTTCTGTTTTTTGTTTTAATGGTTTTAACTCCTGCTTTCTATTTCATGAATGTGAGTAAATCCCTTTGACTTTCTGGAAAAAATGATAGCTTGTTTTTTTTTTTGAAAGTCTCTCAGTCGTGTCCAACTCTTTGTGACCCCATGGACTATACAGTCCATGGAATTCTCCAGGCCAGAATACTGGAGTGGAGATTCCCTTCTCCAGGGGATCTTCCCAACCCAGAGATCGAATCCAGGTCTCCCACATTATAGGCAGACTCTTGACCAGCTGAGCCACAAGGGAAGCCCAAGGTTCTATTTTAAAGGTTTCTTCACATATGTCATGATCCTAGATGACCTTGTTTTTAGCCTTTTAAAACTGTTCCTTGAGAATAGTGTATATTCAGTAACATGCAGTGATAGTAAATATACATGATGAATTTCGACACATGTATGAACTCAAGTAACCAATAGATGGTCAAGATAACATCAAAAGCATTGCAGATAAGACCCCCAGAGAGGTGATCACTATTCTGACTTTAATACCGTGGATGTATGTGTGGCCTGTACTTAAGCTTCATATAAATTGAATTACGTAGTATATATGTTTTTACACCTGCCTTTCACTAAAATATCACCTGGCAGATTTATCCATGTTTTTGCATACAGTGGTAGTTCATTCTTTTTTAAAACTTAAAAAAATAAATGTTTGCTATTCCACCATGTAAATTTACTACACTTTCTTTATCCATTTTCCCACTGATGGATATCTTGATTATTTCCAATTTGAAGCTATTATATATAAAGTTACTGTTAATATCTTTTACATATGTTTTGGTATACATATAAACTCATTTCTCTTGAGCATACATCTAGGGCTAGAATTGCTGACTTGTACAATAGTTATGTATTTAGACTTAGTAGATACTGCCAAGCAGTTCTCCCAAGTGGTTACATCAATTTATACTCACATCAACTAGCAATATATGAGTTTAAATTGCTCATAAGTCTCACCCAAATTCAATATAGTCACTCTTCTTAATTTTAGCCATTCTGGAAGTTTACCAGTGATATCCCATTGTCATTTTAAATTATATATCCCTGATGTCTGGTGATGTTGAGTTTGTTTTTTTTTTCCTATGTTTATTGGACATTTGGGCTTCGCTGGTGGCTCAGACAGCAAAGAATCTGCCTGAAGTGCAGGAGACCCAGGTTCGATCCCTGGATTGGGAACATCCCCTGGGGAAGGGAATGGCAACCCACTCCAGTATTCTTGCCTGAGAATCTCGGGGACAGCAGAGCCTGGTGGGCTACAGTCCGTGGGGTCACAAAGAGTCAGACATGATTGGACATGTGGATATACTCTTTTGCGTTGCTTGTTTTCAAGTATTTCAGTTAATTTTTACGAGTTGGGTTGTCTTGTCTCTTGTTTATTTGAAGGAATGCTTTGCATATTCTCATAAGTATTTTGTCATATATCTGTAGTACAGATTTACTTTGCACTTTCTGTTTGTATCTCTGTCTTTCAGTGTCTTAATGTTGTGTTTTGTGAACCAAGTTTGTTAATTTTAATGAAATCCAGTATATCAATTTGCCCTTCTATGACAGAGCGTTTTGTGCCCTTTACGAAAGCTCTGCTACTTTAAGGTCCTGAGGATATTTTCCTGTGATTTCTTCTAAAAGCTTAATCGTCTTATATTTGGGTCTATGATCCATATTTAATTAATTTTGTGTATGGGGTGAGGTAGAAGTCAAGGTTCTTTTTTAAAATACAGATATTCAGGTGAAATTTTCAATAGTCTCCATTGGTCTTCTGCGCACACACTGGTGGTCAGTGAAAAATGAGACAGAAAAAGCAAGGGAAAGGCAACCTATTGGTAAGAGATAAAGCAGTCAATAGAAACAGACATCAAGGAAGGGGCAGTAAAATCTGATTTTAAGCACTTTGCTTACATGGGTAACGTAAACAGGCATCACCGTGTGGGGATTTGTCGGCTCTCTGGCTTTCTTTATGGGAACCCATAAGGTCAGGTATTGTGAATATTTTTTCAAGGAAGCTCATTTTCTGCCACAAAGCCTCCTCCAATCTTCTGATCCACTTGGATGTTTAGCATCCCCTTCCTTTGATGTGACAGAGGGGAGCTGGTGGCCAAAGGATCTTCTCGATGGTCTTCCACCGTCACTCAGGCCTCCTGCTCACTCCTTCTCCCACTGAGCTTCTGAGGGATGTCTGTGTGGGGCAGTTTGCCTTGCTCGTCACTGGCATTCCCCTCTCACAGCTGCGGGAGTGAGATCCCCCGGGTTGACACATCAGTTTCTGTCACTTAACAGCTCTCTAACCAACCTATCACATCAGAAGCATCACCTATTACATGGAGATAGTAATACTACTTAACTTCATAGCGTTGTTATGAGAGTTTGCTGAATTAAACTATGTGGAACTTTTATGATGATACTTAACACATAATAAATGCTCAAAAATCATTAGCTATTGTTAGCTTCCTCCATTCAAATCATTCAGTTACCGCTGTATTTGCTCTCATCTTCAAAAAAAATCTGCAAAGCCAAGGAATGTCTCCTTGGCTACTCTCTTCTCTTACATTCTCTGTTCGTTTAAATTTCTTTCTTGTAATTTTCACAAGACTTATGGAAGTATTTGGTGTAAAAACACGTTCTATCCACATAGTTAGAACTCACCCAACTGACATTCAAAAGTTTAGTTTGCTGCACAGACTCTCTCTACAATTTTTCTAGACCATGACTATATAATCACTGATGTAGCTGATTCTAGCTCAAAGATTCCTAGCTCTAAGACTCTTTTCAGCTCAAAATTTCATGAACTGATGACATCAAAAATCGTGCCCACAGAAATGGTAGATTCCATCTCTTTAAAGACAGCTCAAGTTATTTTTTTCTCATTTTCCCGGGGTACTCATTTTCCTACCTGATTGGATATTGGCTGGTTGATTGACAGATGTGAAAAATACTTTAGGTCAGCTCTTTGGAAAGGACATGGAAAGCTATATAAAATCCTTGATCAAATTTAAATACCCTTAAGCAACCTCCATTAACCTTGAACACCCCAAGCTGTTCCCCTAGGCCCTGCAACTTACTCAAAGCTCAAACCAAATTTAGTGTTAGAATGAGCTGATCCACAAGGAAAGTACAAGTCCCCTATTGTTTGAATGGATGAAAAAAATTTTTGAATAAAATATTTCTACAAATTTACTTATGGCATTAGCACCATATTGCATATCTGTATTCTTTACACTGAATAAGCTATAGCAAGCACTATATTAGAAGATCATATTATTTTACTCATGTACAATAAATATAATATTCACAAAGTGAAGTAGCACTTAGGTTATAGTTTGTTGCCCCTCTGCCAGTTGAAAAACAGTAGGTTATTGAGTTTTTACATTGTTTTATCAGTGAATGACATAAAACTTAAGGATCTTTATTAATTGTTTCCCATAAATACATTGTGGCTGTGTCATATTTTCTAACTGTATATGTGAGTACATGTGTGATGTGTGTGTGTGTACTTGTGTGTTTGTGTGAAAGGGAGAGAGAGTCAGCCTATCCAAAAGGACCCAGGCTCAGCTGGGTTTAATCATTTAAATGTAGGTTGTACCCATTTAAAATTAAATTCAAATTGTTTTAAGGTGGATTGGGGGAAGTACAAAACAGAATGATGGAAAAAGGATATATGTATATATGGGGCTTCCCTAGCTGTTAGCTATTTCAGACTGTGAAGGGATATCCCAAGAGAAGCCAAGGAGGCCCCATCACTTGAATCATTTAAAATTGGACTGGACTAAGCTCGGGAGAATATACCGTGGGGAGTAATCATGCTTTGACAGAGAAAGACTGAGAGATCTTTTCCAGTTCTAATTGCCATGATCCTGTGTAATTCAATTTGAAATGGCCTTGCTATTCTAATTCACAAAGATCCTATTTTTACTAACTCTTTCTTTTTCATAATCCTGCTTCTGATATCACTATTCCTTTAAACGGAAAGAGAAACCCTCAAGCTCGGTTCCGAAGTATTCATTAAATTACACTCCTTATTTCCTTTTTTTTCCCCTCCCCTCCAGACAGACTGTTTTGCAGACGCAGGCAGTGCACTCTGGGCAGGGCAGACAGTAATTATCATCACCCCCTGCTTTCATCCATTAGAGCTGGGCGTTAGCAGGTAAGGGTGAGGGGCTGACAAAGAGGTTTTCAAAACTGGTCAGCATAAATGCTTCCAGGAGGCCAATTCAGGATAATCTATGGAAATATGGATCAGAAATATGGCCAGCCAAGGCTGAATACCTCTATCTGTTGCATTTAAGCCAAAGCAATAGACGGCTTTCATGGGAGAAAAATAACAAAAGCCATAATTACATGTGGAGAATTGTCTGTTCGTATCATCTGGGGGTTAATTTTGTGAAATGGTTGCCATTCTGTCTGGGTCCAGCATCTGTCTCAGTCATTTTATTTGTTAGGAGATGCTGCAGGGGTGAGATCCCTGGAGACTCGAGTCCAGGAGGCCTTCTGGTTTCCAGGAGCCAATTTGTGACAAGATCAAAGGGGTCCATGGTCCCGAGAGCCCAAGTTACACTTTGGAATTTACAGGTGTGCCTCATTTTACGCAGCACTTCTACGCTGGAAACACACTGGAAAGGAACTTTCAGTGAATTGAATTTTATTAACCCACTAATCCTTTCAAGTGGTAGTGGCCCCTGATCATTTAATTGATCAAAATTGAAGTGGAGCCGTAAAATAAATCTTGTTAAAAGTTAAGAATGCTTTTGTGATGTAACTATCAGTGTTTTATGGCAGATTTTTTTTCCGCCATGTAATTTTTATTCGATGATCTGGGAAGCAGAGAAGTAAAGCAAACAAAAAAATCATTTTGAAAGCTTGAAGTAAAATTTCCGAACACTTAGAAAACAGTAATTACAATGCCTTAAAATTCAAATAGTTAATACATAGATAATGCTAAAATTATGAGTGCTAAAAATTGTCCCACTGTGCTTTATTTGGGGATAGTTCAATCATACAGACAAATATAAAGAGTAACACAGTAAACATTCATTATCAGTACTCAGAATTTTAAGATACTAACAGGTTTTCTTTATTGTTCAAAAACAAATATAGGTACATACACTCAAAGAATGTTTAAACCACTTTCTGGTGTTATTTCCCTCCCTTGCTCTCTGAGATAGCTTCCATCCCAAAGTAGGCAAATACCCTGCCCATCCATTGTCTGTATTTTTGCTAAATGTATTTACTAAATGTATTACATTTACTAAATGTATTTTTGCCAATTTTAGTTACTTATTTTTCTAAGTTCTTAAAATGCTAGTAATTGATATCACATCAGTCTTGCTTCTTCACTCAGTATCTTGTTTTTGGGTTCTTTCTGTATCATTACATGTAGATCAAGGTTTAAATGAATGTAATAGGCATGGGACATGCCACAACTATTTACTTATTCATTTTTCAATTGATATGCACTTAGGTTGCTTCCAATATTTCACTTGTATAGGCTATGCAGAATGTCTCCTTTCTATAAATGTTCAAGTTTCTCTCAAGTCTATTATAACAATTGGAGTTTCTGAGTCTAGAATACATGCATCTTCATGAATACTACCAGATTGCTCGCCAAGTCTGTGTTCTCACCAGCAATTTATATTATCACTATAATAATGCAGTCAAATTCATCAACCTTTTTCTTTATAAATTTAACTTGCTGAGCTTGGTTTAAGAATTTCTTCCCTCTCTGCATTATAAAAAGGTGTAGTTTGTTGTGTGTTCACATCTGTGTCTTTAATTCATTTGGATTTATTTTTTTTTGAAGTATGATGTAAGGTAGGTTCTAATTATATTGTTTTCCATATAGACAGGGAAGCTGCTTACAATGCCTGCTGGTTTTTAAGGTCACCTCTGCTTACACTGAGGTCTTATGTAAGATTAGGTATTTCCATTAAGTGATAGGTCTGGCCTCTTTTCCATTCGCGGCTATGTTGACCTTCCCCTAACACCACATTATTTTAGTTGATATAGTGTACACTGTAGTAATTCATGATATCTAATGAGGCAAATCTTTCCTTCATATTTCCTTCTTCAAATTTGTCTTGGTTATCCTTGGAACTTTATGCTCTTATATGAATTTTATAGTCAGTTTTTAGGAAATCTTTAATATGATAAAGTGGTAATTAAAATGTGTAATATAATCCGTTCTACTTATATCAAATCACTAAATCTAATTTATTGCTCATTAGTCAATATTAAAGATCTCCTGCCATGTCTTGACACTTAACTTCTTTGAAAAATTAGCTTATCATGTTCCCTTTCTTCTACAAATAATTACTTTCCCTCACTTTCAGTAATTTTCATGTTATTCCCATTGTCCCAACTCATGAGCCTCTTAATATCCATTCCTGCACCAAGCTAACTGATGTAATTCCCTTCCCGTTGTCCTGTTGTGACAGTATTTTGTAAGCATAACTGTTTCTCTGTCTTGATCCCCCCCCATTTCCCTCTCCGGTAAATTCTACAAAGAGCTTGTAGAGCAACTGTTTTCCTGCTTTAATCATGCCTCTTATATACCCAAGGACTTGGACTCTTATTTGCCACCGTCTCTGAGTGACCCTCTGAGCCCATGGATCCATTTCACAGGTGAACAACTTAAGTCCCAAAGAGGCCTTGTCCTGCCCAGAGTCACTCAGTTAGTTAGCAGAGGAACTGGGACTCTAAAGGTAAAAACCTAATTTAGAGCCCAGGTTTGCTGACTCCTGAACCAACTGTCTTTCTGTCATCTGCTCTCCTCCCCCCAAACCTTCAGATATTATTCCCTAACTGATATTAACACTGCATTAATTTTATTTCATGTAAATCTCCCAAGGGGACCTCCCTCTCTTAGTCTTAGTCAAAACGTGACTCATTCTTCCCCACTACTTTGGAAACACGAACTTTCACCTTAAAACCCAGTCTCCCTCCTTTTCACGGAGGTATCTCACCTTCTTGGAAACAAGTCTCTTTTTCAGAATGTATAACTACTGCTACTACTAAGCGGAAGTGTTAGCCACTCAGTCGTGTCCGACTCTTTGCCACCCCAGGGACTGTAGCCCGCCAGGCTCCTCTGTCCGTGGGATTCTCCAGGCAAGAACACTGGAGTGGGTTGCCATCCCCTTCTCCAGGAGATCTTCCTGACCCAGGGATCAAACCCAGGTCTCCCGCATTGCAAGCGGATTCTAGCATCTGAGTCACCAGGGAAGCCCTACTACCGCTGTTTCTATCACTGCTCTTAACGGCAGTGCTGAAGCCATCACCTACCACTCTCTTACCATGAATCGAGCTCTTGAACGACGTGATCTCTCCTTGCCTCACTCCATGGATGCAAGATTGGAAACCCAGAGAGATGAAGCAGCCTGGCTGGGATTCTACAGTCTGGAGTAGAACCTAAGTCTCTAGGACTCTAGAGCCCATGAGTTTTGCATGTTGTTCTGTTCCTCCCAACTCTAAATATTTGGCACTTTTCAGCGCTGTTGTTGTTGTTCAATAGTTAAGTCATGTCTGACTCTTTCTAACCCCATGGACTGCATGCAGCAGGCCAGGCGTCCCTGTCCTTCACTATCTCCCAGAGTCTGCTAAAAGTCAACTCATGTCCATTGAGTCAATGATGCCATCCAACCATCTTAGCCTCTGTCATCCCCTTCTCCTCCTGCCCTCAATCTTTCCCAGCATCAAGGTCTTTTCCAGTGAGTTGGCTCTTCAAATCAGGTGGCCAGAGTGCTGGAGCTTCAGCTTCAGCATCAGTCCTTCCAATGAATATTCAGGGTTGATTTCCTTTAGGATGGACTGGTTTGATCTCCCTGCTGTCCAAGGGACTCTCAGGAATCTTTTCCAGCACTAGCTTTCTCTTACATCCAATTCCACTTACTCTTAGTTATGCTGAGTATTTTTAATGTGGTCATAAAAGTAGGTTCTATCCTTTCAACCACATGTGTATCCTCTGAATAAAGGACCCTTTAAGACTTTCTTTAGATTGCTCTTTCCCCTCAGAGCCTCTAGTGTGAAGTTCTGCTCTGAGCCTTCCCATGACAGATGACAGTCTAATTAGCCTGGAGAATCTTTGACAACCATCCAAGAAGCTTCTGTGTTGAAAAACGTCCCACTGTTGCAGAGATTAAAACTGGGACCAATAGTCTTTATGACAGGGTGAATAGAATGCCATTGAAAAAACAAATTTACTATATTTCAACACAACAGCTTGTTTGCTGTTGTATAGATAAAGTTCAACAAAAAGCTCTTTGATTCATCATAACTTACTGCTTTTCTAGCAAGTACTATATGTCGTTAGCTAGAAATAAATTTGGCCTGTCACAGAGAATGTATTATAAACAATTGTGAGTGAATTTTACTGCAAAAGTTATTTCGTGAAGGAAAAACGTAAAAGGCATGTGAAATCGCTGACAAGAAGAAAATGCATAGATATAATGCAATTTGAGGTCCACTGCTGATAGCACTCAGATAGTATTCCCCGAGTTTGGATGAGAGTGGTCAGTGGCCACGCTCAAAAAAGGCAGGAAGTCCTTTCTCTTCCCGACTTCATCCTCAGCAGTCGTCTTCCAGCCGTAAACATCCAGGCAGCAGAACGATACTCAAAAGTCCTATTTAAAAGACATTTACAGAATTTTTAACTGTCTCGGGGCTTTTATTATAAAATTTACAAAACAGATTTTCAAATTTAGTAAACCTTGTTTTTAGAGCAGTTTAAAGTTTACAGGGACAGTTCACAGAAAATACAGAGTTCCCTCACACCCCCTCTGCCCACACCCCCCACTCCATCCTATTATTAACATCTTGCATTAGTGTGACATAGATGATACCACCAATGAGTCGATACCGATACACTATTGTTAATTAAACCATCCTTTACATTAGTGTTCATTCTGTGTGCAGTACATGCCACAGGTTTTGACAAATGCAGAGCGATGCGTATCCACCAGTTCAGTACCATCCATATTTTAAGGTAACACAGTATGAAAAGACTAGAGGAGGCCATTTTGAAACGTCTAACTGTGGTGAAACAAATCACATGAACCAAAACTCCACCAAAGACTTAGTGAACTTATTCTTTACAGTTCTTCCCAGACAGAAAAGCAATAGAGTAAAAATTAAGTAGTCTTGTCTTTGAAAATTGTTAGTTATTTTTGATAAACAGTGCTGTCAAAAACAGCAAATGCAAACCCCACATTCTCTAGCTCATTCTCTTTCATGTACTGTGCTCAAGGCTTGGTGTGAATACTTCATGGTTAAAGTATGTCTTCCCTTGAGGCTCACAGAGCCATTTAATTTCTGTTCTGGCATTTGGCCTGTTGTGTTTATGAGGTTCTATTGAGAAATGGAATTGATGATTTCTTCCATAAGCACAAAGAAAAAAAAAATCGAGAGTTACTGATTTCAAACTTCTATTATAACCTTTCATGTTTTTCTGGAAAAATGTTTTCTCTCCAAAATGGAAAAAAAAAAAAAAAAGAAAGAAAGGATTTCCTATTAAATGTCTAACTGGTTGGTATCATCCCATTCTTCAAAATGTTGAAAATTCGCCTCCCACTTGGCCAGATGAAGGCTGGAGTTCCCCATGAGTAGTCTGGGGTCTACCAGATGTTGCTGCCTGGCCTGATAGGTCTCTGTTGGTTCCTGCTTGTCGCGGCATTATTGTCAAGAAGAGCGGATTTCACATCCAGGCTTGACCCCTCTTGCCCCTGCCCCCAGCAACTTGCTTGTCAGTGTCCATTCACTGCTCTTGCCTCAAAGACCTCTCTCCCCAAGCCCCATTGAAGTGCCCGGAGGACTTAGATGAAGTCAGTGGTGATGCTTTTTGCAGTATGTTCCCCTTTGTGTGAAAAGCCATTTTAAGATTTTCAGAGAATCAGAATCCAAGTTGTGATGTACAACATTTCCTCTTGAGCAGTGGTTCTTAATCAGGGGCAAATCTGGCGGTGTCTGGAAATACTTTATGGTTTTTACGAGCTGGGGCGGGTACTGCTGGCATCTTAGTGGGTAGAGATCACGGGTGCTGCTAAAAAGACCACAGTGCAGAGGACAACCCCCTATACACACACTCACACTCACACACACACACACACACATTAAAGATAATCGGACTCAAAATGTCAGTTGCATATACTGAGGTTGAGAACCACCCCCCCTAGCATTTTACTCAGTTGAACCACTTTTGCCATCCCATGTTGAAATACTTTGCATTTCAAAGGATTGCATTTGTTCAAGTGTTAAAACATGGCATCCTGATTTTTTTTAAGAAAAGATAATGTCCAGTAAGAGAGGAAAATAATATGCTTTCCTCTCACCTTGCTCAAAAATAAAGCTACAGTATTTGCAAAGTAGATACCCTTAGTTGTCACTCAAAAGGTAAGCTGCCATAAGGGATAAGAGATTAACTGATGTCCCTGCTAACTTTCATAGTGTTTTTATTTTCCCCTCTAACTACCTCCTCAGTATCTTTGCTGACAAAGATATTTTAAAATGGAAGACAATTAGAGGCTTTTTGTTTATGAAAAATGAAGTGTTCAGGCACAAAAGCATGCACAGTGGACCTCTTATAGAATGCTTAAAATTTCCTTTTAGTAAAAGATTCTCTTAAGTGGCTATCTGTCACTTACTAGGAATTTCTGTGGTTGCTCCTGTTATTTTTATGCATAAACAGCATCTGTAGATTTCCAGGGTATCCTTTAGCATTTCACACCCCTTGACGTTGGGTTGCCTCAGAGGATTTTTCAATCTGGAAATTGTGTTTAAAGTGACGCAAAAATTTGTCTGAAAATACACTAGAAAAGACATTGGCAACTGGCAGCCAGGAAACCAGATCCGACTCACACGGAGATTTGTTTAAGGATGAAATTTAAATGTTTTAAAATCAGGCATTAATACTCCAAAAAAAAAAAAATAGAATTTTCATAAGAATCCAGGTTTCTCTGTTCTTCTGGAAAGCCGGAAAGGTCTAGCATTTGGAGGCAGCATTCCTTCCTGGCAACAGTGCGCTGAGACAGGGCAGCAGTGAGACCCTCTCTCCAGGGCAGGTACCCGCCGGATGCTCTGGTTCCCACCCGGCCGGCTTCGTCCAGTCACCCTGCCTTCTGCCCCCCGGGGGTCATCTGAATCTGCACCACCCGCCCTTATGGGACAGCTCACTTCTGTAACTGTCAGCGTTGGTAGTTGGCTTATGAACCAAAAACTGATTCATCAACTAATTTAGCAACTCATATCGGACGTGAGATGGAGAGCTGGGGCACCTTAGGAGGGTGGTAGGGAATGTGATGAGACTTCCCTGTAGCTCAGACGGCAAAGACGCTGCCTCCCAGGCGGGAGACCAGGCTTTGATCCCTCGGTCAGGAAGGTCCTCTGGAGGAGGGCACGGCAGCCCACTCCAGCATTCTTGCCTGGAGAATCCCACGGACAGAGGAGCCTGGTGGGCTACAGTCCGTGGGGTCGCAGAGAGCCGGGCACGACTGAGCGACCAACACAGTCCACTCAGGGAACGTGAGGAGGGCAGAGAGCCTGGGGGGGACTGGACTGTGGGGAGGGGCGGGAAGAGAATGACGCCGCAGCACGGACCCAGGTTCAGGGGCTCCGTCTGCTTTGTAGTGTCTGCGGGGAAACCGCCTCGGTCTCGGCGAGAAGGCGTGAGCACCACCCTGTCGTTTAGGAGCGTGTCAGGCGCTCTGCCCTGATGCGGCCTGTGTGTCATCTCTGAGACAGCTCCTGGTCCTGGCCTGGGCTGTTGGAGAAGCATCAGAATGGGAAGCCAAACCCAGGAAGAGCTCCCATAAGGTGAGAAGCAGCCAAAGATGCAGGGGGTGGAGGGGATTATGATGTCCTAGAATCAGGGGACCACCAGAGGTGGAGGAGAAAGCAACCTGCGTACCAGAGTCCAGGGCTCACCCAGGAGAGAGCCCCAGTGTTAGATGCGGGAATCAGGACCCTGAGTCCAGGGCTCACCCAGGAGGGAGGGCAGAGCGTCAGACGCGGGACTCGGGACCCTGAGCCCAGGGCTCACCCAGGAGGGAGGGCAGAGCGTCAGACGCGGGATTCGGGACCCTGAGTCCAGGGCTCACCCAGGAGAGAGCCAGAGTGTCAAGTGCGGGAATCAGGACCCTGAGCTCGGGGCTTACCCAGGAGAGAGGCCAGATGAGAAAAACGCAGAGGCCAGCGCCCTCCTCTGTGGGAAGTCCGTGGTGTGGGTGAATCGGGGAAACCCACAGCTGCTGCTCCTACCTGCAGGAGCCCAGGGTCCACGCTTGGGGCACAGCGTCCGATCCCCTCGTCAGCTGCAGGAAGTCCTCGTGGACGCTGTGCTCCATAGCCCTTTCTCTCCAGTGATCCGAGGTCCACAGGAAAGCCAGGGCCGGGCCGGCGAACACAGGGCTTCGGGCTACTTGCCTGTCTGTGGGCGCTCAAGCAGGAACCAGCAGGATCCCGTCTTTCAGCCGCAGGGTCCTCCTGAACTCTCCGAATGTGGAGGTGAGGGTAAGCTCCCAGGGGGTGGGGGGTGTGGGGGTGAGGAGTGAGAGAGTGGGCTGTTTAGGGGGTGTTCAAGCCTTATCTGATGAAAAAGAAGGAAGCAATCCCTGGAAAGAAAGACGTCTGTGGAAGGAAGAGAGTGAAGGAATATTAAAACTGCTGCTGGAAAGAATCCCAGGAAAATACTAGGCTAGGCGAGACTGGGTTTCCCCTGTTTGATATGTGTGGAGGGACCGTATAATTTACCATCCAAACCTGGAGCTCTTTTAAGAGAGAAAGAGGAGCTGTTAGTAATTTTTCCAAGATGCCAGCCTGACCCAGGATGGGCCCAGCCAGCCAAGGCATCGGGTCTCAATTGTCGGGGACGAAGGAAGGAACGGCCCCTCAGAGTCACATCGAGGCTACTGAGCCAGCCGTTGGGCTGCAACCTCTGGGATCAGATGTAGGAAGCGAAGACTCAGACGTAGGAAGCGAAGACTCGGGCTTGAGCTGGGCGAGGATGAAAGGGAGAGTGCTTCCCATCTCTTAACCTCGTGTCCGAATGACCCAGGGATTTAAAAAAAAAATGACAGAGGCCCAGGAATTCAGTTTTGACTATCCTGGACTGGGCCCAAACATGATTCTGGTTGATTCTGTTGTGCCGCTCGCCCGGAACTCTGTGGTTTCTCCCCGGTTTCCAGACAACCCACCCAGTCCGCCCCTCCCCGGGGACTGCGCCCTGCTGACCCTGAGACAGGGGGATGACCCTGCAGCTGGGGAGTCTGTGGCAGGAGGGGGCGGCTGTGGTCAAAGGACCTGTGTATTTAAAGTGAGAATGTGTATTTCTTGCCACGGGCAACTATTAAGATGGCCAAAAAGACAAACAGGAATCCAGCAAACCAGGCCTGTCCTAGCTCTTGGGCTCACGCACACAAAGGATGAGCAGTCGGGCTTGGGGCCTCCGGCTGTGCTGTCAGGTTTGTTCAGCGGTTGCCGTCCCTTTTCTGTTTAAGCCGTATCTCTGGAGCATCTGCTGGTGAGGGCACTAGAGACCGCCACAGTGGTTGCTGAGCGTGCCCAGGGGCTCGGGACAGCCTCCACTTCCCGGACGGAGCTCCTGAAGTGTGACCAGGAGCCCAGGGAGAGCCGGGCGACTCTTTGCGGCCCAGTGGACCACACAGTCCATGGGATTCTCCAGGCCAGGATACTGGAGTGGGCAGCTGTTCCCTTCTCCAGGGGCTCTTCCCGACCCAGGGGTCGAACCCAGGTCTCCCACATTGCAGGCGGATTCTTCACCGGCTGAGCTACAAGGGAAGCTCTAAAAAGATAAACTGAGGCATAATAAAAAAAATTCTAAGAGGTTGAGCAAAAATCCATCTGCAATCGGGCAGCACCAAACTGGAAACGGTAGGAGCCCTGGACCACAGGCTCTCAGGAAAGACCCAGGTAAAGAAAGCCAAGAAAGGAAATTATTTGACCGGCTGTGGTTTAAAGCCGACTTGGCTGTTTGTGATCTTTGTCTTCAGCATTCTGATTCCTAACTTGGAGGCATTTTCGGGCTTAGATTTAGGTTTGCCTACTGGCTGCCAAAGCATTAGAGCCCCATCCACTCTAACGCCTCGTTGTTTAATTAACTTAACCCAGCTGCTCTCACCAGTGAGAAGGGTTGCAGAGCCAGTGGAAACACCAGTCAGATAGCAGGCATTAATGAACGCATTTTGAATCCTCATTGCCGCCTCTCAGAAAATCACCAAGGGATCCCATAACTTTCAGCAAGCCTTCCTGGGGTCTTCTCGCCTCTGCTCATCCTGCCTTCATTTCTGTTCTCTCAGAACCTCATCCCGTATCAATAGCTCAGCCTTTCAACTTCACCTCAAGTCTCAGCATCTTGCATGGCTCGCCACGGTAACTGTTTCCTCTCTCTCTCTCTCCCCTCACTCGCCCAAACACTGCTTCCCAACTCCGGCTCCTGGAAGCCTTTCCGTTTCTCTCCTCCTCCTCCCCGGATGGGTTTCTGGGGCCAGGACTCTGTTTCCTTTAACATGTAAATCCTGCAGCTCAGCTCAATTCAGCACGACAAAAGGCCTGAAGCGGCCAGAGCTGCGGGCTCCTTCCTCTGAGAGCCTGGAGTGGGGATGGCAAGGGGCTGGTGAAGCTATGATTGCTCCGGAATGAAGGTCTTTGCGCTGCATGTTTGTATTGAAACGGGCTCGTATACACACGTATACAAGCACGACTGCATAGTATTAGTATTAGTCGCTCAGTCGTGTCCGACTTTTTGCGACCCCATGGACTGTAGCCCGCCCGGCTCCTCTGTCCATGGGATTCTCTAGGCAAAAGTACTGGAGTGGGTTGCCATTCCCTCCTCCAGGGGACCTTCCCAACTGTACATAAAGGAGACGTCATTAATGTACATTAGAGGATACCCCAGGTTAACCTGTTATAGTCTGAAATACTGTGGAAGGATCCAGGAATGATTTTGTGTGAGAATGATATGCATAATCTAACCAGTCCATCCTAAAGGAGATCAGTCCTGAATATTCATTGGAAGGACTGATGCTGAAGCTGAAACTCCAATAGTTTGGCCACCTGATACAAAGAACTGATGCATTTGAAAAGACCCAGATGCTGGGAAAGATTGAAAGAAAGAGGGACAACAGAGGATGAGATGGTTGGATGGCATCACCAACTCAATGGGCATGAGTTTGAGTAAACTCTGGGAGTTGGTGATGGACAGGGAGGCCTGGCGTGCTACGATTCATGGGGTTGCAAAGACTCAAACATGACTGAGCAACTGAACTGAACTGAACTGATATGTATGATATAGAAATATATGCCAGATGAGTGCTTCTAAATTAATATCTGTTACTGAGCAACTTTGCAATATATTAGTCAATGGCATTTTTAACAAAGGAACTAAAGCTGCCTTTCAATATCCCATTGCTGTTCATTCTCACGAAGACAAAACAGAAATCAGGTTAATAAGGGTCAGATTTGGAGAGGCGTGTCCACACTCTTTGAAAGAAAATTAAAACATAGTATCTTTAAGGTCAACAATATGAAATATAAAACGTAAAAGCTTGCAAAAATCTTTCTTTCTCTTAATTCTCATTAGACTGAGTACTCCAGGATAGAATGGATTGTTTCCTCCATCACTGTAACTGTAGCACCTCGTATGGTGCCTGAAATAGAGGAGGTGATCATGAAGCAAACAGTGCTGAGGCCGGAACTGGGGGGCCCCAGTGTGGAGCGCTGGTTTCCCCGCCATGAAGACAGGGACCCAGAGGGGAGCTGCGCCCTGCCCAGATAACAGATAGAGACCACAGCTTTCTCCTTCTTGAAGTGAGAGACCTTCCCTACTATAATCGTGCAGAAAGGCTCTGTCTCAGAGATCAAAAGGGAGGGGTGTCGCCTCACAGTAAGAGATGCCGGCTCACCCTGAGGCCCCTTCGCCAGAATCCATCTAGTCGAAGAGATGCGTGTGCACGCCTGGACCCTGAGATACAGCAAATGTGAACTCAGGACCAGGCGAAGCAAGGTGCCTGGCGAAAGGAAACCTGGAAGAAACGCCGCATTAAAGTGACTCGGACGTCCACAAGGGCAGGCCTCTCTGCGAGCCTGTCCATGGGTCTCCCCACACAGACTCTTCTCCTTCCTGCTCCACACTGCCTTCTGTCTTTGCGGGAGTCCATTTCCTCAAAGCTGGGTGCACCAGGGCCTTGCCATTGGCCACTGGTCCCTGCGGCTCTAGTGGCTAGGATACAACACTCCCATGCCTCAGCCTGACTTTCATCTCTGGCCGGAACTGAAACCTTGCTTCAAGGCACCGCAGGCCGGGGCCACTTGAGATCAGTACACGCTGGCATTTGCCAAGGAGCTGGCCTGGTGCTGTAAGCACAGCATCTCAGGCGCCCAGATATTTTTTGTCATTGGTGTTATGTGGAGGAAGGATTGTTCCACTCTCTAATCTTTTAAGGCTTGTACCTTTCGGTTCTTGAGGATCCTTTTTATTTCCTTCCTTCCTTCTTTCCTTCCCCCTTGCCTCCCTTCCTCTCCCCAACTTTTTTCCTCCTTTCTTATTGTATTTAAATATTTAGATAAGTGCTGCCCAACAGAAACATAATTGTAGCTACAAATGTGAGCAACGAAATTTGAAATTTCCCCATAGCCATATATCCAAAAAAGTAAAAAGAAACATAGAATTCATTTTAAGAATTTAATATTTTATACAATATAAATTATAAATATAAATATTTTAAAATATTAATACAGTTATCAAATAGGATCATTTCAACATGTGAGCAAAATGGAAAAATTGTAATGAGATATTTTGCAGTCTTTTTCTTTATCCTGAGTTTTCAAAATCTGGAGTATATTTTATGTATTCAGTATATCTCAATTTAAAATTGTCACATTTCAAGCACTCAAGAGTCACATGTGGCTATTGGCTATTGCATGGACCACACAGTTGTAGACCATCTGAATTAGGAGTTCAAAATTGCTAACCATTTTCTGAATAATCCATCCTTTCTTTACTTATCAACACATCCAAAATGACTCATTTAGTTATATACTGATATTTTGTAAGTATGCCTGGCACTCAGTACACATTGGTAGAATGAGTGAATGATGGAATGACATTGCGATTTATTTCAGGTGGATAGGATGTTAAAGAACTTGAAGGAGGGGGAGGATTTAACATGAATAATACCTGCAGTATTGAACATGTGTTGAATCTCTGACAGGAGACCAGATACTTGATAAACATTATCTCCTGTACTGCTTACTGCATATTTTATGAGATTGACGTGATTACACTCACTTGTACAAAGCAATTGAAGCTTAGCAACGTTTAGTAAGTTGCTCAAGGTTAGCATCACAGTAAACTGCTGAACAGGATCTGAAGCTATGTTTCTCTGACTCCAGACAGAACTCTTCCCCACACCACACTGCCTTTGTAAGATAAGACCGTCAGGTTAAAGAAATAGCCGAGACAGGATGGACTCATCCTATCAAGTTAGGAAAAAAACTACTATTGCTTACTGTAGTTGCTGAAATTTTCTTTCTCATTTTAATAGAAAGAATAACTTAGTAGAGAGGAGCAAATATTCTTTCATTTTCACAAGTTTTACAATGTATTTCCAGAACATTTATTGGAAAGGTGTTTAGGAGATTATTTTATATTTATTTAAAAAGAGAGAATATGACCTATTGTATGGCTTTAAACCTAGCAACTAAATAGTTTCACCAGGATAGTAGGCAAACCAAGAAGTCACCATTATTACATTCCTTTTCTGAACCTCCTCTAATTACCAAAAAAATTGTCCTCTTTAGATTGAGGTTAAAATTAGGATGCTAAACTAGATAAGTCTCTGCCTTACCTTTTCTGTAGGGTTGGCTGCCTGTTGAAAGCAGAAAATAATGCATTTTGTGCATATGTAATTATACAGATAATTGCCTCTATCATTTAAAAATATCATTTGCCAAAATGGTGTCTATGATTAATTATGTACATTTATCACTGAGTCGACTGGGGTACATTATAAAACCCTTTCCCTAAGCTCATGCATCTTTCCTCTCTTCTTATTTTTTTCAAGGTAAGTTGTTTAGTAATTCAAATTTTTTTTGTGATTCCTTCAGCCATAATTCATATACACGGGAGCCAGCAACTAATTTGCCCTCTGGCTGCAGAGGAATTGCTTTTTGACTTGTGACATCAAGGAACCAGGGTGATGATATCTAAGATCTCCCCTCTTGCATCATATCGCTTCTAAAATGGATATCCTGGGGTTGGGATCAGTATTTCCATTACCACTTCTTCAGCTCCAAACTGTACATTGTTGGGCTTCCATGTCAAATCCTACCAAGGAAAGAAAAAATATAGCTAAAAATACAAAAATATCTAATTATTCTGAAATCCTGACCGGTAGAACTTACCTAGTGTGAATATAATGTAATTAATGACAGTAGCAACTCAACAAGAACAGACCCTGTCTTTGACATAAGTCCTCCTGCGGGCCTCCCAGCTCCTCTGTTCTGCCCTGGCTTCCAAGAACGTCCAGACTCGTCCTCTGACACCTAAGCAGAAATCTCCCGGCCAGAAAGTGCCCTCCCCAGCCCCCGCATTCTCTCCTGACTTGGTCTGCATCACTCTTCAGTGTACCAGGTGCTGGGCTCAATCTTCAGTTGTGTCTGACTCTTCGCGACCCCGTGGACCGTCGCCCCCCAGGCTCCTCTGTCCATGGGACCCCCAGGCAAGGACACTGGAGTGGGTGTCACTTCCTCCTGCAGGGGGTCAGCCTTTGTGGGCACTAGGCTGTCCTTCCCTCTCACCCCCACTGCCTTTGCAACCCTGAGATCTGGCTCCTTCTAGAAAACACAGTGTAAAGTACCAGGGCAGTGTTTTCCTTCCCTCACTGAGTATATGTTCGTAGAATATGTGCTGTGTGCAACGCTAAACTCCGGAGAGGGATGACGAGTAACTGAACTAGGAGGAGAAACAAAGGAAGGGCCACACAAACACAGATCTCAATCAGAGGATAGGTAGTATGAAGACAGACTCGGTGTCCTGGGTGAGTTAGCAGAGTCCTGCTCTGTTTTGTGGAGTCAGAAGAAGCTTCCCCTAGAAACTGGCATTAGAGCTGAGCCTTGAAGGATGAGTTCAGTCCAACAGGTGAGACTCTAAATGTTTCAGAGGGGCTGCATAAGCAAAGTCCCGGAGATAGAGGGGTGCAGGGCTTCTCTGAGGACAGGAGAGGCAGTCAGTGTCCCTGGAGTCAGTGCGTTGGGGGGGATTCTGTAAGACCGGGTCAAAGAGGAAGGCAAGAATCAGTCCATGCGGGGCTTGGTGGCCATGCTGAGAATTTATCCTTGTTGCTTTTGGACTGTGGTGTTGGAGAAGACTCTTGAGAGTCCCTTGGATTGCAAGGAGATCCAACTAGTCCATCCTAAAGGAGATCAGTGCTGAATATTCATTGGAAGGACTGAGGCTGAAGCTGAAACTCCAATACTTTGGCCACCTGATACAAAGAACCGACTCACTGGAAAAGACCCTGATGCTGGGAAAGATTGAAGGCGGGAGGAGAAGGGGATGACAGAGGATGAGATGGTTGGATGGCATCACTGACTCAATGGGCATGGGTTTGAGTAAACTCCAGGAGTTGGTGATGGACAGGGAGGCCTGGCGTGCTGCAGTCCATGGGGTCGCAAAGAGTTGGACACGACTGAGCGACTGAACTGAACTGATGGGAAGCCGTGGACTGGTGAAGTGTGATGCTTCCCTCTGGAATAGATGACCCCAGCTGCAGAATGGAGTGAATACAGGATGGAGGTAAGCGTGGGTGGCTGAGATCAGTTAGGAGGCAACCTGATGGAGAAGTTGAGACATCCCTTGGCAGAACACTGAATCCTCTGCCTCATCAAATCTGTCGGTGAGAAGTTCTCTTTTGGGAGCTGATGGGGGTCTTTACCCCAGTCCACAAAAGGAGATAAGCTGTGAATATGAACATGTTTGTTAAAGTCCTGTCAGTAAAGGAAGAGAAGAGGGCTAAAGAAAAATACCTGTATTTCAGGGATGGACATTCATCCCACAAACACTCTGTGCCTGCCACCAGGCTGCAAATCACTGTCAAGCAGGCAGAAGAAACTAGTAAGACAAAGTAAGAAGACTCTGGAAATGTGGACTAATAAACATCAAAGGGTAAGACAGCCTCAAGAAGGGTGGCCAACGGTTCAGTGTCTGCAGCGGGGGAAAGTGAGATGGATGCTGACGAGGACCGCCCTGAGTCCGTGGATTCGCCCCCAGCCAAGGCGCACACGCCAGAAACCCCGGGCTGGGAACCAGACTCAGAGGGATGGCCCGGGAGAGACGCGGACACAACCTCCTCCAGTCGTAGAACATTTAACTCACGGGAAGATACGGCTCGGGATATAAAATTCCACTTTATCTCCTTAAACTCCCTTTGTATCCACTTCCTTGAAACAGATCTATTCCAACTACGGAAAGAGAGCTGTTCATCCCGAGTCCCACCACGGCTGTCAGCCAAGAGCAGAGATGTTGTCATTCCAGGTTGACCCTTACGGGCTCACCACAGCTGCTGTCTTGCGCCAGCTCCTCCTGCTGAAAGATGGAGGTGCCGTGATGTTGAATCAATGTGGTGAGTGATGCAGAGGTTTGAGACGAAGCTAAACATAGCTTCCTTTGATTTTTCACCTTTTTCATTTCTTTTTTTTTCTTCCTGGTTAGACGCCACTTTAGAAGAAGAATCAGCTTTGGATACAGCACCTCTTCAGGTTTGCCCATCTAACCAAATGACATTATCCTAAGAGGATCAGAAGGGCCTGAAAGTTGACTGTGTTCATTGAGGGTTCCACGTAAAGTTTTTATTGAAGGAGAAAAAGACTCCCTCTGAAAGCTGTAAAGTAGCAAAAACAAACACTTGGGGTAGAGAAATTCAGAAAACCACGGTGCCAGGTACAGCCTTAGCAGCAAGTCACTCAGTAAGGGAAGTCAAAGTTGTGAAAGAATAACATTTATTTGAGCTGAATGACAGCCACAATTTTATTTCTGATAATTTAATAAGTGGACGTATCTGTTGTCTACTGCTGTGTAACAAACCACCCCAAAATTTAGCGGCTCAGAATGAGGACCATTTGTTGAGGACAGGATTTTGGGGGGTGGGCAGTTTAGGCTGGGCTCAGCCGTGAAGCTCTTCTAGTCTCCGCTGAAAATTGTTAATACCTCTAGGCCACTGCCAGTCAGCTGGTTAGCATTGCACCTGGGGATTGCCAGGGCCAATGGGTGAATGAGCGACACGTCTCCCATCAACCAGAAGGCTCGCTTCAGCTGGCCCAGGTGGCCGCTGGGCAGGGTTCCTAGAGGGGAAGCATAAGAGCCTTTCCAGATGTGTCTCAGAATTGCAGGTCAGCTCGGATTCAAGGGGTGAAAAAAATAAGAGTCTTTACTGACGCTAGGGGCTAACTGCAAAGTTAGACTGTGAGGGAGGCAGAATTGGGGCCATTTTGCTATCCATCACAGATTCTGCATCATCTTTATCCTATTTGAGTCACATCAGTTCAGCTCATATTGGTAGATAAAATGTGTAATATTTGGACAATACTTTTGGAAAAGGAAATGTCTTTATTTTTAGCTTTGATGGCAGTTTCCAACTAGGAGCTCCCTCACAGCAACCAGTTAGGATGAGACTGTATTGACAGGATATTTTTAACTTCTTTCTTGTTTCTGTAAGCATAAACAAAATCCCCGTGTTTTCCGCAGTTGTTGGTCAAGGTGTGTGTGACGTAACTGGTCACAGACAAAAGCAGGATTTCTTAATGGCAAGGGACACTGCCTAGCTGCTGGCCTGGAAATCCTTTATAAAGAGTTCAGAATTGCCATTGGGAAAAGGGCATTTACTTGACAAATGGTGCTATTTCCATTTTTGTCTGCCCAATTTTAAATTTCCTCTTACTAAAATGGCAAATTCAGGCCCCAGAATGAATTGAACAAATGAAATACATAACTGGGAGACACACACTTCACCACTTCACTCTGTAATATGTAGACATCTTATGGATGCAAGGACATTTCATGGAAAGGGAGTTTTTAAATGACTTTGTATGCATATAGAGAAAATAAAACTTTTTGATGTCTTGGCTCAAACTGAATAGGATCTCACTTAATAGCCCATGTAGTACTTTAAGATGATTTATTATTATGCTAATATTGTAATGTAATATTTATTAAGCATTAGAACTGTGCAGAATACTAGCTAGTCCACATAAAAGATCCTGATGGATTTCAAGGAAAAGGGTTAAGAAAGGCACTCTCCTAATCCATAAGGAAGGAGAATAATTCAGAATCTAGCTGAACCAATAAATCCTATTTAATTAGTATACATCATATGCACCCCCCCAAAGGTAGACTAATGGAAATGGAGAGTGATAATCTCTGGTTAAAAGGCAGTCATTTTAACAGCACATTTTCCTCCCAGACTTGAGTTTAGAAAGAGTCAGTTCAGTAAAATATTCCTCATTTTAAAAGTTTTGGCCAATATTCTTCTGCATTATTATCTGATGTTCTAAAATCACAAGTTACAGTGGTTTCTATAGAGACCAGTTTTATAACTACTACTCCAAACTACAAAATGAAATGCCTTTAAAAAATTATACCCTAACTGTAACTTTACGACATCACAGTAAAATTTACAATGTTGGCATAAGATTTTTGGAAGTCTCAACTAGAGTTATAAATCTGCAGTAAGAGGACAGTTTTCCTAAAAAAATAAATAATATACTTTAAAAGACCATCTCTACCATGGCCAAGAAAAAAAAAAATGGAGACAATTATTAAAATGACTACCAAAAAAAAAAAAAAAATCCACACTCCAAAATATCCCCTAACTGAGCCTTTTATGTAAAAAAAAAAAAAAAAAAAAAGGCACATAGTTGAGGATAGAGTTTCTTGCTTTGCCATAATTCTGTTTTGCTTAGCCAGTTTAGATCTGGGGAGAAAAAGTAAAGCCAGTGCTAAAAAGGGGCTTAGAAAGAGCATTTCCTATTTCATGAAATCATGCCCACTGACTAAGGGTTATATCCTCTGCTCACCTTTAAATAGAATTCTCACAGAAGCTGATGAAATCTTGGGGGAAAATTGATTGAAAAATAAGTTCTGTCTCTTCCTGTCCATATATATGCTCATAAACATGCTACATGTGTATAAATGTATATGTACATAATGGCATCAATTAAATTTTTTAAAAAAGATATTCTTGCCTTTGGGGAGTCTCTAAACAAGTAAAAAAAAATACAAAAGCACACAACTTACACGCTTTTTGGGTGACGTTAGATGTAGCTGGTGGAGAAAAGTATCCTAATTATTAGTTTGCATCTATTTGCGAAAAAGCACAGGTTAACTTTATTTCTGAAAAGGCTACATATGTTCTTTTTATTTAAATAAGGGTATGCTGTAGGTATCTATGTTGCCATTGTAATAGAACAGATATACATTTATTTACTTATTTAGTAAGTAATATGCATCCACGGTAATCTGAATTCTTTTAAGCAAGGAGTGTAATGCTATTTAATCACTCACAAAGACCATTTTAGGACAGTTCACTTATGTCAGTTGATTAGAGTTTTAGAATGCAAATAGATTTTATTTTGTGATTTTTATTTAAACATTTGAAGAGGGGAACTATAGAGCAATGAAAGTACATACATGTTCAAATAGTAAAGGACAACACAAACATTTCCTGTGGGAATAATATCACCTACCAATTTCAGCTTGATAGTTGAATATTGGCCACATAGTTCTATGGTATGTATACTGAAGTCTGGGTAATGAAAAATGATGTGGAAATTGGTTGAATCAACCAGTTCTTGTTCGCTTCTTTCAAAATTATATGTAAGCACATACACATTTGTAATACACAGAGATGTAATGCATATTTACATATGTGCCTAACCACTTGGTTTGGCTTTTTATCACAATGACTGCTCAAAATTCTACATGTTTAAAAAGTTTGCTATGTAGGTCTTAAACTAAGTTTCAAAATGAGCAAAGCAACACATAGTCAATAAATAAGAAATTCTACAAATGTCTGCTTAAGAATATTTCAGTAACTTGTAAAATTGCTTCTACTTATCCACAGGCTTCAAGAGAAGGGATCCCAGGAAATTCCAGATGGAAGTTGAAGGTCACAAGTTGAAGGTAGAGAGTCGGTACTTATTTAGTAGAGGCTGTTTCTCCTTCCTCTTTGAGACTACACCAGGAAAGGCAACTGCATCATAAGCATTGTGCTTAGGAGCATTTCCTGAGGTCTGAAAGGAAAGCAAAGCTAGTGAAGAGTTCTTTCTAAAGATTCTGAGGAAGCTGTTATAAAAGGGGGTGAAGAAGGGGGAAGGCTTCATGAAGTAACTTGAAACAGTCTGTGCGCAGGATAGCAGGGTGGCAGTCTGGTGGTGGAACCTGTGTGTCTCTGGAATGAGTTCTGAAGCTCTAGGAGGATGGCAGGCTTAGCATAAATCACATTATGTGACTCACCTGCTTGAAATTTTTTGTCTAGTTACTACTTTCTTAATCTTTGCTCTTGAGTTTATTTCCCTTATTATTTCTTCGGGGGTATTTGTTCTAATTTAACAGCTATCTTCAACAAGAGTTGCTTCGTCTGTGAACTGTGAGGCTTGATTCACCAGCTTGTTTCATTTATTTGTCTGGATATTTGACTCAGTAGATTTCCACTTCTATCTGGCAGCAGCTAACACAGAAAGGAAATCCAAACTAGTCTAAAAATGACTAGTCCATATTTCAAAATAAGTTTGCTCTGCAGTCACATCTAGGATTGGTGTTCTGTTTGGTGCCATGTGAAAATTATTTTTAAAGTATCACTTCATTTTGATAGGGTCATGAAATTCAGTTCTTGGAAGTATCAATGTTCTTGCCTTGATGGTTAGCTGGGACATTTCTTCTAAGTACGGAGCTTGTTTTTTTTTTTTTTTCCTGAAATATTGAAAGAATTAAGGTAAAAATAAATTACCTAGATCAGTGATTCTCAATTTTCTATGCTGATTAGAATTCCCTGGGGGGCTTTTAAAAATTATAGAAACCACATCCCCACCCCCAGCCAACTAAAACCGGAGAAGGCAATGGCACCCCACTCCAGTACTCTTGCCTAGAGAATCCCATGGATTCTGGTGGGCTGTGGTCCATGGGGTTGCGAAGAGTTGGACACGACTGAGCAACTTCACTTTCACTTTTCACTTTCACGCATTGGAGAAGGAAATGGCACCCCACTCCACTGTTCTTGCCTGGAGAATCGCAGGGACGGGGGAGCCAGGTGGGCTGCCGTCTATGGGATCGCACAGAGTCGGACACGACTGAGGCGACTTAGCAGCAGCAACCAACTAAAAACAGGGAGTTGGGTCTTGACACAGTTCTTTAAAAAAAAAAAAACTCCCAAGGTAATTCTAATTTGTAGCCAAGGTTAGAACACCCATCTAGATACTTCCTGGCCAAAAAGTAATAAATAAATGAACAGATAGATTAATCCCTGTTTGTACTTTAATTTGAGGAACTGCTTCAGTGCCATTTGTTTTAAAAACACCAGTGCACTTGTTTACCTGTAGCTTTAAATCCAAATATATTTAGAGTATAGCTAAACTTCTACAGTCCATTTTGAGCCAACTTTTCAGGACTCAGCTCCCTACAACCCTATTTCAATCTTGTAGAACTCAAAGCATTCAAATACTCTTTGCACTTTTATTCTATAGGTTCTTGCTGTTGTCTCTGACACTCTAGCACCTTCTTCTATACGTGGCAAACGTGACTTATGTTGTAAAGGCCAACTTTTGGAGCCATTGCCTCTGTGACACTGAGCTAATCATAATTATTTTATGTAATGATGATTTGTATA
This sequence comes from Cervus elaphus, assembly GCF_910594005.1. Lineage (NCBI taxonomy): Eukaryota > Metazoa > Chordata > Mammalia > Artiodactyla > Cervidae > Cervus > Cervus elaphus. Next base: position 105,595,683 of record NC_057823.1, on the reverse strand, counting down.
AACTCAAATCACTTGAATATTTCCCCAAGGAGACAAAGCCACATTATCCAATGATAAGTATACTTTACAATACTTCTCTTCAAACTTCATCTACATATGTATCCATCATATTACTACTTACTTAGTTCAATATCAGTGATTACTTAGGTATATAATCCCAGAAGGAGGCATTTAAGCCTATGAATTATTTCTCATGGACTTCTGAATTGTGTTCTGAACAGCTGCAAATTCTGATGGCTTTTGTTCCTACTCCTTGAATCATTTTAAGGAAAACCATAATGTAGGATTTCTTTTTCTGACTATACAGACTTAAACAAATTGGAAATATTTAAAATATCAGGACATCCATATTCGTTTGATATGTTGATTTTTCACATTTGCTTACAATGTGTGTTTCAAACAGGAAATAAGTGGAGAGAATTCCCTTTTCTTTACTCCTTTTGGCTTTGCTGCCGCAGGAAGCCAGCTTGCTAACTCCTGATACCTGATATTTCCCTGACTAAAAAGTCTCTCTGATGAGATTCAGCATTTTCCCCAAGATAGGAGTCGTGAATTCTCATCTTCCTAAAGATACACATGTCCCTTAAAAGGGTCCGGAATATTTCCTGCCAAACTGCCGCAGTCATAGGAACACCTATTAGAGCTCTTATCTGAAAGACAGGGTAAAATGCATCCTTCTTGCAACAGGAAAAAAAAAAGAAACAAGCTCATGGTAAAATAGGCCAAGAACTTGAACATCAGCAGAACTGGGGGGGGGGGGAGTAGTGGGGGGGGGGGAGAAAACGTTTTAAATGAAAATTTGATTAAAAAATATTAAAGCTTATCCTTCTGTTCCCTAGCTTAAGTTTTCTAACTTCTCACTGCTGGAAATCTGTGAAACATACAGATGGTCGACAAGAATTTCTGTTGATGGTTTTGAAGACACATTTCTTAATGTGGGAAGGCGCTTGGTTTGTTAGGGTGGTCTGCAGCGCAATCTGCAATTACAGGTTGCATTTCGTGTCTAGTCACAAGGGGATGAGTTACTTTTCCAGGACAATTTCAGGGTATCTCCAGATAGGAAAAAATTCTGTAACTGAGAAACGACTCAGCTTTTTGGTAAGAGCCGGGGACATCCAGGTAACCCCATGTCGAGGGGAGCTGTCCCTTTCCTCTCCAGCCTGTATGCTTGGTAGTCCCGGAGTCTCAGTGTTCCCCTCAACCCGGCCGGGCCGCGGGCAGTAGCCCCACTGGGTGCAGACCGCAGGCCCGCCACTGGAGGGCGCGTGGACGCTTCAAAAGAGCTCGGAAGCGCCTGCAAACCAGGGCGCGGGGACCGGAGTGCGCCGGGGGAAAGACGCGATCTTTCCTTTCCTTGGGCTCCTAAGTATCGGGGAGAGCCGGCAGGTTCGGGAGCCGAACCTGGCTGCTTTCCTGGGATCAGCCCTTCCCACTAAGGCAGCGAATCCCCTGGAGCGTCAGGGAGACCGGATCCCAGCGGCCCCCCGGCCCCGCGAGGCCGAGTCTCCAGGCGCCGCAGCGCCGCGCGCCTCCCCGGCACTGCCCGAGTCCCGGGGCGCTAGGCCCGCGCGGCTCTGGGGCGGCCGCGCATCCCTGGCGGTCGGGGTAGGGGGCAGTGGGGGCGGGGGGAGGGCCCGAGGTTCTGCAGCGTTACTCTGGGAAGCCGGGGACACAAGGCGCGTTCCGGTAATAAGAGAACTCCTTCCCTGCCCTCTATTTCTTTTCCTGCACCGGGCTCGTGCAGACCCTTTCTGCTCTGGGCAGTGCGCACTGAACCGACCTCGGAGCTGAACTAGGAAAGGTGTTGCGGGTGGGGGGCTCCCCTGCCGAGTCAATGTTCTCCCCGCCAAGGGTTCGCACTGAATTGTAATCACTGTACACTGATTTTTCTCGACTTAACACACTGATTTTCTCGACTTAACACACTGATTTTCTCGACTTAAAAAAAAAAGTGTTTTCACAGCATCACTTTAAAGAAAAGTCGCCCTTGCTGCCCACGAACCTTGAAATCCCTGCTAGGAAGAGGGGAATTCAAAGGCACCTGAGAGATGCTCAGGTCGCCAGATAACCGCGCAGCGCGCGTCGTTAAGACCCGGGCGGAGATTTACGAGAACACGTGGTCACTGTGGTCCCCCTGCCCGCCGGCTGCTGGGACTGTTATTATCACTCGAGGGGCCCCGGAGACGGATTTCGGCTTTCCGGCTGCAGGGTGGGATAACCCGTTCCTTTGTCATTGAAGAACCCCCTCGTCTCAGGTAAAGAGACGTCAGGACCATTCCGCAGCCCAGACCGGGGGGGGAAAAATGTCAGCATCCAAAGGGTTACGCGCGGCACAGCTGGGTTCGCGCGGAGGAGAGGGCGCCCGAGCACTCCCAGTAATTCAATTAGTCAGGTTTCTAGAAGGTGGGGCCCGGGATGGGGAGGGAAGGGGGTTAGGAGGCGTGGGGAAGGGAGGAGATTAGGAAAACGCCTCTTTTCTCGTGGAGCAGACCAATCGGGTTGGATAGAGGGGAAGAAAAAAAAAAAAAAAAACCCGATCGGTAAGCAAACGGCAGGCCGGGGCCAGACTGGCTGCTCCAGCCGCTCCCCACCCCTTCCCAAGTAAACTGCAAGGGGTGGGGGTGGGTGGTGGAGGGGGCGAAGAAAAAAAAAAAATCAGCCCACATGACCCGGGCGGCGGCGGCGCAGGCTGCAGGCGCCTCCCCCTGTCGGGCCGGGCTCCGCGCCGCACGCCCACCCCGCTCCCCGGCCCCCGCGCCCCCGTCCACGTCCACGCGCGCGGCCCCGAGCTCCCGCGCGGCGGCGGCGGCGGCTGTCGGCTTTACACGCAGGTCATTAACGAGGGGGCGTGCCCGAGGAGATTTTTTTTTTTTTCCCATAAAGCATTCTCTTTTTTTTCTCCCCTCTCTCTTTTGCAAAACTGACTTTTACCCCTTCCCACTCCTCGCCAGTCGTTGCAATCCCTCCCGGGCTGCTCGTGCCGCCGCTGCTGCACTGAAGTTTATTTTCCCGCCTGGCGAAGGTCTGGGGATTCTCTTGGTGGTTTTCACACCCTCGCTGCTGCTGCGCCCGAGGAGGGAAAGAAGAGCCGCTGCTGGAGGAACTGGAAGGTTTTTCTGATGTAGTCATCGGGGAGGTGCCACGCACTCGTGCGCTCTCTCTCTTTTCTTTCTTTTTTTTTCCCTCCTCCTTTGGCGTTTCCAACTGATTGATGCATCTCTACAAGTTGCCGGGCTTGGGGTGGAATCAGTCGGAGTCGCAGGGACACTTCTGAGAGCTCCTCCCAGTGCTCTCGGCCCCGCAGCTGGGGGGCTCGATCTGGCTCCCGGAAGGCGATCGGAGACTTGACATCGGCCCGTTCGGGAGTTGGAGGGGTTCATCTGCGAGGGGTCGTTTGCCCTCCGGCCCCCGAGCCTCACAGCTGGCATCGCCCCGCGGGTCTCGGCATCCCAGCTCCGCCCGGCTGGCTGGTGCGTAACCTCCGCTCTCCGCGCGCCCTGGTGCACCCGCTCCCGGCCGAGGAAGGCACGCGCGAGGGGGTCCCCGGGACTCAGCCCGCGGCCGGGTGTCGCCTCCCGCCGCCGTCGCAGACGGACTCCGCCGGAGGGGGGTTGGGGGACCCGCCCGAAGACGCGGGGAGCCAAACTTTTCTTGGAGGTTTGCGAGGCAAGACGGCTCCTCCAGAGCTCCGCGGCCGCTCCCCCAGCTCCAGGACGCCGGCCGGGCTGGCCGCCCCGTGACTCCAGATCCCCGCCCTTCTCGGCGTACCGCCCCGCGCCCTCCGCGCCTGGGACTCCTCCGAGATTTCCAGGGCTCACCCGGCTCGAAAGCACCGAGGAGGCGGGAGAAACGGGGGGTCCTTCGACTCCCCGGGACCGCAGGCGCGAAGCCCACCCCGCCGCCCCCGCGCCATCCGCACGGAGCTCCCCTCCTGCAGTTGCCGCCCCCCGCCCCCCCAAAGGCCGCCAAAGTAACTTGGAGCGAAGCGGGGCGCGGTGCCCAGGGCCCCCGGCAGCGGCGGAGCCGTGCGCAGCCCGCGCCGCCGCCGCTGAGCCGGGCCCGGCGGGCCGGTGTATGTCTCCCCGCGGCCGCGGCGCGCCCCTCGCGGTGACTGCGCAGTGTGCCGCCGCCCGGCCGGGCGCGCACCGCCCTCTGCCCGGGTGACCGGCCCGCCGCCGCCGCCCGAGACCCAGCTTGGCACCCATTCCCCCGCCCCCGCCGCCGCCGCCACCGCACACACACACGCACGCTTCTCTCCATCTTGCGATTCCCTTTTTTCCTCCCGATCCCTCCAGCGGGGCTGCGAGTTTGCCTTGATCACCTCCCCCCTACTCCGCCGCCTTCTTTTCTTCTCGCTCGCCTCCCCCCGCTCTCAGCTCGGTGCGCGCCTCTCTCCTCTCGCCCCTCTGCGTTTCTATTTATTCATATTTATTTGGCCCCCGCTCGCTCGCGCTCCCCCCCTCCCCTCGCTGCGTCCGGATCCCTGCTCTCTCCCCGGAGTGGCGCGTCGGGGGCTCCGCCGCTGGCCAGGCGTGATGCTGCACGTGGAGATGTTGACGCTGCTGTTTCTCGTGCTGTGGATGTGTGTGTTCAGCCAGGACCCGGGCTCCAAGGCCGTCGCCGACCGCTACGCCGTCTACTGGAACAGCAGCAACCCCAGGTAGGGTGGCGGGGGTGGGGGGCTGGATCGGAGAACCGGGGCTGCCCGGGCCTCGGGGCCCTGCGGACGGAGCGGCGGCGCCCGCCGGGGACCCGCGCGCCCCGGCCGGCCGCGGCGCGCGCGCCGAGTCTGCGTGGGCTCGGGCGCGGATCGCCTGGCAGGCGCTCGCGGGAAAAGCGCCTCTCGTGGGCTCCCTTTTGTTGGGGTGCGGCGGGGGAGCCTGGGTGCCCCCTGGGCGTCCCCGGGGTTGCCTGGACCCGCGGCTTCTGCGCAGCGCCGGGGAAACGCTCGGAAAAAGCTGGAGCCCGGGAGTCGAGACTTCGCTCTGGCACCCGGGCCGACTGGCCGGCATCCCGATACAGGCGCGGGGCTTGGGCGCGGAGAGCCTCGGGCGCAGCGCCGCCAGGAGCTCCCTCCTGGAGCCTGGCTGCGCAAGGATTGCGGGGGAGAACCCGCCAAAGATCCCCAAAGTGTATGTGTGTGTGTGTTTGTGTGTGTGTGTGTGTGTGTGTGTGTGTGAATTTTTGCTTTCCTTTTCACCCGATGCGCTCGGAAGGCGCACTGGCTGGGGGCAGGGAGGGGGCCTGGGAGGGGGAAGCTGGAGGTTTTTATTTTCCTCTTTTAACCGCAAGGAGAGCAGGCGGCCCCCCAGTCCGTCTGGTCCCGGCGCTCTTGGCGGTAGGGAGGACGCTCCCCCCTCCTCCGCCTCCCGGTGGGCGCAGGGGGCCAGAAAGTTTGATGGAAGGCCGGGTCACGGCAGGCTTGCCGAGCTAGCTGCCCGAGTAACCCGCCCCCGGAGGTGGGAGCCCTGGGTCTGGAGGCTGGCGGCGCCGCCGGAGGCACGCGCGCGGTCACCTGGAGCCGGTTCTCGGGCGCTGCCCGAGCCCGCAGGGGACGCGGCGAAGCCGGAGACGCGCGCCCCGGGCCGCCCGAGCGCTCGCGCCGGCCCCCGGCAGCCCGCGGACGGTCCTGGCTCACAGCCCCGGGACGCGGGGCGCGGGGGGCCCTTGTCCGCAGGGCCGGGAGGCCCCCTCCGGATCCAGGGCAGGTCGCAGCTCTCCTTTCGCCCGGGCAGCTGTCGGCCCCGCGGGGCCCACTTTGCTCTGCGTCTCCGGGACCGAGGCCAGCTTCCAGCGGTGGGCTGTTCTCCGCGCCCTCCTTGGAGGAGGGAAACAGGCTCGATTATACCGAAAATCCCAGCTTTGTTGTTTTTTTCCCCCCTCCCCTGGGCTGGAGTGGAAGTTGGGAGGCCAAGGAAAGAGTTGGCCGTCGCCGCGCGCGTGGGGAGAGGCGCTGGCCGGCGCCTTAGTTTTTCCTCGCTCCCCGCGGCCCTCTCCGCCGGCCTTTGTTACTTTGGCACCGGAGGGCTTCCCCCGCCTGGAGGAAGGTCCTCTCCGCTGCAGACAGGGAGATCTCCCTACTAGCGGCCCACCGGCTGCCAACCAGGGAGAGAGGCGCCCCCCTCCCACCCTGCTGTCCCAGGAAAGACAGTCACACCCAGGTAGCCCCAGACCTGATTGCAGCGCCTGGCCCAAGTGGAGACATCCCTCAAAGTTTGGCTTAAAAAAAAAAACCATCTCCTGGAGGTGGGTGATGGGATGGGAAACTCATTTCTTCTCTGACATGCCACTTACCACTATTAGGAAAAAAGACAAGAGAACCATCCTGCCAGAGGAGATGCCTTTTATTAAAGCTGACAAGACAAATAGGGCGAGCTTTCCAGTTGTGCTGGTGTTAAAAGCAAGTCTCATTATGTTGGTTGGTTTTATTCCCCTTTGGGCTTTATTAGACAGCATATTCGAAAGAGAGGAATTTATATTTTAAACTTTAGTGCCTTATTAAATAAAACAGCAGTGAAATTGGTTCGTTGAATTTGGGACATTTTGCTCTTGCTTGTCTTTTCTTTTCCCCACCCCAGACTTCACAGGGTAATCTTTTTTTCTCATGGTATTCATTTATTTGAATACTTGGGAGTTCCAGTCGTCCTGGAAGCATCAGCAACGTCCCCGGTCTACCCCTCCTTCTTAACCTGTCAAGCTAGTCTGAGTTAGTTTGAGGACATTTTATCTTAGGTTATCTCTGTTTTATGCTTTTGATACTGTTGTTTGGTTTGAGATTAGCACATTGATTTTTGTCACAGGTCATGTTTTTTAATAGATATGCCCTGCCTGCAGAAAACTCTCCTGTTCAGGAAGCCATGGTGTCTTTGAAGCTGCCCAAAGTTAATCTGTTGAATTTTAAAATACCAAGAGTATTCTCGAGTCAGTGTTCTAATTTGAAGTTTGTGGAAATACTGTTTATTTGATCCTTATCAATTTGATAATGTTTAAAAGGAATAATGATGTACCCCCGCCCAAGAAATTCAGCTGTAACTTTAGTATTCTCAGGGATTTGTGACTGTTTGTCTTTATGTGTTACCGCAGTAAAACTTTAAAAAGTAATAATTTAAAGCTGGGTACCGGTAGGCAGGTTTATCTTAGAAATGTTGGTGCTTTTTTGATGAATGAAGAAAAGTCAGCTTGGATGTAATTTAAAAGGAGTCAAATGCAAAATAAGTAATTGAGAAATAAACAAAAGAGTGAAAAAATAGAAAATTTGAAGAGGTCTACTAATTTAAAATTTTTAATGTTTTACATTTTCTTTTTATCTATTGTTTTTATGTAAGGTAAGCTAGCCTTGCCTTTTGATTTTACATAAATCCTGTCTTTTAAGATTTTGCTAAATTAATAATATTATCAGAAGACTTCAGTCTTGTGGAAAAAAGTAGAGAACTTTAATTGCAACTTAAACAGACTTAAGACATTTTTCTCCTGGAAGAAAAGTTCAGTGGGCACATTAAGATAACAAGTGGATATTATGGCAAAATGAAGTAAATGAAGTATTTTAGCTTATACCTATGTACTTCAGTTTGAAATTAAGTTTAGAATGAAATTAAAGTTAAGTATTATATCTTGGTCACTAGGTTTAAATATCTTATTTGTAACTTGTGCAGTCATAGGAGTTTATGTGCCGTGTTGGGTTTCATTATTGAGAACTTTGATAACAAGTAGATCCATAGATCTAAGTTCACAGAGGAAAAAAAAAAATGGACAATTTATTTGCTGTCAGATAGTTTTGCTCTTAGGATCTGTCTTCCCAGGTATTCACTTCTGGGAAATAGAGGTTCACTTTTTAAATGCTAATAACTTTTTAATTTCGAGTGTTTATTGGGTGGTGGGCAACACTGATTTTATGTGTTGACTTGCTACAAATCTCTAAAATAGCAACTGGGACCTATCAATCTGTATAGAAACATATGATGAGATTTTTGTAAGTGCATCTTTTATATTTTAAACATTTGCAAAGTTGTATGAGTTTCACTTAAATAGTGAGAGTGATATTAAGATCCATTTAACATTATGCTCTATTGTGAAATGGCCTGTTACCGACTTTGAGTAATTAAGAACCAAGTCAAGGAGAATATAGCTATTTGTCCTTAATTTAATCATATAAAATGCTTTTAAGTAACTTTTAAAAAGACTTTCAACAATAGAACTTTCTTTACCTTCTCCTTTAGTAGCTACGCTAACAGTAGAGATGGCTCAGTATTAAGAATATGCCTCTTAATCTGAAACATGCTATAAACAGTTTGATGCTTTCAAAGAAAATATTCAAACTGTGTCTACTGAAAAATTCTTGGATTCATTTGACCATTTACCAAAATGATGCTGGGATAATTAAACCTATCTCCTACTGGTTTGCATTAATGGATGGAATGGTAAAATAATACAATGTGAAATATAGCCATACTTCAAAAGTACTGATTCTCTTCACTTAGTTCTTTGCTTCTGTTAAGGTTTGAGAATCACCAATTTAAAATGTTATTCTCTTATGGGAAAAGATATCTCTGTAGTTCATCTGGGATTTTATAAATTTCAGCCTAATCGCATGTTTTCTTTGGACTTGTAAATTAAACATTTCATGTTAGAGTAGCAGGTAATTGACACCGTTTAGTTTTGCTAACATGTAATCTTGAGTTGTGAAAGTGATAGGAATTCTAGATCAACACTCCAGAATCTTTTAGGCAGTATGTTTGTGACTAAGCTGAGGGATGTAGGAACATTTTTCCCTAATCACAGCCCTTGCATATTATTTTCTCTTTCAGAATTCACTTGTTTCATTTAAAAAAGTCCAAGCTGTCAGTGTCATATATATATACCATTATACCAATACTGTGCCTTTTTCACTGACAAACAAATATCAGTATGGTCTAAATCTAAGAATCTGTTTTGAGGAAATATGGAAAGTTGATCTTGGCTTTGAAAGAGCCTATCGCCAACCTCAATAACTTTAGTTTTAGAATTTTAAATCTTTTAACTAGTATTTCATATATTAGAAACAAAAGTTCTTCAAGTAAAAGACATTACCTAAGAGTCTTTTAACTTTATTAACTCTGAACCTCAGTGTGACATTTTATTAGATACAGTGGGGTAACTTTGTTATTTTGGTGTTTATATCAGAGTCTTATAGCCATCTGCTTTAAAAATAAAGCCTGTGTGATGGAAATTTATATGCTGTATTTTCACCCTTATCCATTTGTAGGAAACGTGAAGTGACTTTTCCCCCTCTTACCCTTTCTTTATCTAGAATTTTGTCGAACAAAAGCGTGCTGCTTATTTTGGGCCGGTGTTCCAGAGAATTTTGAAAGCAAAATAAGCCAGTGGGATGTTAGGGTCCACTGATTTTATGCATTATGTTCTGTATTCGTAGTAAACCATCAGAAACAGTCAGCTGTCTTTCCCTTAAGAGACTGGAACATCAGTGCTGTTTGAGGCACACCTGATGTACAGTCTAGCTTGGCGTTTCCAGTGTGAGACCGAGGTCAATAAACTCCATGATGAAGAGAATCAGAGAGAGTCTTCAGTAAGTCATTACTCCCTGTTAGTTGATTTCAGCGGTGTGAGCTAAGCCATTGGCTCACCAAAGCATCTCGTTGCCATGTGTGTTCTGGCTGATAATCAAGAGTTGTAGAGGCCTCCCCATTTGAAGGCTGAGGATCACATTTGGAGGGAACGTTTAGTTATCTGGGGGCAAATTAACCTTGTGAGTTTCTTGCCATTTAATCTTGTGAGATGCCCTCTGTCCACTGGCCTGATTTCCTGTGGGATGGGACAGATAAAGATGAGCGTCTCCTTTCTCTCCCCTGTTGCTATGAACCAAGCAAGCTACCAGCTTCATGCTGGGCCAAGAAGATGAATGAATACAATTAGTCCTTCAGGAGTCCTGGCCTTTGCAAGCTTAGAAGTACATGCCCAAAGAGTGTACCTTTGAGAAAGAGAAAACATTAAAATGGAAAATGAACAAAACATAGGAAGATGTTAAGAAGAGAATTTCATGTGAGCATTTGGTTCATTGTTTAATTTTTTTTTTTTTGTCCAAAATAAATAATTTGATTAATAATTTTTTTAAAAAGATGCGCCTTAGCCCTCTTCATTTTCTTTGTGTGTGTTGGTTTTGAATAACTTCAGGCAGTAATGAGAACTTAAAAAGCTGTGATGTTTTATTTTAGATAATGAATCCCTCTTATGTTCACTGAGGCCATATAATCCATTTTCTTTTCAGAAACAGTATGCAAACTGTTAAAATGGCAGCTCTGATTAGAATGTCCGTGTTGAAGAGGAAACGTGTGTGTCATCAATACAGTGAGGAAGGCCTGGCCTCCTAACAGGCTGCTCAGTCAGGTCTAGTCTTCCAAACCGAGAAAAAATTGCCTTCTGATCATTTGTGACGGATAACACCTTCATATTCAGGTGTAAAACCTCAAAGAGGAGTATGAGAAATGAGACATTAATATTCACTTCAGTAATCTGTCTTATGATGGTGGTCTTAGACAGCTAAACATCAATAAATTGCTGTCTCTTTTAAGGGCCTGATTTATATTATTAAATTTATATTTTCATCTGCTTCTCAGCCTAGACCCCGAGCTGTTTGGTAGAAAAGTTTCCTGTGATTAATTTGAACTTCCAGTGTTTCTGAGTGGAATATTACTCACTACCGGGAGATGGGTTCCCCTGAAATTTGCCTGCATTCATGTTTGCAAAGCTGTCAGGAATAAACAAGGCAGCATAATGACATAGAAGCACTCAGTTCAAAATTAAGAAGTAATGCTGCGGGGTTTTCTGTATCACAACTATTATGCCCAGTTTTCAGCATAAATAAAAAAGCTCCTTATATTTTACTGTTCTTGATAATCTATACTCCTGATTGTACTCGGAGGGATTTATTGTGAACTACTGGAATCTCTATACTATTTTCTAATCTGAAATCCATGTAGATGGAAACCTGATTTTGAGGTTTTTGAATATGGTATTCAAACAGGGAGTCACAGATTTCAATAAAACCATTATTTTAAAACAGTGAAAACTTCTCCTTGAGTTAGCCAGTTGTGAGAGACTGTAGTGTACCACAGTGAAGGTTAGCTCAGCTTTCATTCAGGTAGAATTCTATCATTTTCAATAAGGAAAAATAAACCTTTGTCATCTTGAGAAACATCCTTCATGCAGTTGACAGTTGACAGGTTGAATAAAATGTTACTGTCAGGCCTTATTTTCCCCTCAAGTGAGAAATAAAAATAGTTTTGAGTGATTTTTTTCCAAAAAAAAAATCTATTTAAAATTATTTCAAAATGGAGGGGAAATGTTTTCAGCTTTTACATATATGTCATAGAATTAATCTGCCATTTGCTTCAGGGAAGGTCATCAAAGTGCAGTTCCCGGAGAGGTTATCTCACAGCTTAGCTCCTAGGGTATTAACTTGAAAAAGCCAAATTCAGCTGATTTGTTTGCGACAGGGTATCACCAGGCATTTTCTGATGGAGTTCTGTAAAAGATGTAAGAGACCGATATTATTCCTGTTACCACTTGTCAAGTGACCTGATTTTCAGAACTGGTGACCGCGGTTCTGGTGTAAAGGATGGGTGGGAATTTGGGTTTTGCCGTAGCTCTGTGTGTATGCATTGGACCATCAGGCTATTAGCACACTAACTGCAGACCTTTTTAAAAAAAAATGGCTTTGCTATTAATACTTTTCAGTCACTGCCCAGCCTAATCCGTAAGTTCCCACGTGGAAGTGCATGAATATATGCTTGGAGATGAGAAAAAACATATACCGAAGTTCTTGGTTCTCGATTTAGAAAAGCTGGGCTTTCAGTTGAATCAGCGTTTCTTTTCTTTCCCCCAGAAGCAGCCATCTTGTTTTAAGACTGATTTTATTTCTTTCATGAAAATGGTCCGGAAATGAATATGGACGATAGAAAAGGGCTAAACCACTTTATAGTCATCCTGAGCAGGGACCTCCATTGAAAGCTCTGTCTTATCTCTGAGCTCAGTAAAAATGCTATCTTCTCGAATTTAGTTGTCAAAAATGGATATTTTAACTTAGTAGTGATATATCTTAAACCCAGGCATATTGTATTTTCATGTTAAGTATGGGCTGTACCATCTTTACGTATGTATTTTTCTCTTGAAACTTACAATTTCTCGGTCATATATTAATATCTCCTATTATCCCGCCCCCCCCCCAAATCCTGATGTCCTTTTTCTTACTGTACTAAGTAGTCTTTTAAATTTGTTGGTTGATATATATATTTTTTCTCCAAATTGCTCAGCGGTCCTAAGAATCTTTCTGTAGTAAGTGGTACTGATAAAAAATGTAGGTACCTCCAAAAAGAAGCATTTGGGGTGCTTTAAGAAGCATTATACGAAACCAGAGCCTTTCTGCTCCCTGCAATATAGGCTTTCATAGTCTCATTACTAAACCGTTCCTGTGGGTTCTTACAGACAATTATTTTGGAAGTAAATTCTTATTTGTTATTAAAAAAAATGTGAGTACTAATTGAGACTGTTGTATTTCCACCGTGTTTTAAATTTCTGGATGCATTTGGAGGAACATGTGGCCTAGTAAACTTTACCAAAAATTTATACTACGCTTCTTGCTACTGCATCTGTTTGATGATGTCTGGGAACATTAGTCCCATGTACTGCAGCAAAAACAGAAATTCTTAAGAATAATTTCAAAGTAACCTGCCTCCTCAGTCAGTCTGATTAAACTGGGCACAGATTGAATACTGCTGATGTCACAGATTGTTTTAGTTCATTCGAAGTAGGATTTTTGGTGGTTGCAGAGGCAGGGTGAGGGCGACACATAAAATACACGCTTTGGGATAAGCCATACATCTCATGGACTTCTCGTTAAAGTCCAGGTATGAGTTAACAGCTTTTGTTCCTCCTCCTCCATTGTCCATCATCTGTTGTTCTTTGGCTCATGGAGAAGGCTAAAATAGCCAAGTTGTTCAAAGTGGCCTTTTTGTCTGAAATGAACTAGCAAATTACTTTTGTTTTTCCTTCCTGCCTCTAAGGTGTCAGAATGTCCATTCTGGTTTTATTCGTGATTTATTTATGCATGTAGAAACTGTAATTAACAATTAGCTCTTGCCTCTGAACTATGGAAGCACATGTTATAAAAGTAAATGGAAGTATTTTCTGTTAAAAATGCCGTTTTGTGGTTTTGAGGCAGTTGGGGCTTATTTTGGTGGGATAATTGCAGTGCTGATCGCTGTCTAGATGTTGATGGTGGTGGGCGTGATATGAAGTTCTGTGGTACCCAGGTGCCAGCGGAAAATATGGCTTTGTCACATTCGCCCAACTTTAATAATAGATGGGGGACTTGACCTTTCGGTGAGGTTTTCTTTAATAGTATTTCATTTTAGGGAGTCAAATGGGGGTTAGGGAGGAAAGGAAAAATAATTCTAGATATGGGGAAGGTATCTTTTGTGTTCAACAATTAGGTTAAACAAAGTGGGGGCAAATGAGCCTGGTTCCCCTGCTGTTGTTTTGGGGCCGGAAAATACAGACAGATGTCGGCATGCGGACGCGGTGACCTCTGACCCCCACAGCACGACCACTGCCCCGGCGCACAAGTGTCCCCAGCCAGCGTCCCACCGCCCAGCAGCCCTCTTTTGAAGTGACTGACACTTGTGATGGAGAACCTGAAAGTGATTCTGGAGCTATTTGCAGCTCTCCCAGATCTCGGCCTGCTAGCTTCAGTTTTAACTTCCTCACCTTACCTTCTGTGGACCGCGTTTCTTTGTGTGGCTCAGACAGCGCTTCTGTGACTTCCGGAGGGCCCTGTGTCCCCGCAGTCCCCACCATACATTGATGCATCGGGTTGGGATAACGGAGGAGGCTCGGATGGACGGTTCTGCCGCACCAAGTGTTTGTCTGCTTTATTTAGCTAGTGTGTATTTTTTAAATGTTTTCTAAGACAGGTGAAAGCAGTGATTTTGTTGCAGGCCTCTTCTAGTAGCCTCTGCTCTGCAATCTCGTCCCTAACCCCTGGGTTCAGACAGACCATTAATGTTTCAGATACTGTGGCATTCAGAATTTTCTTCATATATTTGTTTACTGTTACTGCTTCAGGAAACTTTCATGCCTATTTCAGTAGTTTTCTGGCAGGGGCTCTGTTTATTAAAATCTAGTGACCCGGCAGTAAGAGGGGTACAGTTCAGATAGTGGGGCTCCTGACGGGGTTTTGTGTCAAACCAGAGAAAATAATAGGGAAGTGAAAGCTGCCAAAATGTGTCTCCCAATTACTAATTAATCAGGCGAGAAAGGACCTCAGTGATGGAGCTGGTGTCTGCCACGACAGCAACGAAAGGGATGCCTGGTTTTAAACACTGTATAAAGCAAATTGAAGGAAGCCTCAGGGGACGCAGCACCCAGAGACTTGATATCACAAGTGTTCATTTTGTTACGTGCATGTGAAAACCAAAATTGAAACTGAATCATTGTACTTCTTCACTGACAGTCTCAAGACAAGGAAGCTCCTCTTCATGCAGTTTGCTTATTAATAAGCAATGTCTTTATTCTTATAAATATTTTAGTATGGATATAATAGTATTCTTGGTTTTAGTATTGATGTAGCATTGTATACATACTTTATCCTCGATAGAGACTCGGGGGGAAAAATTAAAAATTTCTTTTTTTAATCATATGCCTGTCATCAATATTTTAAGCATTACTGTAATTGGAGAACCAAATTCTCCCCTCCCCTGGAAATCTGTGTGTTTGCTGTCTCAGAGTTCCTAGCCTCTTCTACCAGTGTTCCCACTATGGTCGCTGGACCCATAATTAAATGCCTGTTACTAGTGTATTTTTTTCCATAGCATTTACAACCTAAAAAGAAAAGGGTCTTGTGTGGAACTCTAGCTGTCAGGGGAACAATGGAAACTAATTACACACTCTGCTATCACCATTGTCAACTATACTCTGGGGAAAACAACAACACGCTAGAGAGTGTGTGTGTGTGTCTACAGGATATTCTATATGAGTATATACACATGGGGTCAGACATACCTGATGGCTTAACCTGAAACTGGATCCCTGAAGCAAAAAAAAAAAAGTGTATAAAGACAGTCTAATTCAGTTAATTAAATAGAAACAAAGTAATTCTTTACTGAGAAGCATGCTCCCACTTTACTATTTGTCCTTTAAAATCTGAGCTAGGAGAGTCAGCAATACCTATCGCTCTGAATATCTCCTTATTTTGAGGATCATTTTGGAATGGGCCTGTTATCCACACATCTGTGCTCATTATTTACTATGTGACTATCTCTTTCACACAATGTTATTTCTTAGCTCTAGAGTTTGGTGTTGGTATCTGGTTGTTTGAAGACTGATCGCTTTGTTTGTTATGTATATCTCTCTGTTCCTGTATTTCTCGTTTGATGGCTTTGGCCATTTCACTCTTCAGTAGGTGGATTTGGGAAAGAAAATTTAAAAAAAAAAAAAAGATGTTTCTGAGATGTAGCGGAGCTCTGGTGTGAGATTTGCTAAGAAGAGACTTTGAGGCTATTTAATAACTTGAGGTTTGGAATCAGTTTTGAATTTCAATCATCCATGCCATTCCTGTTGTGTGGTACCACATAGAATCAGGACTTGGCCCTAAATAATATTTTCCATTACTACTTTGATTTCTTGGGTGAGTTCTCCTTACTGTATTTAAGACCAGAGCCAAATGGGTAAATTCAGGAATTATATGTTGATTTAAACTGAGTTTTCTGAAGTTTTTCACATTAAAGGAACATTATAAAGATCAATGTCTAACGGTAGTAATATATTTCTGTATTGAATATCTAAAGGTTACAATTGGTGAAACGTGGAGTGATACCTGCAGACAGTGGGAGGCGCAGAGTGAATTCAGAGGTGGGGAAGGCAGCATCTGTGCCCTAGGGAACTTGCAGTTTTGTGTGCATTTAAGAATTGTATACCCATGATCCCAGTGCAGAGTGGAAGATACTGTTCTCTTCACATGTGTGATCTTCAGCGCTGGGTTTATTCAGCAAACATTTACTGGGTGTCCGCTGTGGGCCGGTGTAGCTCTTGGTGCTGGAGATAGTGCAGTAAGCAATACAGAAGCAGCATCCGTGCCAGCCTCAGTCAGCTTTCAATTTCTAGATCACTGCTTTTCACACTCTGATGTGCACGCAAATCCTCTGAGAATTTTCTTGAAATACAGAATTTAATTCAGTAGATCTGGGGTGGGGCCTGTCTGCATCTGTAGTGACCTCTTTGGTGATACTGATTCTGCTGACCCAGGAACCACAGTCTGAGCAGCCAGCTTCTAGATAAATCAGCAGGGAGAGAGATTACTTCTGGTTCCTCATCAAGGGCTCCTGGTTGGTCTTGCCCTGAACTTTCTGTGTGGCTCTACAATTTCTTAAGTGGCTTAGTATTTGCAAGAGTGCAAGTTATTTGTCTTAAGACCTGGTGGTAGTCTTTATTTCTTGCAACTTTACCCCCACATCTCAAACAAACAAAATAGATTTTTACACTGAGGTTTATGCATCGTTAAAATGCACCGCTAACAAAAGTAACAGGCCAGGGATTTTGATGGAAGTCTTGCTCTCTATAGACAAATCTTCTGGAGTGAAAAAATTGTCTTGGTCCAAAAAGTTTAAGGAGGATCCTGTCATAAATGTCTCAATATATTTGCAAACCCTCCTCAGAGATAGTTTCTGTGGCAGTGCCAGAATTACACCTCAGAAACAGATTTTTAAGACTTTCCAAGTGAAATCCATATGGTTAAATGAACCCCAAATGTTCATTTTATATTCAGCCCAGAAGATGACTAACAACTTTTGTGCTTCCTCTGACAGGGTTTCTTGTGGGTGACGTTAGGAGCCTACACTTCTATGGAGATTTGGGGAAAATACCTATCTGCTCTAAAATGCCATAATTTTAGTGTCCTTAGTGGGAAATCTTTGTTTCTATAGAGTCTCAGTGGTATAAATGCGCTTGTATTTTTTTCACAGCCTGTATATCATTTGCTTTTGCAAAACAATTGTGTGATGCTTGTTTTCACAAATAAAGGGTGAAACTAATTAAATTCAGATTACCCTGCCTGCTTATTTATTGTCACTCCCTCTTTGGGTGTATAAATACAATATTCCCATTCTCCTAAGTGAACTTGAAAGACTTTGAAAGCATAAGTAGACTGACTTAACTGATATATCTCTATGCAATGATTATTAAAAGAAAGATGAAACTGTTTGTCTTTAGATCAGCTGTATTTGTATGAAAATAAGCCAAAAGAAGAGAAGGATGGTGAGCACTCTTAATTCAAGCATACTTTTGTTTTTTAATAAAAATTTTGCTGATGCCTTTTTATAGTTAATTATCAAACAGAAGGAAATCTTTTCATTTGCAAATCCTTGGCAAAAATGGACTTAATTATTGTGTAACTTTTGTAAGAACCATGAATATTGTTAATAATAGTAAATCAAGACGTGTCTCTTTTGCTTGGTTTTTTGTAGATTAATGTTTATGCTCATTGGGGTGTAAATAAACATCTGATACAATGACTTTAAGGTGACACCCACTTAAGTGTTTCCAGTCTTATGATTCTCATAGATAAAGAAATTTGAGAATCTTCCGTGACTTTGTGTGAACTTAAGGGTGTCCTAAAAGAGACATATGCTTAGAAGATTATTAAATTTAGAAATAGGATATGTTCACTGATTAATGAAGTCATTTGCATATCTCTAAAGGAATGGCTTTGTTCAAAATGGAGTTGATAGACCTAAGATTTGTGGTCATTGCCATGTTTAGATAAAGCAAAAGATGCTTTATGGTCCTCATTATGGCTTTGCCCCTCCATTTTTTAAAAAAGGGAAAATAAATGCATTGAATAGCTTTTATTTAACTCTTGGCTGTTAACTGTGATTTGTCCTCATTCACCAAACAGTGTTTATTTAACTCCAGACTATTAACAGTGACTTCTCAGATTAATAGGTTGTAACCAAATTCTTTGACACATTGATATTTGTACATTTACAGACTGCCTTGATGGTATAAAGTAAAAGCATTGAATTCATGTACCTTTTTGTTTTGAGTTTTATAATAGCAGCTGTTTTGTATAAAACTTCAGGTGGGTTTACGTGTTGACTAGGCAAGGCTCAGAGAGGAAGATGTTAAAAATCCTATAACCGATTAGATTTTTAATTGTCTCTGTTAACATTTTAGTTACATCTCAGATCAAGTTAAATTTCAGCCCTGAGTCTAAATACGCCATTCTTTTCATAGTGATGAATTTGAACCTCAGTTTCTTCACCCTAACAAATAAATGGGCATGAGAAAATTGTCTCCCCCCAGATCTGTGAAAATTTGAAGGAAAATACAGTAGGACTTTAAAAAGGGTTATAAAAATTAGAAGAGAGATTGAGGGGGTAAACTCTGTTTGCATTGATGCAACTCTGTAACTCCATATGTTCTTTTAAGTTGCATAGAAATATATTCTAACAAATAATTTGTTATCAAATCATCATGGAAGATTTGACCTTTTAAAAAATCAAGTCGTGTTATTTTGTAATATGTATCATCCCTCATTTACATCAGATTTCCCCTTAAAGGAATTCACATTTTAGGTTTATCTTGTAATTTCCCCGAGAGTAATAAAGTGTGAAGAGTGATACTTGAGAGGCCAGTTGGCTGGGGCCTTCTTCCAGAAAGGAATTTTGGATCTCCTTTGTAAAGTTGGTGCTCCCAGCTTATCTCTGCTATATTGTTTCCTCTTTGACTTCTGAAACCCTGATATTCTGCTTTGGACTTCACAGGTATAATGAGGTATCTCCATCTCAAAGGAGAATTTAATGAATACCGACACCCTTTTGGAGAATGCTTGTATTTCCAATGAGGAGCTTGTTGAAACAAATCAATTCCTGTCTGGGGCTGTTCCTTACGGGCAGTGTGGCTGTCTTTGGGATCCTTGGATTCTTCTGCCTGCTACTGCCAGAAGAACAGGAATGAGCCTCTTGACGCCTCTGTGCTTAAAAATCTCCTGTTATCGACTGCTTTTAAACTTAGTGCATGCTAATTATACACGCATTGATGTTAGGAGCATAAATAGATCATAACAACATCTAGCTAGGAAAGGAAACAGAATTTGTCAAGGCACACATATTGTAATGCCCTGAAACCTGAGTTTCTCTAACACATTACTGTCAAAGGGCCACTCTCCTCTAGAATTGTCTGGTGGTGACTCAAAGCAGGTTTTACTTCATATGTTTATAGTTAGTCAGGAGAATAGCAAGTGTTCCTGTTACTTGTTTTAGAATAGCAATCATATATGATTATTTTATGACAGTTTTCTCCTGATGATATAAACCTCACTTAAGCTCCTCCCCGTAGTGTAATTCATAAGGGAATTTGTTGATGATCCTTATGTGCTGTACCCAGAGATTTCGTGACAACCAAGGGCAGCGCTTGGCCAGTAGCAATAAAATAGTGACGTTAATATTAGCAATAGCAAAATTATTTGAGAGAGTCCTGATGACTCCGCATAACTGATTTCCCTTCCAAGTTCAGTGTTTCAATATTTGGAATTGCTATGCTCACCAGAATATCAGTCTGATTTTTTGTTACATTTGTATTGTGTCGTTCAGAAGTGGGTTTCTTTGGTCCTGCTAAATTGGAAGTTAAGATTTGTCAAGGGAACGAGCTTGCTATGAGTTTATTTCAAGTTTTAAAATTTGTAATTTTCGGTTACCTGGACTGAGTGTCTGATGAATGATTAATGGTTCCAGTCTCTCCTGTGTTCTAGGCGTCCTTTCTTGGTGATAGAGTAGTCAGGAAGTTTAAATTTTGATGACTTACTTATTGACACCCTGTATTATTAAGAAAAATAATTCCTTACAACTCATGTATCAGTTTAAACATATCAGCTAGAGGCTTCATTTCAGCTAGGCTGAGTCAGTATTTTCTTTCCATGAGAGCATGTTGATTGATCAAATTGAGTGTATAGCAATCCAGTAATTCCTTAAGATGTTGAAATGATTGGATTGAGTTGCATTTTAATTATTTAGCTTTTATTAATATGGTAAGTAATGTAGTAAAGATTAGAGCTGAACACATATTTCAGTGCATTTGATGAATTTAAACAAACATGATGGAACAAGCCTATCCTGATATATCTAACCTTTTACCTCATATATTTTGAGGAGGAGTATTTTGAATTCTCTTCATTCTCTTTGCGAAATGCCAAATTATGTCAGTGTATTTGACATGTCTAAAATATAGACAATGGGGAACTGCCTTTTATTACTAGGTTGCCATAAACTCGAATTTTAACGTTTGGACAGTTGCAAATTGTCTTCAGTTTCTCTCCTGTTGAACTTTTCAGATCATTTGACTGTCCTTATAGAAATATTATAAAATGTGAATGGCATGTATAGTTAAGTTTTTAAGCACAGTGAAGTCTCCTTATTCATTTGAATGGGATGATGAGCATCGTAATTGGTTACAGCCAACAACTATGAATTTCTTGCCTCAGACATCTGACTGAAATCTCAGGTAATTTTTTATGGCTGTAATCATTTTAGTAAAAACTTCCCAACTGTAACTTCAGGTTAGTTTTCTGAAAGTTGACTCCTTGAAAAAAAAAATAAACCAACTGGGCAAATATAAAAATATTTACAGTTAGTTCATTAATAAAAATATTTACAATTAGTTCATTTTATTTTTTAATAAAGAGAGTGGCTCTATATTTACACCAACAGAAAGGCTACAGAAACTTATGGGAAGACTCCATTGACCCCAATATAGTATTAGAACCGCCTCCCTCCCCATCCCACCTGCCACCCTTAGTGTGGGACTGTCACTGGCGGAAAGAGAGTGTTTGTGGCTTTTCTTTCCCCAGTTCCTCTCTTCAAAGCCAAAGACTTGCCTTCTGAACACTGCCAAGCCAGCAGACAGGCGTAGTAGTCTTCACCATAGCAACTCTGAACTCTGGGTATTTGGCGATCCGAATTTCCTTTTAGGAAACACTCGAATTGGTGGTATGCCTGACATCCGCTTCTGAAGTCAGCCAAGGAGTTTGGACGAACCTCCCCTAGGGCCCCGGCGTTGCCTTTGCGGGCAGAGAAGGCAACCATTGGCAAGCTGAGGGTGGCTGATCCCTCAGGGCCCTGCTGGCAAGAGGCGCAGGGGGTCACACCAAGTGGATTTGCATCACGGCCAAGGTGGAGTGTGAAGACTGCGGTCATCAGTGTCCGAAGAGGATTGGCTCTCCTTGTTACAAAGTGCTAATTCGGATCGAAAGTCTAACCTGTGTGGTTGAACGGCCTCCCTTCCTTTCTCTGAGAAAGTGGTTTGGACAGTAATCTATTTAATCTAGCTCGACAGCCCTCTTCCCGCTTGTTAAAATCTAGAAACCTCGGGGGACTCCCCAGTGTTGGGTTCTGCTTGGAAGGAACTTCACGACAGCGGCTGCAAACCGCGGTCCATGCTGACCGGGCCCGCGGCTGGCCAGGCCGCTCACAGCCGCCTGCTGTCCGGCTTGCGCGGCACCCAGAGCCGGCCTGGTCCGCGCGTGTTAGGAGGAGAGAAGGGCCGCGGGGGGACCGCCAGGCCCGGAGCTGGGCTCGGACAGGCGCCCCTGTGGGGAGAGGCAGGCGGCCTCCAGAGCCAGCAGGAGCCGATGGTGGGCTCCAGAGGGCCGGGGAGACCCGCAGAGGGGCGGGCAGGTGGCGGGGCTCTGGGTCCCGGCGGTCCCGTCCTTCGGGCCGGTGATGCTGTGGTCTCACGGGCACCGGGCACCGGAAAGGTAGCCTTTCGCTGCAGAGGAGCAGAGATGGAGGGGAAGCCTGGATTCCAGGCTGATCCTCCTCCCTCGCAGATACTTGTCCCGAAGCCTCTAGCAGCTTCAGCTGTCATGTCAGATTCACACTCTGGGGTCTCCTAAGTGCTTCAGCTTCCCCCGGGGATCGGATGGGCCAGGGACAACCATATGCCATCAGAAGTTCTGAAGAGGCGATGTCCTTATTATATGAAACATTTCAACTTTTTTTTTTTGAAAGAAAATTAAATCGTTGAAATGTGGAACAGATTCCCTTGTTTAAAAAGTGGAGTACTTTGAGTGAAAACTTTTTTTTTTTTTAATTTTACCATTCAATTCAAGAACCCAAACAAACAGCTGGCTGACTTATGTTTTAGTAAAAACCATCCTGGTACATTTAGTAACTGGAAAAGTAAACATCCTTAAAATGAAATTCTCATGCGTCCTGACTGCTAAGTGATTTTTAATAAAGACACAGTGAAACCAATAGCGTGTTTGGACTGCCGTTCACTTTGACTGATACTGTAAACGTCCCTACGTTTTAAATGCCTGTCCTTCTGTGACATTTGATGTGAACACACTAGGGCTAAAGACCACATGTAGGCAAATACCAGCACAATTAGAAAATTCATTAATTGTCAAGGCAGTGATCAGAATGTTCTGCTTCACTCAGGCTAATAAGGAGCAACAAATAATGTCATGATAAAGCCTTGGAAGGCTATGAACAGAGAGAAAGTGCATCTGTTCAGGTATCAGGAACTGCTTCCTGGAAGAGGAATAAAGTAGTGTAGGCCTTCAACGATGGATATGATCTTCACAGAGATGGAGACAAGCGGGAGAAGACCATCCCAGGAAGTCACAGCAAGAGGAGTGAAGACTTGCCGGCGATAGCTTTGGAGGTGGATTTGGGGGCCATACAGAAAGTAAATTCTGAGTCAATGAGATCCGGTGCAAGATTGGAAGCTTGGGCTGCAGGGAATTAGCCATGTTGCAGGGTGTCACCGAGAGGCTTCTCATATCGAGGGGAGGGTCATTATGATGGATTATTCTTTATAATGGGTGAATTAGCAGAGTCCTAGTACGTATTATCGTTGTTCTGCACCATTGTGTATCTCAGTCGCTGTTTTAATTGCTTTGCAAATATAACCGGATACTGGAAAAATTTGAAGTTCTTGAATTAGGTCTGGTTCATAAGTGGTTAGGTGGTGGGAAGGCAAAAACGGGCAGTTTTAGTATTTCCAGATGGCATCAAACGGTGCTCTATCACATATAAATCACTTCTCCGATTTCTAGATTGAGCAGTTGTTTTCAAACTTATTTTTCAGCCCCCCCCCAAAAAACCAACATTATTTGCAAAGATCATTAGCAGAAAACTAATATGTAAAAAAGAAAAAATAAAGCAGATGCCATCTTTCAAACATCAGGCTGCATTTAGGAGAGATTCGCTGCTAGGGCGCCCCCCTCTTAAGGTCCAGAGAGGCTGTGCAGAGACCCTGGGCTGGCTCTACGAGTCCCTTTTCAAAACCCCAAGTACAACCTGGGCGATTACTTAGAGTAGTGCAGGATGATTCGCTTCTGCCTTTACAGGCACAGAAGGGGCCCCTTGGCCCTCTGGAGGTGGAGGTATTTCTCCCATGGCTCCCATTTATCGACCACTTACTGTATACCGAGCACGGTGCTTTACGGACTCTCTAATTATCAAGTATTGAATCTGGACAGCAGCTTTTAAGAAGAAGGCATTAGAATGACCCTGTTTTACAGATGAGAAAACTGAGCTTTATCTGCTTTGACCTGGGCCAGTTAAGTGGCCCTTAACTGCTTACTAGCTGGGCTGTGTGGAGTGACGCTGCGTCTAAGAGAACTGAGTGAAGTTTCGAAAGGTGACCTTGAGACAGAATATTCCAGGAGGCGAAGGGGATAAGAACATAGAGATGTATGGTGATCTGGAAGGAGGGTTAAAATTGCACACCTGTGTTCCCCCTTGTTGAGCGTTTAATGCACTGGGAGGCTGCAAACTGCACCTGGTTACCTACGGCAGATAATTAGTACCCCTGGAGGCTCAACGTTTCATGGGCTCTTTCTTTGGAGCTAATGTGAGGCCGTGTGTGTATACACACACACACACACACAAAGTGTGTGTTGTTTACAGAGAATACTGGGACTAGTAGGGAATTCACACGCCAGCTAGCTGTTCTCCTGTGCATTTGGGTAAGCTTGACTCCTAAGGCCTGGCCAAATATAGTAATATTTTTAAAAGAATTTCAGGAACATTTGTAGAACTTCTAGAATAAAAGCTTGAGTTTAATAATCATATTGTCGGGAAAAGTTCACCTACATTTCATCTAAATTCCTGTACTTTCAGTCAGCTTTGGTTTATATAATAACTATGAATTCACTTAAAAATTAAAAAAAAAACCCAGCTTCTGCCTCCTTCACAGTTAATACGTTCTGATCAAGAAGCACGTGTTTTTAAAGTTATCGGGAACAGCGTATGAATGCTTGAATTGACTCTAAGTTCCTCTGCGTCCCAAACCCCACTCCACATTCCCATCTCTGTCCCCTTTTCCTTGCTTCCTTTCATCAGGGGAGTTTTTTGTCCGATGGCTTAACAGCCAGTAAATTATTCCTGATTAGTTTCAAAGACAAAAGTCCCCTGGTAGGATGTGGGTGGCTCAGGTTCCCTGCTACTCCCTGGAGAGACAGCATGGGAAGGAAGAAAGAGTTTTCGCACCTTATCCATTGTGGACATCTGCTTTGCAGGCTAACCCAGGTCTGTCAGCTGAAATATGTGCCTGGACACATGGGGTGATTCATTGCCCAGGCAGAACCTTTGTGCCTCTGCAGTGCAAGTTCTTACCTCTTCTTCTACTGTAGTGTATATGAGTGATATTGATATGTGGATAATCCTGAGTTTGTGTATACTATCTACATCTTTGTTTGTGTTCTGTTCCCTGGGTGATAAGACGCTTGACATCAGGGATTGTGGTTTATGTGTGGAAACGCTACATACAAGAACTGGCCTGAAAAAAAAAAAAAAAAGAACTGGCCTGGGATGGTTAAAAATCCGAGGCGCTTCCTGGGTGTAATTATCAGCTTCTCAACTTACTAGGTCCTGTGGGTCTGGGCAAGTTGCTTAACGTTTCCCTGCTTCACCTACCTCAGCTGTAAATGAGAATAATAAATCTATTTATCTGATAAGACTTATTGTGATGATTAAATGACATGTTGCATTAGAACAATGCCTGGCACAGAGTATGTGATTTGTAAATGCTAGCTACTAATAAATACTTTTGCATTTCTCTATTTTCATTATTATGTACCAAAAAAAAAAAAAATCTTACAATGGTACAGAGATATATTAAGGAGACAGCGTTGACTGTCTTTGAGGTTGGGGTGATCTGGGTTCAAATGCTGATTCTTTAACTCTCAGTTTCATGTGTGTAAAATAGAGAGTATGTATAATTTGTGATGATTAAGAGAGAAAGTAAATGCATGTAAAATACCTGCTGCAAAGTATCCCCTCTGTGAAATCTGGTTATTATTATTATTAATTTAGAGAGTTACTCACTTGAGTGTTAACCTATGAGATGAATGGTCTGCCCACAGTTTCTGTCTTCATTTCATTTTCTTGTCTGCCTATTGCCAAATGTTTTGGTAACCTAACTGAACTCATGTGTTAATTGTGTGGAAATTCTCCTTTCTAATTTTGTCAGTTTGAAAGATAAAATGTCTGAAAAAAGAAATAAGGCCTGGAGTCCGGTGATGGGGATGTCACTTTTGTTTTCTCCCAACCACATGTTTGACCGTCAGCAAATCACCAAATGCTCCAGGATGCTTTCATCCTGATCATGAGGTGATTGAACACGTTGATCGCCTGTGCTAGAGCATCTGACTCAGAAGATCCGAGAGAGTCAGTGCTTTGACACTACTTGACTTTGACCTTGGGCAAGTCACTTAACCTTGGGCAAGTCCAGTTTCCTCCTCTGTGAAAGGAGAGGATTGTTGTCCTCTGGGAGGCCGTTGTCAACTTCATGAATCTCTCGGTCTCTTTAACTTCCTTGGTTAAAACGTATACTGTACTCCCCCCCACCCTTGTACCTTGACAGTGCAGAGGAACTAATATGTATGTTTCTAAAACATGTCTAAACTTTTGAAGAAAACACACAGATTTTTTTTTTTAACTTTCAAACTTAAAAAATTTTTTTTTCTGTGTGACTTCTAAACATGATTTGAAGGATTTATCTGGAAAACTATCCTGAAATTATAGTTAATTGGTAAGAAAAATAATGTACAATTTCAGAGATTTGGGTACATGTTTTATACCAAAACAAGCCAAGCCACCCTCATCCAAAATAATGAATCCAAGCCTGAGATTTGACACAGGGAAATTTTGGCAGAAATGTATCAGATTAAATTCTGAATTTAGTTTGGCTCTAAAAAATAAGAAGAGTTTTTAAGAAGTGTTTCAAAAGAAAAAGAGGTGCCTGGAATTAAAAAAATACATATTCTTCAGTTCACATCTGTAAGATCTAAATCACAAGTTGATTTACTGAACTGTTTGGTTTTCTTTTGCTATCTGTTGGGAGGAGATATGGAGTAGAAGAGGGGAGACTTCAGAAAATTGGAGAAATGTGTAAATATCGGAACAGAGCATGTGATTGTCTATTTAAATCTGTATCATAAGCTATATAAATATGACTCTACAGTGTTTATTTGGCTCCATAGTCTTCTGAGCTGTTTTTTTGCTGTATCACATCTAATTTTGCATACTTATTTTTACATTATTAGTAAAATATAATTAAGATCATGGTAGACTTTATAAAATGAAGAGAATATCTCAAACATTACTTTAGTAATCAGCGAAAATTGAAGTGGACAAGACACCCTGGATCTTTAAAATAAATTCCAAGATGCCAGTTCACTATACAAGGAAGAACGATTCAACCAGATAAAAAGCTAAAATTTTAAGTGAGTTATACATTTGCATCAAGATGATGGTAAATGTATAGATAGGTATATCAACTATAAGGAGTGATTATGACCTAACTTACCTGTTTTATGCCTTGAATTAGACCTGCTTGCGGAGGAGACATCGTCTCATCCATCGGGTGGGCCAGATGAAACCGCAGGGTCTGTTTTGTTAGTAGTGGCAAGTCAGATCATTCCTCATCAGTTCCATGGGTAGACTGGACCAGCTTCACCCCACTTCCTGGGGCGGCGTGGTTTTCAGGGGACTGGTCACAGTCATGGAGCACGAAGGTGTGTCCTCATAAAGGCCAGGCCTTGTTCCTTCAAGGAGGTTGATGGTGAGCACCAGCCGTTACCCTCAGTGGGTATGTATTTGCCAGTGTGTTTCTGCCTTTAGTGATTTGGTGGACATGAACTTAACATTGTTCACTTCCTTGCTATCTAATAAAAGCAGTCTGAAAATCCAAGTTTAACTTTTAGAATCTGTTTGGTTTTTTTTCTTTTTTCCCCCTTAGCTTATAATTTTGTAACCTTTCATTGTTGGTTATCAGAATGAGTGTTAAAGTTAGTTTATTTTGCTGATTTTTGTTTCTAGTTAACAATATAGTTATGTTGTTTAAAAGACCTTCTTAAAATAATAACTCATTATAATAACAATGCTGATTATGAAACTATGATTTTAAATTATGATTTTTACAAATATTGAGTAATTATTAATCTCTTATAGACACCTGTACCCACGATGAAATTGTGAGAGGCTGAATAAAGTGTAGATATAGTAGCTGTATATTTAGACTGAGTGGTTTGAGTGGCTCATAAGTTTCCAGAATTGCATAAGATAGAAATACATTGATTCTAGTTAATATGCACAACAAACAATTTTATTTAAATCCACACATAAACTTCATTTTATCTGCAAATTATTCCATCAATTGTGGCATTGGCCTTTTGTTTTATATTGTTATCAAAGTGACATCATGACACAGATGCTAGTTTTTTAAAAAAAAGTCATGAATTTGTATTGCAGGGCGTAGGTATCACTTATACGATACTTTACTTAAACCAGCTCATTAGCAATCTACCATGCATTGATGATAATATTCAAAATTCCCGATTCCATAGTAAAATTATTTTGTTTGAAGGAACTTGGGGAACTGATCTTGAATGTGTATACTTTACACACAAAAAAATCTGACACCATAAAGATTTTTCAATAAGATCTTTTCCCATTTCTGTGGAATCAAGCCTATTCCATCGTAAGAACTGCATTCAGTGGCAGCACCGCTGGTAAAAACAGGGTCCCTAGACCCACCCCCACACCCCCGGGAAAATACTCTATTTTTTCAGAAGCAGTCTTTTTAACTTTCTCTTGGTTTTCACAGCTTCGTCTTTCAAAAATGACACACACAACAGGAGTAAATGTAACTATTCTGTCTCCTCGTTTTCGGGGAGACCCAGGAACTCAAGTGGATTTGTGACAGGAGCAACTGCACCCCCACACTTAGCTAGCGCCCTCCCCCCTTGCCCTTGCATGTCCCTCGGTAGTAACTGGCTAACCTCACTGAAGACATTAATTACACCAGATTCACTGTAATCGCCTTGGCGTCAGAGTCACATCTTGTTTAATCTTTGTGTTTGCTGTCGTTGGCGTAGTGCCTGGCACATAGTAGGTGCTTTGTGGAATGTTTAAAATGTGAGAATGATAATGCCATTAAGCGCATAGCACCTGCTTAGACTCCTGCTCGTCTTTCATTTCATGGAGAAGGAGCCACGAGTTAACAGGTATTGAACTTGATAATTATCAGTCACAGCTACCCCATGATTACTCTTCACAGTGGGAATGTAAACAGATCCTTACTCATTGTTTTTCTCAGCCACATTGTTTGGCCTCAGCCTCTTAGGTATTTGAAGAGATGGATTGATAATAGCAGAGCAGGTGACAGGCTTCGGGCCACAGGGAGTGTGTGGGCAAGTGAGTTTGCCTTTCTTTATATAACTGAATCTTCCATATTTACCTGGAGAGGACAGTAGTAGCTAGATGCCTCCTTTATTATGGCTTAGGATGGACGTTGAACAGTGCTTTTTTGGCTCTTTTTTTTAAAATTTAACAATCTTCAAATCAAAACCTGCATCTTAAAAATGCCAGACACTTTAAGTATTTGCTCTCTGTACTGACTTGATGACTTCAAATCTATGCAATGTCCGCAAGATACGAGCAAAGTAAAAATAACATTCCCCCGTCCTCAAATCCTTTTGAAGTAAGATTCAGACAAAAACATTTATTTGCTCTGGTATTTTAGGATAAATTTAATGATAGAACTAGACTAACTGTAAAACTTGATCCAATATATTGTGGGCAGATTATTTAAGATGGCACTAAAAACAGTGTGATATACAGACAGAGGTTTGATAGAAATAAATTTGGTAATGATGTTTAACATATGAATAGTGTGTGCCTTTTAGGGGGACTAAAATATCATAAATGGTGGTATAAATTTAATTTAGTCATCTCTGGATAAAGTACAGGTGAACAATTTGGTGTTTATGTAAGTTAAAAGTGGCTGAGAAAATGCTTCAACTTCTATAAAGCAAGATTTGCTCATTTTTCTGTTCCCTTGTTTGAATCTTGTCAGTTAATAGACATTTTATAGTGTTTTTTTTTTTTCCTGGATGAATTTAACTCACACTGGGACAGTTGAAAACATTTGCAAGTCATGACGTTATATAACCTGACTTTTTTTCATTTTTAAAAGTAAATCACAGTTTTAAAAAAAATTGTTGAGGAAATTAATTTTTAACTCTTGAGCATCTATTGTGTGTTAGGTACTATCTAGGTAATTAAGTTATTTTTGGATAAAAATTAGCAGTTACTCATGAATAAAAAACTGAACTTATCCACTTGTTTTGCTTTATAGCAAAAAGCACAAGTTTGTGTTTACATAAGAACTTTGTTTAGAGAACATTGCTTTTTCCCTTGAATGAACCTTCTCCTACAGGCCACGTTTTCTTCATTAATTTGTATTAATAATTTTTGAAATGAAGCAAAATGTTCTTGTACTTTCCTTCTAAATGTTCCTTTTTGTCTCTTTTTATTTATAAGTAAGCACCAACCTTTTTGGGAAGGTTACTAGGAGCTAACAAGTAGCAATATAATGTTTGGTGAATCTGAGCCAAGGTGACTACCTCTCTCTAATGGAGGATGACAACGACGGATTTAAGAAGTCATCCCCTTATTGTCTCCAGCACAAAAACCTTCCGCCTGCATCTTTCAGCTTGTATCACCACTTCTAAAGGATCCATGGGCAAACTGCTGAATTTTTATTAATCAGCTTAACTTAATGAGATGAAAAGACCTTTTCAAAAGAATGAAGAAGGCAGAGACAGATACTGAGAACCACTCTAATTCTTTTCCATGAAAAACCATTTTCCTTCCAGATTTTTTAGGGAAGGCATATTCAGCCCTGTTTCCAGGTAATTCATCTGGCTCTTCTTTCTAATTTTCACACATTTAGGGACTTTCTCTAGCCATGTGCTGCCTTTATTATTGTTTTTTAAAGAAAGCAGACAGCTCTAAAGAAGAGTTAATGAGAGTTGAGGGGGGGAAATACCTTTGGGAAGGGAGGCAGGAAAGCTTAAGCTGATAAAACATGACTCTCTTTTTGATGGGGGCTCTGTTTGGATAACTTGGCCTTGTCTAAATTCTTCTCTCTCCCCGTCCTTCCTGCTCACCCCTTCCCCTTTCTCCCCCCGCCCCCCCCCCCCAATGTCTTGTCAAGCCTCCTTCATAAACGGTAGCAGCTGGAGACCTTTTAGTGGCATTCAGGGATTACTTCCCTTCGGGGCTTTAATAAGCCCTGATGCTTGAAATACAGTCAAGACGCTTCTGGAGACACTCTCCATTCAGGCTGGGGGCCGTGGAACCTTTCAGAGCCCAGATGGCTGGATCCAGGTGGGACCCTGGGGTCCGCGGGGCCCAGCAGGTCCCCGTGGCAGGGAGTCCCCCCGAAGGGCAGGCTCGGAAGCAGTCAGGAGAGGGATGGGTCTCTGCAGTCACGAGGGGGTGCTTCCCATGGTTTCTCAGCCTGCCTGACTGCACACTCCCTTGAATTGTTGGATTTAACTCTGACCAGCCAGAGCTGCCACCACTCAAGTCCTGTGGTCCCGGGCTTATCGGCCCCCATGGGGGATACCCCCCCAATCATGGAGACCCTGGGGCAAGAGGCTGGCCTCATTTGGCAGATCTGCTGGGGTGTTGTTTAAAGGCTGAGCCTACAGGAGGACAGGAGAGTCCAAGAGCCTCGGTGATGGGAGAGACGTATCTTGCCGCCACTCAGTTGTGAAGGCCACCTAAAAGCTTTTTTATGTCACCTAGTGATTTATCCCAATCCGTGGCTTTTAAAATTTAGTTCTTAAGGTGACTCAGGAAACCTTTATAGAGGTGGTGCCGTGTGGGTTCTTCAGGTTCGTATGATGATGTTGTCTGATTTTCTCTTTGTAGGTGGGAAAATTGGGAGGCAAGAGAACATTCTAGATGTCACACAGCGCTCAGGTCCGACTTTTCCTCTGTGATTTCTGAGATTTTCTGCCTCTTTGCCCTCTCCTGTGGAATTATGTGTTTAAAGTGATCCCCAGAAGAACTAGAAAATCCCAGGGTGCCAAGGAAAACCATAGCCAACCCCCGTATCTGCTTTCTTCCTTGGCTTTGCACACGCTTGCTTTCCCTCTCCATCATGTCGTGACGTCATGTCACTCAGGAAGGTAAAAGCACGTGCCTTAGGGATGTGTGATGTCATCACTGCCCAACTATGCAGTGTTCTTTACCAGTTCCAGGGAGGGGGGCTTCCTGTTCTACAGTCTTGGGAATCCGTCCACGCTGAGCATTCGCTGGCCTTTTAACACAGTGGGTAGACTTTTTCATTAGGTCGATTTCTGGGCCCAGGAAGTAAGGTTGGTGATGATTTTAGGAAAGCAGTAAGTGATGGTGAGAGAAGCTGCCTCCCAACATGCCGTCTGCTTGGGCCAGGTCCGCTCCATCTGGTCTCCACTTAACCCACTTCATGGCTTCTAGATAGAGCCCTTCTCTGACACTTTCAACTGGGAAGTGAGTGTGTGGGCACTTTGAGGCTCGTCTTTGGGGGTTGAGGCTAGGCTCAGAGTGGAACTGGAATATTAGGAAACAGCTGTTCCTTGCCTGGGTGGACAGTCATTGATTTTTAAATACTCGGGCCTCCTGATGGCTTAAAAACCCATTTGTGCCTCTTTAGATTAAGGTTAATTTTTGTGGTCGTGAGTGCAGATGCAATGAACAGATGCTGCATACTTGCTTTGGCTTTTATACATACTCTATACTTTAAAATGAAATTTAATTAAAAATTAAATGCATCATTAGGTCATAAAAGGAAAATTAAAAAAAAAAAATCCCTGATTAGAATGTACTGCCTCAAATAAAACTGTGGTCCCAGTAAGCCCGGGGAGTTGATTTATTAATAAAGTTCTTAGATAAAAGTGGACTGTCCATTAATGGTCCCCCCTGCCATAGTTTATGGTCTACTATGTTCCTGTATAATGATTTCATGAACCCATTCTAATCATAATCTAACAAGACCGGGATTGGAAGACGATGTTTATTCGTTTTCTTCAACGTAACGAAAATCACAGCCTTCAAATTATGTGTGTGAGCTTTAGCTTATGTCTCCATACATTTTATTTATTTGGACATGGATAGGATGTATACCAGGCTGCTAAAATTCAAATTCAGAAATGCAAGAGAAGTGACCGTGGCATGGCTGGCCTCCGTGTGCCCAGCAGGACACTCCCCCCACCCCCCTACCCCCGTACCCCCACCTCGACCAGCCTCTCCTGGAGAAGGAGAAGCTCCAAGGTTGTCCGGGAGGTTTGCGATTGACCTTGCATTGTGCCAGCATCCTCATTTGTCTTTCAAAGTATCTGTAGAGTGGTTACCTCTGTGGTTAGGAAATCATTTGTAGCTCAGAGTTGTAATGCTGTGAGACAGTCCGCTCACCTGCAGATAATGTTTCATTAGCCTCTCTCCAATTGACAGGGCTGGCTGCTTCCCCGGATTCCTCTGGTGGAGCTGAGTGATCACTCTGTTTCTGCGTTCTTGTTACAGGCCACTTTCAGCCGGGCGGCTCCCCTCAGGCCTTATTAAAGTAACAACCAGGTAAACAAACAAACTATACTTCCAAGGCAGGA
Organism: Cervus elaphus; assembly: GCF_910594005.1. NCBI lineage: Eukaryota > Metazoa > Chordata > Mammalia > Artiodactyla > Cervidae > Cervus > Cervus elaphus. The sequence continues at coordinate 105,562,694 of NC_057823.1, read as the reverse complement.
AGAGCGACGGTGGGACTCGATACCACCGACTCAAACTGGTTTTCTTATCACGGGTTTGCTTTCATTAGAGAAGCCCAGAAACAGTAGAGAAACATTTACCCACAGTTCTATAGCTCACGGTGGGATATTTCCATTTGAGTTTTTCTCATATGCTTGGCTATTTATTAGCTGATTGCATCCAGCCTTTTGCCCCCTTAATATTACATAATAAATATTTTCTCATATTGCTGGAAGCAGCTGGTGTAATACAAAAAAATTATCCTTGTCAATGACTGCGCACATTTTCATCATGACAATTAGCCATTACTTACATAGCCAATACTTTTCCACCTTATTAACTACCCTCTCCCCCCAGAGTTTCTGTCACCAGTCTGTTTGGGAAAAGCTGGATTAAAGAAATGACATTACGTCTGAGCCTTTGGTGCCTCTGACACGTAAATAATCTCTGAGAAGCCACAGTGGAGCCTAAGCCCATGATGGAGCATGTATGCACGAATCCCAAACTTGCTATTTAGAAATACTGAATTATTATTCCTTATTGTTAGACATATAATGTTTAAATATAGTTTTCCATAATACAAATGACACTTAGATAACTTTTTTTTTCTTTCTTAAAGCTTTCCTTATATTTTGGAGTTTTCTCCAGGGTAGATAGTAGGATTATTGGGTCAAACGGTATTAACATTGTGTCCTGCCGCTAAGTCACTTCAGTCATGTCCGACTCGATGTGACCTGTGAACTGTAGTCCACCAGGCCCCCTCTGTCCATGAGATTCTCCAGGCAAGAAATCCGGAGTGGGGAGCCCTGCTCTCCTCCAGGGAATCTTCATGACCCTGGGACCGAACCTGTGTCTCTTAATGCCTCCTGCGCTGGCAGGCAGGTTCTTCACCATTAGCGCCACCTGGGAAGCCCTAACATTGTATTAATCGTTGGTCATACTGTCCGATTGCTTTATAGTTTCGTTACACTTTTACCAGACCTGGGTACTTTTTTTTTTTAAGGAGTTTATTTAACTACCAAGAAAGAGCTGTTGTTTTAATATATATTTCTTTGATAATAAGTGAGATGAGATGCTTGTTTATTTGTTCACTGCTTATAAAGGAACTAATAATTGATAAAGCTTGCCCTTATTAACCTGTGCCTTTAGAATAAAAATACTACTCCTGACTACCACTGTGCTGAATCGGGCGCCGCACTGAGCCCTTACTGAATTCATAGTCTTCCACAGTTTTAATATAAGAAAGTGCTTACACACCTCTTACTGGGTAGCGTTTCTTTTCAAGCAGTGCATATATGTTAAGCCGCATAATTGGTGTAGTGATTCTGTGACATAGCTTTTCATTGCCATCCTCACCTTGCAGATGAGGAAACTAAGACAGAGATTAAGTTCAGTGATGTAAGTTACTCACAGTGTAGCAAGATTATAAAGCCAGGCCTTTGGTTCCAGACACTGCTCTGAACTCTGTGCTACCTCACTTACCACTATTATTATGAAAGTACATGTGGTATTCTTAAGCTTCCCAAATGAATATAGCTGTGTCCCTAACCTGTGGGTCCCCTGCCATTTTCAGAGTAGTGACATCTAGAAAGTGTGAATTATATCTCATATTTAAAAAATCTCAATTTATGCATGTTGTTTTTCCTGCATGTGAGGATAGAGGATGGAGAAAAGTCAGAGAATATTAAATGTACAAAATAAGACCGTGTTTTAAAAGAAACACCTTCATAACTGAGGGCTGAAGTTTTACTGCCTGCAGTGCAGACGATATGCTTCTGTAGTAGTCTACAACTTAGCTTATTTGAGTATCTTTGATATATGTGTTGTATAGATAGGGCAGTAGGCATCTTTGAAGGCTATTTTTTAATTAAATATATTTAATGAATAACTGATGTTATACTTTATACAAAATGTGTAACTGATACATTTAAAATAGATAACCAACATGTACCTTCTGTATGGCACAGGGTACTCTGCTCAATACTCTAGAATAACCTAAATGAGAAAAGAATTTGAAAAGGAATAGATACATACATACATATAAATAAATCACTGTGCTGTACATCTGCAATTAACACAACATTGTTAATCAACTGTACTCCAATATCAAATAAAAATTAAAAAGCAAAAGTAATTGAAATGCAGAAATTACCTTAAAAAGTAAGCCATTAGCTTAGTTATTTTACTCTTTAGAAGATTTTACATTGCTTCGTAGATATATATATACAGCATTACATTTTTCTCCTATTTTGAGGGTTTTTGTTAAAAATAACTTGTTCTTTGTATTTTAAATTCAATAACTCATACTTGAAAGCAAAACAAACAAAAACAACAAAATGGCGAGGGGGAACTTTGCAACTTTCTGTGAATATTTGGTCTTGGACCTTTCTAATAATACGCTTTCTCCCTCTGAAGCATAATTCATCTCCTGTTAGCATTCTGCCATGAATTGAGAGTTAGGTTTGTGATTTTCTTGACAGATGCTGGAAGCAGGATGGAGTCACAGGACTTCTCTTGTCATTCTAAATATTATAGATTGAAAGGACTTATTTTAACCAAAAATCTTTTGGGGGCAGTGGAATAAGAACTGGAGAGGATATGGCAATAGCTTTGTTTTTTATCCAGACTGTTGATTCCCCTTAAGATTCTGGGATGATTTTATTTTTCAGTTATGGTTGTAAAAAAAGAAAGTGACCAATGCTAAGCTTATTTACTCTTGTTGGCTTTGTAGAAGAAATTTAAGCCTTTCACATTAAAATTTAGAGATAGGATCTTTGCTTAGTTCAGCATTTGGATATTTGTAGTGGTCATTACTGGCCTAAGTAAAATAAAATAAACAAAAAGCAGGCAAATTTTAGAAAGATTTATAGTAGGATGTTCTTATAAAACCAGAAAGTTTAAAATATGGTTCATTTAAGCCAGAAATGCTTGCTTGGTTCTCAAATATTTATAAAATGCTAAATACTTTTCATGCTCATTTCTGATGCCTTGCAGATTATTGCCCCTATCAGCGTCATCACGCCCACTCCTCTGTCAGATCCTTGTGACCCTCACAGCTGGCTGTTACGGGGCTGTGTTTGCCCATGTTCCACTCTTCCCCTTTTAGACAGTCTTCATTGAGTTTCGCTTTTACATTTTCTAATAGAAGTGTTGCTATGCAAGATACATGGCTAATGCCATCCATATTTGAGGACATAATCATATCTTCTTGAGAAAAAATTAGATATGATATTCCAAATTATTTTAGCTCTAACAAATTACACGATTTGATATAGCAACTCTTCTAGAAATAAGTATCTTAGAGTAAACTGATAAATCCTTTATTTCATATTTTCCCCTTCATCAATAGTTGGAGAGTGTCCTGACAAAACATACGTGTCACTTGGTTAGAACTTGTCATGACTTCCTGAAGTTTCTCACAGTTTTTGAGTTATTAATCTATAAAAGTTGAGATGAAGCATGTCCTTGTATTGAATTTGAACATGTTTTGTGCTTTCGCTCCATGAAATATTAAATTGTGTTCACCATCTTTTCAGACAAGCTGGGCAGGAAAACTTCTCACACGTGGGTGAGGAAAGCATTGGGGTCATGGCATTTTGGTTCAAGGATTTGTTTTCTTTCTTTTTTCTCATTTAACAGTAACGTTTGACTGGAATGTGTCTTGAGAGATGCATATGAGTCACAAATATATATACAAAACATACACATTCACATAAACACAGATATAATATGTTTTCATGTAGTTTCATTATGAGCATGTAGACTGCTTTTGTCTGAAACTATGAATTCACAATCAGAGTTGCAGTATGCAGCGAATCTAATCTGGTAGCTTAAATGACATTTTTAAACAAACAAAAAAAGCTTTAAAGTCATAAGAATAAGAAAGAAGGGACTGGTGTTTAAAGCACTGATGCCTTTATTGATATTTTTAACCAGGGTCCCTTAGTTTAATTGTTCCCAAGACGTTTCGTGTGCTCGGCCAGGCTAGCCCAGCCTTGTGGAATGTTGGCTTTCTCAGGAAACCGTCCATCATAAGGATGAGCGCTTTTACTAATCTGAACTTCACTGTCGGTGTTTCTGCAAGGATCTGAATGGATATATCCCCATTTCTTAATGAGGAGTTTGGTCTTAAATGTAGTGAACCCTCTCACTGTGAGGCTGTCTGTTACCTAAGGCTCAAAATCTATCATAATTACCGTTTCTCTTAAACACCCATCATTAAGGAGTGCACACAATGCTTGCCTTAAAAGGATAGCTTCGTGGAGATTGCTCTTGAGTATGGGTCAGCACAAAGTGAAATCCCTGGGGTTAAGAAAAAAAGAAGCACTCACACGCTGAAAAGTGGTGAAAAAGCTGCAAATTCAAATACTGCCGACTGAAAGGCTGTCCATGGGATGCCTGCTGGTGCAGCCACAGAGGTGGCTAGCTCTGTGCCCTGCAGAACTCGTGGGGACATTTCTTTCCCTGGTGGTGGGTTGACGCCCATTACATAAGAAAGAACTTGTTTTGCCTCGACAAGAACATCCACCCAGCTTTGGGCTAAAAATGATAAGGAGTTGGCTTAAAGCAAAAAAATAAAATAAAAGCAGTCATACAGTAAAATAAAAACTCTGCATCATGATTTATTGACTTTGGCCATATCAATTTGCTAAATCATATGGATGTGATTTAAGAAGAATGTTATTTTAAGAAGCTCTGCTCCCCCCTTTAATTTGACATGACTAAACCTGAAGCCTTCTGGAAACCACAGTTCAAAATGTTTTTTTCCCCAAGAGTTTTCGTCAATTTGCATTTAGAAATGTAATATTAGCTCTCATGTAGACTAAGGATTAATTTTGGAATAGTTCTAGATAATGGGAGCCTCGTTCCAGAAATGAAGCCATGTATCATTTGACAAAAATTAACTGCTCTTCTCCTGAATTTCCTATATTTTAAGGTCAGCGTTTGATTTATAAACATCCTTCCTGGTACCTAGTTTTATTCTCTCCTGTTCTGACTCTGGTGTGGAACTCTGGGATTGTTCTTCCTCTTCTGAGCATTAGAAGTGTGGCACTATATTTTAGGAGTTATCTCCATGACGGAGATGAATAGGCTCGAGGCGGTTATCGGAACTTTTTCAGTTGGAAATCTTCATTTTTAGTTTGGCTGTACACCTTTAAAGACTCGGTTTAAAATTTAGTTTGCCTGTGTGGGTAAGGAGCCGCATCCTCTTGGCATTCAGACTCTGTCAGTGTTGCTGAGTTTTGAACTTCCCAGGGCATTGGAAGGAGGATACTTGAGTTTTTCTTGCAGGTTTTGGACATAAAATTCCTTCCCACTGTGAATTTTCAAATCACGATTTAAAACATAGCATGCTAATAAAGAATTTCTGAATCTCAGTTGAGAGAGGAGGGAGTTTAAGAGAGAGAGACCAGCAGTCTATACCTCCGTGTCTCCCTGCGGGCTCCCAGGTCATAGTTTATCATCAAGTGAAGGTATAAGCCTCTGAGAGAGGCTGCAAGTTTGAATTACTTTTCATTGAAGTTTGAGCAACTTTACATGGAAACAGGGTGTCTTTTCCTGAAGACCTTTGTATATGTAGTCGTTGACCTTTTTCTGGAAGGTATAAGATGCTAACAGCCTCTGAAATGTTCCCTGCCCATCCTTGCCTGCATCTAGGGCCAACGGTAAGCCTCAGGTGTTAGCATTCGTGTGGCCTCTGCCATTCTTTAATCAGTTTCTGCAAGTGTGTTCTACTTTTGCCAGCAGTTCATTTCTTTCCTGCCTTTGCTCCCAGCGGACAGTGAGCGGGCGGGTTCCCTGGCCTGTGTGCGGAGGGTTTGCCCTGAACCAGTCCTTGTGGCGCAGTCTGCAACGTGGATCCCCGTCCCCCGGCCTCCTATCAGTGGTAAAAGGAACACGGCGCGTAGGTGTTTGAATTATTCATCGACGTAATCGGCCTTTCTGTTACACTGCCTCGCCAGGCCCCTGTTATTCTAGTGCATAATTGATGGTGCTCACCAGTGGAAAGGTTAGAAAAGCAGAAGTAATGCGCCGCGGCAGCGCGGGGAGGCTGGCCAGTTCTGGGGCTTCTGTGGCCGCTGGTCCCCGGAAATATGTCCCTTCTTGCTTTTTTCCCAGGCGGAAAGGAACAGGGGAGGTGGAACGTGGGCATCAGATTTTTGTAGCCTGGTAGCACGTCTGAGACTGGCTCTTGAGTAGAGCTGGCTGGCTGGTTTAGATGTAATTCATCCGAAAAACATGTTTTTTCCGACGATGAGTTCACTACAGAAAAGGATTCTGAGTTTGGCCTGATTGGGATTCACCTTCACAAATTACTCACAGATAATGAAAGTAGGTAGAAGTTTTTAAAAAGTAGACAGAACATGAAAACATAAATTCAGTTTAGACTGTTGAAGGATTTTCCCCTTCTTGTTATACCTTTGTCTGCAGTTATTGGAAAGTAAGAAATGGAAAAAAAAACACAAACAAACCAATTCCACATTCTGCAGAAAAAGTGTGCTTGTAAGGAGGATGAGTTTAGCGCGGATCCAGTGCCCATGAAGGCCACATAAAATGCTGAACTTTGAGGTGAATTCTAGAATGTAATCTTGGCTAAATTATTTTGAAAGGGCAATGTTTAAACTTAGTTTAAATAAAGATTTTGAGGCCTGTGCATAGATTAGGAAGATATTTTCAAAGAATATCATTAACAGCCATGTTGGAGCTCTCTTACGGCGGGTTAAAAAGTTGAATAGATGCAGTATTATTTTCACCCAAGGAGAGTGTTTGAGAGACATCCTCCCAACTTTCTGCTTTAGCCTTGCAGACCAGAGGGGGAAGGATGGGAGAAAGCATTGCTCTCTGGATAACGTTTGGTGAGATTTTATGTGTATTTGAAGAGGAAGGTTCTGGAGCATCTGGTTAGTTTAACTGCGTAACGCGTACATCTTGGTTCATGCTGAGAGTGTAACTCACACAACTGGACTGGGGTTATAAAGATAGAAAGAGGAGCCAAGGAGTGGGGGAGGACGCGGGAGAAAAGGGTGACTAGGAAGGCAGAGGCAGTGTGCTCAGACGGAGGGAAGGGTGGACCGCACTGCCGGCGCGAGAGGAGCGCGGAAACGGCCGGGACCTGTGGTCGCCCTCCCTGCGGGGTCTTTGCTTCCGCCCGCTGTTAACCCTTGGGGTCGTCTGGAAGGCACCAGGACTTCCGTGGAAGGGCACCGCTCACCACCGCCCGATCTAGGTTAGAGGCGAGAAAGAGAGGAACCCGGGGAAGAGCGGCGTGGAGAGGCGCAAAGCCAAGGAGAGAAGACGGGAGTCCAGCGAGAAGGGCGCGCGAGAAGAGAGAAAGGAGCGGAGAGCGGGGCCGAGAAATAAGGAGAGCGGATCGCGGGAGGAGGATGGACTGGGGAGAGCCTGCATCACCCCGCCTGCTCTCCCTTGGGTCCGCCAGGTCCTCTCCACCGCCTCCCGGAGGGCCCAGCGCACGGCCTTCCCTGCAAGCGGCTGCGGCCTCGCCTCCCGTGGAAACGGGCGCCCATCCCTGGTGGGGAAGGAAATCGTGCGGAGTGGCACCTAAGAGACTTTGAACAGATGCCAAACCTCCACACGCTGTGTATTACTTGGGGAGATTTGACCCCAGAACTCCAAGCTTCTCTGACAGCTTTAGGTTTCCTTTTTTTATTTTTCCCTAGGGAAAAATTAATAGTGTGTGTTAAATCTTTTTACACTGATGATGGGTGAAGTATTTCGTGTGATGGTTAAAATATCTCTGATACGTTAGAGATAATTTAAGAGAATGTAAATAAATTTTTCTCCCCCATTAGGAAAATATACATCTCTGCATCTCCAAATTATACTTCATTTGCATTAAAAAGTAGGTATAAAGTAAACATGGGATGGCAATTATTTCACATCCATCTGTGTTCTATAGGAAGAACTGTTCTTGTGTTTCCACATAAACTAGTAATTTTTTTGGTGTCCAGGAAAGCTGTTTGCTCTGTGAATGTTTACAATTATACTCTTTTAGTTTTACCATGGCCATATATATTTGTGTGTATACATATATATATATACACACACACACATGTATATCTGTATATATACTGTATATATAAGTATAGAACTTCTGTATTTAAATATAGGCTTATATTTTTCTCCCTAGCCTATTGTTTTAGGTGTCAATTCTTCAGAATTATTTACTAATCATTTATTAATTGTTTAAAATAACTGAGTTGAATTTGCTCAATATTGCTATTTTTGATTGAGTGTAGACTGACACTTAAGATTTTATTTTTATTAAAATAATAGTTATTCATGCACATAGTAATTTTCAAACAGTACAAAAGCAGTTTAAAGGTACAGAAGGAAAACGTCTCCTTCTTTCCTCCCTTTTTCCTTTTCACTAGAGGCCAGTATGTGAGACTTTAAGAAAATAATTTACGATACCTGAAAACCACATTTGAGATAACATGCTAGTGGTTTTATATTTATTTTCTTTATATGCAGAAAATAAAGTAACTGTGTGTAAAGACTTGTCCATCCTCACTCTCTCATGATTTTCTTACACAGTTCATTTTTAGTATTCCAATATTAATCAGCATTGATGTCATTATCTTCCCCAGACCTCAAAAACACTACCTTCCTTTGTCCTAAATAAGGACTTCTCTTTTTTCAAAGACCTCAAAAGACTAAGGGACAGATTGAATAGGGCTCACATCCATTTTATTTCAGCTTCATATTTCATCCTTGAGTTACACTGTAATTTCGTTTTCAGTTGCCATTACTCATTGTCAATGTAATGTTTAGTATTTATCAAGGGTTCTCTGGGTACAGTATGGTGTGGCATTTTCAATAATGTATAGATTAGCTGCTTTTCCAAGCCGTGAATAGCTTGTAGTCTAAGTAGGAGACAAAAGAAACACTTTGAATGTTCTATATACCTAGTAACAGATTTTCATAATGAGTGACTTTGGCAAAGGGGAGGAGGAGGTGGGGGTACTCCATTTACACAAGTGTTTATTCTGGTTACTTTGGGCTTTGAGTTTGATTTTATATACATTTTTGAGACTGTCTAACATGAACCTTCTCAAGTGCTACAATGTGCATAACTTAATAAACCTGTTACTTTATTTTAAAAATTAGAGTCCTCTTGGTGCTGATCACACACAGCATTTGATTCATGTAAGACTTGTGAAGAGGCATCATGGCATACTGACTTCTTCTGGGTTTTAGAGCATAACCTCTGTAACTAATTCTCTGCCGGTCAGTCACAGGCAAATTGTCTAACTTCTTGGCTCATCCTTGCTTCCTATTTGTAAAGTAGGGGTGATAACAGTACCTACTTCATAGTGTGATTTTATGGATGACATCGAGTTAGTATACATCAAGTGCTTGGTTCCACGTATGGCACATCATAAGAAATTAATAAGCATTAACTTTTATTATTTGAGTGATAGATTACTCTGGATCTAGCCTAGTTAATCTTGATGCTCTAATTTATCCTCATTGAGGGATGATATATATTTTGAAATTAAGTATTGTATAGCTCTGATGGTGAAAATAAATGTATTTTATAATTGACAGCGAGCAGTGCTAATGAATAGGACTTATTCTTCTCTAGTAAAAAAAAATAACCGCAGCTTGTGTAAACATCATTTTGGTAATTGGAATTGAAATCCATCATAATGTAAAATACATGATTCAATAAATGAAACATTATACCTAAATATATATCAATTTATTTACGGTTGAGAATTACTGCCTTGTGACGCAGAAACAGTGGCTTAATGCTCTTAATGCTAATGCGTTCTTATCTTAAGTAGCATGCTCAGTTATTTTTGGTGTGTGTTGTAAGACCGGGCACTATTTAATAAAACCTTGGCTTGCATTCTTGTGAGGAGGAAGGTAGCTCTGGTACAGGCATTTGCATGCTAAACACTCCTTTGGTGGCAATTCCTCAGGTGGTAAAGTGGCTAATAACATTTATTATTATATCTGTGTGGAGAAAATGAATGTTTCATCCCCATTTGTTGAGAGAAAGTGAGATGAGAACTCAAATCAGTTCACCCAGGGACTGTAATATCCCTCTCCAGTAATATTTTTATGTTGATTTTAGCAAAGTTAACAAACAGAAATAAATGGAAATAAATCACTTAAGTGTTATTAAGACTGAAAAGGGGGAGGGGATACCCATCATTTCTTCACTAGAAAAAAGCAACGGTTAATGAAGTAACAGGAATCATCATGGCAGATTTGATGATGCTGTGTAAAATCTAATATTAGCCGTGAAAAAAGGCGTCTCATCACTGTTTACAAATAAGGCAGCTTTGGGCTGCGGCTGCTGGGGAAATGGTCTGGAGATGAGGCTGGGGGTCACAAATCCTTCTGTCCTTAATAAAGAACAGGGCTCAGGGCTCTGGGATCGTCAAGGAAATGTTGTTAAGAAGTATTTTTCTCTTAAGTTAAAAAAATCAAAACCAAATCCAAATCCCGGGACACTGAAAGTAATGCTAAAACAATCTGAGGCTCACAAATGTGTTCTTCGAGGCTGTTTATAATGTTTGCAACACCAGAACGATGTTTTTCAGGGCCAAGCACATAATGGGGGCCTGTGGTCCAGTTGTCCATAGGTGTCTCATTAGCGAATGTATAGCAAATATACTGTGTACTCTTCTGTTTTCTAGAATAATGACTTGTGAATTTCAATTTAGTGGTTCTGCTTTTACAAAAGTTATTAACCATCATTTATAAACAGTAACACATTTTAATTGGACTAGGGCTTCTGTTTCATTCCAGGACCGTGTACAGCCAGTGCCTATTAGTTAAATAACATTGCTAATTAATTCATAAGATCTTACTTCAGTAATGAGTGATCACCCATCATGGTAGACTGAAAACAGATTTGTGACACTTGAATTTACCAGTGGTTTTAAGCTAGCAAAGAAATTGGCTTGCGCTATGTCTGTAAACTATAGTATTGAGATATTCATTGAGCCTACACTCGATCTCTATACTGTAATTTAAGAAAACCAACTTAACTGTGTACAACCGAATTGTACATTTCAGTAAAATTTGAAAATCATGGTAACAGGACAGGGATTTCTGAGTTATAATCAATAAGGCTAATTTAATTTAGGGGTAGCTGAGGAGAAAGACAAAAAGCAAGTACTGTAGTTTGAATTATGGAAAGTGTCACATTTAATTTCACAATTGGTTCTGGTGTGTTTGGGGATTTAGAATAATTTTATACCTTAACATTCAATCTTTATTGTACAGTGAATAAGCTAATTTTAGATGACTGCTCAACCTGGGCCTGCTTGCTATTATGGAATATTAGCTTTGGAATAATCTGGTAATTCTTACTTAACACCAATTAATAATGAATTAGAATTATAGTTTTGGATGTGAACACAGTACTTCACATTATCACATGTTATGTAGTTTATATAAATTGGCATTAGTGACAGGAAAAGGCTCAATGTGGTCTGATGATAATTTTTCACTAGTGTTGGTTCTGCTTCCTACCTGTTTGTTGTAAGACTTTGGCTAATTGTGAATTTAATAATCGTGCTGACTTATTGGTGGTTGCTAAATGCAGAAATGTACACGAGTGAGTTTCAAAACACTTCAGCTGTCAAATTAGAACATATGCCATCCAAGCCACCTAAAGTCAAAAGAGCCAACTGAATTCACTAGATTGAGTCAAACAATTGATTATTCAAGGGCGAGGGGAGGGAGACCGTCCTGGCTTGTTTATTAGCTCTGAGTAGAATCTTAAAAATTAATTGTTGCAGCCTAAGTTTAGAAGTTTTGGTAGAGTTTTTCTTCTCTCAATTGATAAATCTCTCAGCCATATTTAGAGGTTTGCATTTGGGTCAATCCTGTGCATTTAGATAGACGCAAAGGAAGTTTATGGAACCATTAAAATTAATCTGATAAAAATCAATGAAATTACTTCTGAGCTGTTTGGACTGTATTAAGTAGTTAGCAAATGAATGTTTATGTTAAAGTATAATCTCCATGAAAGCTGTATTTTTTTTCCCCCTAAAATAATGTTGCCCCTGAGAGGAAGTTTTAAAGGTAGGCAGAAAATCCCTCACTGATTTTGCTGAGACTATCATACACGTTGTTCTGTATGCATGAGGATAAAGTGAGTTAGCTAAGGTTACCTGTGACTTTGGTGGGTCATTTTCAAAATGACTACTCTTTCGGGGTAAAGTGAATCCCATGACCTTATTTTCATTTGAGAAAACTATTTCTGCTGCAGAAATTCACCACCATCAAGCTGCTAAAGTTTATGGAGAGGGTATTTTCAGTCAACAAAGTTAGCAGAAGTGATATGTGGAATTTGGCAAAGAAATAAAGATACTTGTGCTGGGACTTTGGGACCACAGGTCTAGAAGGAGGAGAAGAAAGCAGTCTTTTAAACTAAACTTAAACTAAATAAGTGACCTACTTTGATGGGTAAAAATTATGCCATCAGCAGAAGTGTTATATTATACCTAATTCGCTGATAGTTAAAGCTTTGGAATTTTATCAGCTCTGCAGTCACAGTACATGGTGAAGGGATGAACACCATGAATGTGTCCTGATGTCTCTGGAAGGGTTGTTTTAAGGAAAATACGTGAAGGGCGTTTCTTATGCAGGTGGGAATGCTAAACTCTGACCATGGCTTTGGTTATAATTTGGTCTGTGGTCACGGTAAAGTTAAAATTCCCTTTTGTGATAGCAATAACTGTTGTCCTGATTTTGCCTATTTAGGACAAAGGCCTTGACAAAATTAGGATAGCTGTTTGTGGTAGTGTAAAATCCAGTTACACAGGATAGAGGCCTGTTTCAGACCCTTTTCCTCGGATATTTCTGGGGCAAAAGAAACACCATTTTAAAGACGTGATTTGGATAAAGTAGAGGCCTCTCTCGCTTGCCTGTTGGGAAAAAAAACTACCTTTTTTATTTTCCTTTTACTGATATTCTTTGGAATTTGGGAAGGAGGTAAGTTGGAAACAATACCACCCTGTTCAAAGAAGTGAATTTTTAATATCCTGAAACTTTACCAAAAACTTCTTCCTTGTCATGTCGGGGTGGCTGGAAAAGGAATTAGCACATCCTTAGGATCATAAAGGAGTTCTCTGCCTTTGAAATTTATGGCATTGGCAAAGCAGTGAAGTCCTTTTTTGTGTAAGTGACTGTCATCCCCTCCCTTTAACAAATATTTTTGCAAGTAATAAGGCAGAATTACAAACGATAAATTACTGTAGAGGTGGGTGTTCACCAGCTCGCCCACCCATTCATGCTGAACAGTCCTTTGTGGAAAGTTATGTTTAATGTCATGTGATGAGTCCTCTGAACTGGTGTGCTCTGAGACACTTTGATGGGCTGTTAAATTTACAAATGTTCTCTGGCTGTAAATTATCATTAAACATTAGGAGAGAAAGGGAAGGGTTTTTCTATGCATTTCACATGATTTATTTAAACTTCTAAACCAAGAAGCTGGGAAGAGGTGAAGATTTGGTGCTTCTGTTTATGTGTTGGGATTTCATCAGAAGTTGGTACATTTCTGGGCCTAGATCAGAGAGAGGTTTAACTGGAAGCAAATGTAAACCTTTGTTGAGTACATCTATGTAGTGGTTAAAGGCAAGTGACTTCCCATTAGGTCCATTGTTGAACACATCATAGGGCTGGAGAAGTTAGGTTAACTCCTGGTTATTCAGAGGCGATAGATCCTGAATATTACCACCGTCCTATTCCTCCTTCCTGGCCACCATTTCAGTGCTCATGAGCACCTTCACTGGCACCCCTAGAAGATGTGGAAGCTAGTAAAACCCATCTTGAGAGAGGCAGTACCTTGTGGTGGTTAGGGGAATGGCCCTGGACTTGGTCAGTTCCGGGCTCATGTACTAACCTATGGGACTCTTACATCAGTTACTCAAACTCCATACGCCTCAGTTTCCAAAAAATAAACATGAAGTGATACTATTAACCTCAGAATGTTGTTGTGGGGATTAAGTTATAAAAGGCATATGAAATGATTTCCAAAGAAACTACATGATGATATAATGGAATACTCAAGAAGTGGTAGGTGTTGTTACTGTTTTATGGTAGTTATGCTATTTAAAAAAATTAGGTAAAGTTGATTTATGATATCAGTTACAGGTGTACAACATAGTGATTTAATATTTTTGTAGCTTATGCTCCATTTAAAGTTATAATAAAATAATGACTGCGTTTCCCTGTGCTGTACAATATATCCTTGTAGCTGAGTTATTTTATACATAGTAGTCTGTATTCTTAATCAACTTATACCATTTTCGCAGAAGTCTTGATGGACTATGATACTGTGTAAGGTAATGAGGCAGTGTGGTTAAATCACTGGTTTTTTAATGCTTGCTTCACATGTTTAATCACCTGGGGAGCTTTTAATACCCCTATCCAAATACCATGTGTTGATCTCAACTCAGTTAATTAAAATCAAGATATTTGAGGGTGAGGCATGGCTATTTGAAAAAAGAAAAAAAAAGAAAGGAAGGAAGAAAAACAAAACAAAACCCACAAAACTACCGAAGGGATTCTGTGCAGCCAAGTTGTTAAGAACCCTGGCCATTGCTTAGGTTGTGGCCTGTGTCCTCATGGTTCACAGTGGTTGCTAAAGCTCCAGCCATCAGATTTACTTCCTAGGTACCAGGCCAAAAAAAGAATGGGGAGGAACATGTTACCCTCTAAGGAGTCCTGTACGTAACTTCTTTGTTGTTGTTGTTGCTAAGTCACTTCAGTCGTGTCCGACTCTGCGTGACCCCATAGACGGCAGCCCACCAGGCTCCTCTGTCCCTGGGATTCTCCAGGCAGGAATACTGGAGTGGGTTGCCATTTCCTTTTCCAATGTACACTTTTGCTGTGTCACAATTGTCATCACTTACTTAGCTGCAAGGGACCTATAAAATGAAGTGTCTTCTTTTTTTCTTCTTTTTCCAGAAAGTCATGCACTCAGTTAAAAATTGAGAGATACAGGGGTTGATGAGAAGTTTTGGAAACTGAGTCTCAAATCAAAGGGTATCAAGTATAGGAGGAGGGTATCATCTCCTATCTAAATGCCTCTTATCTCCAGCACCAAACTCGCTTCAATCTGAAAATAGCTCATCTAAAACCAAATTCACATGAACTTGTTCTTCCTTCTCTATTAATATCAACCCAAGTCTACCAGAATTGCTCCTGTGACCTCCTCTTCTTTCTTCTTCCTCATTTAATAATGATGATGATAATTTTTAACTTAGTCCTCATTTCATTCTCATAACAAACCAGTGAACTAGGTATCACTCCAGTTTGACAGACGAGGAACAGGGAAAAGCGAATCCCTCGCTGCCAGGCAGCTCGGATGTGTGCATCCGGGGGGCGTCTGGTCGTGCCAACCCCAAAACACTTGCCTAGACCTTTGTGCTCCTTGGCTTCACGCGTATGATCCATTTTCCAGTTCTGTTGACTTGTCCTGAACCAGGCCACGTGTAGTTGGATTCTTTTGGTTGAGAAGATTAAAACAGGAAGTCTTGGCACTGATGTTTCTTTTGATCTTGAACATGGCACCCATCCCTCGGGTGATGAGTGGTCTCCTCCTGGTAACGAACGGCCAACCCTGCTTCCTGGGACACGGACCCTGGTCAGCGGCCCAGAGGCTGGAAGCGGAAGCACTGAACCTCGTCTCCCGACCTGGGACCCTCTTGGTAGCTTCTTGATGTCTCTCTGTCCTTACTCTGCCCCCAATCCATTTGCTGCTAGATTTTTCTGCTGAAGGTATCTTCTGCCAAGCCTATCTGGCTAACTTGTCTGGTTACGTTGAAAAACCACAAATGTGATCATATCTTTTTGTTTCTGTTTTGGGTTTCTTTTTTGTAATTGTTTTTCCTGTGGGTTTTATTGAGATATCATTGGCATAAAACATTATATCAGTTTCGGGTGTATAACATAATGATTTGATTTTATATATATTGCAAAGTGATCCCCGAAGTAAGTCTACTTAACATTTGTCACCATACGTAATGACAAATTTTTTTTCTTGTGATAAGAACTTTTAAAATTTACTCTCGTAGCAACTTTCAAATATATAATACGGTACTGTTGACTGCAATCATTGTGCTGTACGTTACATCCCCTGGACTTTCTTATCTTATTACTGGAAGCTTATTCCTTTTGATCACCTTCACCCATTTTGCTTACCACTTACCTTTTGCCTCTGGCAAGCACTAAGTCTCGTGAGCTCATTTTTCTTTTTTTTCCCTTTCTTTTTTTTATCCCACATATAAGTGAGATTGTATGGTCCTTGTCTTCCTCTGTCTGATTTATTTCACTTAGCCTAATGTCCTCAAGGTCCATCCATGTTGTGGCAAATGGCAAGATTTCCTCCTTTTTTAATGACTGAATAATATCCCATTGTAGAGAGAGAGATAGACAAGTAGATACACATATATACATAAACATTTCACGTTTTCCTTTTTCATTCATCCATAGATAGACACACAGTCGGTTTCCTTATCTTGGCTGTTAATACTGCTGCTAGGAGCAAGGAGGGCCACACCTTTCTTTTGCCTAAAGACCTTTGATTGGTCCACATTTCCCAGAGGATGGCTCTTTATCTCCGTCCCCTTTCTCATATTAATCTTTACCACTGCCCGCCCATCATGCACTGTCTTCTATTCGTAGGGAATTGTCTTCCCTTCAAGTTCCATTGTAGCTCAGCGGGTGAAGAATCCGCCTGCAATGAGGTGGATCTGGGTTTGATCCCTGGGTTGGGAAGATCCCCTGGAGAAGGGAAAGTCTCCCCACTCCAGTATTCTGGCCTGGAGAATTCCATGGACAGTCCATGGGGTCGCAAAGAGTTGGACACGCCTGAGCGACTTTCACTTTCACACTCTTAAATTTCCAGTTCCACGCTTTCTTACTCCTTTGCACAGATTTGGTGATCCACATCTGAAACGTTCTTACCTCTCTTTTCTCCCTCACTTGTTCATGTTCACTCCAGTTCTCAGGCCACATTAATTATTCTTGCTTCTATGTACCCAGAGTTTTGCACACAAAACTATTAGTGTACTATTGTAATTATTTGCCTTTCTCTTTCCTTCTTCCCTTTCATTTTTTTTTTGCTTGTATATATTGGGAATTTTCCTCCTGAGCTCTGGTTCCTTCCATTAAGATTAAGTATGGTAGTGGGTACATAGTTCATGCTTCATACATATTTACTGAAGAATACATATCCTAAAATGACTGATTCTTGGAATATGATGAAATAAAAGACTTTTGCAGCAGTATCTTAAAGTACAGTATGTTACATTTGCCCAATATAGTGAAAAAAAATACATTTGACTATGCTCCTTGGAAAAGGAAAAATATGACGAAGCCATGCTGAAAATACAGGACCCATATTAAGTCAGATTATGTATTTTTTAAGTATTTCCTTTAATTGACTAATACATCTAATTTGGGAGACAGTATATATAGATTTAGGCAATAGAGCAATGATTTTTAACTTTTAATATTCATGCATTTCACATATAAATCAGTTTAAAATAAGTAACTCAGAGTGTTTGGTAATTTAGGTACAAATATTGACAGATTGTTGCTGAATTGGTGGTGAGGGTAAATGAAATGTGGCCAGCACATTTAGAAGTTGCCCGAATATAGGGATCTTGTTTTTGTTTTTTAGAAAATGAGAGATGCCAAGTGTTAACAACGATTGTGTCAGTATTCTTTATTGTTGCAGATTTGTGCAACTTCATTTATAAATGAAAATCAGATGAAGGTTGACAGTGCTGGAGTCGTTAGATTACATGGAGGGAATGTGTCTAAATGAGGCAGCCTGTACCTCCTCCCCGAGGTGCTCACCGGGGTTTGCGATTGTCAGAGCGCGGTGCTCCTGCAGACGTCTACACCGTTTACTGCCCTCGGGCTGATTTCTTTTGGAGATCTATTTACAAATGGGAAATTGGAGAAGTCAGAATTCTGTAGCCAGAGGTCAAAAAATGGGTCTTGGCTCTGGGTAGTGCCTTTTGGAGAACTGATTAAGCTGTTCCTTCTTTTTGTAGAATATGATTGCGTGTGTGCATCTGGAGCATAGATGGTGGGTGATGAAAAATAGAGGAAATTCCAGCTCACGGAGAAATCAGAAAGGAGCCTGATGTAGATTAGAATTTGCCAATGTGCCTGTTAAATTTTTTTTTTTTTTTAATTTGTCAAGGCAAAGGCTTAGCAAGGTAAGATGATACGCAAGTTCCAGTAGAGGCACGCCGTGTAATATATTCAGCTAAGTCTTGGTTTGGCAACATTTTTGGTTGGTGCCATTGACTCATTAAACATTTGACACACACTCATACATGCACCCAGTTGGTGTGAGACTTGGTGGGACAATGAAGAGAAATGAGGTTGGGCATTTCCCTTGAGGACCGGCTAGGATGGTTCTCATAAACAGAAATGCTGAAAGATACCTTAATCACTCTCATCTTAGTGGCCATGAGTTGTATGTTTCGTTAATTAGGCAGTCGGGCATTTTAGAACATCTTTGTCAGAGACTGAAGTGGCCTGTCAGGCATTTCCTCTTGCTGTCTGTGGTCGTTTTCCCCGAAATAGCAGACCAAAGTGTTTTTTTTCCTTCCTCCTCCTAACGTACACTCTGAAACTTTGGTGTGCTGAAACTGTCAGGAAAACTCTGACTATCCTGTCATCGCCAAACCTGACATTTCTGAAGATCATGCCAAATGTATTTTCTGACACATTTCAGTTGATTCAAGCTGAGAGGTACTTCTTGTCTTTTGATTTGTCAGCCGGCTGGCCTGAGGAATATGGCTACAGTGCCTGGGAATCACGTGGCACGCGGGAGCTGAATCACTGTTCTCAAGGGCTGTCAATTAATGTTTGGAAATGGAGGGGGGAAAAAAATGTCACAAGTTCATATAATGAATTTTGTTGAAAATGAATTTCACGCTCACACACTTCTGTACCGACGGAGAGTAACTGAAATGCATCAAGATTTTATCAACGAATTAGCACCGAAAGCTTCACATTTTTTGTCTGTGGCCTTGCCTGTTCAAAAGAGGCAGAGGAGCATTGCTGGAAGGACTAATTTAGGAAATCTTTGAATTGTGTCTATATTATTCCCATAAGAACACTGTGCCCAGAATGGTCTTGGCAATGACCAGAGCTTAGTAAATCTGTGTGGTGAGTGAATGGAGGATTGTAGATGGTGTGCTAGGGATACACTTTTTTCGTCCTGAAATGCATGCATCTTAATCTAAATATTTAACATATTCTCTTATTTTAAGTGGTTATCTTTCTTTTTGGAAAAAGAAAAATTAAGCTGTGGCTTGTTTCACTTCTATTTGAATTTCTCCTCATTCCTGTCTTAAAAATCTCGCTGTTCTACTGTAGAAGGTAGGAAAGAAGAATGGTCCTTATCTTAATGGGGGCGCTGGTGGTTTAGTTGCTCCGTCGTGTCCAACTCTCTGTGACCCCATGGACTGTAGCCCGCCAGGCTCCTCTGTCCATGGGGTTTCCCAGGCAAGAGTACTGGAGTGGGGTGCGGTTTCCTCTCCAGGGGCTCTTCCTGAATCAGGGAACGCGGCTCCTGCATCGCAGGCGGATTCTTTACCACTGAGCCACCAGGGAAGCCCAAGAATACTGGAGTGGGGAGCCTCTCCCTTCTCCTGGGGATCTTCCCGACCCAGGAATTGAACCGGGGTCTCCTGCATCGCAGGCGGATTCTTTACCAGCTGAGCTACCAGGGCAGCCGTGTAAGATCTAAAGTGGCAGACAGTAGCTGCGGAGGTTGTGAGTATAGTGTGGTGGTGATGTTGCTGGAGGTGACTCTTGGCCTGCTTCTCACATTAGGAGGTAAACTTCCTAGAGCAAAAACCTATGTTAGTGATTTTAACCTCTGTCCCAGTTTCTGGCACACTATCAGCATCTGGTTCGTAGTAGGTGAATGTGTCTTGAATGGAACCTTGAGCTGCTCCGGCTCCATTTTCTCATATCTTTGGAGATTGTGTGTAGGTATGTGAATGTGAGAGAGATGGTCACTTTCTTGTGGCCTGAGATATAATGGTAAGGTAGGGTAGGGAGCGGCCACATCAGCTGAGTCAGGGTTAGTTTTCCGTGGGTTAAAGCTGGAGAGATGCAAAAGCCTTTTGATTTGGCTCCTGAAAATGCAGTAATGGTAGGTCAGAGTTTCACACACAAGACCACTTGGACGTGAAGACAGGCAGAGGGGTAGGAACTGATCCCCTAATGGTCTCCTGAAAGAGAATGAAAGTGTTACATCTGGCTATTCTCAAATGTAATCAAAAGTATCCAAAGTCATCCATATGAATAATTGGGTTAAAAAAAATATCTAAAGTGTGCTTGTTGAATAAAAAGCATTGGCTCCTATAAGTTTCTTAGTGGCACTTTCTAAAGACCATGACTTGAGATGAATATAGTGAATCTTGATGGCAAGGAGCTTGCATTGGTGCAAATAACTGCTCAACATGTTAAGGTATTTCTTCACTGGTGCAATACTTTCTATTAGCAACTGAAACAAGGCTTCTTGTTCTTTTTTTTTTTTTTTAACATACAGAAACAGAGGAACTTTTTGACTTTTTTATTTTTTTAAGAGTGTGCTTGTGGACATATATATCCCCCACACTGCATTAGCTCTCAGTTACCCACATGTGGTTTATTCAGCCTTGGGAATTATCTGCCGAAATTTGTCAAATCCCAGGCTGTTCTCTGCTCTCCTCATTTGTATGAATTATGTTAGTGTCATGAGTGTGTGCTGTGGTGGAACAGCCTACTCCAAGCGTAGCTGGGGAGGCACATCAACCCATCCACTTTATATTATATTCTAAGCAAAATATTCATCATTTTTGTCAATCTCTGGCCGTTTGAAATCATTATCCCCACTATTAAGGTTGTTGATCATGAGTTATATGTGCTCTGATTAAAGACAAAGCACCACATAATATAAAATCTTATAATTCACTTTAATTCTCCAAACTTTCTCAGTGAAATGAAATCCTTTTGACTTGATCAAAGGTTTGACATGGGAAGACTTGATTGAACTTGGGTTGTTGGTTTCAATATCATGCTTATTAAATCTAAACACAGTTTCTCTGATTACCTCTTTAACCCCTTACTTAAATAAAATATTAGAATCGGAAGTGATATGTAATTTGAAGACTAGTTTTAAAAGTGATTTTCTTTTGTTTTGGAATTTAACCATCCGCTCTCTCTCTTATTCTCCATAAATAAGACACAAGTGTGTCTAGTTTCTGACCCATTCAGTGTATGACTCTTGGCATAACTGGGGAAAAGAAAAGATGGAAGAGACACCCTGACCTGTGCTGGTTATAAATCCAAGTGATTGAGGTTTCTGATCATGGGATAGAAAAGTTATTAGTCAGATTCTAAGAGAAGCCAACTTTTAGAGTGCTAAAAAAAATTTTTTTTTTTGGTCTGCTCTCTAGAAACCAGAGTGGGAAGGATGCATAATGGGATGCGTACTTGTGCATTTCGGCAAAGATCTAATCTTTTTGAATTCATTGCTTGTGAGTTATTATTTCTAATCACACGCTTGATTGACTCCAGCTAAATGACTGTCTGACTGCAAAGGCAGGGGTGTTAAATCCAAAACCATAAGTGCGCATTTTAACTGAAAATAGGGATCATCACAGAATGCCTTCTCAATCAGTAGTGCCTGACACCTCCCCCACCCCCCCCCACCCACCCCCCCACCCCCCCCCACCCACCCCCCCACCCCCCCCCGCCAAAGTATTTTTAAATAGAAATCCTCTTGCGTCCTCATGTACGAACGGAGCATGATTGAGCTCCAAGAGAGAAGATTGAAACCCCGGAGGGGATATCAAAATGATAAAAACTGAGGCTCCAATGGTACCTCAATGAGTGTAGTTAATATGCCACTTTAGCCTGACACGTCAGTCAGGTGCCCCTTAAAATTTGAGATTACCTTGTCATTTTAAAGATTTTATTTTATTTTTTTATGTGGAAGAAAGA
This sequence comes from Cervus elaphus, assembly GCF_910594005.1. Taxonomy (NCBI): domain Eukaryota; kingdom Metazoa; phylum Chordata; class Mammalia; order Artiodactyla; family Cervidae; genus Cervus; species Cervus elaphus. The sequence goes on along the minus strand of NC_057823.1, from coordinate 105,540,685 downwards.
GAGGTTGGTGGCAATATTTTTTAGAAAGCAGGACTTGGCCATTTTTCTCTATGCATTTTGCATGAAAATCTAGTAGATTCCTTTTTTTTTTTTGAACGGTGGACATAGGTATTTTCTAACATCAAAACACTGTGGCTCCTGAATAATTTGTTTTCATTCAAAGTAGAACAAGATGAAGTGAAATCCTGTGTAGAAAAAGAAAACAGCAATAAAATCTGAGCTGTCTCTCCACATAGAGCTTTTGTTTTTATCACTCATTTTAAAAAGTTAAAGAGTTGTTTAAACATTTAAATATACTGTTCATAATGTTATAACTTCCGGATAAGGCTTGTTGATCATACCCCTGGGATTTTTGCCTTTCCTGATTTAATGGCATACAAATATTCAACAGGTTTTTTGCTATTGGATTTTTGAGAGAGTATAGTTGTCCAATTGGAACCTCACAGGAAATTCATGTGAGTGTATCTGGTCTTTACTGGAGAAAAGAGCCTTATCTAGAATCAAGTGCAGGTGCTTGAAGATTGTATGTGTGTTGCCTTCAAAATAAGGCAGAATTATAAATGGTCACATGATAAATGGTCTGTGCACCTTTTGGCCTGGGAGGAAGCCAGGGGAAGCGAAGTGTTTTCGTGTATGACTAGCTTATTTATTTTCACAAGTACCTTTCAGTGGCAATTTAAAAATAATTACAGATTTTACATTAGATAATAATTTGTATATGATTTAAGAGTCTTTAAAACACTGCCTGATTTTATGAAACCACTTGAAATTTGAATACTGTCAACACCAAGTAATATGCTAACTATTCAGTGTTTCATAGCTTAAAAATACAGTTCTATTTCATTTCACCATAGCAAAGCTTCCTTCTGGAAGTCCCACCCGTTCTACATCATGCCTAGGGAGGAGACTGACGTTGCCGTGACCAGCTCCAGCGGGAAGCATTATCTGTGTAATTAGTGCAGCCGCGATACTGCGGGGTCGTGGATTATGTGTGCAAACTATTCAGGGTGTGAGAGTTGGGTGTTAATCTTTTTATGAAGGTCATAGGATGGTGTCTAGGAACAGGTGCTGGGACAACTATGCGTTCTCTGAGGATCAAAAGGTTAGATAAACTGCTCTTAGGATTTATACAGGGTAATGATTTTCATGTCAGTTTAATTACCCTTATGTTTTACAAGACTGTCAGTCAGGATGCCTAGCAATCTTAAGGAATTGGAGGCCCTGAAAGTTTCTGAGGTCTTTTCTGATTGGGTTTATTTGATAATCATTCTTTTCATGATGACCTTAGCTGAAGTGAAGAGTTGTTAGAATGACAAGGCCTACTTTAGTGTCAGAAGAAGATTTAATCAGGAGTCTATCATCCAGTGAGAAAAATGCCTTTCATTCTCTTTTCATTTATTTGAAATTACTTAGTGATTCAGGAATCTCTTCTTGGGGTCATTACTTTGATTTTTAACTTAGCAATGTAACTCTTGAAATACTTTATGTAAATGATTTCCTTCAAGGTACACTGTGTTTAAAAAGCTATCAATCAGTTGAAAATTGTTTTTAATTTATTTCACTGTAGAAGTGCGATCTGTCAGGAAGAAATAGAGAACAAGAGTTCATACAGCAAGGGTCATACTATGCCATCCAATCACCAATTTATAGCGAATTTTCAGTGCTTTCTTCCTTTTTAGGAAACTTGAACCATCTTGAAGATTATGTTTATTTTAATTTTGTGGTAGTAATTACACTGGTCACATTATAGTTAATAACTTGAATGTCATTTCTTCATCCCCAAAGGCATGAAAATAAAAAGAAACTTACATGATATTAAAGAAGATACCCTCAGCAATTTTTCCAGGCCCGTTACTTTTATAAAACACTTGAGATTTTATTTTTATTAGTATAAGACACTTAGAAATGAGTAACTAGCAAATAAACTTAGTGATATAATTCAAGTTTATATTGCTGAGTTAATGAAAGAAACAAAATCACAGCCTTTCCCAAGGTTTACCTTCATCTTTCTTATTTTTTTTTATTGCAAAAGAAAATGGTTAAAGTTATAGGGTTTCAAGTCTTTTAGGAAATTATCTTTAGTTGTTTGCGTTACTTTATAACTGTTTCTAGATGAGGAAGCAAATTCTGTGGCTTTTGCCAAAGCAATGAGTCTTTCAGAAATTTTATTTGGAAACAATTTGTTTTATTCCCCGTTTTGCTACTGGGTTTGTATATCTAGAAGGTTATTTCCTTTAACTTTTATTCATCTAAGAGGATTCTGGGATCTTCCTGCAGATTTTACAGTCTGGTAAACACAAAATGTATTCTCAGAGTGGCTCTCTCCCGTCCTCAGCAGTTCATTAAGGAGGCTTCCCCTGTATTAATAAAGTGGCTGACGGGAATATCACAACTGAGGCCTTTATGTTGGAGAGCTGCTCACAGCTTTGCTCCAGATCTTCGCTGGCGTTGCAGTGAGCCCTCTTGCATCTGTATCCTGATTAAACACAGAGCACGCTTTCCTTGCTGACCTCTTAGTACTCATTCCATGTGGACCTCGACGGTTACCGGTTAGGTTGAGGGGCCAATCAAGGTAAAGATTTTGAATGAGCTTTCATTTTTTAAAACAGTTATTTCAAATTCTATTTTGAAGGGACAGTTTTCACTTTCTGGGCCGATTTTTTGCTTGCTTGGGCTGTTGATGAGTCCGTGTTCTAAAACACAGGGGCTTTCCTGGTTGTAAGAGCCCAGAGTGTCATAGTGAAGATGGCCTTGTTAGGCCTTCCTCAGTGATTCCTGCATTTTCCTGATTCTGTGCAATTTCATTACGTTGCTATAACTCATTATACATATCATGGAAGTTATGATTAGTCAGGTTTCATGTTTATTAGTGCAATTTACTTACTCAGAAATACGGAAATGAATAAGTGAAACATAGTTCTAGTCTAGGAACCTGAAATAATTTTCATGTAGGTGTTTATATAGAACATATGCCATAGCAAAAAATAGCTTGAGGTTCTCTACTGGATGATGATATTTGATATGTGTAAATTTTATGTTAAAATTCTTTGTTAATTTCTGAGAAGAAAAACATCTGAAGGATGTCTATCTATCTGTTAATCATCCCTAACTCCTCACTTCCTGTCCTATGCTAATAATGTCAGGTTGAAATGTTGTCAGAATTGTTGCATCACTGGGTTCCGAAGCAGTTACCCATTCAGTTTCTTTAAATGAATTCTGGCAGAGAAAATGATTTGAAATAACTGCTCTTTGCACATTTATTCACTCCTTGGCTGCTACCACAGTGCTTTTTGTTACTAATTTAGGTCAAGGATGTGGGTTTAGGCTGCATTAAACTAACTAGTTTAATTCCTCTCCAAGGCTAAGAAATGCCCATCCTGCTCACTCACTAATGCAAACTCAGTGTGACTACGGCAGCACAAACCCATATTCTCTCTGAAAAGAAAAAGTAAGCTCACGCTCTGTGTCTTTCCTATTCATATATCTGCAATTAGAGCCTAGAATTCTTAAAAGAAAAAAAACTAAGAGAAAAATTAAATCTTCTGAACACACATGCCTATTAAGGAAACAGAATAAAGGAAATATAGTGTACTTGTTTACAAAATTTGAACGCTCAGCCCCCTTTTTCTGCACTCAGGGCCAAGCTTAAGTCAAGACGTGAGCAAATCATTTTATGTTGTCTTCTGTGAAATGATTACAACCTTAGATTTTTGCAGGTAGCGTGTGATTTTGCATAGCAACAAAGGCATCCACTGACTCAGTACTTGGTTCATTGTGGGTTAAGATGTCTACTAACGTTTCATTTGTACTTCAGATTGAGGATAAGACTGCTTCAAACATTGTCTTCCACGATGTGATTTTTGCAGCCTTCTCCTAACCATGGCGTCTCCGGCTCGGTTTCCATGTATTATTCTTGCCGTGGACTCTGGCCTCACATGCGTGGTGGAGTGATGAAGCTGTGTTGCTAGGCAGAGTTCTGCCAGGCAGCTCATGCTGGGCTTCATATCTGTCATTGCCCCACTTTCATGTTTCTATGAGGGTGGAGATGAGTTGAGACAGAATATCATTGGGAATAGGCGCATAGCTAAGTGCCCAGGTCTCCTGATTCTCCATTGAGTCATCACGAGTGTCTCTGAACAGCACCAGCGGTATTCTTGGCACGCGAGGCTCAGCGGGAATAACACTGAAATAGCAAAGATCGAAACCTGCGTTGCTGGAATATTCTCGGCTTGCTCTATGACCTTTTTTGGTCGCCCGCCTTTGAATCTGCGCCTAAAGCCTCAGTGCCTCTACGGGAAGATCAGGGCGGTCCCAAAGAGTGCCAGGCGGAGGGCAGGAGACATGTGAATAAAAAGTGCAGTTGGTGACACGATCCTATTCATTTTTCCCCAGCATTCATGGAATTTATATCGGAAACATGGGACTTTGACATCACATGCATTAAAAAAAAAAATCAAAAGAAATTCTCGTTTTTCAAGAGCAAAATTTAAGAAGGGATTAAAAAAAAAAGAGGCTTTTGTGACAATTCCGTGATAATATGACAGTTCTATAAATGCAGGGTTGGCACTAAAGAATTTTGCCTTCATAAAGACAAAGTATCAGTGTTGGGTCTTAGTAGGTAGCAAAAATAACTGGTCATTTGCTTCTTCCCAGGAAGTGTTGGGCTGTGTGTATCTGTAAATGAACGTGTTTATTAGGCTTTTCAAAATGTCTGCCGGGCTTTGGAAGCTCAGAATGGGAGGCGGTGGGTCTCTGCAGCATTGCTCTGTGAATGCTCCTCTCATGATATGCCTGAAAACCTTCAATATTATAATAATGCTAATAAGAATGGAGACTCTGCGTTCTTTGGAGATGCATAGCGAAGTGTGATTTCCCTGTGACCTGAATACCTCTTGGAATCGCTGCTCCGGCCCTTTGAAAGAGGGCGGCTCTATTCCGCTGCTTTGTGTTGCTTTGACCGTCTTGCTATCTGACTATTTTAAGGATGCAAATAATAGAAGAGAATCAAACTCGGGGTTCGACTCTGAAGGGCCGGTGGCATCCCCTCCCCCCGGGCCCCCCATCCCCTTGCAATTCCACCCCCTAGTCTGTTGAACTCTGCTATCTAGGCTGGCTTCTTAAATGAGAGGTGATCTTGTTGATGGCTAAAATTAAAACGATAATACATTTCCCCCCCCCCCCCCCCCTTATGCAGACTCTCCCACCTTTTGGGTCTCGTCCCTTTGAGAATCGTAAATTGGATTTGTTATCGCGACCTTTCAAGAGGCACGGCTCCGGCGTCCGGTGTTAATCGCCGGCTGGCAGGGACCCGGGTGGCTGGAGGGATGCTGGGGTGGAAGGCGGACGGCCGTCTCTTTGGAGGCGCGTGGCTCTGGGAAGCAGGGCGATTCAGGGGGAGCTGCTTCCCGCAGGGACCCCTTCTCTCTGCTGAGCACTCTTGGTGGCGCCGTGGACAGGAGGTGAGGCGTCTGCAGCCACGCAGCCTGGGGGGCCCGGCGGGCTGGGGTGATGGGGCTTCCCCCGCATGGCGTGGCTCAGCGTCTCGGCGCTTGCCGGGTTTCAAGCCCTCTGTCGGCTTAGGAATTATTTTCTCTCATTTGGACGTGGATGCACTCCTCCTGCCACTCATGTTAATAACCGGGGCAGAGAGAGGAAAGGAGGCCAGGGAAGCCGGGAGAGGGGCAGGCTGGCTGGCATGGCAGACACTTTTAATGACCACTTTTATGGGTAATTTTCCTGATGACGGATTTCGCCTGTTGATCACAGGAATACAAATTATCGATAGTAAATGTACATTGTTTTCCCTTCCTTGCGGGATACCAAAAGCTGGCATTAAAAAAGGACACTGTCGTCCAAATGGTAACATCCAAGCACCTTTTGGTAGACATTTAGAGAGGACCCCCTTTTAATTAGACTGCGTATTTTTAGTTGGTCCTCCTAGTTTCCTGCTTACTTAAAACAGCCCCTGGATTATTTGACTTTCTTGTGTGAGTTATCGTAGCTGCATAGAGGTGGGCACTGAACGCGTGCCCAGAGGAGGCCTGGCACACCCAGGGCTCCCGGTGTGAGGAAGCCGGGAGGCTTTGGGTGCCCAGTTAGCCAGCCTCGGCCCGGATAGAAGGTTCCGTGCGGGGTTAACTTAAGAAGCCTGGAGCTTTCCAGACTCCAGAGAAGTTAGCTGTTGGCTGGATGCGTGGACACTGGCAGGCTGAAGTCTCGGCCGAGCCTCTGGAATCAGCCGAGCCCGGCGCGGGGGGCCCGCGGCCGTGCAGACAGGGGCCTGCTGTGCCACGGCAGGCCCCGCTGCCCTCCGAGGGTGGGGTGCCCCATGGGAGCCTGGCCGGGGCCCCCCGAGGCGGGGCCGCCTTTCCCGCTCCTCCGGCCAGGCTGGGCCCGGAGCCCCCGCTCGGGACCCCTGCTCACGGCCGCTGGGCAGAGGGCAGGCGGGGGACAAGGAGGCGGCTTTGCGGAGGGCACGGCCGGTGGGCACAGCCAGGCCAGAAGAGCGCCTGGACGCAGGTCTGCGGGAGGCGAGGGCAGCCTGCGGTCCGAGGGGCCTTCCTGCCGTGCACGCGGCCTGACGCTGACATCGCCGAGGAGGCCGCGGGCTGGGGGTCCGCCCTGGTTGTGTGGCATCGTGGACTCGATGGAGTCTCCTCATCGCAGCTGCTCAAGAGGGGCGCAGGGGGAGTCACAGGCCCGGGGGCGGGGTGCCCAGCCGTCTGAGGACTGGGCCGCAGAGAAGGCACCTGGAAGCCAGCATGAGATGCTTCGCTTCTGAAGCCTTTGCTTCGGTGCAAGTGAAGTCCTCTGTTACAACTGCAAGCCTTGCCCCAGAATGAATCTCTGCGGCAGGTGCACGCTGCCAGCCCTCTTCAGGCAAGAGCTGGGTCTGTGTTCCCCTTGGCTTTGCTGAACGCCATTTTCCTCTTACGGTGCTGAATTAAAAAAAAACCAAAAACAAAAACTCAGGGACATTTGTGAGCGGGTGGATCGTAGATGGCGTGGACTTGCAGGCTCTGACAGCTTATCTTCATCTGAGTGTGAAGGTGGCGGCTTTGGGAGACCCTGATGGAGGAGTTGTTAGGGAGCCGGGGCTTCCAGGGATGAATGGGCTTGTCAGCTCTAGGTCTGTTCTTAGATAAGGGCCATTCCTGCTAGGCCTGGCAGGCCCCTCTTTGACACCGGAGGTTCATTTATATTTACTTTCTGCCCTCCCGTGTTCCCACCCCAACTCTCCTTCTCCGCACAAACTTTGTTGAGATGTGAAGAAGAAAAAGAAGGCAAAGTTTTGAATTTTCAGCTGAAAAGATGCAAGTTCAGCTTCCAGGTATCACAGTCTCTGTCATGATGAGTATTGATTTTAAATGTCACAACAGATTATTTTTTATTATTTTTTAATATAGGTTAGTAAAACCTGAAATCCCTCCCCGGGGGGGGGGCGGGGATCATTAGTTTTAAAAGTTTGTACATTAAATGACCAGAAAGTAAAATAGACAGTTTTGTCTTAAAACAGTTTTTTTAAGATATCGATTAGCTGGGCTCCAACTCGACTGCAAATGTTTGGAGACGGAGAAGAAATGAGTGCAGTGGCATCCCCAGAAGAGAGCCGGTTAGCCTGCTCACTGTTTTATTTAAGTGTGTGCGAGTATACGTCCCTCCTGGGGGTCAGGGAAGATCACAAGCCTCCTCCATTTCTCCTCCTAATGTGTTGAAATATGTTATCAGTCCTGGCAGTCTAGTTCAGAGATGTTTTTATTCGAACTTGTGGACAATCTCTTTTAGGACATAAACTTTTGTGTCGGCTTTTCACTGCTGTAGGAAGTTTTTTTTTAACATTTCAGACATAGCTTTAAAAGTCAAGGCTAATGACAGGATAACTGTATTTATAGTTTTGTTTAAAATTGGCATCTATTTTTAATGTGGTTACAGTATATTGGCTCTTGTAACCTTTATGCAAGATTAGAAAAGCAAAGCAAATATCAGTCTACTAAAGATATGAGAATATATCTATGAAAGAAAAGGTAAAAAGTGCTTAAATAAGGAAAACTGGCACTTGAGAAAAAGTTGGAGACTTTCCCCCAGTGTCAGCAACCCCCAGAAGATACCTTTTCCTATTCATTGATCTGTAAAGTTGATATTTAAAGAATATTAGTGCACTGTGCTTGGGGAGAGGGGAAGAGGTGGAGACTAATATTTATAAAGTACCTACTCTTGCTGTGCCAGGCGGTGACTTGCTAGCCCTCTGAGCAAGGAATTATCAGCTTGCTTTTATAGAAGGGGAAGACTGAAGTCTTGAAGATATTATGTAACTGGCCAGACTCATATAGCCAGTCCGTGGTTCAGGTAAAACTTGTGCCACATCACGTTGCTGGCCACGTGTGAACATGCTGTCCATGCACGGGGGTGTGTCTCTGACCGGGCCAGTGTAGCAGGGGCTGAAGTATCCAGAGCAATTAAAAAGAAAACTGGAAGATGGATAGATGGATGGCTGGCTGGGAGGGAGGGAGGAATAAAAGTTTACCTTTGTGAATCAAAGGGATTCATTTGCTCATTCACCCCCCCAGTGGGACGATCAAAGCTATTTTAAGCATTAAGACCAACACTGTTCTAGTCTGGTCTTTTGGCTGCAGTAAAGCTCAGGTGTAAACCAGTCCTGGGAGCCAGGAAAAGTCCGCTCCGATGGATGTTCGTTACGACACAGGTGATGATACTAGAGCTTGGAACAGTAAAAGGATTTTTTTTTAAGTAAAATGTGACTTCATTGCCTTAAGTTGTTGCAACAGCTGTTTTTGGACACACAGCTGCGCTAGGTTTGCCGTAGTTGAGTGGCTGGAGCGTTGGATAGAGGGCTGGCTTGCTCTGTGTGGACCTGAAGCGTGTGGGCTGTGTTGTTTACTGTTCACAAGTGTAGCCTCCTGCTCGTGTCTCTGTGTTTGATCGCCTTCCCACCTTGAAGTGACCTGAGTGATATTATATAGGAAGCAGGAGTTTTATTAAACTAGGAGCGATACGCTTTCCCCTGGAAAACCATTTCATTCAGTGCCAAGAGAAACAGAAATCCTTCCCTTCCCCCCCGCTTCCTCTGGGTTCCCCATATTGGCCATACACGGAGGAAAGAAAGCCCCTTATTGAGGACAATATTGAAGGGAAGGGAGGTCAGGGCAGGCAGGCGAAAGGGAGGTGCTTGGAGGAACAATACATTCTCTGTGTTATTTTAAATAGTATGTGACATTACTTCTCGGTTGAAGCTGAAAGTCAAAGCCTCTTGAAATATGTATGGATCAACAGAACCACTTTAGCACCCAAGAAAGGAGGAAGGTGCTGGCAGCGAGCCATGCTGAAATCCTGGGTTGAGAGTTTGAAGGTGGAATTCGGGGAGAGGAGGGCAGAGGTCACAGCGGCAACAGGAAGTGCCGTTTGCAGACTGGTAGGTCAGTCTTAAATCTCCAGTTAGCTCCGATTTATTGTTCCTGCAGAATGTCTCTTCCTTATCATGACTGCTATCTTCCAGCAGTGCAATTTTCTACTATTTGGCTGTATTTAGTTAGGAAAAGATTTTTTTAAAAAAAAAAATGATCAACTAAAGGTTTCCCAGAGTTTGCCTTCCCCTGGCAGGTAGCTTGGGTCTCAGACATGCTGAGTTATGGTCTCCGGCCCCACATACAGTCAAGAGCGCCTGCTCTCCCCAAAGGGTCATATGCATGCTTTCCTGCCTAATACCCATAAGAGGCTTGAGGGGGGAAGGAGAAGAATATAAACACAGAAACCACATCCTAACAGCTGCCTCCAGTTAGCTCTGTTTCCCCCCCAGCTTTTAAATCTTAGAGCGGCACCTAATTTGTCCCACATGGCTTTCCTCCCATTGGAAACGCTGTCCCTTCGCCCTGTGGCTCTCTGAGCGAAAGCAAGCAGTCATGAAGAATTAACTAGTTCTGCGAGTTTAGATCACTATCATTAGGTCGCTGGTTGGCAGGTGCCTATGAACAAGAAGGAGACACCCATTTGTAGATGGTGAGAGATTTAGAGCAAAGTCTGAACCCATTTCGGGGCCAGTGGGCCTATCGAAATACCTCTCAACGAAGCACTCCGTGAAATTAGTTGACCAAATAAAGGAGCCAGTGAACCAGTGAGTGGACTACTGTGATTTGAATAGATATGTGGCTTTGACCTAGGATGACCAATCGGAATCATCTAAGGTGTTTAAAAAATTCACAGGCATGCCCAACTCCTTCCCCTGATATTCTTCCTGAGTTTTAAGAAGCCCGGGAGTGAGGTGGGTAGACTTAAACAGATTTGTGTTCTGGCGGATTGCAACTTGCACTAATTATATTCATTTTTTAAAATTTCTAGATTATTTCTTTCTTGTGTGTTTCATTCATGTCTCTATTCCCTCCTCCATGTTTCTTTTTTTTTTTTTTTTCTCCTTAATATAGTAAGGCTGAGGACAGATGCTTCTAGGGCAGGAAGAATACTGAATTAAGTTATTTCCTTCATGGAGACTCGTGTTCTGTTTCTCCTTTTCAGCTCCTGTGTATTTCATATTGCTGCCGAGATAGTACAGCATGAAATCCACACAGCCAATGTCTTTGTCTGATGACTTTTCAAAAGGGAAATTGGTCCAGTTTAAAAAAAAAGAAAATTAAGATTAGTGTTAGTGACAGGGAACAGTGGTTCTCTCATAGATACTTAGCTCTCCAGTAATGTCTTATTCAAGATTTATTGGTCATCTGAATTTTATTGCATATATGCAAGATTCTGCTGGTTTGTGTCCTCTACACCGTGAGAAACATGCGTGCTTTACCTTGAAAAAGGAGTACCTGAATTAGTCCTTATAAAATCACCTTGTCCTGGTGATGCTGCTAAAGAACTGATAGTCTTTTCCTAAAGGAAGGAATAAACCCATCACCGCTTGCTTTAAAAGGTCATTGTCTCCCGCAAAGTAGATTAGCTCACTTGGTTCCATGAGCAGGAACCATTGCTCTGGAAAACTGTACATACCAAGTAAATTTCTGCTATCACTTTTGGCTTGCTCTTGTAAAAGAGATTTCATGCCTACCAGTTTTCACTTGCTAATGTAAGTCGCAGCTCCTCATGGGTAGAGTAGCGGGACACCAAGGATGGCGTCTCTAGTGTGCTTTTAAAGTTTCCCCTCTTAGCAAGCCCAGATTCCCAAGCCTGGGACGCCTGCACAGACACACTGACGGCAGATTTGGTGATTGAATATTTTGGAGGTTGTTGGAGGCCAGTGGTTAGGAAGTGAGTCACAGCAGTAATTGAAGTGACTCAATTGCATTTTATGGAAGAAAGTGACTGAAATGGCACCTCTCCCATTGGTTTGTACGTATCGTGCAGAATGGGCCCGTTCTTCTCCCGAGATGCGGCCTGCAAATCTCTGCTATGTGTAAATCCTCATGTAACAGAGACGGTGATTTAGCCTGTCACTTAGAAAAGCCTGTGAATTTCTGTGAAGGGAAGGGATAAACATTGCCATGATATTTGCTGGAAGAATCATAATTAACTCTGTGTATTCTTTCCTTTCTAAGCTAAAAATGGAATAGCGTGAGTTGGCGGGGGGTGGGGGGGGGTTGGTTCAGTTCCACTAGAAGGAATAATGTGCCACGTCGATACATCTTCAACTACAACCTTCCTCCACTAACTAATCCGTCTAGGGTGTTCAGAAAGGAGGAGTTCGGCCTAAATCTGCTTAATCCTTTAAACAATGAAACAGTTATAACTGCTCTCATTGCAAATGGTTCTAAAATGTCACAGTCATTACGAGTCAGGGCCCGGTAGAGGATGGTGAGTTTTCTCAATGAACCAGGACCCTCATTAAGAACACCAGTTATTGAACTCTTTGGTAATACTGGAATGTGCTCCGGAGCCTTTGAGGTCTTGTAGGTTTAGCCTGACTTTTTATGATATTTCCCAGATGGCCGGTTCTCCTGCCTCTTGCCCATGTCTAGGGCTTTTTATCCCAAAGCCCACAGCCTCTGTGCTCCTCTAATTAGTATTTTCTTTTCTTTTTTGCTCCCTGTTCATAGTTTCTCTTCTCCTCTGCCACTTTTAAACCACCAAGAACTTGCTCTGACTTCCAGGATCCCAAATTGGTTTTTCTTTCCTTCCTCCCTTTATAACCCAGGGGTGGTGTAAGGATTTCAGGGTGAATCCAGATAAGAATTTCCTTGTAATTAACTCAGGTTATTACTCATTTTCTCCAGCCTGTGGGAGGTGAGGTGGGCCCAGGCGGGTCTGCCCCCCCACCTTCCTGTTCCGTAAAGCACGTGGGCTTTGTACTTGCCATGTTCATTTTGCTGGAATGCTCTCTTGTTTTGTTCCTGATGTTCTTTGTCTGCTGATGAAATTTTCACCCCCAAACAAGAAGCAATTCCACTTTCCCTTCTAAAAGCAGTTAACAGGCTCTGATTTCTGTCTTTACCCAATAGTCTCTTTGCCTTTTTTTTTTTTTCTTCTTGGAATGGTTATTTGTTGGGACTACACATCCACACACATTAACAGGCCTGTTTAGATGTAAGGAAGGCCCAACCCTGCCCCCTGGCCCCTTCACAGTATTAGGACTTACAGACGTTTTATAAAAGGCTGGGTTTTTGAGAGTCAAGGGAGGAGTGCCTGTCGATTTCCCCAATTTAACTCCTGTGTTAAATGGAGACTGTGAAAGGGCTACTCATACTGAACGTGTCTTTACTTAGAATTCCATTAATAAAGCGCACGGTTCCCCAGTGATCATAAATTCCCATTCCTTCCTTGCTTCTGATGAGCTCTCACGTCTCTTTCCCAAGAGTAACTGGAGTGTTAGATTCAGAGTAATGCTCATTGTAAGTATTCAGTAAATTAAGGAAAATTTAAATACATGCATTAAGTCTAGAAAGGGAAAAAATAATTAGTTCCTGGAAAGCTGTGAATTACCTCTATCCAAAAACAAAGCTTTCTGAGAAAACATCTCATGTGTTTAAGGAGTATTTTGGCATGCAGAGTTTGTTGTCTCGATGAGTCACCAGCGTGCAGTCACATTGTCAGGGCTCCAGGTTACCCCCACAAGTTAGTCTAGTATTTTTCCCGCTTTTTGTTTCTGTAAAGGTGTTAGTCAGAAGTAAAAGGAGAAAATGTGAAAACATGGGTTAAAGAACTTAGAGCGCCTGGCAGTGTCTAGTGACCAGTGCAGGCTCAGTTCACACTCTCCCCCGGAAACGTTCTTAGTGTCAGTCCTTCCTGTGTTTCAAATGTATGAACGCTTCTTCAAAGAGAAGGTCATTGCCTTATCCTCTTAATCAGCTGCAAAGTTTTTCCTATCATTCTGCAGTCTTCCTGAGATTGAATTACACAGATTTCTTACCCTTGTTTACATCTGTAGCCTTGCTCTGTTTAGGGTGATTTTTCAGAATGGCGTTTACTCACAGTCCTGAGAAGATGGTGCAGCCCACCCAGTGCATGGTGAGCAGAGACTGCTGGTGAATTACCTGCTGCATCTCTTGGGTTATGCTTTGAGGTTTACATTCTTTTCCTTTGAGATTTCCCCATTGTTGGTCTTGTCAGTGGACCTAAGAGCTGAGATAGAGGTAGGACTGTATTATGAGTTTCTTTGCTTGCCAACAGGACCAAAAGATTGTGGACACAGTTTCCTTCCTTGGCATGTAATACCAATGGTGCTTATTTCTAGAAAGAACACACTGTGAATGTATTTCCCATGAAACAATCTAAACTTCTCTTTAGAAGTCACTTTTAGATTCAGCATGAACCACTGATGGCTTAATGAGTTCTATAAGTTCGCCACATACTTCATGAAGACTGATTGCTTTAGTGTCTCATATCCCAGGTTTGAGGGTAATAAGAACTTGAACATCACGTTTTTCAGCTCTCACTCCTGTAGACAAAGGGATTCTAATCTTTTTAAGTCTTCTGGGTCTCTGCCTATCTGGATCACTGTCATTTCTCTTCTCTTGACTGTCTGCAGCTCTTTGAGTGGGAGGGTCCAAATTTAAGATGGAATACTAGGTATAAGCATACTTTAGGTTTGGGCATCAAGAGGGGAACACTTCCAGTAACTGAGCTGATTACCTTCAGCTGATGGTTGGCCTTTGGGCTCCAATAGAGTAGTAGGTTGCAGTCTCCCTCAGAGGCTGGAAGTTCCCTTCCTGGGTTCTGACACCCCTAGCCCGTTGATCATCCTGCAAATGTAGTTTATATTCATTCCCCTTAACCACCCGGTCTTCCAGTTGCCCACATTTCGGCGCTCTGCCACTGTTCTGTCTGTTCCCACAGCCCGGGGAAATCTCCTGCAATCCGTGTCTTGTTGGCTTGGCCTCCAGTTCCCTTTGGGCAGCTTTGGTGCAGGTTCACTTCTTTTGGGAAGTAGCCTGCGAGGAGCCCCGACCAACACTGACGGCTCCGACTCATCACCCAGCCGACATCACGAGGGGCATCAGTACCCAGCCTCTTCTGCCATGCTGGGGGGTGTTGTAGTCATCATCAGCTGATGACTTCACATTTCCTTTTGCAAGTTTGGAATCTATTCAGGCAGCTGGGGAGAGTCCTCAGGGGAAGCTGCTGCTTTGGGCTCTAGCGGACACTCAGGATTTTCCAGGCATGTTCCTCGAGGCCGCTGCTACTGCGTGTCTGTAAGCCACGCCCTGGGAGATGCATTTTGAAAACAAGAGCTCTCACTGGAGGCTTTACAGCAAGCTCCCTACAGGAAGATTTTCCTGAAACATACACTGGCGATTACTCTTCTTGCCTCAGCATATCTCCAACGTTTTGTCATATGCTCTATAGGTAGCTACTTTGCATTCAGTACTTGATGGTAAGTCCTCCTAGACTGCAGCGATACTTAGGACTGTAGCCTGCCAGGCTCCTCTGTCCACAGAATTCTCCGGGTGAGAATACTGGAGCGGGTAGCCATTCATCTCCAGGGTATTTTACGGACCCAGAGATCAAACAACCAGGTCTCCTGCATTGCAGGCAGATTCTTTACCATCTGAGCCACCAGGGAAGTCCTTATAATTACTGTATGATTAAAAATTCTCTATCAATTTCTGTTGTCTGTAGAACTTCTACTTGATTTTACATTTTACATTTTGAGTTAATGCATTCATGAGGTTAAAAATCAACCCAATATTAAAAGAAATATATTGTTTGCCTTCCACCCTTGCCTCTTTCCCCCTGCTCCCCGCTATCCTCTGTAGAGAACCTCTTTTATTAGAGTTTCGAGTGTTCCATTTTTGTACAAATACATGCACATCCAAATATATATTTTTATAATCCCTTCTTTCTTACCCAAAGCATATTATACTCAGAGCTTATTATATCCTCTGTTCTGTACCTTGCTTTTTAAATTGGAGATTTAAATATGAAAATTCCATATCAGTACACAGAAAGCTTGCTCATTTTTCTTTACAAGTTTATTGTATTGTGTGGATGTGCTATAATTTATTTAGGCGGTTCCCAGTGGTGGACCCTTGGATTGTTGGCAGTAATTTTCTATATAAGCTGTGCTGTTATATTATAACCTTGTGCACATATTTCAAATATGTGCCTACAGAACTTTATCCTGTTTCCTTGCCCATTTCCTTGTAGACCTTATAAGCCACTGTAAAACTTGAGTAAACATGATTTTTTAAATCTGGTTTAATATATCCACAATACTTACTAAATAGGAAGACAGTGTCTTGAGCTTCAGGATGCCCCCAATTCAGAGTCCTGGTGTTTCATTTGAACCTAATCTATGCCTAATTCTTTGGGCATCTTTAAGTCAGAGGATTGAGCTAAAAGACAGTGAATATAAGCATTCTACATTCATATGAGTTAAAGAGTTAAACTTTGTGGCATTTTGCCATGCAATGAAATATTAAAATTTTAATTAGATTATTGGCTACTTTAGAGAAAAGGAATGAAAAGTGTTCTATTACAGTTTAAGAACTGAGAATTTAAATGTAACTGGATGAGCAACAAATTAGTGTTGTAATAGACTGGTCAGGGAGGGTTCATAACTCTGATTCTGAATTCTCACTTTTATAGACCTTTTATATGTTGCTCTCTAGGTATTCAAGGGTTCAGAAGCTGCTTTGTGGGTGCATTTATAATCCGTAGCCTCCCAAAGGAAAGGCTGTAAACTTCTCAAGTGAATAATTCTGTTTTATTCTCCGGTTTTTCATTTTCCTTGTATTCCTCATCATACAGAGAGTCTGTGGGCCATTATGAATCTTGCTATTTCTATATTTAAGCATAACTAGTTTTCCCAGAATGTAATTTCCTCTATTCATGGATAAGTTCAGTTTACTGCTTACCATCTGTCCTTTTGGAGTATTTAGTATCCCGCTCAGTCAGAGCCAGTCACTATGGATAAGATGTTAAAAATAAGGCAGAGACCAGGGCAAGACTCAGGTAAGGGAAGTTACTCCCCTCCTCTGAGCTAAGTAATTCACAGAGGAATCTCATCTGTACAATGTGAGTGAGTAAAAGCCCTGCATCTTCCCTCTGTTACGAGAGAGGCATAGTGTAAGGCCTGGGAACCACCACCATGGGGTTTGCGAGAAGCTCATTATATAGCAGAAATGGGAGATGTTCTATGGTATCTCCTACACGTTTTACTTTCTGAGCTTCTCTTGTCTTTGAAGACTCTCAAGCGTTATTAGAAATGGTTAAAAAAATCGTTCAAATGGTCTTTAAAGATTTTCTTATTCAAAAATAGGAAAATGACTGGAAATTGTTAGGGATCCACATTATCGTCGTGTGATCGTTTGATCTCTCTAGTTTGTTAAATACTTCTCTCTCTCTCTCTTTTTTTTTTTCCTGGCAGTTCATTAGGAATTCTGTTGGGGGATGCACTTCTATCAACACATTATCAGCAGCTGAAGAATTTTCAGTTTTCTGCTCACTCAGTGCTTGTAAAAATTGAATATATATCGCTTCCCCTTTATCATGTTGAAAATCTCCGGTTCATGGTCTGTTGAAATTCATCTTGTTATATTCAAAATGCATCTCCTGGAAGCAGCAACAATGCAGAAGACTCGAGTACACTTAATTCTCAGTGTTTTTCTTTCAATTCCTTTTCTACACTTTTTACTTGGAGATATTTTGTTTTAATCTTCCCTTCCCCTCTTCTCTAGCCAAGTTTTTTGTTTGTGAAAAGTCATATTTTTCCAAGCTATATTCTGTGTGATACAATATGGCTGGGTTTCAAGATGTTCCTCAGCTCTTGCATCCAGCTACTAATTCAGCGCTCGGAAAAAAAACTAAATGATGTTTGTGGTGATGGGTCAGTGCCAGTGGAAGGAAATAATTTTGCAGAAGATGAATCCATTTCCAAGTAATGTTGGCTGGGTTGAAGCTTACATTGGAATTTGTTAGGTTGTCTGATAGAAAACCAAATTTGACCAAGACAAGGCTGTGTGTGTACGCTATCTGTCTTTGTCTCCTCCTGAATACCTTATGCTGTGTGTGTGTATATATATTATACAGGGTATGATTTCACTTTGACAGTTAATGTTAGGCTTTAAAGGGATTAAAATAGTAGCATTCATTCCCGTTACTATATAAACTTTTTGGTGGGTGTTTAAAAAAATATATTAAATTTTATAATAATGAGCTATCTTCTAAAACAGTTTTTTTTTTTTTTAAATGTGTCTGGCTGTTTAACTGTATTTCATTTAATCACTGCACCAGTTTAAGAAGTGTTATCAATCTTAATTTACAGGTGACAAAATAAGATCGGAGAAGTTAAATAACTTACTCAAGGCCACTGAATTAATAAGTGGCAGAGCTAGATTTTTGGGTCTTGGCGTCTTGCTGTCACTGATCCAATTTTTGATTGATCTGTCTTAGTGAAGTGCCGGTGAGATTTCACTTTAAGACTTACTTTGTGCTGGTTTCCTCAGAATATAGAATCTCAGTGGTGACAACAATAGAGTCCTCAGTATTTTCTCTTGTCCACTCCAGACAGGGGAGGGTGGTGTGGTGTGGACGTAACCTGCTAGATACATATATCCTATTGCTGGCACTTAGAGAAATTTCAGTTTTACAAGTTGAATAACTTTCTGAACGCTTTGAGGCCAGAGATTGGGCTCTCTTCCAAATGATCAAAACTATTATTGATAAGTTAGTAAAAAGAAGGAAAGACATCTGTTATCACTTTATACTAGGAAAATCATGTTTTCTTCTAACAAAATAGTTTTTAAGTATTAATAAAATCGTAGCTTTACTTCTTACCCTTGAATTTTATTTTTCAGTCTTGATTTGACAAGCAGAAGTAGAAAGCAGGAAATATTTTTGCCTAGGCAACTTAAGAAAAATAAATATTTGGCGTCTTGTGATGATCACCTCCCAGCAGTGTACGTCTTTTTGCTTATTTCCACCTGGAAATGTAAGTGCCCTTTCGCCCACTTTTAGTTTTTAAGGTTGATGTACCATTTTCTCTTGGTAGGTAACGTTTATGGGGTATAATGTATCCTCATTTTAGAGATTAGGGAATTGAGGATTGGAAGGCATAATTATCTTGCACATGATACATACACAGCTAGCAGGGGCAAAGCTGGGACTCACATTTCAGGCTGTCTCGTCCAGAATCTTCTGCTTTTGATCCTGGTGCTGTCCTGTCCATGCTGAGGGGCCTGGTGACTTGTGACCCTGCAGGGGCTAGGGTGCTCAGAAGTGAGCCCTTCTCTGAATACGTTTTACAGTTTTTGAGAGAGTGGAGCTTATAGTATATTTTATTTTCTCTGCGTCTTCCCCAGAATGAGTTACCGCTTCTTTTTCTGTACAGGGTGTTTATTGAATGATGAGTTTAAAAGGGTACATGGAGATACATAACAGCTGATCTTTGTGTTAATGGTATAGTTAAGCTTCTTATGATAGAGTGAGGTGACTGTGATTATTAGGGTCTGGTCCAGGCTTTGATCAGGCATATCCATTTCATAATGAGCCCCCAGTTGTGTAGTGCGTTCTGCCTTTTATTACACTGTACAGAGAAATTCCTTTGTAAAGAAGGACCGACTTTTCTTCCTCTTAGGAAGATTAATAGTTTTTCACTATTAATGAGGTTCCATCTGCTCATCCGGCCTTCCACTCTAAAGGTTATACTTATTACCATATTCACAAACCAATCCAACTGTGTAATCAAAGTTAAAAAAAATTTTTTTTTTTTTTAAAAACCAAAGGTTCAATCTTGGTTTTTATAATGTACTTCTTTGGCTACTAAAGTGGGGACGGGTAACTCCACTTCCTTCTTTTTCCATGTTTTCTTGGATTCCGCTTTGCTGCTGCTTGTCATCCATCCACCCACCACAGATCACACAAATTAAACTATATGATAGGAGATCCAGTACTGAAAGCAAGGGCGCACCCACGCAGCCGCCGTCCGGCCCGGTCTCCTTTGGTATCCAGGTCACGAAGAGGAGCCAGGGAGAGCCCCCAGCGGCGTCTGCGTGTGGGAACCGATTCGTGGCCGGTTCCTTTGTGTTCTCGTCCTTTCAGGCGGGGCGCTTGGGCATCTGCAGCGGAGCCCGAGGGTCCCGCTGCCCGCGGCCCCCAACAGGGCCCGGCCGGGGGGTGCCGGGCGAGGGGGCCGGCTGGAAGCGAGCAGGCCCTGACTGCGTAGCTAAAAATATGAATAAATGAAGTCCCATACCACAAATGGAGTAAAATTTGATGATAGGGGATTACTGGAACATTTTATTAACTGGGGTTTTGCTGTTAAAAAAATTAGCCTTTGAAAAAAGTTCCATCTCTGAGCCTCTGCGGAAGGGTTTGGCCCGGGGATGGTGGTGATCACGGCCGCTGGCTCGGTTATCCCAGCCCTGCGCCGTCACACCCTGCAGTCACCGAGCTCATTTTTTCCTTTCTGCTCCGCTCCCCTTCTCCCCTCCTGCCCCCGCCCACCTTCCCGCTTCCCTTGCCTTTCTGGGTCCCCTGCTTTTTCAGGCCCACCCCCCATTGTCAGCCTGGGGTGGCGCTGCTGACTCATCCAGTCTCATGGTTTAGAAGGTAATGACGAATGAGTGTCAGTAGGCATCATCTTGAACAGTCCACCTGACCTTCCCAGTTGGTCTTTGATGAAAAGAGCCTCAGGATCTTGGACACTCTCACCGTTTTGAGCACAGGTGAAGCAGGTGGTAGCAACAAGGCAGATAAACCCAGGCTGCCAGCATGGTTTGAAACAAGACGCCCTTTTCCCGTTCAAGTTTAATTTTTCCAAGGGCCAGGAATGAAAAGCAGCCAGAGCACAAGCACGTACCTTGTTCTGCCTGATGCTTTTTTACTAAAACAAATATTTTTTTTTTTTAAGAAACAAGGGCTCTCTACTAGGCAAAATATAATTCTAGTTTAGTGACTTAACAATAACACCACTGGATTATAAATAACTAAAGGATATTCAGGTGGAAAGAGGGTGCTGGCTGGGTCGGGAGAAGGATTAGCTGTGAGCTGTCCTGGGAGGCCTAGGGTAAGTTTGTAATTACTTGATGAGGAGGGGATCCTTTTCCAGCAGCAGCCTGCCTTTCACTCAGCATCGTCTTCCTGGTTCTGTTTTTTTCCCCATTTACGTCTCCTAGATCTGTGGTTCTCAACACTGGCTGCAGGTTTAGAACCCCCTTGGGGCTGGGGAGGGCGTGCTGGGACCCCACCGTTGGAGAGTCCGATGTGACTGGCATCAGGTGAGGCCGGGGTGGTGGTGGGTTTACTGTCTCTCCAGGGGATTCTAATGCGCAGCCCGAACAGGAGCACCTGGGCCACAAAGGTTGACCAGCTGTCTCACTAAGTGGGTGCACCTCAGAACTGCAGAGTAAGGGGGGTTTTGAGCCAGAAGCTGAGCAGTTTCCCCACTGAAGTCTCAGCCTTCTCGACCCCTTCAGAGTCCTTGAGCAGGCTAGAAACTGGCTGGGAATCCCTGCTTCCAGAGGGAACAGATGTGTTCTGATGCACAGCCACCGAACGGCTCAATGCTGAAGTCCAGTTCTCTGCTAGGAAGAGGCACAGCCTTCTAGAACAGTCTGGCCTTGCTTTGACAGTCATGGATGGATGATTGACAGCGGGGAGTGCCGTGTAGATACATCTGATGAATCTCTTGCCCCAGTCAGGGTCCCTCAGCCGCTCTCAGAGCTCTTTCAAACCTGGTGCCAATGTACATCCTTGGACAGCAAGGAATTTGCACTGAAACCGCTAGTAAGGGGCGTGAACAGAGGTCACGTGCTGCAGCGTCTTCTGGGGGTCGGTTTCTCACTTCCCTTGTACTGGTTTTCACTGCTGGTTTCTTGAAACGTTAGATTTGATGGATTTTGCTTCATTGATTCTTTTTCTTGTGGCTACTCAGAAAAATGAGTCAAAGAAGCTCCGTTTATTCCCGTCTGCACTGTGGCTTATAGGCTGGACTCATTCACAGAAAAAAACGGCGGAGGGCTCCCCGGCTTGTTTTGGTGGAGGCATTAGAGAGCGTGATGGTTTCATCAGAGGCAGAGATGTCACGTCACCTCCCTAGCTGTAGACTGCTTCTCAGCACCTACTGCTGGCCTATGCTGATGCGTCTGCACTGAGAAGGCCTTGTCTCCTCTCTGAGGTCCTTCCCTCCTACAGGGGCTCTGTCTCTGCAGCTTTTTGGTAGGCGTATTCTGAGTGGGGGTCCCCTGGCCTCCAACGAGTTTAGAGTTTAAGGCCATCTAAAAGAAGTCATATCGTTGGTTTGCCTCATTTCCTGTACTCAAGGTCCATTTTAAATAATTCTTTGTGTGTGGTCAGATTTTCCAGCTTAAAAAAAAGAAATGAGAGAATTCGCAGAGCCTTTAAAATCTGTGTTACAAATAACCATGTATTATTTGGCTTAGCTTTGTTCAAAAACAAGGGCTGGGTTTACATTCATTGATTGACTTCTTGGTCAGACTTGTGTACCGAATGTGTACTGTGACTTAGTGAAGATCGAACGTTTGTATAATTGAAGGTCGCTCTACACGAATGATTTTTTAAATGTTGGAAACCAGCATTTACTCTTTGACATTAACAGTAGTGAAAGTAACTGCTTTGAGAAATAGGCTGGGATATATGTCGGGCTTGTCTGTCTACTCTGGCTTTTTGGTAAAGTTTGATCCTTCATTGATGCATTCAGGAGATCTTTGCAGGTGTTAAGCTCTTTGAGCTCCACCAGGTGTCTGAAAACTCAGTTGCCAATAGAGGCCAAGAGGGTTATACAAGTAAGTGAGGAAGATGGTGTGCTGGGGAAAGAAGTGTGACTGGTCATCCGGAGAGCACAGGCTCTGCTTTAGCTCTGTGGCTGGACGTGAATATTAATATGATGGTGTTGCCAGGTGTTAACATATTTTTATGACAAACTAATAATCTCGATTTTTAGGTCAATTCAACACCGACTTTAAGTCTTATTAAAAAAAAAAAAAATTCTGTGCTGGCCAAGTAAAGCTGGTATGCAGGCTGAGAATTTCTGTGACCTCTGATGTTTTGTGGCTCTGTTCCCTGCTCCCTACCCAGCCCCAAATATGTGGAAAGTACTTGAGTGGGGTAGCCTACTTTTAAATATATTCTCAGCACTGAGAATTGCATGTTAAGTAATTAAAAATCATTGAAACAGCAGATGGTAATAAAATATGTACAATGATAGATTCATTTCACACATATACTCCCCTCTTGACCCACCCACACAACTGTTAAAATTTTTACATGAAGACCCAAACCGGTTACAAGCATCTATGATTATTGGTGTGAAAAATGCTCATAAATATGGGCACATAAACTATCTGAGTGACTGTCTAAATGAGTTCTGGTCACATTATTTCTCAGCACAGTTTCTGAAAGCAGTTGTGGTTGCAGTGAGCTTGGTCTGGGCTTATGGCTCTGGAGCATGTGAGAATCTTGCCTTATGCGTGATGCATGCCATTTACTTTTAAGATAAATTCATGCCGGTGACTGGAGATCCCAGATCACTGACATTTGACACAGAGCTATAAATTCTGCTCCCTCTGGATGGAACTCGTTTGGAAGTATTTCAAGAATGTTATTCCTCCTAGGATTGTGGTTTGGAGGGTAGAGGTTAGAATATAGGAAGGAACTACCACTGAAGGAGACCTGAGTTACTCCTGTTTCTTTAGCAATTTTTGTGGAACTCTGGACTGTCTTCCTTAGTCATTTACATTCATCCTCTTAATCGCTTTGGTAGCCAGCATTCTTGGTGTACAGGTCAGGAAACCACCAAGGTAAAGAAGCCTGGTTTGTCTATCCAAGATGGCTATCTCTAATAAGGGCCAAAATTAGCACGCACTCCCGCGTCTTGGGGCCACCTCTGAGGCTGCCTCTTCCCCCGCTGGAGCGTGAGGTGGGTAACGGGCTGTGTGCAGGGGCGCTCATGGAGCCAGGGCATGGAAGATGGGTCACTGTGTTCTCCAGTCCTGCGTAAATGCGGCCATATGTTTACATCAGACAAGGTCATGTAGCAATCCGTTGTCAAGAGAAGGCAGCAGCATGGAGGAATTCTTTTCCTTGCAAGGTTTGTAGGGGGGTAAATTTAGGAAATTGGAAGTGTAAGCAGAGAGACCAACCCAAGTCATTGAAGTTGCCTTAGCAAGGGGGAACACTCAAGCAAACAGACGCTTCAGTGCCTGAGATGATTGCTTCCACAGAGACCCGTCTCCTCTTCGGGGATCAACGTCAGTAACCAGGGGAGAAAGTAAACAAAAAGGGTTAAAACAGGATGTCTTCTGGACTTTAAAAAAAATAACAAAACAAACAATGGTGACAAAATAACGAAGAGGCAAATTACCTCCTTTTCAAGTCCCATTTGGGAGATAAACTTCTTTGCAGAGGAAACCTCATCAAGTTCAGCTTCATTCCACAGTTTTTAAATATTTACTATGGAAAAGAGCACTCATTCTCTTTACTGATGTCTTGTGTGTGTGTCTATGTTTATAATTAGTTTTCATTCTTTGGCGCCTCCTTAACTCAATTGGATATTAGCAGAGCCCTTGATTATATCTTTTCCCTCCTTCCTTATTTTAGGTATTCCAGTCACTTTGCTTTTTGCAATCTGAATAAAAGGAGATCTGGGAATTAAACTCAAAGGATTGATTCTGGTCCTTTAAGCAGTGTGGGACTTAGTCTATGAGAAAGTTAAATCTGTTGCTTATATTTAGTTTGTGGCTCTCTGTAGACTTAATTCATTCGTCCTGCTCCTCCTTGTCGGGCATAATTCAGTTGGCTTCACGTGCCTACCTACATCCATGACCATCTGCATAATTTCTCTTTGAGTTTATTCTCTTTGCCCCGAATTTGCAGCCTCTTGAAGTGGCCAGTCTGTTGGCTGTCCGCAGACTAAGTTTCACTCTCACGATGCCACACGCCTGGTGGGGGTTCGGGGAAGACTGTCAACAGCGCTGGAATGTTGGAAGTCTTTTTTCGAGCAAGCGGAGGACCTTTGGTCCCTTGCATAGGAGCTGGAGTGGTGTACACGCTCTTCACTATGCACTGCAGCCAGAGCACCTGTTCAGTGAGAGGAATCAGCTAAATTACTAGACGTAATTGATGTTTGTGCAAAACATAGAACATTTGTTTTTCTCTCCTTGTGGTTAATGCTCAGCTTGATCATTTAAATGAGGCTTTTTCCTCTCTCTCTCCCCATCCCTCTCTACATTCTATTGAGCACATTTCTTTTCCTCTTAGCCTTTGTCTCCTGGGCACTAACAGTTGCTAAATGTTTCTTATGGAGATAATATATTTAGGAAAAATTTTTATTCAGGTTTGTAATGCTAGCTTGCCCCTTCCTACAACACAAGCAATGAAATGCAAATACGACACAGTTATCGTCCCCAAGTTGAGTCATTTTAAAGTGTATGCATGTCATATATAGTTTTTAATAATCTCTCAGCTATAGAGCATAAACTGGTCTATGAACAAGGATGGCCTGATGAAGCTCGCTTCCCTTGGCTTGGGTGGAATCAGCCAATTTCAAGGCAGATTAGTGGCAGTGCAGAGATAAACAGGCAACGAACATCACTAGAAGAAAAGGAAAATCTCAGCACATCCTCTCCCAGGGAGTGAGGATACAGTGGGGGGGACCAGAATGGGCCCCCCAGTTTCTGTGTTCTAACTGTGCAGCCACGTGCCAAGAGGCCTAGTGGCTGCTGCTGTTGTCTTGTTGGTTTTTAATAAAAATAAAATCTGGTTGTTTTGAAGACTCATTCTGACCACGTAAGCAGCAAGGAGAATGTGAATAGTCTTCCCAAACTGGGGTTTGGCTTGTTTAACTTCTTGCCAACTCATATTTTTAAAGGAGTTTTTGCGAGAGCCAAAGAAGGTCACTGCAAGGTTGTAGTTTCCTCCTTGCACGTGGCGGGTCACGTGGCCCTCCCAGTTTGTCTGGCTTCCATCACTTTTTCTCTTGTGCAAGTTGGTTTGCAGCCCGAAGCCGAGCATCCTGGTGCTGCGATTGTTGGTGTAGCGCATGGAGGCTGTGCAGGTCTCTTAGCCTCTCTGCTGCCTGGACTGTTTTCCTGCTTTTTAAGGAGTGGCTACCGCAGAGGAGAGGAGCCTTCGTCGTATCTTAAAATTGAAGGTGACAAAGAGAAGTGATGACATTGTCTTAGCGGCACAGAGCATAATCACAGTTACACGTAGAGTTTCACGTGTAAATGCCTGATTTCCGTACCTCTAAAAACCCGACACATTATTTCTGCCACTTTTCCTCCCCATCCTTTTTTCCCTAGCATACAAGTAGGTCAAGAAGTCTTCGGAGAGTCCTGAAATAACTTGCAGGTTTCTTTGGAGGCCAAGAGGCTTCCACTTTCACTACTTCCCTAATTTTCCATCAAAAGGAGGAGAAGATGGGGACAGGCAGAGAAGAAAAATTCCTGATTTGGTTAAGTGTGTGAATCAAGCATTTTTCTGTTTCATACATATTACTTATTTAAGTGGCTCTTGACTGCCATTAGGATTTACTTAGAATTCTAACCCTACATCCCCTTATTTTCCCTTGCCCTCTACATTTTGCTAAGATACAGGTGAAAATAAATGGAATCTCTAAGAGATTTGGTGTATCCATTCAGCCTACATTGACATACAGGTCTGGGGAGATTCCATAAGAAAGACTCTGGCTGGTTCCTCTATATCCATGTAAGATGACACCTAGACATATCTGAAAAGCATTTCTTTACTCCAAGAATAGAGACTCTGTGGTGTTCTTTGGTAATGCATTGATATACTTAAAAGCTAAAAAACCTCTGGAGACCAAGTTGTCTCTAGTTTTTAACCTGAATTCTTTCCTTAAAATAACTAATGTTTGAAGGAGTGCTCCTGGTTTCCCTTCTGAACTGAGGCTTTGCTTTATAGAGGAGGCTGTTCCTTTAAGATGGGTGGTGGTGGGGGTGGTTTAGTCTCTAAGTCGTGTCCGACTCTGGCGACCCCATGGACAGTGGTCCACCAGGCTCCTCTGTCCATGGGATCCTCCAGGCAAGAACACTGGAGTGGGTAGCCTATCCCTTCTCCAGGGGATCTTACCAACCCAGGAATCAAACCCGGGTCTCCCGCTTTGCAGGCAGATTCTTTATCAACTGAGCTACCAGGGAAGCCCTTTAAGATGGGTGCAATTCTAGAAATACTAGGCCATTGGAGCAATTTTCCCATTGACTTTATCATAAAACTGAAAACCACATTTAAACCACTCCCTGCACTTAAAATGTATATGTTAATGGATAATAATTATTTTGGGGAGAGAGGTAGTAAAAAAAAGTCATCAAGTAAAAATACCCCAGGGATGACTAAAATACAGTAGCACCAAGGTACCTTCTCCTGAGTCTGGATGCGTGGGTGGAGCTGTGTGTCCTACACTTTTAGTTCTGTTTATTCATGGTCCTAAGTCTTTCCTCAATCTCCTGCTTTTAGCTGTTCTTTCTAAAGATGGGTTTATGAGGTCTGCTCTTTCAGTTGTCTACTCAATAACCCTAATTGGGGGTGGAGATGTATTTGTTTATTGTCTTTCATTTTATTCCATGTAGGAAAGGCTAGCTTACTTTTCCTGATTTCTAGGTATGAACTGCCTTTAAAAACCATGACTGTGAGCAATTATTTTTGTAATTGCAGATCTTTATGTAGTGCATTTTATTTAGGCAGGCTTGATTCTTAATTGAGCATGATTGAATAAAAACAAAAATACCTGAATTTGAGCAATCCCGTTAGTCAATGAAAGAATCCAGAAACAAAGGAAAATGTTGTAAACATAATATTTTTCAGTTCGGTGGTATGAGAAGTCACATTTGAAAACCTACACCCGCTCCAGCGTTAGTTTGATGGGGGTTTTGGTGTCAGTTTGATTTTTCCCTTTGAGTGGTCTGCTTTACATAGTAGTCTTCATTTCAGCAGTTTTACTTACCGTGCTATCCAAAGCATTAAACATCCCAGTGAACTAAACTGTCCCCAAAATGTAATTTCATTTTATACCATATAATATCTTCCACTAATTTATCACCATCCAGATGTTCTTATGTAACTTAACTTCTAACCACAGTTCTGAAACGTTTAGGGATAATTTCTGCTGTGGCACTGTTTCAACGTCTCGCATGGAAAGAGAATTATCTTTTCCATATTTGAGGATTTAATTTTAAGGATTGACTAACTCAATAAAATCTTCTCCCTGCTTTTTTTTGTACTTTGTTACTTCACTTGTCTTGGGGAGTAGATGTAATATCTGATCTGGTGTCCCATTGTTTGATTCATCCCAAGTTCATTATAAAAATTCTGTTTCCTTATTTGCAATTTTAAGGTACAAAAGGATGCTATTCACAGATTTTCCTGTCTATACATATAGCCTAATGTTATTTAGAATTTATCAGAACCCTAACTTGGTGACTGAGTCACCATTCTCTCTTTCGGACTCATTTATCTGTCCAGATCCCACACCTGCTTCCCTCCTTGCTTTGAAGTGTTTGCTGCTAGAAATGACAAGAAATGGAGGTACCGCATTTTGCCCGCTATGTGATATAAGAATGGACTAGTGACTTGGGTGCTGGTGAGCGGGTCCTTGGCTTTTGTATTTTACAGATGTTAACTTAGAATTTCCATTCAGTTGTTCTTATTATAAATGAGAAGCAGGGGGAAAAAATGAACTCACTGCCTATTACCATGGATACTGCATGAAAGAAAAGGAAGAAAGTGAAGTTACTCAGTGTCTGACTTTTTGCGACCCCATGGACCATGGCCTGCCAGGCTCCTTCATCCATGGGATTCTCCAGGCGAGAGTACTGGAGTGGGTTGCCATTTCCTTCTCCAGGGGCTCTTTCTGACCCAGGAGTCAAACCGGGGTCTCCCGAATTGCAAGCAGACTCTTTACCGTCTGAGCCACCAGGGAATCCATATTTCATATTGCATGAAGCTGTTCTTCAAATCGTACCCTGCCCAACTCGTTGGTCTGTTTTGCCCACATCCACTGGAGGATGACTTTTCCCCCTGACCAGGGGATCCTCTCCCGTCCAATGGGCCTTCTTCCCTGCAGTAGAATAACCAGAAGATGTACCACTGTGATGACTGCTCTGACCACCGCTTCTGCTCATGCCTCAGGATAGCTGAGCACCCGCAGTGCGTTAGACCCCTTCTTACACTATTCATGTGGACCCTCAGAGTATCCTACGGCAACTCAGTCATTCATTTATTCCACAAGGATGTATCGAGTACTTACTGCCTATGAGGAACTTCACACAAGATACCATAGCAAGAGCAACTATGAAAATGGAGAGCAAGTTGCTCATCAGCAGTAACTATTAGTAAATGCTGTCAGCTGGGAAGTTAAACCAATCAGACATTAACTGCTCCCACTGACTGTCTTAATGGTTGAGTTTTGTACTAAGAGACTGACAATATCCATAAGGTGATGAAAGACTCAAATATCTGATATAAAAATGTTCATTTACTGCATTTAAAGGTTACTAAAGCTTAAATAATAAACAGGAAATATATCAGTCTTCGGGAAGATCCTGCAGCCAGCCACCTGGTCTGTGCCTTGACTATGCTTCTTTTTCTAAAAGGATTGAATTCTGGGCAGCCAGTTTTGCTGGAAGGATACCGATGAAGAAGTTAAACGTTAGTGAGCCCAACTCCTTGGTGTTTAGAGGCTATTAGTTTAGGTGAATCTGGTGACTACTGAATTCTGGTCACCTTGAAAGTTCAAGGTTGTTTCAGAGGATAACTCAAGCTGTTTTGTTGACTTACTGCCCACTTCATTGGTCTCTAAAGAACAGAGTTATGTTTTGTAGACCTTCCTAAGGGGGTTCTGATTGATTCTGTGGAGAACATCCTGGTATTCCCAGAGCAGCCTGGGTCTCCTTATTATTCCCCAGGAGCTAATTGGAACCTTGGGGAGTATTTGCGTGTGGTCTTTCTCTAGGGATGAGCAGTTCCCCATAGGCACCGAGGGGATCCACAATGGATCCTCTTCTGGACCTGTGACTAGGAAGAGGGTCTTCATCTCTGCTCTGTGGTGTAGGTGAAGCGTACAGGTCACCAGATAATCTACCTGTATTTGACCTGCGTCCGTCATATCTGGTTTGCTGTGGGTGTCTCCCAGAGTTGGTGGTTAAAGGGATGAAAATACTCAATTTATCAAATAAAATGCATCCTCTGTTGTAATTGGATAAGAGCTGTCTTCTTCCAAATAAAGTACTCATTGGAAATAGCACATCAGCATGTCCGTATTTGAAGATGCAGACTGGCTTTCCGGGGCAGTGCTGACATCCTGTTATAGGGATCCCTTCCCCCTGTACCCACCTGCCTTGGCTCTCCAGCCATGGCACGACCCATGCTGGCCTTCAGACTGTGTGCTCTATTGCCCAGTCGTGTCTGGCTCTTTACGACCCCATGGACTGTAGCCCACCAGGCTCCTCTGTGCATGGGATTTTCCAGGCAGGAATACTGGAATGGGTTGCCATTTCCTCCTCCAGGGTATCTTTCCGACCCAGGGATTGAACCCGTGTCTCCTGAATTGCAGGTGGATTCTTTACCGCTGAGCCACCCTTCCTTCAGAGAGCAGGTGCTTAAGGGGTGAGTCCGATCCTAGAGGGCCCTCTTTGTTCTTATCAAGCAACAGGCTCTTCCAGCGACACTCTCATTCACTGGAAAGGTGTCTGAAGAAGCAAGTACACATTTCCTGAGTGAGGAAATTGAGTTCAGTTCAGTCACTCAGTCGTGTCCGACTCTTTACAACCCCGTGAACCGCAGCACGCCAGGCCTCCGTGTCCATCACCAACTCCCGGAATTTACCCAAACTCATGTCCATCAAGTTGGTGATGCCATCCAGCCATCTCATCCTCTGTCGTCCCCTTCTCCTCCTGCCCCCAATCCCTCCCAGAATCAGGGTCTTTTCCAATGAGTCAACTCTTTGCATGAGGTGGCCAAAGTATTGGAGTTTCAGCTTCAGCATCAGTCCTTCCAATGAACACCCAGGACTGATCTCCTTTAGGATGGACTGGTTGGATCTCCTTCCAGTCCAAGGGACTCTCAAGAGTGAGGAAATTATACACCTGATATTCTCATTGTCCTGCCAATGGCTGGTACATGGTAGTGCATAATTAATATTTTTATAGCCAAATTATTATTGTGCCAGTAAACCCTGATATTTTTATATTTTCCTTTTTTAGGTACGTCAGTCTGAATCAGATTTTTTTGCCAAACAAATGAGCCCTACTTCATTTTTAGTTGTTCTAAATGTAACCAATCTATTTGGACCTTCTCTAGGCTGCTATGGTTCAGGAGGATGGGGAGGGTCACTCTTAGGACAAAGGCTGCTAATTCATATTAAGCTACCTTCTCACTTTTTCCTCAGGGAATATTTGGTTATGAGAACTTTGGATCTTTGCTTACCTCAATTTGATAGGATTAAGATTCTTTATCCTAGTTCTCTATTACTAGTTCATATATATATATATATAAATGTTATACATGTGACCTTGTTTTTGAACTTTAGAAGATGTCCCGTTGTTTCCCTATAGGAGGGAATTAAAGTTTCTGATCCGGGAGACTTAGGGCTCCTGTTGTTATAACCTTTTGAGCCATAAGGGAATCCTACCAACTAGATTATAGTTATTTACAGCTGTTTCCTTGAAAAGCTAATCTTCTATTCATCTGTTGTTTGAGATGGAATGTGGAATTTATTGACATCGATCTGGCCAGAGAGTAGAAGAGGAACAGAAGGAGAGAGCATGAGCACATTTGTTTTTACTTTTACTTTTCTGTACAAGATCATCATAAATTCTTTAGAAAGTATGCTTGGTTTCATTCTAAGTCATTCATTATTTTGGATGGGATGAGAATTAAAAAGAAATATTTTAAAGTGAGCTGCAAGGAATATCATCTGGACAATGATGATGTTCCCAAATATTATACTCTGAGAAGTAGAGTCTTTAGAAGGGCCTAGTCTGTCTCCAAGCACTTATTAAGTCATTTATTATTTGTGATACTGTTTATATACGCTCAAGTGAACCAGACATAATCTCAGTCTCAAATGAACTTCACTCTTATGTGGATATGTTGAAGGATTTATAATACAAGTAGTTTTAAAATGTCTGTTCAGTCTACCAACATTTATTGAATACCTGCTATATGCCAGGCTGGGTACTAGGTGAGGTGAGTGTGTTAGCATATCAAAAGCATGTCATTAAATAGTGGTCACAGACTTGTAAATGAATCATTCTATTAGAGCAACTGTTTTGTACAGGTCTTCAATCTATCTGTTACGCACTCATCTTCCACTTGTTAAACAGTCTACTTAGAATGAGACTTGGGCGCTGGGGTTTGTCCAGGTCCACGCAGAGAGCAGCTCTTGCTCTCCTTTTCTTTGATGGGGTGGGGCTGAGGTGCTTGCTGTCTCTGATTCCCTTCTGTTTACACTGACCTCAGCGGAGGTGATCTGAGGAGTCCCCACACAGGCCGCTAACTCACCCTTTCTAAATACTGCGTAGAAGATGTTTTGGCTGCCTAACGTGATACAGGAGTCTTGGTTCTCAGGAGGTCGTGGGACATGTTTGTCTCTTAAGACATAAAAGGATCTGTTTTCCCTGCACTGGAGACCTCAACTCTGCTTTCTGTTCCCATTTACACACGGACGCAGGCAGCTGCACAAGTGGAACTTGAGTCTAAACCACAGGGTGTTATAACATATGAAACTTGAATGTGGCAACTGTTATTGTCTGCAGTAGCGAACTGTCTGGGGAAATTCAATCTCAGCCTTGGACCTGGCCATGCAGGCTCCAGCAGCCCCGGGTCACCAGTGCAGACGACTCTGAAACTGATTTTAAACACTTTTCATCGGAACTGAAGTATAATTCTGGCCTGCAGCTTAATCAGATATTTGATGTGCTCTCCACTAGTGGAATTTTCTACTGTTTCTGGCTGTTACCGTCCCTAAAGACACAGTGGGTCTCTTTGCTGTTTGTTATTCCTTCTTACATCTCAGGAGTAAAGGACCATGATAATGAATAATCTCTCAGGATCCCATCACAGGGGGAATGAAACTTTAGCAAGTGGGGAATGAGGTAGACGAAATTGTTTCTAAAGCCCCTTTCAGGACTGTGGATGAAGCCGTTTACCCTGTATTAGTGTGTTCCAAGGTGAAAAATAGTATGTTACTGGAAACGATTAATGGAATTTTGGCTGAGGAGAATGCTGTGGGGAGAACTGAGTTGGATCTGAGTTCCATGGGTGTGGGGTGGCTGATGTTGTCCACAGCCTGCATTGCTCAACTTTAACTAGATCTTGCTACATTTGCTGTTATGCTTTGTACACACACACATCTTAAAAACTTCTCATTCCAAGTCATTTTCCAGTTTCACCTCAAAGCACAAATTTATAGTAAAAATTATTCTCAATATACTGGCTCAGTGCTGAGATCAGGAAATTCCCTAAGCTCATTTTTTTTTTTTTTTTAACATGCTGATTTTAGGATCAGAGATTCCTAGTGTTTGAAAGACAACAAATTGCCCAAAAGAGCCAAGCTCTTGTGTGAACACAGCTAATGGAGTGGTACAACACCGTGTGTGCGCGGGCTTGCATTTGGTGGTGGTTGTTTTTTCTGTCTCCCTCTCATTTTGGTTTTTTTTTCCTGTGAAGTAGTGTGGGAATTGTGTATCTTTTTGCTTTGCAGTTGTTCACCCCAATTTATCATCATTTCAGATAATCCTGAAGAGAGGAAGATCCCTGCAAGGGGAAAATAAGTAGAGAAGAAAATGAGTTTATTAAGGTATAGAGTCTGTTCTCATGCAGATGTCCTTGATTTTTAAATTCAAATGCAGAATTTGGCATATTATTAGAATTGTCTCTAAATGGAATATCCCCCACATTGTTCTTGAGGTCTTGTCAGAGATTTAACTTTTAGAATTAAGTGTCTTCAATTGCAATGGCAGTCAGGAGCTGAAAAGAGCTCTTTAAATTGTAATTTGTATAGCTATATAGACTTGTCAAGTACCTTCAGAAGTGTGATTCTGTGATCCTCTGATGTACTTTCAGAGGGGCTGAATCATTGTTAAAGTTCTCATCGAAGGCATACAAAGTCAGCCTTGGAAGTCCAGGAAATGCTATGGGTGACTGTAAATTGTTAAAGAGATTTATGGATAGAGACTTGTATTATAAATATTCTGAGTTGAGGTTGATTAAACATCCTACCTCTTTGTCATATAATCAAAATATTGTAAACAACCACGGAGAGTTAGATTGATTAATAGTGAAATGGCCAAATGACACGGGTCAGAAGTATAGCTCGTTGTGTAAAGGTGGGGCCCGTGAAAGTTCTGCTGGAAGTAAATCAAGGAGTGCAGCCTCTTTAGTGGATGGAAGCATTTTTAGTGAACAATTAGCTCATCCTGCGTTTTCCTGAGCTGAAATTACCAGGTCACATTGCTGATCCTGGTAGTAAGAGGCAAAAAGAGGACTATGGCACTATTAACTGTGGCTTTACAATTTTTTTCTATTTTGCATAGATTGATTTTATTGAAGGATGGCCTCTTTTTTTCTTTTAAGGACTGAATCATGCAGCTCCAGAATTCTTGGAACTTCTTGTCTGTTGTACAGATCTAAAGAGGAACGTGGTTGCAAAAAGGAAAGCCTTCAGCTGCAGACCTGGGTTGGAATTTGGGTTTAGCCATTAGCTGTTTAACCTTGGGCAATAATAATGATTAAACTAATAGCCACTGTTTATTACTTATTCTGTGCCTGGCTCTTTGTGTACATCTTAACTAGCTCTCTTAGCCCTGGAGAGAGCTGTACCTTGTTCAGTATCACATAGGTGGTTAATGGAGAAACCAGAATTCCCACTGAGATGTGATTGCCACCTAAATTCCTGATCTCTTTTCTGTATCAAGATTCCTTAAGTTCTGTGCCCTATAATATCTACATATATAAGACGGAGACATATTAATACTCCTAGAGATGCTGGGAAGGAGAGAGAGGTTATGTTGAGTTCATGATGTCTGGGAGGCCCACAGAAATCCAGGAGGTTTTGATCAGAGCCACAGTGATTTGCGTAACCCTTGGCATTTTTGTCTTCATTGACTCTTTCCTCCTCAAGAAAAATATTGAAAGTTCTAGCCTAACACTGTGCTGGTATAAAAGCAGATATAATTAAGGGTGGGTTTTATTACTGTTTTCTTTTACTATAATAAATGTGAACACTGTGTAGGCCCTAGGCACTGGGCGTACAGTGCCCAGTTATAGAAGTCAACCTGTGTCATCACAGGCTGACCATCAGCTTCAGAGCCCTGTTTTTTTCCTTTTGTGAATCATGTTCCTGTTATGGCCTGTCACTGAAATAACAAATTCTGCTCAGCAGGCATTTATGGGTGTGAGGGTGTATTTTTGGGGAGAACAGGAATCTGTCATCATTGGTATTAGCTGGACAGATATTCTCAACAATGGGTACTCACAGAGGATGACTCTTGACTGATTAGTTTACACTATTTATCATTTATGTTTTCTTACATATTTGACATATCTTACAACTTTAAAGCACTCCTCTTCATATCAAAAGCTATTTGTAGTAAGGCCTAGAAGAGTTTCTTACTGTTGTTTTCTCTGCCGATTAGAACTGGCAGCTGGTTTTGGCCCCATGTGTTCCCCCTACCCCAGTCCTCTCCGGGTTGGAAGCTGGTTTTCAGGACAGCTTCTCCTTGCCTCGTACTCCTCAAATCCACAACTGACTACAGTCGGCATTTCTCGACTTTCAGAACGAAACTCATGGGTTACTTCAGACTTCATGGATTTGGGCCCAGGCCACACGCCTAACCAGTTTGATTGACTCATTACTAGTTTAATGACTTGGTGCTGGGCTGGCTTGGATCACAAACTTCTCCAGGAAGGCCCTACTTGCATCGTCTCAACACCTCAGCATTTAATAAATTCTTATTGATTGAATAATAAATGAGTGGCTGGCAAAGAACCAGCGGGTTATGTCAGAGGTGCCAACATGATTATGTTTAGACCCCAATCCATTAAAAACTCAGCCATTTTGGTGAGGTCCTTACACCCTCTCGGAAGTTTTAAAATTTGAGAAAAACCTTGTATAATCTGATCAGAATCCAGGCGATGTTCTTTGATCAGTTAAGGGAAAAAATACCAAGTGTCAGGCATAACCCAAGATTCCAGGAAGCTGTCCACGGCGATGTCTGAACCCCAGTGCTCCAGAAAGGTTTTATCCCTCCTGTGGATGGCAGACAATATGCTTGCTGATGCAGCCGGTGATATAATTAAACTTTTGACCACATGCATGACTTTAAGCAAGAAAGTGGCTAAAGCTCTGTGTCTAACGTGATTGAAGGGTGGAATCCGATGCTGAGGCTCCCTCAACTAATCTCTCCTTTCAGAGTTCACTAGAAGCAGCCCTTCTGGGGGTCTGGAGTTTACAATAAGACCCTTTTATACTTAAAATGTCAGCAAAATACTAAGACTAGCTCTTCCCCATACACGAAGGGGTAAGCCGGTCCATTCTTTCCTCCTGACATTTGGTCTAATTCCATCTCAGATAAGTGGGTGTTGGAGGTAATCCTGCTGGAGTGGGGCACCCTAAAATCTCCCCATTCCGGGGTGCCCTTTGGGTCCCACCCTTATCTCTAAACCTTCCCCGGGTTTTCTGTATCTGACAAGGGCACGTAGCTCGTCTTCTTTTGGCCTGCAGTAATATCCGATATTTAGATTTCATAGGAACCACGAAATGCTGTTCGTAGACCCAACAGCCCAGCAGAAAAAAAAAACCGGCTTCATCTGGAAATGGCAGCTTTCCCATTTCCCAGGCTCCTTTCTCAAGCAAGGTTGGAGTTTTCCATTTGCAATCGACCTGTTTCAGAGTGGCCAGGTGGCCAGAGGGCCTCTGCAGACTCCCCCAGGGCCTGAGAAAATCTGTATTGGCATTTATGTTAGTCATTTTGCAGGTGAAAGGTATTCTGATTTACATTTCACAGTCCAGTCTGCTGCCAGCCAAGAGTGAAAACACGGGTGCAATTGGCCACTAGGTCTTTTTGAACCAGGTAAATATATATGCTTACTATTCAGGTGAAATTCTCTGACTGAAGCTTACATAGGCAGGCAGGTTGAAGCAGATTTCTATGTCTTGGATGGGAGATAACCCTGGAATGTTAACCTGCGGGGTGAGGGGACTTTGTGTGGGCAAGGATTTGACTATCAACTTGTGGATTAGAGAAAGGGTTTCATCGCATTTTAGCCTGGTACAGTCTAAACAGTTCTGGTGAGATTCTAAAGGAAGGAGCTTGAAGATGTCTATAACTAAACAGTAAAGCAAGCTTCTCTGATCATGTTCCCTCATCTTCATGAACTGAAGAATTTTGAGGCTAACAGATTTATGAGAGCCTTTAGAAACAACCATTGTGGTGTTTTCCTCTCACCTGAGTCTACTCCAACTTGCTAGGTAAACTGAGTAAGTGACAAAGTCATATATCCCCCTTTATTTTCAGGGGTAAATGTGTGATTGGTTGGCTTAGATGAGACTGATTCATATATTTTCCTAAACAAAATGTCAGCATAGTTGCTGAAGATGCATGTTTAATGTAATTCTTTGTATTTGGCATGATTCAAAATTGATTTTATGAATAAGGCTGCAGATTAACCTTTCTGTAACAGCCTGGAAAAATGATCACTTGAAAACATAGTCCCTCCTAATAGCATTCTTTGCGGCAATCAGAGATAATCTGCTTGTGTGCAGTCAATTTATTAGCTCATTTCCTTAAGCCGTTTCCTAAACTTGTTATCTGATTGCTGGGATGGTCCCAGTTATTGGATTGGGGGATAGTTCTTTTGCTGGATGTAACTTTTCTCAGTACAGACGATTATGATACTGACCATGGAAACGGACATTGTTAGAACACTGTGGTAAGGATAGAGGACTAGAAAACATCCACTGAAAAAACAACTTGCCTGTTCTATCAGGCCAGTGCCTGGTTCTGGGCTGTCATCATTTTGAGCAGATATCCTTGGGTGAGTGTGTAGCACATTTTTTTTTTTTTTAATTATTCTTTGCCTAGTATTTCCTCTTTAAGGAAATAGGCATTTCACAGAAAAGAATTTAAATTAATCCTGCCTTTCTGTTTTTATTGTCTTCGAGATTTCCATGAAAACTTATTTCTGGGGAATGCTAAGTATATTTGGTATGAGCAAATGCTGATGTTCTTCTTAAATAAATGATTTTGGAAACTGATGAAAGTAGGTCATGCTAACCAGGTGGAATCCTAAACCCTGTGTCTTTTTTCTGTTGATCTCTTCTTTCCTATTATCTTGAACTTTTGTTAATGCTTTTCATTCTTTGGTCTAGTTTTCCTAGTGAGCTATAAAGTCCTTGAGAGTAGGGACTGTAAGCTGTACAACTTATCTTCACTGTGCATAGTATGTCTACCACAGATTTTTTTTTTTTAGAGTGGTCAGGATCTGAGAGATCATGACAAACTTGCTTTAAAAAACATCCAAGAAAAACTGATTGTATTTTTACCAATTTGTAAAAATATTAATAGAAATATTTAAAATTACATTAAAAAACTCCAACATTATATGAACCAACAGGCATAAAAAGAAGTCTTTCTGTGTTTTAAGAGTCCTAGAGACAAGTTTTTCCCTTAAAAAAAAAATAGTATGCGTTCCAGGTGACCACCAAACAAGCCAGATATTTTGGGAGGTGTCCAGTTAGCTTTCTGAATTGTAAGTGCAACTGAATGGCCTTAAAAATTTTACTATAGTCAGTCTGTTTAAAATATACTTTTCCTGATCATTCAAAGAACACTTCCTGTCCACTGAGGGAAGAATTTCTTACAGATTAAGGGCTTTTTTTTAACCTCTAGGATCTTTTTGATTAACCACTTGTTATATTTATACCTCCAGAACAAGACCAAATAAAAAATTGCATTTTTACTTTGTTACATTTGAAGAATTGATGTGAAAGAACATTGTGTGTTGTCAGGAAATGATTTTTCTTGTTAGCATTAGCCAAGCAGAGCTAGTGCCCTCTGCTGTGGCTTTTTACCGTATTAGTCAGGGATGTCCTTCAACGTCTTTGGTGATGATGGGCATAAATCACATCGAGAACAGTGGTATGTAGTGAATTTAGCACAACTGCATTTTTTAATATGTAAGTAGGCTTAGGTTTTTATCTCCCTTATCTTAAGCCCGTCAAGATCAAACTCAAGCAAGCATTCACATCCACAATTGAATCTCACCAGCCTTTTTCTTTAAGTTAACATTAGTTCAAACTCTCCCCACTGCTTCTGTCAATAGATCTTTTAAAGGCAGGCATTAGAGTTAAGTTTGCCTTAGTCTTTTTTTTTTTTTTTTCCCCTTCCACAGCTCCAAGCCCAAGGGCTTCTTTTAATAGGCATTAGTTAAGGCCCAGAATTGAGTAGACATTTGTGAAGGAGACTTGAAGTTTGGAACAGAATTGGCCTTTATAGTTTTTCCATGGGGGGAAAAAAATCTTCTTATGAGAATAAAGGCTGCCTACTAATCTGCTACCATCTGGAGAATGGAGAAGCCAGAGGTTGTCGGCACCAGGTCACATCCCTTATGTAAACTGTCAAATTCTTTTCATATTAATGGCATATTGAGCTTAATCTAAAGGGGTTTGGTATCAGTCAGAGCTTATTTATTGATTTTTTTCCCCCTGCAAGGGAGAGGCCATCGTGTTGTTGCCATGAGAGAAAGACACTTATTGTCAAAAAAAAAAAAAAAGAGGTTTTGGTTCCTGAAGGACTTTTCCTCATACTTACATGTTGCTTACCATCTAACCATATGTAAAAATCCTCAGTTCTTTCCAGCAACTCTTTCCCACCTGATCTATTGAAGAACAGTTGCTTTGTGTCTTAAATTCAATAAGAATTGCAGTCGATAGCTATCATGCTTATGCCATACTTGAAATAAAGCAACAGTGAGCCTGAGATTCTGTTTTTCTTATGGACTATTTTGTGCACATGTGCATGTGACTATACATATAGATGTGCATTTTTGTGCTTTAGGATATAATAGAACAGCTAAAAATCACCTCAAGTCTTATGTGGTGCCTGCTATTGGAGTGGCAAAGAATAAAAATCCCTTACTTTTTGATTATGAAAACCTTTAGCCTCCTATGGACACAAGGCCAAACAGATTGTGAATGTCTTGACAACTCTATTCAAAGCAGAAGCTTATTCCCCAAACTGATACCAATTGATTTTGCTCATTCTAAAATTGTCGTGCTCTCCTCTCTTATAAATAAAAATAGACCCACACACTCAATTTCAGACCTTTTGATAGGTAAAGGTTGAACTCTCTAAACCACAGCATGGAAGCCCAAATAATCATGTTATTCCCAGGGATAGACGTGTGTAGTACAAGCTAAAAGAAGTGGTGAATAAAAGCCACTGTTGTATCATGGATTGGCCACGTAGGATCTTTTGGCAAAAAGAAGGGCCTAACATTCAATAAATGTTCATTGAACGAATAAATAAAAGAGTACCTTCAAACCCTCCTTTTACCTGGAGAGTCTTTTGCTTGCTGAAGAAATGAACCCTAAATTTTCAGCAGAGATGATTAAATAAAGAACAAGCATGGAGATTTCCAGCTTTTAGAAATTCTTAAATTCTCAGATGAGAGCATTTGTCCTTGGGGCCTGTATTCCATTGGCACTTCTTACCCCCTGATTTCATATGTAAACCAGAAAATGAACACCAGACCAGATGACCCAAAGGAGATGAAGCACGTTTGCTTTGCCCATTGTATTTCTCTGCTCACGCCTAGACGCCTTGCCTTTTCTCCCCTCCGTGTTTGAAGTGGAGAGCTGGGAACAGACATGAGATTGAGGTCCCAGGGAGAAGGCAAGTTCAGCCTGAACTGGTGAACTCCCTGGGCCTCCGGGCAGATGAGGCGAACTGAAGATAACACGAGTATGACATTTGCGCCAGTAGGGGAGAGACCCGCCCGGCCTTCACAGACAGGTTTCTCTTTGGTTGTCGGAGCGGATGGAGCCTAGCTGAACGCCTTGGCAGTTTTCCTTAAGCGTTCCCAGTTGATGACGGTGGGCGTGTGCGTTGACACGCAAGCCAGCGTTACACAGGATTTTCTGCCAAAGACACTGAACTCTGCGATGCCGAAGGGAATCATTGGAACGGACACTGGGCTGATATTACAAAACATCAGGGTGGTTTTGTAAGAGCCCAACAGGGAAAGAAATGTGAAAAAAAAAAAACCAACTAGGTGAAAAGGATATGAAAACTGGGAAGAAGGGCCTGACTATATCTGTGTAGAGCAGCAGCATGTACGAGAGAAACAATGGGCATGCAAAAGCTGATTTTAGTGTGCGTTTTCTTGGCACTAAGTTCTGCTCTTAATGTTTGTGTCTTAATCCAGTGCTGCAGTGTTCTGTGCTCAGGATTATAATTACTATTAAGAATGTCATCATAAACTCCCGCCTTTAAAAGGGCAGTCAGGGTTTCCTCCAAGGATCAAGCCCTTGTATGTGTAGGTGACTGAAGGATCTTTCTATAGCGGGACCCCCTTTTGTGTCCCTGTCTCCTCCCCGATTTTTCTTAACTTCTCACAGGCAGGACAGCCATCAGGGCGGAATCCATCCTTTTCCGCCAGCTTGGAGTGTATCTGGCCGCAGAGAGCCGTGGCTGGAGGGGGACGGCGGCGCTGGGCGGTTGCCGCGCTCCGAGAGCCGTGAGCCGTGGAGTCGCTCTGGGCGCCTGTCCCGGGCCCGACCGGCCTGTCGGCGCACATCGCCCCCAGGGCCCGCGGGCTGCGCGGGGCCGAACCGAGGGGCGCAGTTCGGCGCCGCGGCCCGCAGGGGGCGCGCTTGCCAGGTAGGAGCCGGTCTCCCCGGGCCCGCGCCGCCCCGAGCCGGCTCTCGTCTGCCCGTTGCAGTCCGTTTCGGCTCCGGAGCCGACCCCTCGGAGGCCCTGGCTCACACCTGGACGGCGTGCTGTCCACACGGCTGTCCTCTGTTTCTTTTTTCTGTCGGCTCTGTTTTTCCACAGCCGCCGTCCGGCCCCCTCTGCCTGTGGAGACGGGAGGCTGGTTTCCGCTCCTGTGGCGGGTACCTCAGGTCGGGTCGCAGGGTACCGTTTCCTGCCGGGAGGACCGTGTGCGCTCCCCGAGCGCTCTGCGGTTTCACACGGCCCGGCCGTAAAGCAGTGTCTGCGGCAAAGGGGAAACCTGTGTCGCAACGCGGGGCCCAGCGTTGTTTTCTCTCACCGGGGAGACCGCCCTTCGGTCCCTGCCGCTGCGTGTGCGGCGGGACGGTGGGGAGACTGAGGCACGAAAACACACGGGCTGGTTCCCGCCCGGTCTTTAGCCTCTTAGCCGGGAGGATTTTGTCTGCTTCCCAGGGTGGCCCTCTGGACGGGGTTTAATTCACGGAACCCACGCCCGGCTGACCAGCACTGTGCTTTTTAAAGGAAAGAAAAAAAAAAGACGACGGCTCTGGGCACTTCTGAAGCAGCTTCAGCGCCGTCGGGTGTGAGGAGGCGTTGTGTCTCTTGAAACCTGGATTCAGTATGCTTGTCGGGTGGGCCGGCCCGTGCTGCGTAAGCCTGCCTCCGGACAGCGAGCCACCTGCCTGGGGAGAGTTCGCGGGCGCACCCGGGGCGCGTGCCCACACCTCGCTGCTTCGCGACTCAGCGCCTGCCTTTGAATGCCTCAGCCGCTAGGTTGATTACGTGGGTCACGTAGAACACGTCGGATCACGTGGGCCACGTCTGATCACGTGCGGCACGTCGGACACGTGGGTCATGTCAAATCACGTTGGTCACGTCGGATCACGTGTTGAGAGCAGCCGCCCCAGAGCAGGTGCTGCCACGTGCGGTCTCCTTTGTGGAGTGTCTCCCCGAATTCCCCCCAGCTCCCCACACACTGCCGCCCCGTGCTCCCAGGGCTTGGGTCTGTTCTCAGGCAGCTGCAGCTGCGGTCTCCTATATTGAAGAAGCGGGGAAAAAAGGGGTCTGTGCACCAGGTACCTGCCCCCCAGGGAGGAATGGGAAGTCACCGAACTCACACCTTCGTGGGCCTTCAGAAGTCTGAGTTCACTAAGTCTATAGTCGGGTTTATTTTTAGCAGATGCTAGTTAGTTAAAAGCTTCGGTTTTCGTTGTTTCCAAGCGCCTTGTAAAGAAATGCCGCGACTTTTCAGCTGTGTAAGGACACAGAACCAAAGCGCTCTGCTGTCTGTTGGGTCTTACTTTGTTCACATAAATGGACCTGTTTAAGCAAGGCACGTGCAAAATAGAGTTCTGAAATTAAAAAGACTTTTGGAGAAACGGACGTTTATTATTTGTCCTGTCGTCCTACTATTAACAAAATTGTTTCATTTCTGCCCCCTCCCCCCGCCTGCTTTTAAAAAGTAATCTTTAGACGTTGTCCTTCCCAGAGCCTCATTGTCCATGAATTATATTGTGAATCCATTTGGACACCGACCAGGAACTTGCTATAATTGCTCACATGCAAGTAAAAGCTTTCTCTGTGTGTTAATTAGTTGATACAAGGGATTAAGATGGTTACACGAAAGGCATTGCTGCTTCCCTCTGAATAGTTAGACCAAGGTGGGTGCCAGGGCTTCATTTGATCCCATTTGTTCAGCATGTTCCCTTGATAAAAACACAGACTTCGAACAGCGAGGTTTCCTGAGGCAGCAGAATGTGGGGAACCATTTGGATTCACTGTTTCTGTTGATGTGAAATGTGGGATATTAATCAAGGCTAATTACATGCACTGGGTTTGGAACAAACTGAAGGCCAGCTCAGGGCATGGTTCTCTACGTAATTACCGACTTTAAGGTACCAGGGTAATTACTAGAAATTAAAAGCCCTTCCTTTATGGGTCTTGCCTCTCCAAATGTGGAAACAGTTTCTTTCACCATCAGGAGGTAGCCCTCTGCTCAGAGTTTGGTGTTGGACAGACACAGCTCGCTTTTAAGGAGGCCTTGATTACTTTATGTCAAGTCCCTGGGGTTAGGGCCGAAATCCAGATCATTCTGTCCTAGTTTTCTTCTGTCAGAGGGCTTTCTGATGTTTGAGTTCAAACTTAGTATATATTTTAAAAATTAGTAGATGCTTGGCCCAGGGAGAGGAATTTAATGGTTCACTATTCTAGGAGACCATTTTCTCTGGTACTTTTTTTTTTTTTCTTTTTCTAAAGGTAGTCTGTAAGGCTCTCTGTGAATAAATTTAGTAGTGTCCTTTTTACTTGGAAAAAGAGGAGCGTGTCGTTGCTTCCCAGTGTGTAAGGGTGCAAGTGCATCGTCACTTTCGTGGATGTGGCTAGCATGCTGACGGCCCTTCCCGGCGGGCTGGACCACCTCCCACCGTGAGATGCGAGGGTTCACCTTCAGTAAGAAAGCCCCCAAAGCCAGATTCTTGTTCCCTGGGACTCTTATCAGCTTGGGCACAGGCATGTGGCCTGAACTCACCAGTCTGATGTCTCTGCCCTCAACTTGGAATCCAGAGGGATGGACACAGAGAACCGTGGATCCTTTATAGCAGGGGCCCTCAGCCTTTTTGGCACCAGAGGTGGGTTTTTTGGAGGAAGCTAATTTTTTCCATGGATGTTGGGGGTAAAGGAGGGATAGTTTCCAGAGAATTCAAGTGCTTTACATTTATTGTGCACTTTATTTCCTTTATTCATTACATTGGCTCCACCTCAGATCATCAGGCATTAGATTTTGGAAGTTGGGGACCCCTGCCCTAGAGCTCCTGCCATTGGCAGTGGGCTCCAGTGTCTGCTGTTTGGGGGTCGTGTGGCAGGGGAGTCTTGAGGCCAGCAGCCCAGGGGAGAGTGACCAGGTGTGACCAGGGCTGGTAGCTCCAGGGACTGTGTTCTTAAGTTTGAGTCCATTTCCTTATAATCTTGCAGGAGATTTTGTGACACGCTTGATTCTCTTTTCAGTTCAGTTCAGTTGCTCAGTCATACCCAGCTCTTTGTGACCCCATGAATCACAGCATGCCAGGCCTCCCTGTCCTTCACCAACTCCTGGAGTTTACTCAA
This sequence comes from Cervus elaphus, assembly GCF_910594005.1. Lineage (NCBI taxonomy): Eukaryota > Metazoa > Chordata > Mammalia > Artiodactyla > Cervidae > Cervus > Cervus elaphus. The sequence goes on along the minus strand of NC_057823.1, from coordinate 105,496,208 downwards.
ACTCATGTCCATCGAGTCGGTGATGCCATCCAACCATCTCATCCTCTGTCGCCCCCTTCTCCTCCTGTCCTCAATCTTTCCCAGCATCAGGGTCTTTTCCAATGAGTCAGCTCTTCACATCAGGTGGCTAAAGTATTGGAGTTTCAGCTTCAGCATCAGTCCTTCCAATGAACACCCAGGACTGATTTGCTTTAGGATGGACTGGTTGGAACTCCTTGCAGTCCAAGGGACTCTCCAGAGTCTTCTCCAACACCATAGTTCAAAAGCATCAATTTTTTGGTGCTCAGCTTTCTTCACAGTCCAACTCTCACATCCATACATGATTCTCTTTTAGGAAACACCACTTCTGCTTAAGTTCTCCAGAGCTGACTTCTGTTCTGACTAGTATGAGCAGCATCATGTGTCTTTACACCCATCTTGGAGTTGGTATGCTAAGTATAGATGGAATTATATATGTACATAGATGCACACACATACAAGTATATATACATATATATTTAAACTTTATATATATGCATACATGCCCACACATCTGTGCTGCTTACTTTGTATGTGTATCTGCATGTGTTTACTTCTAAGCTCAGGAAAAAGGTTTGGTCTCTAACTGAAAAGAATCAGGGTAGGAGAAATTAGTGATTTTTATAAAAAGTTGTGTTTTGGGTTGTCCTGACGTTGTCCTTTCTAAGATCTTTCAGAACCGGTTCCCATCGTAGATCTGCTGCTGAATCTGGAAACTGAGATGGATTTGTGAAAAAAAATGGAGAGCTTGGAATAATTCTATAGCGCTGCGGTTTTTTTATTTTACACATGAGATATACTCTCTATTACCAAGTGTATAAAGACCTCGTTTTTCAAATAGCTGGCTTCACCACAGAGCTCACACAGCTGAGAGAGTCTTGAGCTTTCTTTGTGGTGGCCCTTCTGGTTCTGTCAGCTGCCTGGCGTGTGAGCCCTGCGTCCAGGAGGCCCTCTGCCCGGGGCTCTGGCGCACTCTGGCCCCGGGTCCGAGGGTGCGCTCTGGATGCAGCGTGGCTGCACCCTAAGTGGGGCGGTCAGGGAGCGCAGCTGCTGGGTGCTGGGAGGTTGCCTCCTGTCCTCGGCTTTCGTCCTTGGCTTGTCCTGTCACCACAGCGCTGCTTGGGGGGGCGTTATTTAACCGGTTCTTCCTTTGACCCACCTGCTTCAGTGTGCCCCTTGGGCGCCACCTTGCAGGCTCCCCCAGTCCCGCTCTCTTTGCCAGCTCTCCATGGTCCTTCTCGCCCGTGATCTTTGTCTTTCTCCTTTTTTCTGGTCTCCCCTTTCGCTGCCCCTTGCCCTTAGGAAGGTGAATGTATATAGTGAGATCCACAGGTATGTATGGATGTTGGTGTAGAGCTCGAGTGTAAATACTAGACACACTCTTCACTCCAAGCCGCAGGTCGCTGTGCCCGGGACTCACAGCCCAGTGCTCACACCTTGACCTAGTGCAGCCTGGAGACGCCGCGTGGACCCCCACCTAGGTTTTCCCTTTCCATGTTTTCAGAGAACTCGGTTGTTGGTGTTTGAAAATCGCTGGTCCTCTTAGCCTCGAGAGATCAGAGAAGGCTGTTCCAGCTGTGGGGGAATGCCTGCCCTTTGTCCTACGCTGGGAGCCTGCGTGTCCTTTCAGGCAGCCCCGCCCAGGGCTGGTTCGGGGAGACAGCGTTGTCTCCAACTCCAGGTGCCTGACATGGGATTCTCTTCCCTTTCCAGGGTAGACAGATGACTGGGCCAGGTACCAGGGCACGAGGATATCACACACATGTGCACGCGTCTTTCTGCTTCTAGCGGGAGGGTAAGCCCAAGGTCATGGGAGTAAATCAGCAAAAGTGGAAACCAGGGTGGTTTTTTTTTTTAATATTATTCCCTGCAGGTTCCGTCATATATTCTTGAAGAACTCATATACATTTTTTTTTCTCCCCTGCATTTTGAAGATTTATTTCATCTTTGGCAATACAGAAAGGAAGTGGAATTTGGTCCGTGGGGACTTTTTTTGTACAGAATATCAGTGACATCATGGATGACCAGAGTCCTGCTTCTTATTAAAGGACACAGGGAAGATTGTGCTACACATACGACAACTCTTTCTTACTCCATTGACTTCAGAGAATTCATATCTAGCTTTAAATTCTTTGAACAGTTTGTAAAAGTTCAAGTAGTCATTGAATGGAATTTAGTGGATGTTTTAAAGTAAATATTAACATATCAAATTCAAATGTAAACTTAAAAAGGGAAATTGTAGTATGAAGCTTAGTAAGAAGGTTATTGAGGACAGAAAATTTTGGACCATCCTTATTCTTTAAGTATTAGCAAAGATAATTAAGGGGCTTATAAAGGAGTGCATTTAGGAACATATTTGGAGGTATTCATTGTATAGTAAAAACACAGAATTTGATCAATATTCTTTTCCTAAAAAGTTTTCACAGTTTTGTAAACATAACTGGAAAAGATCCAAAGCTTAAAACTCAAATGATATTGCAGGCAGTGTTTATCATCTTCTGCTTCCCCTACGGTTGATAAAAGTTGACTGATGGGATTTGAAAGGAAGCCAGGAGTCTTTCTTTTTTTGTATGTGTGTGATGTCTGTAAAGCTGCAGTGATTTCAGGCGCTCCCTCTTGTACAGATCTACGTATGCGTGACAAGGAATGCAGCATTTAGGAATTTGCTTACGTGTTTCAAAATATCATTAACAAAAGCGTTGGAGATGATAGCTGTGTTTTGTTTTTTTAAGCTGGACTGTTGTGTGGTGCGGTATTCCAAGCTGCTTTTAGCAAGCTGGAAGCCATCTCCACTGACACAGCCTTTCCCTTACGTTTGAACTTTCCTGGCAGAAATGGCTTGTCGATAGAGTCCAAGCTAGTTCATTCCCTTTGTGTGTAGAGAATTAGACACATGAATACCACAAATTAATCAAATGTAAGTCCAGAATAGAAGGCTCTCACCCACTAACATGACTGTGAAAGCCGCTTTGAATGAGAGGGAGAGGACCCATCAAATATACATGAAAAATAGTGAGTTTATGAAGGCCCGGGGATTGTTGGGCTTGACCGGACCTGCATGCCACCACTTAGGGGGGCAGGCGGAGAGGGTGGGAGTGGAAGGACCACCAGCCCTCGAGGTGGGGTTTTCTTTTTTTAAATCGTCGTCTTCCATTGAGAGAAGTTTCTGGGAATATCAATGAGCCCCCTGCAGAGGCAGGGTCAGAGGTCAAAGTGCAGGGCCAGCTGCCAGCCTTCCTGAGGAACAATGGCAAAGCCTTTCTGTACATACGACAAAAGGATATTCCCAAATGGTGTTTTCAGACACTGAATGAAACCGCATTAAATGAAAATTATGCAGCCTCATGTAAAATTAACCTTTTCGCCTCCCTCTTCTTGCTTAGAGTTGAACGTTGATTGATTCTGCTCTTACTTCTTTTTGATGTCATCCCCTTATTTTGTGGTATATGGAACTTTAATCATTTAGCCACTAAATTATAAGAAAATTTATCCCCCCTTTCACACTTAGGAAAGAATGTGATAGAGGAAAAGTTCCCTTGAGGTTTTCTGTGTTGAATATAGCTAGTATTATTCGGCATCCATAAGTTGAAAAAAATATGTTTCTAAATGGATACAAATTATGTATTAGATGCAGCAAGTTTTCTTATGAAAATGATAGAACATACTGTAGCAATTTAGTAATGTGATTGAGTTAAATTCATACATGCAGGTATTATTTTCCAGAAAAACATTAAAAATTAAAAGTTGAACTCCTGTGAAAATATTAATAAGAATTACCCCAGTATTTATTCTGAGTGGCTCCAAATCTGGATTTGATATAAATGTAATTTATGTAAACATAAACAGAGATGAAATTTGAGAAGTCCAAATATTAATGTAAAAACAAAATGAAAACTTGGCCTTTAAGTCACATAACATAGTGATGCATGCTCCTTTCCTGACTCTATCTTGATAAAATTGAAAGTTACCCATAAAAATACTACTTTGTGGTCTTTCGGTTCATATTTTTTGTTCCCGGTGTGGTTTCAGTTTCATATTGTGTTTATTTTTCTTCATTCTCTTCGTCCTCACCCTGAAACCACAGAAGGTTTGCAGTGGAATGGAGAGTATTGTATCACACTTCCTGGTTGGTGCCAATTAGCTGCAGCGTGGACTTTCTCTGCGGCTTTCTGTTGGAAGGGTAGCGTATTATTGGTCTTCGCGTTTGCCAGAAGGGTTCCAGTGTTCCATCTTCTGGCACCAAATCCCTGGAAAGGTCACATCCCATTTAACTACTGGCCAAGCACACATGCTGAGGGCTGTGTGGTTTCTCGGGAAGATGACTAAGAGGGGGAGATGTGGAGCTTTCCATGTTCTGTCCTTGTGACCAACACTTAAAGCACCCCTCCAGCCGAAAGCTTCATAAATCAGTGAGTGACAGTAAATTAACGCTAGACATTTATTATCACGTATCCTTAGCACATTAATAACCCTAAACCTGAGAGAGAACCCTGGAGAAAACCAGAAGGGGAATAAGGATCACCATGAAAGGCCCCCCGTGCTGGGGTCATTGCTTACTGGAACTTTCAGGAAGCTTACGTTGAACTGTTGCCTGATGAAAGGTATCCGATTAGAAAAGTAATCAAAGCAAGGGAGAGGATCCAGCTGTGATTGTAACCATCTTGTCTTCAATAGGGTGACGTTTGACAAACACTCACTGGGTAGCTACAGGATGAGTTAAGTGCTTTGGGGGTAACAACGCAGTTGATGTCCTAATAATGGGAAAGGGGCAAGTAGATCATCACTCATTAATAGCAGAACTGATGTAACTAAAACCATCAAGTAAATAGCACATGGTATTAGGTTTTGGTTTTTTGTTGTTTTTTTTTTTTTTTTTAAAGGGAAAGAAGTCTTATGTGATGGGGGAGGTCAAGAAGAATTTGTGAGCAGAGGTTGGTATAAAGTCTTTGAAATGCAGAGTTGAGGAGAGGGGGAGGTTAGGAGCCAAGACAGAGACTAGAAGGTCTGCCTTTAAGAGTCATTGTCAGGCCACTTTGCCTGGAGCATCTTCCAGAAAATAATTTATACAGGCCCCTTGGGTAAATAAACCCAGCTGCTCAAGGCTAGGAAGAAGCATGTCCTGCAAAGTATCTCTCTCCTACCCAGGATGGGCCTCCCAGTCCCTTACCCCCTGTCACCCCCTCTGGAGCACTGTAGTTGGGAGACCCTGGCTGGGGCATGGTGGATGTCCCCAGCAGCCCATCGAGGAAGTCCTCCAACAGCAACCCAAGCCATCGTTCGTGCCAGGAATGTAGTTGGGAGCTCTGGTGACTGGCGAGCAGTCTTGTGATGTTTTGAGAATGCTGCTTTAGGGAAGAGTCGTCTTGTTGGGAGAGATTGGACGTAACAAGCTTAGTTAGGAGGCTGCCGCAGTGGTGCAAGGAAGAGGGTGTGGGTTTGGACACAAGTAGACTGTGGGCAAGGAAAAGTGAGCAGGTGTCCCATGACTGGGAGGAGAAGGCATCTGGCCATCGGAGGGAAGCAGAAGGAGCAGATGGTGACGTCCACCTTCTAAGACTGAACAGGGGAGGGAGGTGTTTGGAAAAAATCAGACTTGACTTAAGATAGGGAGCTGGGGGTGAGGTGTTATTGTGGAACTATTCAAAAACAGAAAAATAAGACTGGTCCATCCATCTTTGCAAGATTTTATCATCAAAGAGGAGGAACTGTTCATTAAGCCCCATTTTTTCCAAAGAAGTTGGAATCTGTTTTTTTCACAGAGTTGGGTTCATCTTTAAGAAAACATTTGCATCCATCTCATGACATCATTGGAAGGTTGTAGAGCCAGAGGGGGATTAGTTTCACATCCCACTGACTTTCATGTCAGTTTGTGAATCCACTGAAAATGAGGCCTTTCCCCTCACATTTTACAACACAAACAGTCAGCCCAGTAATTTAATGCTGGTTCTTCCAATATAAATATTACATTATGAGTATAATTTCCCACTATTACCGCAAGAAATTTATCTAGATGCTAAGAATAATTCGGCTTTATAAGGCCATATACCAGTATATTCTTTCCAAACTGAAACATAAAAAATAAAGGGAAGCTCATTTTTTAAAAAAAATTTCTTATACTAAATTTAAAATTTCTTGATAGAGGAGTCAGTCTTCCACACAGTGCGTACTCAACAAAGGTTGTTACTGCGGTCAGGTGAGTCTACTATGGATTTGGAAATGTTAATAGTTTTTTTAATATATTCATGCTCATTTACTTCCTACAGAATCCATTCATTTCATTAAGTCTCATTCCAGTGTTTTACAAGCCATCAGGCTGGCTAGAATATTCCAATTATGTATGCACGCTAAGTCACTCAGTCTTGTCCGACTCTTTGTGACCCAATGGACTGCAGCCCGCCAGGCTCCTCTGTCCATGGGATTCTCCAGGCAAGAACACTGGAGTGGGTTGCCATTTCCTTCTCTGATGCCAATTACACTATATTCCAGTTTTTATTTCAAGCCAAACTCTAGTGCGGGAATATGTGTGTGTGAGAGAGAGAGAGAGAGAGAAGCAGGGATGGGGGGAGAAGTGAGAGAGACAGAAGGGGTGGGAGGAGAGAGAGTGATAAACGAAAATCTAAAAAGGCAGGCTTCATTTCACTGGTAGTAATTTGGTAAATTATCCATAATTTATTAGAGCTTGTAAACATTGTGACGAAATTTTTTGCCCTGTCAGTAATGAATTGCTACATCATTAATTTTGTCAAGGGATCAAGACACGACATTGCTGAGCTCTCAGAGAACTCCTCGCTGTGTAGAGGGGGGTCTGAAGTTCCCGTGTGGTTAAGGAAATTCTGCGGTGAATTCACACGGCTGTTTCTGATGTAGGGAAACCTTCTCTCACCAGGGGCCAGGCCACAGCCGCCGCGGGTAGTGGGACACCCCGACCTGGGCGGGGAGGAGGCTTCGTGGTCCAGGTGGCCTTGGTCCTTGGGCTGTTCTGCCATCATGCTGGCTCTCAGGTCATAGAGGCCTTCATCCTGGAGAGAGGATTGGCTGAGTTCTTAGAATATAAAGATCGTTACTCACTTCCAAGTATAGTTTGAAGCCATAGATGAAAGAGATACATCTTTGTAAACCAAGTCAATTGAAATAAAGGTTATAAAAGAGAGCGGGAATTTTGGTGAGAATATTTTAGGGGGAATTTAGTGGAAGATTCCAGAATATCTATGTCAGCATTAAATGTGGCTTTCAGTGTCTTTGTGGCTACAAGAAAAGAGAGGCCTGAGTGTTTGTGTAGTCGTTTTCTCATGCCCAAAAGATGTTTGTCATGTGGCTCAATATAAGCGGGACCAAGTAGGATAGCAGAGTTTCCACTGAGTTTTGTAAGTTGCATTTTATGGCTATTTCTTATGAATGGCCCTCTAAAGATCACGTTCATGCCTTTGAATAGTAACTCAGAGAAGGCATTTCAAGCAGGAAAGGTAAGGCAGGTTGCAGATTTCTAGGATGTGTTGGTGGCCCAGGTGTGCTCAGTCTGGCTATCTGGCCTGGAAACGTGGTCTGGGGAACTCCAAGACATGAACAGGAATTGTATCCCTGATATCGCATGTCTGTCTAATGCTTTACCTGTATGTCACAGGAGTAGTTAATTGACAGCTAAATCCTCATTGGTGTTTAAAGCAGTTATTCCCTGTTGTTTGAAAAAAAAGCTCAGTCTTTAGAAACCTGATGTAGAGGTAGCTCTCCCAGACAGAACTAAAATCCCACCAGGATCCCTAGAGCCTGACCTGCAGGGACACTCTAATTTTATTTTATTTTTTAATTAATTAATTTTAATTGGAGGATAATTACTTTACAGCATTTTGGTGGTTTTTGCCATACATCAGCATGAATCAGCCATGGGTGCACACGGGTGTGGAGAAAAGGGAACCCTCTTACACTGTTGGTGGGAATGCAAACCGGTGCAGCCACTATGGAGAACAGGGTGCAGATTCCTTAAAAAACTGGAAATAGAACTGCCGTACGACCCAGCAATCCCACCACTGGGCATACACACCGAGGAAACCAGAATTGAAAGAGACACCTGAACCCCAATGCTCACTGATGCACTGTTTACAATACCTAGGATGTGGAAGCAACCTAGGTATCCATCGGCAGACGAATGGATAAGGAAGTTGTGGTACATAGACACAATGGAATATTACTCAGCCATAAAAAAGAACACATTTGAGTCAGTTCTGATGAGGTGGATGAAACTGGAGCTTATTATACAGAGTGAAGTAAGTCAGAAAGAAACACCAATACAGTATATTAACACATACGTATGGAATTTAGGAAGATGGTAGCAATGATCCTATATGCAAGGCAGATCCTATGTGCAAAGAGACACAGATGTAAAGAACAGGCTTTCGCACTATGTGCAGGGACACTTTTAGCCCCTCATCTGCAGGATTCTGACCTCAGGTCGTCTCACGCCAGGCCCTAAGCAGCAGCCATTATAGGGGATGAGGCCTGTCCTTGCCATGTTACTAGGGGGTGGTCAGGACTGGGGCAAAGAGACCAGCCCAATTCTAAGCCAACCCCCCACTGCCAGAGGAGAAGTCTGATATTAAAGAGCATTAAGCCTGACAGCCATGCCACCCGTCTAGGCAGCAGCACGTGTCTAACTAGAATGTATAAAAATCAATAGCTCAACTTACATTTGCGGCCAAGAGGTGAGCCCCCTTCAAAACAGCAGGTGGAAAGTGGCTCAGGTGGCTGAGTGGAAGGAGGGACAGTGGGTGCTGTTAAAGGACTGAATGTTCGACCAGGGTATTTTCCTGTCTTTGTTTTACATGAAGAGCCAAGTTGACCTTCTCTCTCTGGGAGGTTCCTAGACTCACTTCTCACATGTGGAGGGGCTTGGTTTCCCAAACCAAGAATCAGGCCTCAGAGACCATCTGGGCGTCCTACAGTTCAGCTCCATGTCTGACGCTACCCAGAGAATCTGGTGGAAGCCCCAGATCCTACAGGTAAAGGGCTTCGTTCCACTAGACTGACATCAGTCCCCCTCCCCCCGGCCTCCAGTTACACGTCTGGGTTGTTGCCTGGACTTCTGACCACCTGGCTGTAAGTCAGAGGTCCTTTTGACCCCTTGCTTGGGTTTGATCAGTTTGCTGGAGCACCAGGTCACAGGGCTCAGAGCAACGTTTCACTCACCGGATCACTGCTTTGTGGTAAGAAGGTGGAGCTCAGGAACAGCCAGATGGGAGCGATGCACAGGCAGGTACGGGAGCGGGTGTGGCCTTCCACGCGTCTCCAAGCGTGCCGTCCTCCGGATCTCCGTTCACCCCCAGAGGCTCTCTGAGCCCCATCTTTCAGGGTTTTGTGGAGGCTTCATTGCACAGGCAGAATTGATTAACTCTCCGGCTTCTGGTGGGGCTCAAACTTCAGCCCCTCCCCTGAAGTCAGCGGGTGCGTCTGAGAGCTCCTGCTTTGCAATCACAGCTTGTCTACACTGGCAACCAGCCCCCGTCCTCAGCGTGGGCCTGGGTGCCAAGATGCTTCAGTTTTGCCTGACTCTTTGTGACCCCATGGACTGTAGCCCACCAGGCTCCTCTGTCCATGGGGAGCCTCCCCACGGCAAGAACACTGGAGTGGGTTGCCATTTCCTCCTCCAGGGGGTCTTCCTGACCCAGGGATCGAACCCAGGTCTCTTATGTCTCCTGCACTGGCGGGCGGGTTCTTTTCCACTAGTGCCACCAGGAAGCCCATCCTCAGCGGTGTTCAAAAACTACCTCATTCACATAACAAAAGACGTCTTTTATCACTCTGGGCACCCAGTAAAATCCATGGGTTTGGAGAGGTATGAGCCAGATGCTATGGAGAAGACCAAATATATATATAAGAAATATACTTTGGGCATCTGAATGACCAAATGCATATTTTTCTTACAAATACAATGTTGTACTACACATTACCTAAACAGAAGAAGAAATTCCACCACTTAACTACTTACCTTGCTTAAGGAGTCAGATAACCATTTCTTCTCCCTGTTCCTCTCTACTTTACATTATTTGAAAAGCTTTGTTTTTGATAACATAGCCCATGACTATATTTTAAGCAAAAATTGAAAATCTTCATATATTGGCTGATAAGCATTATGTAAAATTTGACGTTGAAAGTAATTCATTCTGTAGGTTTTTAATGTAAAAGTCATCTTTTAAAAATAAACTTTCAGCCTAACATGCTTGCATCTTCAGTATTGGAGCTTCTGAGAAAATAGAGTTATCTCGTTTTATATAACTACTCTAATACTCTGGGAATACCAACATGTTTTTACAGTAACAAGTTTGAGATAGGATCCAATGTGAATATATTATCCTCAGAGCAAGTCTGTTTCTTTAGTCGATTTCAGAATACATACTAAGCAAAGCAATATATTTGCACAGTCCTTGTTTCAAAGTATATTCATGTTCTCAGATTTGGGGGCAAAAAGCATGCAGAAAGAAGTGTTTTTTAAAGCAAATAAACTACCTAAAGGGTAATTGCTCTTCTAGAGACATCAGTATATATTTCAATATTTATCTTTGCAATGCGATACAATTCTATTTTCTGTTAGTAATTTCACTTCTAGCACCAGGATGCCTGCAGGAGGACTCCTCCCAGAGATCTAATGAATGGCCTTTAAACAGCTCTATTTGAGGCCGTATTTTCCTTCACAGAGAATATAAATATTCTTTGGGTTGTGCAGATTACTTAATACTTCTCTGTGTAGCAAAGTGAGCTTAAGCGTGTGTAATTGTGTCTTTGTTAAGTTTAAAGTTAGCATCCTGTCATGAATTATAATTGTGGGGGAGACAAATTGAGGGGTTCTTTAGAGAGTGCTCTATCCAAACGTCATTATTGCCGAGAAGAGTTCACGCATTCGGTCAGGTTCTTCTGTCAATAAATATGGACCTACCGCTGTCCTGTGTGTCAGGAGGGTTGCAAGTAAACGAGACATCCTCAAGAATGTATATGTATTTTTTTTTCCTTTCTTTTTGGTGTAATAGCCATAGGGAAGAGAGTTAAATGCTGGCTTCAGAAGAAGAGTCACAGTGAATGATCAGAAAATAAATTGCCAGAGAGCAGAAGTGCCTGGGAAGAAGGGCTTTGCAGGGGGTGGGATTGAGCATGGCCACAAAGGTGATGAGTGTTGTGGGAGGCCTCTGCGGAAGGGGGGAGAGCTGCTCTGGGAGACGGGCTTCCAGCCCCGCTGTGGCCGATTCACTCTCCCGGTGGTTTACTGACCCTATTTCTGTGCCAGTTCCTTCAAATGTCAGATTATGTCTAACATCTCTTCTTGCCATTCTGTCATTTTAGCACCCACCTAGCTATAGAATTCTCTTCCTGTCTACTTCCAGTTTTTTGCTTAAATATTAAAGTAAAAAAAAACCAAACAAACCCTCACATACACTAACTTCCTTTTGTTCCCTTTTGTTTGAGTCCACCCTGATTCTTCGGCTCCATAAATATTTCCCATTTAAATAGTAATTACATCAAGGAAAAGCTATACCTTTAAACAAATATGGCTTTCATGGTTGCATGATAACTGAGTCTAAATCGGCTAATTCTCATTAATGAAGGGACAAGGAAATAAGCAAAGACATAACTAGGTCAGAGCCTTGGACTATTGTAACTTAACCTTCCTTTGCCCTTATCTGCTGAAGCTTTGGACGGAATATGGACAAAGAGCAATTTAAATCTCTTTCCATTCCTGTCCTTAGAGCAGCTTCACATCTGAACCTCTAATAAAGATGCAGATAATAAAATAGGGAAAGTACAATGAGAATTATATTGACTCTCATAGAAGTGTTGGAGGAGAAATAGATTCTCTTCCCTCAGCTCTGTAATAATATAATCATGGTATGATTTCTACTTCGCTAGACTTGGGACTATTTGGAAATCTTTAATGAATATAATCAGGTAGTAAGCATTTAAAAGTTACTCTTTTCTGAAAGCCAGGAAATTATATGCTCAGTCAGTGGAAAATTCAAAGAAAAAGGAAAAAGAAAAAAAGCAAGCTACATTTTTTTTTTAAACAACATAACACATGTGTCATGATGGAATCAAGGTGGGAAATGAGACGTGAGTTATAGCTTTATCTTTGGATCCTGCAGTATAAACTTGCACGACTCATTTAATATCTTTGGGGGTCCGACTTTTGTGCTGTTGCAAAATAATAATTGCAAGCATTTATATTTACCACGCACCAGGCACTGTTCTAAACTTTTCATGTTTGATCACTTAATCCTTTGACTAACACTGTAGAGTAGGTACTATCATCAGATTGCAATTTAGTTCTTGCTTTATCTTACCCAACATTTCAATTAAGTTCCTTGAGCCCAGGTCTCTTGGATTATGAATCTATGCCTGTGAACCACTGCGCTGGACTGCCTTGTTATTTACATCACTTTTATACGAGGCCAAATATTTCAGTTACGCAAAAAGTGAAGGTATTTCTCAACATATACAATAGTATCCAAACTGAATATAAAAACTCCTTTGTCTTTAAAGGAACTCTGAGAAAGGTCACTTATTATTTTACTTAATTAGCAAAATATTTCTTATCGGTAATACAAAGAGGCTTTTTTAAAGCTTCCCATTGTCCAGGGGAGAGCCACAGCGCCTCCAGAGGAGTCACGGGAGACTGGAGGAGAACCCCACGGCTCACCTGGGCTGCATTTACTCCTGTGTGTGTCAGTTGGCAAATATCGTCATTTAGAAATGAGGAAGCAAAAATAACCTCTACCACATAGCTCCCGGCATCACAGAGGCTGGATTCCTGTCCGCTCTCAGCCAGCTGCCTAATTCCTGAGGTAGCGCTTGGTCCACGTTCATGCTCAGATGCCTTCCACCTGACCTCGATCCTTCCCTCTCTCACCCCTTCTTATCTGACAGATATTTATTTACTGGGTACCCACCACATGCAGAAGGCTTCCCAGGCGGCACTAGTGGTAAAGAACCCACCTGCCAATGCGGGAGACCTGGGTTCGATCCCTGGGTCGGGAAGATCCCCTGGAGGAGGGCATGGCAACCCACTCCAGTGTTCTTGCCTGGAGAAGCCCATGGGCAGAGGAGCCTGGTGGGCTGCAGTCCGTGGGGTCGCAAGAGTTGGACATGACAGCACACACCACGTACGGGCACTGTGCTAGAGACTAAGGCAAAGTGTGACGGGGAACAGACAGGCTACTCTCCTGATGTAACTTACAACTCAGTGAGCAGGTGGACATTAAAGAAATACTCATCCGAAGGGACATAAAATCCCAGGTATGCTGAAAGTAATAAAGGAGACATGTAGGCAGCTGCAGGAGGGGGATTGGGGACAGGAGCCTTGGGGTTTGGGCTCAAGCAGTTCATTTAATTTCTTCCAAAGTGTTCCAACCTTGATATGAAGAGTCTCCCACATAGCAGATACTTTAGGACAGATGAAATGTGCTGAAGGGATCTGAATAAGATCAACATTTTGATCAAAAATGTCTTCCTGTGACTTTTCTTTAGTGCAGTGTGAAGTGGAGTGATGAATTGGCTTTATGAGGACCTTGGTTCAGGTAACTTCTTGCTGCAGACCAATGGGATTTGAGACATTTATTTAAGAAAACTATTGTGGGCCAGGGAACAGCGTTCCAGGTTGAAGGATGAAAAATGGGATTTTTTACTTGCACTCGGTCACCGAACAACTTGGGTTATTTTTTTTTTTGGTAAAATCTAACAGCATTCTTGGAGAAGACTCTTGAGAGTCCCTTGGACTGCAAGGAGATCCAGCCAGTCCATCCTAAAGGAGATCAGTCCTGGGTGTTCATTGGAAGGACTGATGCTGAAGCTGAAACTCCAATACTTTGGCCACCTCATGCAAAGACTTGACTCATTGGAAAAGACCCTGATGCTGGGAGGGATTGGGGGCAGGAGGAGAAGGGGGCGACAGAGGATGAGATGGCTGGATGGCATCACTGACTTGATGGGCATGAGTTTGAGTAAACTCCGGGAGTTTGTGATGGACAGGGAGGCCTGGTGTGCTATGATTCATGGGGTCGCAAAGAGTCGGACACGACTGAGCGACTGAACTGAATTGAACTGAACAGCACTCTTGTGATGATTAAGAAAGAAGGTGTACATATGATAGTTCACACAGTTGCCTGCATATAGGAATTACCGACTGAACTCAGTTCTCCTTGTTACCAGCTGGTATGGGAGGAACCAAGGTGGATTAGACATTGTGAAGAGTGTGAACGATTTTGATAGAAACCTGGTGTTTAGCCACAAAAAGGGAAGTTTATGATATACCTGAGGCAAAGGGGGACTGTTGGATTGACTTACCAAAAGTAGGTGGTAAGTGGTGTAGGGGTTCAGGAGGGGGATATTCTAGAGGGGCTTCAAGGTAAGGGGAAGGGAAAGCATAGGTGTGTCCAGCAGCATAGACTAAGTTGTCCAGTTTCCTGGAAGGCCCGGTTCTCACAGGGGAGGATCCACTGGTGAGCTGAATAGTGACACTTCAGAGGGGCCAGGTGTTTCAGCCGGTACCCCAAAGGGACCTATCCTCCTCTTCTCAGCCTCCTGGATGGAAGATGAGAAAGTTCTAGAATGTTATTTGTACTCGATATCCTCGGAATGGAGCTTTGCACTAGTTGGTATCCTTTAAAGAAATTCCTTCCCATCATGTTTAGCTTGAGATTGAATGACGCGCTATAGTCAAATCAGATGAGCCGGGTACCCTCCCATTATGGAAGAATGTGTGTATCTTACATCTAACTTGAAGCTCTTAGCCATTCTTGGCATTCCTTTCTTCTGTCCCAGGTTAATTAAACTCATGTTGTGGTCAGCATTTACTTTTTATGGCAGAATCTTAAGCATTCAATTTCAGACACTAGATGAGACATAAAGGGGTGGGAGTTCAAATCAATGACTCTAAGTCTCAACTGTAGAATAAAACAATGCTGAATCTAAATATGTCAAAAAAGCACAAGAACATCTCCCTTTCCCCTTCTATACGCAAAATAAACATAGCAACGGACACCAAAGCAAGAGGAAAACCTTGAACCTGGGCAACTGCACAGATAGGATTAAAAGCTGCACCCTGACTGACCAAGCAGATTAATGGGCGATGTGTCTCTGGCTAGCTCGAGTTTCCGAAGGTGCTCCAGCGCAAGATAAGAAAGCTGCCTGTCCGGTAACCTGCTTTGCAAATTCCAGTCATCTGTGAACTGGTGTGTGGGCTCATAAGCCGAGAGTTTTGCCAAGACTTGTCATGGTCTAAGCCGCTTTACTCTCTACATCTGACCCTGCAGGGGGTGTGAGACCCAGGATCCTGAGCCGAGCGGGAGGTGGGGAAGCCAGGGAGGACCCAGGCTCCGGAGGATGACCCCGCCGCAGCTCCAGGCTGAGCCGAAGTCTCTCAGTTGTTCAGAAATAAGGCAGCTGCTCGGCAGACAGCATGGTGACCCCGAGGCCTCCCGGTGGCCAGGAGCTGCTGCTGTGGAATCTGGCAGCGAGTGTGCCTCTAAAGGTGTGCAGAGCGTGTGTGGACCTGGCCCCTGACACACGGCAGCCCACTGATCCTGCTCACGGGGCAGAGCCTTCTGAGACTCAGCGTTCCCGCTTGCGGAGTGTGCCAAGTTCGTAAGGTTGTTGGCATTAAAATGCCTCTCCCAGTGGTTGACACAATAATCAGTGAGTAGGATCGAAGGATTAAATCGAGGACTCTTTGCTCATCATTGATATTTTTTTCTTCGCCTGTCAAGTTCATTGCTTCCCACCACCCTTTTTTCGGAAATGATTATAATTGTTTCCCTCTCTTTCACTTCATGTTTCTATGAGGATAAATAGAGAAAGCTCACAATTACTTACCATTAGTATGTTTTTGTTTTATTAGGATCTTACATGTATTATGCAAATATTCATTGTTCCCATGTCAGTGACATAGAAAAATCAGTACTGCTTCCTTTATTTTGGGTACAAGATTCAACTGGGACATCAAAATGGGAGGATTCTTAAAAAGGTACTCAAAGCTTTAATTATTTTTCTTTCTAATACAAATGAGGTGCATGCTTTTAATATACATTTGTTTATATTCTAGAGTAATTAATTTCTCCCTTTTGTAATTTGTTAGCCTTGAAATATTTTATAGGAGAAAAAAATAAAATGCCTCGGTAAATGAACTGTTACTGTCAGTACAATTTCAAAAACAGCGCTAGGAAATTATAGGGTGATCAGCCAGCTTTCTGGACTTCAATTGCAGCTTGCCTTTTCTTTGAAATAACTCTTTATTATGCCTACAGAATTTATCATAAAATATTCTTCTTTGAAAGGAATTACTTCTGAGCTCTTTAAGGTATTAATTTCCTTTCCTAAAGTACCATAAAAAGACATTTTTACACCCCAGATAAAATAGTAATCACAAAACAACTGCAAAGATAGAAAATGATGTGAGGAAGACCCTACTACGTGTAGTTTTTTTTTTTAATTAAAAAAAGTATTTAAATACCTTTTCACTGATTTTATAAATAATTAATCCCACAGAATGATTTAACGTATGTATCATTTGGGGGGGAAAAAACCTTTCCATAATCAACAGTCTTCATTTAGTAGAGGAAAAATCATAAAGGAAATCAATTTCTTATCTCTATTCCTCTATTTAGTGAGATCTATAGAATTCCCATTGGATGTTGATGACGGCACATTAATGTCAGTGGCAATGGCCACAGCGTGTAGTATCCCGCCAGATGATTGCTGTCTCTGGGAGAAGGCAGTCTGTGTTTAGGCCAGCAAGAGGTTCTGTTCATGGTCAAGGTCTCCCTGAATGTTAACCGACTGTACCTCAGAGAGGTGTGGCCTGGAGGTGGCTTCTGCCCCTCAGGGATATACATCTAATGGGTGGGGTGCCTTCCCTGGGGTTACCTTGGCCTTGACCTTTGAGTAGAAGACTCTCTCCAGGTTTTCTAAGCAGGGGATGGGTGGAGTGGGGACGAGACAGTTCCTGGATCCTGCCTTTCCCTTCCGTGTCACAGACTCTTCTTTCTAAGGCTATAGCAGGGCTTCCAGCGACAGTAGAGAGGTCACTTAGTGCTTACTCAATCTTTGGGGCCCCGCCAGCTAACAACTGAATAGGGTCCCCGGGGAAGTCCAGTAAACACCTGAGGTTCCGGGGGATTTGGCTGAATTGGATCAGTGGCAATTTTTTTCCTTTCTTCATCACTCTTTATTGGTACGTTCATGTTGCCTCGTGGTCAGAATTTCTTCTCTGGAGGGAAACTTATATGTAAAACCTAATTCTTTAGAGGATAGATATAATAATAAAATAACCTTGACACATTTTTATAGCAAAAAAAAAAAAAAGTCTCAGTAAATGAACTTTTATTGTCTGTCCCACTTCAAAAATAGTGCTAAGAAATGATAGAGTGATAGCCTTGTTTATCTCTTTGCAGTTTACAAAGTGTCTTCACACACAGAGTCTCAAACCAATAGAGGTAAATTACTATCGTCCCTTTGTTGCAGAAAGTGTTGTTCAGAGTGGCAGAGTCAGGGACTGGACCCAGAAATCTGTTTCCATGACGTGGGCAGGCTTTTCCACTTCGTCTCTTGACAGCTGTCTGAAATGCGTGGTGCACATGGACAACATTAAAACATACCCTTTTCTAGATTTGTATAAATCTGTATCCCCTTGGTCTTTGTAAAATAGAGAACTGCATGAATATAGATAGAGTTATGTGATGAGGTGATGCCCATTTGTGTAAATGGTTTTTAGAACGATGTAATGCTGAAGCTGAAACTCCAATACTTTGGCCACCTCATGCGAAGAGTTGACTCATTGGAAAAGACCCTATGCTGGGAGGGATTGGGGGCAGGAGGAGAAGGGGGAGACAGAGGATGAGATGGCTGGATGGCATCACCGACTTGATGGGCATGAGTTTGAATAAACTCCGGGAGTTTCTGATGGACAGGGAGGCCTGGTGTGCTGCGATTCATGGGGTCGCAAAGAGTTGGACACGACTGAGCAACTGAACTGAACTGAAATGAACTGAATTTGAGTTTTGACATTTTCGATAATGCGTCACTCTAAGTAGACACAGATATTTTTTCATTAATGGAACACCGAGAGAGGTTTACATAGACTTTGGAGCCAGCAGTCACAGCCGTAATCAAAGTCTATCACATCCCCGCTTCCTTCTCTCTCATGAGTTACTTAATCTTTCTCTGCCGCAGTTTCCTCACCTGTAAAATGGAGATGATAATAGTACCTTCCTCGTGGGTTGCTTGAGGATCAAACAATTTCATAGTGCCTAGAACCATGTCTAGCTCACAATCAGCCTGCAGTTAGTATCCGCAGTTATTAATATTGTCTCAGTGGCGTTATTGTTGTAATCCTTTCCCCTCACTCCTGTTTTTGCCATGACCGTAAAACCTAGTATGTGGTGGGCTCTTAGGCCTCCTTTCTCTTTCCCCAGCAGAAGTTAGCAGAGACCAGGAGAACTCTGGGCTTGTCCTGCACTGTTTGGACCACAGTGAGAGCCCAGGATCGCATACTTCTGCCAAAGCCTTTTTTAAAGTCATTTTTTATAGTATTTGTATCTGGCAATTTTGAAAAAAGTTTGGATGATGATAGAAAAAAAAAGCAAGATAAAAGAGATTGCCATGAAGTATACTTTTAGCTGAGTGCGTTGGTCATGGGAAAGAGTAACAGGGATTCTTGTAGCTTTGTAAAGTCTAGCAGGCTTTTTTTTTAAAAAGCTTACATATTTTGCTTATAGTTCCTTCTCAGAGTTAAAAGAATTATCATGTCTTAGGGGAGATTTTAAAATAAATGTTCAGAGACATCAGCTCTTCTGATGGCATGGGAGCGAGATGGAATGAATCGATACTGCAGAGAGGCAATGTCCTCACTACCTCTTTGATAATCTCATTTGGTGAGTGCCCTGTTCGGTGGGGAAGAGCATGGAGATTTGTAGGGAGTTGTTGGAGCAGGTCAGGAGGAGTCTGTCTCTGGACCCCCCCACCCGAGCGTCGGGGCACGTAGGTCTGCCCTAGTTTCTGCGGCTGCTTTAAAGGAGAAACACACCGTACTGCGGAAGATTGTAGTGAGAATCAAATGGGTTACACGTCCCACTCATTTGAAAATTACAAAGCTTCTGAGAGTCAGAAGCGTGTAACGGTTCTGAACAGGAGTTGGCAAACTACACGTTAGGGATTGTCTGTAGCAGAGGCCATGTGGTCCATAAAGCCTGAAATGTTTACTCTCTGGACCTTCATAAGAAAGCTGGTGGAGCCCTGGGTTAGACCGTGGACTCTGATGCCACTAGCCTGAGTTTGAACCCAGGTCTGCCTCCTGTGGAGCGCTTGGGCTGGTGAATTAACCTCTCTTAGTCTCCTTATCGGGAAAACGAAGAAGATGACAGCACCAATGCCATGTATTGCCCAAGACAGTGGGAATGAGTTAATACACATAATTATACATGTGAGAAGCTCTTAGCATTCCAGCTGGCACTTATTAAGTTCTATGTAAGATTTACATGATTAAAGCACCTTGCTGGTGTGGGGTACCTCTGGATTAAAGGACAGTTTTTAAGGATTCTGATTGTGTAACATTTGATATTTACATACCAAAGCTTTTTAAAATTGCTTAATTGACAGTTATGGGAACTAAGTTTCATTGTATCTAGCAGGACTATTGCCTAGAATATCACAGTATTTTACCTGGAACATGAGAACACTGGCCTTATAATTAAGGTACATCATATACATTTTATTATTTAACCCTCACACCCGCACTGCATGGTATGTGTTTTTTCTTCCTATCTGAGAAATGGGGGGAGAAACTGAAGCTCAGAAAGATGAGCCAATTTGCCTAAAATGGGAAGTGCATAGTCATTCTCTTCTGCAGCACTACCGAAGGGGTATAAACCCCAGTCTTCTGTGCTCAAGTCCATGAACACTGCCTCTCATCCATGGACACATGAGGAAATTGACAGATGAGTGGTAATGTAGTATCAGTACCGTCTAATCCAACCATATTAAAAGAAATATTCTAGACTGAGATGTTACAGTATTCCTGTTAAATAGGTATTTAGCATCTCTGAGAATAGTACTGAGCAGATGTACTGCTTATGCATGAGGACCAGCAGTTGGGGGGCCCATTAGAAGTCAGAGTGCATCTGAAAGCATCTTTGCATCTAGTGGGATGGTGTGAGAGCACTTGGCCTGTGAAGAGGGCCGTTTGAGAGTGTTCTCTGCCAACGTCTGTTCTGCTCTCAGAAGACCCGGCCACAAGCAGCCCCCTGTCTGAGTGCAGATTCCCATCCTGTGTGTGTGTAAGAGGCCCAAGTCTGAAAGCTGCAAGGTAGACACTTACAAGGGCTGATTCCGGCTTCCAGAGAGCGGGAGGGAACAAGCCGGGCCTCCTGCAGCTGAGAGAGGCGCTGTTTCTGCCTGAGTCGGGCTGCCCCCCGGGGCGGTGAGACTCTGCAGAGGATAGACAGGGGCGGAGGGGGAGGCCGCCTGGTCCTGGGGGCGGGCGAGAGGGGCTCCAGGTGGCGGCACCGTGGCCTGCGGCCAGGCCTGAGCCTCTGCAGGGCTCCCCTCGTACCCTCATCGGAGACCTGTCCCGTTTCAGCCGGTGTCTGAAAAGGTTCAGGCTAGCACGAGATGCCGGGAGATGCGGGTGCTCCCCGCGGTGGAGCACGGAATATGATCATCCCAGGCGCATCTGTTCACAGAGGCCTCGGTCTGCTTTTAGGGACCAGATACTCATCTCTCACTTTCCATCTGCTTGAAGAGACTGGAAAGCTGCCACTTCTTAGCTCTGTAGTAAATTATGAGCATCTATTTTCTCACCTATAAATGAAGATACTTCTTGCCCTGCCTGTTTTAAAGACCTTGTTGAGGATCAAATGAAATGATGGCTGTCCGACTCAATGGACATGAGTCTGAGCAAGCTCTGGGAGTTGGTGATGGACAGGGAGGCCTGGCGTGCTGCAGTCCATGGGGTCACAAAGGGTCAGACACGACTGAGCAACTGAACTGAACTGATGTTTAAGTAGATGGATTATGGCATATATTTTTTTCACGATTAATTAGCAGGCAGATTGAGATTGGTGAGGTACCTATATATTTGAAAGCCTCAGTACTTTTGACCACGTGTTAATTGCTAATCAAAAAGAAAGCATTCCTGAAACCGTCATGTAAACCAATTAGAGTTTGGGCTTAATTTAACTCTAAAATGTATCAGGATCACTAGTTTAGGAAACAAGGTTCTTGGCAAACTTTGAATTTTTTACTCCCCCGAGTTTTACGGAAAAGAAATATCCAGTGTGCAAAGTGTATATGTGCAAGTGTATGTATGTGCTTTCCTGCTCAGAGTGTGAATCATGTCATTTTACTTAATTCAGACACTGAAGAGCTTAGGGATCTTTATCTTGTCTGGATAAAATTCAGATTTTTTTTGGCTAGAGATCGCTGCCAAATTCCACTTTTCATTGTTGAACTTGGTGGAGTCCTAGTTGTAACACCCAAATTCACTAAAGCCAAGTCTTTTGAAAGACTGCTTCCTCCAGACAGCAATTCAACAGGTGGTCTCACATTTTGTACATCTGGTCCTAAACAAGGGGCTGATTCAATAGATACCCAGCATTGATCTCCAGACTTCTGCTGGACATTTCTCCTGCTCACATCTCACATCAGCTGTGTGTCTCAGCACTGGGTTATTTATGTGATGGTGTCTTGTAGTCCATTTTGTAACAGGAATCAAAGCAAGTGTTTCTCAGCTTTCAAGCTTTGTCTGTTGATTGTTTCAAAAACTTACACTCCCTACAAAAAAAAAAAATGGTCTGAGGCTGTGTCTGCAACATTCCTCTGCGTTGTTGCCCTTATAAAAATAGTAGTCATCTCATGTTAAGTGTGAGGCAAAATTGTAGGGAGTACTATTTTGATCATTAAGGGTAGTGTTGTGTATGTGGTATTCAGTTTTCCCACACAGTTCAAGTGTGGGAAAAGAGATTGTTTCAGAAGTCCTTTGTTTCATCAAGTTTATGTTGGTTCTAAACTTCAAAGAATTAAAAGGAGAGAACAAATAGCCAGTTCACTCTGCTCTGCCCCAACCAAAATAATGATTCACATTCTGAGGTTTAACTTTGAGTCTGATTTCAGCTGTGCTAGCTATATTTCCTTGGGGTGGGTTAGTTTGCACCTTATTTTCTCATATTCTTCAAAGTTCAGCCCACTTGATTTTTGTGGCTTTTAGCTTCGACAACCATCACAGAATTTTACAAAGACCTTTTTAGGAACTTGGAGCCAACTACATAAAGAATGAGCCATTTTCTCTGGAATGGAATGTTATTTCAGGGTATGATTTTTGTTTGTTCAAAACATGGTGATTCCATCTAAGTGCTTATTTTAAACTATTTTACCAAAGTTATATCACCATGAAATTTCTTGCAGGGGAGGGAGTAGAAAACAATTACACAGTCGCCTCTTGTAATCATTCACAATTAGTATATAGCATCAAAAAGAAAAATAGTGGGCTTTTTTAATGGCTAAAAATCACAGGAGACTTCATATGAATATATAATCCACTTAATGTCTTTTTTAATGTTCTGCAGCCAACTCAACCAAAAATGTCCTGCCAAGGGTAAACGCTAATTCTATATTTATTTGCACAGCATGCCTTGGTTTCATGAGTCAGGCTTATGTTTCTTTGAATAACATCAGTATCTTGCCCTAACTTTGCAAAGTGTAAGCTGAAAACCCTTGCTTCAGAGAGCTTGGTCTTTAGAAGGCTTGGTGAAACATTCACACCTGTGTCGAGGTTCCAGAAGTTTCTGCTGTGGGGAGGAATCAGGGTTATTACAGGAGAACAGCAGACCCATCCTGCTCCTTGTCTAGAAAGTCAGATCTCTCCAGAAGATGGAGCGTGGATTTCCAGTGCTGGTACCTCTGGGAAAACGTCTGGCTTAAACGACCTTCCTTTCGGGGCCTGGAGGAAGCTGGATCTTCTTCGCTGCTTTTTCTACCGCATTTCAGCTTTCAGCCAGGCCAGTGTGGTACAGTATATCCATGATCTATATGTATGCTAGGAGAATGGGGCCACAGTAAGTAAGACAAAAAGCTGTTTCTTCTGCCGCTTGATTAAAACCGTCCACTTGTCGTTGCTTGGTTATCAGCTTGAGTGTGTCTCTGTGACTTCTTCTCCGCGGCTCACTTCCATCCGTCATCGCGGAGAGCACAGAAGGACGCGTATATGCGGTGCCCTGTGATTGCTTAGGCCTTAGCAAATATCAATTCATCATCAGCTTGGCTTTAAAAGAGACCATTCACTGGCCCGTTAGAACATGACAATTTACCCAGTGTTCCCTGGTGCTAAAGGAGCCACATGACCGGATCTGAAAACAAAAAGACTCCCACAATATGTTCTTGGAGTTATTAATAAAAATGACTGCTGATTGACAGGAAAAGCATATAGCAGATTTAAGATGCATGGCCACAGTGTTTTGTTAAAAAAAAAAAAAAATCATTCCTACATTAGGGGGATGTGTGTGTGTCTGTATGTCTATGCACCAGAAAAATCTCCAATCCTGAGAAGCCATTGATGAGGTGTTTTCTGTCTTCACTAGCTTCCTATTTCATTGCTGTGCCATTGAGCCCTTGTAATCCTGTGATGAATAAATGTAATCAAAGCAATTGGCTGCCTGAGATCTTTTTTAATGCACTGCTTCGGACGCGGTACATATGCCGTGCAAATAAATACAAAATTAGCGTTCCTGTTGGAAGCGTTTGGTGAGAATGAGTGATTTGTCTTGCTTATGAAAGGTGCATACATTTCCACTCATAGCTGTTAATCAGCAGGCTTCTTTCTGCTTCTGGATTCAGGGATGGAGTCCCATCATGTGTCAATGAGCCAGCAGACGTGCTGGGAGGACCAGATTGATCCGTGAGGCTGGGCCGAATGGCAGCACCGTGCTAGAGGGCAGCCCTGGAAAACCGTGTCATCTTTCGGGCCTGTTGTCTTCTAGCTCTTCTCGATGCTGCAGAACAAGAGGGAGGCTGTCTTTTTCTACTTTGTTCACTTCTGCACTTAGCCACTTTGGGATAGCTTAATGGAAATGGAAAACAGCCTCAATATGTCTGTATAGTAAAATCTACGGAAAATCCATTTTTCCAGAGGTCCACTCCCTCCTTCCTCATCACAAACACGTTATTTGATGTTGAGTTTCAATGAAACACAGAACGCTGCTGTCAGGATGGTGGAAGCGCCACTTGCTCGGCTTTCACACATGCTACTGACAAAATTTTCTGGTAGTTCACTGAAGTCATTTCCACAGGGACCGCGTTAGGGGCGAAAGATAGCTGTTTTACTTGGAGAAAACGCACGGCTTTCCAGAAGCTGGGCTTCCTTTCAGGCTGTGCAAGAGGCGTGTTGGGGCTGAGATGACTGCAGAGCCATAAACGGCCCTTCCGGCCAGCAGACCGCCTTGGCGCCCGTGTGCTGTCGAGAATTGCTGTTGGCGGCCGGGAAGGGCAGGGCTGAGCACACGCTGCCGAGGGCCTGCGTGGGGCTTTCCGACCGCAGCGTCTTGACCCCGGCCTGAAGGGATTAACCGTCTCTGAGCCGCAGAGTCCTCGAAGGGCGTCTGAGGGGAAGAGGCCTCCTCGTCCTCAAGCCAAGCGGGCCGCCTTCAGGAAACAGGGTCGGGACTGAAGCGCTAACACCCAGGTGGGGCTGACATGTTTTTTTTACTGCACTTCTGTGGCCTCTCCTTTGCTTCTGCGGTCCCTTCATGAATATTTTCCTTTGGGTGACTTCTCTTTCACGAGATTTTTGAAAAACAATTTCATATTCAATGTACCCAACATAGGGAGTGAAGTTGCTCAGTCGTGTCTGACTCTTTGTGGACCCCACGGACTGTAGCCCACCAGGCTCCTCCATCCATGGAATTTTCCAGGTAAGAGTACTGGAGTGGGTTGCCATTTCCTCCTCCAGGGGATCTTCCCGACCCAGGGATTGAACCCAGGTCTCCCACATTGCAGACACTTCACTGTCTGAGCCACCCCAACATAGAAGCCCACCCAACATAGAAGACCATCACAGATACTGAATGTGTTTAAAACGTGGCCCATCGCCCCGGACGCACCTGGCTTATGCCGATAATCCTGAACCCACACTAAGGCCTTTGGCTAAGCCCTGATACTGTGACAGGCAGGTGATGTGTGTAAGAGATGCGGCTTTGATGAATTAAGGAAAGTAAAAGTTTCAACGTGTGACTTGTGTTTCCTCAGTTCACTGAGACCTGGGCAGGGGTTTAGCAGGTGGAGAGGAGCATGTCTTCGCCTGTCATTCACCTTTTAGACGTTGTCTGTTACGCTTGTCATCAGTGATTTTTCTTTATGAGTCACATGCCTGCACAGACAGTTTCAAGGATGGAGAGAGGAGAGCTGGACCAAAATAACTAAAATGATGTGCAGACCTGGGCTTTGAGGTGAGCTTCCAGAAACGATGGTGGTCTTTCAGGGTTTCTTTATCACGTACCTGATAAAGTTCTTGAGGTCTTTCCTCATTGTATATTTACTTAAATTAAAATCTGCCGGAGATTATGCTAACTAGCACTTCCCCAGTGGCTCCGTGGGGAAAGAATCTCCCTGCAATGCAGGAGACCCAGGCAACATGGGTTCGATTCCTGGGTCAGGAAGATCCCCTGGAGAAGGAAGTGGCAACCCACTCCAGTATTCTTGATGGGGAATCCCATGGATGGAGGAGCCTGGCAGGCTGCAGTCCACGGGGTTGCAAACATACGGACACGACTGAACAACTAAGGCAGCTACTCCTTAGGCTGACCATCGGCATCAAGAGGTGAACTCTGTTCTCAGGGTACTCAGGAGAGAGACAGGTACAGAAATAATCACAGCCCTCAGTCGTGGGTGCTCTCACTGAAGAATGTTCCCAAAGTGTTGGGCGGGGAGTGGCTTATTCCGTGGGCCCAGCCCCTGAACTGCTGTTACCCCTTCAGATTCTTTAAGTAGGCCCTGAAGACAATGTTTAGCGCTCAGAAGGATGCCTTCTTTGCTTTTTCCAAGTGCTTTTGTGTAATTGAAAGTTCAGAGCTTCATATTCATTCACAGAACACAACCTCTCTGGCAGACCAGGTCGTTCCTGGTTTTCGAGCAAGTCCCCAGAAGAATACCTCCCCCCGCTGCCTGGTTCTCAGGTGCCCGGGGACACAGCTGTCCGATGGCCCATGCAGGACACTCCGAGAGGTGTTCAAAGTGGCCGGGAGGTTGAAACGCTGAGCCCCGGCCCTGAGTCGGGGGTTTTCCTCAGCCGATGCTGCATCTCCACCACGAGCTGTCAGAGGAGCGGTCTGATTGAACACTCTCGAGAGCCCTCTAGGAGGGAGATCCTTATTGCCCATTTTCTCTGTTCCCTAAATGATCTTAATTGCCTGGGTAAAGAGGCATCCATTCTAAATCTTCCTCCCACCAGGGGTGATTCGCATGGTAACAAGGTTTAGATTACCCCAAATGTCAGGACCCCCACAGATATAATAATGCGATTCCCTCTCAAATACCTGCACTGCCCCGAACCACAGTTTCTTGGACTGTTTGCTGGGTCCCTGCCCCCTTCTGGGATTTGGGAGCCGGACCTGACTCTCTACCTTTCGGGTTTTGCTTTGAGTTTCAGAATCTGTGGAAGCAATGGAGTGCTTAAGTGGGAGGCATTTTTAATCCCGTTTTTAAAAACCTATTGCATGTTGACATCTGTAAGTGATAGTCTTACCAAGGATAATGTGTAGGATATCAAAGTGATAGTTGTCATTTACACTGTGGCTTAATGGCTTCTGAAAAGTTGGAAATCAGAAGAAAAAAAATTTTAATTGTATTTTGGTGTATTCATCACTTTGTTACCCCCTATGCAATCCACATTCTTCATGTCTTTTTGTCTCCTGTATTCCCAAAGGAGATCCTCAGAAAATTTTGTACTCTCTCTCTACAGAAAGTGTATTTAATCATAAGCAAATGTGAAACAGCCAAATTAAAGGGAACACCAAGGGGAAAACATCTGAATTGCTTGCCCTTGCCAAGGCACTCTTTGTTTAAATTTCTGGATGAGGAAAATAGCTTCCCCTCATTTCCATCAAGTTAGGGGTAGACGAGCCCTGTCATATTTGAGAAAGGCAATGATTGACAGTGTCACTTAAATTCAGATGTTTCCTTAAAAGAAATATAAAAAGGCCTTTGAAGACATTGCTTTGAAAAAGAAAAATTTTTTTTTCTTTTTGTTTTTAACCTGGAGTCTTCCGCTTCTCTTCCCTTGCCCTTTTTGTTCTTGCAGACTGATGGGTGAGTTTGGCTCCAGAGGGCGGGCTCCGGGGGTGGACCCCCACACTGTCAGCTCCACCCAGGAAGGGCTTGGAGCAGACCCGGGAAGTCTCCTGCGCTTGGGAGCGCCGGCTCTCGGGGCTGTGAGACTGTGTAGAACCAGCCTGGAAGGGGTGTAAACAGGCCTGGTATTAAGGTGAAGTCGTGAAGTCATGTCCGACTCTTTGCGACCCCATGGACTGTAGCCCACCAGGCTCCGCTGTCCATGGGATATGCCAGGCAGGAATACTGGAGTGGGTTGCCATTTCCTTTTCCAGGGGATCTTCCCATCCCAGGGATCAAACCTGGCTCTCCCGTGTCGCCGGCAGATACTTTACCGTCTGAGCCCCCAGGGAAGGCCTGGCATTAGGCCCCTGCTTTTGTTTTCCTTTATGATAGTCCATCTGCTCGCTGAGCCTTTGAGCCTGGAAATCAGGAGAGCACTCGCCGTAGCTCCCTATTAGGTGGTGAGACAAGCCCGTTGATTTCCTCTTAGGTGGTTAAAAACAGCTTCCAGCAACTCAGCTAGTATTTCCTACAAGCGAGAGGAAAAGCATGCTCGTTGCCCAGACGTTGTGAAAGCAGCTGATGAGACATCTCTGTAAACACCCACTGGACTTGCTGGGTGCGTGGTGTAAATGCCGAGAGGTGTGAGTCAGGCCTGCTGGTAAGCAGCTGTGTGCCTTCCTCCTCCTTCCGGGGTCCACGGTGGTCGTGTGTGCCCACGGGGAAGGCATGACCCTGAGTGTCTCCCACCCCGCCTTCCCCCCGCTCTTGTACCCCGGTAAGCAGGCGCTTGTGAGCCGTCTGTGATGCAAGCCTCAGACTCTACCTACG